>NC_040908.2:74506263-75706263 GCF_004126475.2 Phyllostomus discolor
TTCTCCACAGAAACTAGTCTATCTCTGTGCATGTTTTTTCTCGCATTTTTCAACGAGCCATCCACAGCGTTCCGTGATCACTGCTGGCCGGTGACCCACGCATCACTTGACTCCTTCATCTGCCAGCTGTACTGCCAGGTTTTACTTGTTTAAGTTCAAATCTCATTCTCTTTTCCTAAATGATGAAAACTGATGTTACTGCTCCCAGTCAAGATACATATTTCCTAACTTGTTCCCTAAGAACAAAAATGTTCTTTTTCAACATGAAACCAGACATCAGCTACAAGTTTAGCTAGGTAGTTACATACACTAGAACTATGATCTGTTTTGAAGCAAAAGAGAACATATGTGTTAGCAGTGGAAGCCCATAGACCATCTTGATGTAGGACAGGTCTGTAGAAGCCTTTACAAGGTCAGCTATGAAGTCAAGGGCTGCTGTGAAGCACCAGGAGGATTCAGTGATAAAATGAGAAAACATGGGCTTGGGCCCTAGCTCTACCAGTTCCTTGAGCAAAGCCTGCTTTCTAAACCTAAATTTGGGAAATAAAGGTAATGATAGTACTTACAGGGCTGTTGGAGGGATCGAGTCAGAACCTATAGGAAAAGAGCCTGATAAATTTGTAGACTTATGCAGTCATGAGGTCCTATCTTATCAATCTATTATCTGGTCCAAAGGAGCTTTAGAAGAGTTCTAAATCTGCAAAAGATGTTGCTTTAAAAAAAAAAAAAGTAATGTATGTACTAGAGAAGCTTTTATCAATATAAACTCTATGTTCAAGAAAAAATTTACCCATTCATCACTTACAGAACATAATGCTGTTCTTTACAAGGGTAACTTTATGTCCCTCTGCCATGTAATGTCATTCCAGGGAGCCTGGGAAGACATCCCACCACTACAACCACAATTCATTCCTTTAAGTGTGTGTCCCTGTTGGAATGTACATAGATAAGGAAAGATGAACAGAATTGTTTCCTATTCCTTAGTCACGCTTGTCAGTATAGATTCCTTTTCCTGCCTAACACATAGGTGAAAAGGTATTAGCTGAAATGGGTTCCTGGAGTACTATTTCTCAATGCGTGATTTCCAGACCAAATTAACCTGAGTTGCCTAGGATAATTTATAAAAAAAAAAAAGAAGATTCCTAGCAAACTTCTACACAACCCTTCCTTAAGCCTACCCCATACTAATATTTCTAGGGTGAACATAATCCCATCAGATATAAATGGAAATCATGACCATAGGAGGTTTCAGATATTCAAACTGCAATGTTAATTTGTAAAAAATCTCTGATGCTAAACCAAAAATCTCTTCAAAAATCTTCAGACTTTCTACCCAGACTCCCTAACTGTGAAATTCAATCATTTGTCCCCGCTGGAGCTGGGGTTCCATAGGGTGCTACAAGCACAATAGAGTTCTCTTATGTCAAGTGTCAGCTGACACAGCAATTTGGTGCCCCAGACTCTCCAGATACTTCTCTTTGAGCAAAGCTAATCACAGAGAATAGTGGCTCCTTCACTGACTCTGGAACCAAAGGACATTCTTCCTGCAGGCCAGGGGTAGACTTAGTTTGAGAATCGTTCTTTTTGTTAATGATTTGTCAGCCCATCATCAGTAATTTCTGCCTCAACTCCTCTGAACTATGGGTGAGTGTGGAGCTCCTGCACTGGATGACTTTTGGGAACCACCCTCTCTGATTTCAGAGGCTGTAACTACCCCATGGCTAAGGCTGAGTGAGAGACCTTGGGACTCTAAGTCACTGAGTAGACAAAGCTTATCCCTCTGGCGGAAGTGCCACCTCTGCCCCCTTTACTTCACCCTGCCTGTCCCCCAGTGGATGACTGGTTAGCCAATGATGGGTAAGATTTCTCAAAGGAGGGACAACCCAAGAAAGGCATGGTCATAAAGGGGGCCCTCAAGGAAGAACTTGGGGGTTATAGAAAAAGGGGGTGATGGGCCTTCACCCCTCAGCTTCGACATAGCCTGAGTCCTCATTCTATCTTCAAGAAGTCTCCTAATCTCTCGACTTCCTTACTTCCCCTGCCCAATTAAAGCCTGAAACAATGCCAGAGGTGGGTGCAGCCCTGTGCTGGAAAGGGCAGGTTCCCTGACAAAATCAGACCTAAGAAAGAATGCATAAAATCCTGTGAAACCTACTTTGCTAATATCCTCAATTTAAATGATAAGGGTCCAAACAGGAAATGAGTTTGTTTCCCCAAAGTTTTATTGCCCTTTAGCTATCTGACCCTGACTCAAAATAAGCCCTCATAGTTCTTTGAATATTATCTATTGTTTAGCCATTACTGCCTGACAATGACTGATGAGCTTTACCTATACGCCCTGTATTCCTATGCAAATAAATCCAATAAAAGCCCACTGAGGAACAGGCTCTTAGAGCTTCTCCTTGGAGAGATCAGCCACCTTTCCTCCTTAAGCAGATCATGTCTTGGTAGACTTATTCTCATCCATGCGGATGGGGAGGAGGGCAGCCTCTGAAGGCAGAGCCCCCCCGACAGCTGACCAGTTCTCTTGCTTCCATATATGAGATCTTTATTTTGTACATGCCATTTCTCACACTTTGAACAATAGTCATCTCCACCCTGCCTCAGCTGAACTTAAGCAGAGATGGACCCTAAAACCAATCTGAAACTGATCATCCTTGAGGTTAAAACTAGACTCTAGAAAGTTCTCTGCTAGCCAACCCTTCCAGTCAGCCGCAGGTCTTACTCACTCCTCCTAAAGCAGCTCTATGTTCTGACCTTAGCCACCCTCCTCCTCAGTCCATTCCTGTTCACATAGGCCACTTCCCACCTCTCCTCCATTCCTAACCAGCCCTGATGCCTGCTTCTCATTGTTTCATTCTTTAATGGTTTCCCTATCAGAGCCTCCCATCCTCCTCAAGTGTCTTGCACCCACCACACCTCCGCCAGACTCTGCAGACCAGCTTGCCTACTCTTTTACTATTATGATAAAATAAATATATACTTAACCGTACTTTTTCAACTAAAAATCTCTATGTTCACCCATTTCTTCTCTTTATTCCCTCCTTGTGAAGAAAAATTTTTATCAACCCTCTGTTCTCATCCCCTCAAATTTTATGCCACTTGTCATTTCCTCTTCTCTTCCTTTCAGTCTATAAGCATATCCCAGTCTCCCCAACTCTTAGGAAAAAAGGTTAGAACAAAGAATTTTCTCAGCCTTGTCATTCCCTGATCTACTAAGCACTAGGTTTATGTGTAGGAGGAAGAACAATTTTCCCCTCTATCCTCTACATTCTTGGCTGAAGACCTCCCCACATTGGTAATATAAGGACAGAGTAACAGAAGAAAAAATAATAATTGGATACACATAGAAGCCCTGCAAAGATAAGAGACTCAAAATCAGTTAGACAGTTGAATAAGGAAAGGACTAGGGAAGTCCACGGCTTCAAAGACAATTCACAAGAAGGTGAAAAGAAACAAATGGTTGGTAAGCAAATGTTAGCCCTGCCATGCAAATTAATCTCTCAGGCATAAAATGTTGTCTCTGGTGATTGCTCTCTCCCTGGTAGAGGTCCCCTTTCTAATTTGTTTTAGGTGCTTAGGGGGGAGGTGAAAAGCTTTTCCTCTGTCTTTAGGGTCTTCACTGCTTTCAGCTCAAAATAATCCATATGCCAAAGAGGCATATTTTGGGGTGGCTTTTTCCATTCCCCTTTACTTGCCTTCTCAACATCACCAAAATGTCATCTCTACATTCATTTTTTCCACCTTTTCACTACCCAGTCACAGCTTAACCCTGAAATCTGGTTACCCAGCCTGGCATTCTCTTAAAATTGTTCTCAGTGAACACTGTAACATCCTAAACACAAAACCCAGTGGGCTTTCCTCAGTCCCCACCCTCCTTAATCCATCTTTACACATCATCATCTGGACCTTCCTTTCCATGCTATATCTCTGTGAGAGCATAATAACTACTATGTCATTGCCACCTTGCCAGTATGTGGCAGGCATTGTGTTGTACATGTACAGACTGTTTTGATATAATCTTCATGACAACCCAGGGAAGAAGCTACTATTTCCTCATTTTATAAGACAGGAAACAGGCTTGTACAGATAACGTAACTTGCCTGAAGGCACACAGCTGAGCTAAGATTTAAACCCTAATGTATATGATTCCAGTGCCCATGCTTGAACCATTAGACAAGGGCACTAGGTCAAGTTGTTGCTTTCTACTGAGGCCTCACTGACTTCTCTTCCCAGCTCCCACTCCCTCTCTCTGTCTTTAAGTGTAGAAGGTCTCTGTTTTCATTAATGGTCCTCTGCACTCCCTGACTCAACACATTGGAATCCTCTCTTTTGCCCCTCCCTCATGTTCAACTAGGTGTGATATCTTATTAATACCAACAACATGGTATCTCCCTCAGATGTCCAACATCCTATTCAGGCATTCATCACCCATAACCTGGACCATTCTGGTACCTTCCTGTTACTTCCTATATATTCTCTGCTTAGCTAACTCAGTGTCCCAAACATATTCATTCAATGGAAAACCAAATAAATACAAAAATGAGTTGAGTATCCCCAATTTAAAATAAATACAAGGTTTATTGGTATTTAAGAAATACTGAAACGAGGCAAAAAATAAATATAACATTTTCTTTCTTTCTGGGCATGGGACAACGCCCAACCCACTGAGCCACAGTGGTCAGGACTATTATGACATTTTCTAATAAACCAGTCTGAAAATCATTATATTCTATAAAAAAGTGTAATTTGGACTCAAAATTGATAAGAGCTCATCTGTTTTGCAACTCCGTAAAGTTAGAAATTACGTTGTAGAAAAGTGATAAGTGAAATGAGTTTTTGTTCCTGTCTGGTACATAAAATAACATTGCAGACATGTTTTATGCTCTTTTATGTAATTAGCAATATTATCTCCACATTTCTTTTCCCAGGTCTTATATAAATTCCAGTTTTTCATTACCTCATAGACTCAGTCCTGACAAAACAGTCTGTTGTTTCCTCCATTAATTAAATTTTTAAAGATCCTCTCTATTCATATGAGAATTCTAATTTACAATTTGAGAATTATGCTTTCACACTGGGTACCTATTTTCAGAAACATTCTCACCAATCGACCTGCTAGGCAGAGAACTGAGCTGATGATTCTGCTCAGGTGTTACAAATTTGGCTAAGACATGTGGATCAATACTATCTACTTCTTAGGTGTCCCTTGTGTCAGCTAAAGGTTTTGCCCCTGGATCCATTCATAATTATATTTTTCTAGCACCAACCAAGCTGTCTCTTGTTCAATATTTACATGCAAATCTATGAACTACATTTTTTGGAAACTACACATTATTCTAGAAAATTTCTGAAATATGCTAAACTTTATGCAAATTCATCTCTAAGAAGCCAGTGTCACCTCTTCATGTGCTCCAACACCGGGAAAAACTTCTTAAGCCTAAGTATTTTTATATACTGAATATACTGTATTGGGTTAAAATTTATATAAATTCACGGATCTTCAGTGTACAGTACTGATTTTTGACACTTAAACTTGTATAGCCAATGCCTTGTTCAAGATGTAGACCTTTTCCAGTACCCATAAAAGCTCCCCTATGACCACCTATATCAGTTATATCTTGCCAAATAACAATTTACCCCCCAAACTCTGCAACTTAAAACAGCAAGCATTCTGTTTTATTACCTCACATGGATTCTGGGGTCAGGAATCTGGAAATAGATTAGTTAGGTAGTTCTGTCTCAGGCTTTCTCATAAGGTTTCAGTTAAGCTGGTGGCCAGGGCCACAGTCTCTAAGGATTTGACTGGAACTGGGGCATTCACCTCCAAGCTAACTCAGTTGTTGCCAAGAGGGTTAGTTCTTCACCATGTGCATAGGGATACTCATGACATGACCCAGGGTAAGTGTAGACAATAAGAGACAGGGAGATGGGGAACAGGGGGAGGGAGGGAGGGAGGGAGAGAGAGAGAGAAAGAGAGAGAGAGAGAGAGAGAGAGAGAGAGAGAGGAGACAATCCACAGTGTCTGTAACCTAATCTCAGGACTAATACATACCATGCCATCATTTTTGCCTTGTTCTATTGGTCACATAAGCCAACCCCGGTATAATGTGGAAGAAAATTACACAAAATTATAAATATCAGAATATAGGAATTATTGGGGGCTATCTTAGAAGCTGACTACCATTCCACCCCAGTTTCCACCACTCCCACCTCCTTACCCTGCTATGGAAACCACTGTTCAGATTTCTTTCCCAATAGATTCAATTTGCCTTTTCTAGAACTTCAAATAAATAAAAACAAATAGCCAATACTCTTTTGTGTCTGGCTTTTTTTGCTCAGCATAATGTTTCTGACATTTATGCATGTCATCACAGGTTTGAAAAAGTTCATTCCTATTTGTCTCTGAATAGTATTTATTATATTTGTTTAATAAATATAACAATTTATTTATTTGTTCTCCTGTTGATAAACTTTGAGTTGTTTCTAATTTAGGGGTATTATTAAAAAGGTAGCTCAAATATTTTTTCAAATCTATTTGTGGATATGTCTTTTTATTCCTTTTGAATATACACCCAAAAATGGAATTTCAGGGTCATGGGAACCCATGCATAACTAAATGTGTAGCTGCCATAGTGATTGTACCATTTAAATTGCAAATAACAATATTTAAAGCCAAATTTGCTCCATATCAACACCCATGTAATGCTGTCATGTTTTCAGCCATTCTACTGGGTATTTAATGATCTTATGGTGCTTCAAATTTGCATTTTTCAGATGACAAATAATCAGCACTTCTATGATGCTTTTTGGCCATCAGACTTCCTTCTTTTGTGAGATACCTACTCAAATGTTTTTGTCTGTTTTTTATTGAGTTGTCTGCTTTTTAATGAAAAGTAGTTTTATTGAGTTGTCTGTCTTTTAATAACAAGTATTTTGTGAAATACCTACTCAAGTGTTTTTGTCTATTCTTTTATTGAGCTATAAGAGCTCATGATACATTTTGGATAAAGATCTTACTCAAATATAAGTTTTGCTGACTATTTTTTCTATTCTTTGGTTTGCATATTCATCTTCTTAATACTATCTTTTAGTAAACAGAAATTTTAAATTAGTTTAACAACTCTATTGAGGTATAATTTAATTCTGCAAAATTAACTCATCGTAAGTGTATAATTAAATGATTTTTAATAAAGTTACAGATTGTACAGCCATTACCATAACCCAGTTTTAAAACATTTCCATCACCCCAACAAGATACTTCAGGCCCATTTAGAATTAATCCCCATTCTTACTTCAACCCCACGCAACCATATCTGCTTTCTGTCTCAGCAGATATGTCTACTGTAGACATTTAATATAAATGGAAGCATACAACATGTAGCTTTTGTACGAACTTCTCTCACTTTGCATGGTGTTTTGGGGTTCCTCCATGCTCTACTGTTTATCAATACTTAATTTTTTCCATTGCTGGGTAGCATTCCAATGCATGGATACACCAAATTTTGTTTATCCATTTACCAGTTGATGAACATTTGGCTTTTTTCTACTTTGGCTATTATGAGTAATGCTTCCACACAAATACTCATATGCATTTTTTAATTTTGATAAAGTCTAATATATTTTTCTTTTTTGGTGAATGCTTTTTGGGCCCTCTCTAAGAAATCTTTGCATACCCCAAGGCTGTCAAGTACATTTTTTCCAATATTTTCCTGTAGGGGTAGTATACTTTTAATTTTTACCTTTAGTCTATAATTTATTTTTAAATTAAAGTTTTTATATAATGTAAAATAGGAATCTAGGTTGACTTTTATCCTATATAGATATCCAGCTCTTCTTTAAAGTATTTTTCTCAATAAAGGACTGTCGTTTCTTCATCAAAACCATATATGTGTGGGTCTGTTTCTGAGCTCTCTGCCACTCATTTATTTGTCTGTGTTTATGCTGATAACACACTGTCTTAATTCCTATGACTTTATAATAAGTATTAAAATCAGATAAGATGCATTTAACCTTTTTCTTTTTCAAAATTATTTTGGCTATTCTAGGTGCTTTTATTTTTATATACATTATAAAATTTGCTTGCAAATTTATGGAAAATAGTCTTTGGGAATTTTGGTTGAAATTGTATTGCATCAGTAGATCAATTTAAAAAGAATGGATATCTTATTATAATTTATACTTTCAATCTGTAACATCATACATCGTCATTTATTTATATCTACTTTAATTTCTCTCAGCAATATTTTTAAGTTTGAAGTAGAAATGTTTCCACATATTATAAATAATATTCTGCTTAAAAAATAGTTTATCTTTTACTGTTAGTACATAGAAAAACAGGTATTCTCATATATTGATCTTACATCTTTTTGTAAATTCACATATTAACCCTAAATATTTTATGTTTTAGATTTCTTTGAATAAATGTTTTTCCATATACACTCATTTCTTTGGAAAAAAGAATCAATTTTACTTTTTTCCCAATTTTATGTATTTTATCTCATGACTTTTACAATGTCCAGGACCTCTAGTATAATATTAAATAGAAATAGAAAAAGAAGATACATTGCTTGTTCCCTGAGGAAGCATAATTAATCTGTAACTTGCAGGATGAATTGCCATTACAGGGTAAAAAGAGAAAGGGCAAGCATTGTAGTTAAAGGCACTGTGTAAAAGGCCATGGCAAGAGAACCACAGAAATACAGAGCTAAAAAAAAAAAGGGCAGTATCACTGGAAAACAGAGGGCTAAGGCTGCATGCTACAAAATGAGGATGGACATGCCTTGTCGAGGTCATGCTAACAATGCTAATCTGTCTAAGAGCAGTGGGACACAATTGAAGAGTTTTAAGTTGAGAGGTCACTCTGGCTATGCAGTGTCAAGAACAAATTAGAAATGTGAAGATAAATGGAATTTGTCAGTGTTTCAGTTACTATAGCTGCATTAAAAATTACCCCCAAAATTTATGGGCTTAGAACATTTTTATTATACTGACTGACATAGTGCCTCTAGAACTTGGACAAGTCTTGGGGTGTGGAAAAGTGGATTGGGGTGGATGACAGAGAAAAGGCATGGTTTGCTGCTTCTTTTCAATGTCTGGGGTCTTAGCTGGGAAGGCTCAAAAACCAAGGGTGAATTGACACCCAGAACCTGGAATCATCTAAAAGTCTTGTTTACTCACTTGTCTGGGCATTGACTAAGATAACACGCAGACTAGAAGCGCCAACCAAAATGTCTGCATGTGACATCTTCATGTGACTTGTCATAACAACATGGTGACTTCATCATTTTAGGGCTTCAGCATCAGTGTTCCAGCAAGCAAAGTGAAGTGGTATTGTCATTTATAACCCAGCTCCAAAGTCACATAGTGTTACTTTTATGATGCTATATAGAGCAATGTAGTTTCAAGTGCACCCATATTGAAGTGGCCAGAACGTAAAAACTCACTTCTCAATGGGATACATATCAAAGAACTTTAATACAATGTTTAATACAATGTTTAATACAAAATAGAAAAATCAGTAATAAGCCTATTTTAATAGAGATGGTGATAGCCGAGGATAGCTTGAACTAAGTGGTAGTAGTAGAGGTGAAGAAAAAAGTATTTGAGAGTTAAAATCAGCAAAACTTGAATTGATGTGAGAAAAAAAAAAAAGAGGTATCCAGATTGTGCAAAACAATATACCATGTATTAAGCTACGGAGCACAAAAAGATGACCTGGGCATGCTTGTTTGTTTTGTGGGGAAGATAAATTGAATTGGTTTTGGAAATGTTGAGTTGGGAGGGACTTTGAGATGTAAGAGTGAAAATTAAGTAGGCAACTGAATTTATGAACTCAAAGGAAAAATTAAGGCTGGGTATATGGACTTGAGAGTTGTTAGTATTTAAGTTATTGTTTAAACCACAGATGTAGATGGGATCAGAGAGAGCATATAAAGTGAGAAGTAAAAAAGGATGAGCATAGAGCTTTGGGAAACTTTAACATTTAACAGGCATGGAAGGGGGAAAGAGGCTAAAGATTCCTAGAAAAGCAGACAAAAGATTAACAGAAAAACCAAGACTGGCTTCTCCTCAAAATCCCCAAAACAAGAGGAACTGAAGGAAAGTGGTCAACATTGTCAAATGCTAATGAAACACTAGATGAGAAGAAGTTTGGGGAGATAATCATTGTCTACCATGCGATTTGTTTCCATAGAGTTATTGGTGCATAATGAAAAATGAGAAGCTTTTCTAAAAGAAAGGCGGAAAGAAACCCGAGGTTTTCATTCTATAGTCATCAATGACCTCAAATTTAGTGAGCAATTTGTCAGATCTCTTTCTTCTGCTATTAGTCTAACTCTATAATCTCTCTTTTCTAAAGAGACTAACTCTGTCCTTACATTTTATATTTCTCAGAAACCACATACTTCTCAGAAAACTCTCCTCTGTGTTTCATTTTGCTACTATTTTCTACCCACCATTTACCTGTGGTCACTAGTCCTACCTTAGTCAGAGCACCATATATACTTTCTCCATCTAAGTTCTTTTTTTCACAGCCTTGCTGTCCCCACTCATGGTCTCACTTACCTTTTGGTTTTACACCTGCCCAGTACATGGCTTTCAGGTGCACATCTCCATTTCAGGTCTTTCTTCCTCTGCCCAAGCTTTTATTTCTGGCGGTTTGAAGGTCAAATGCAGATGAGGTTTTTGCTCAAGCAATTTACCACATCCAAAGTTAAATTAAATTATTCCTATAAACTTTCCTTGCTATTTTTCTTCTCTATTTCTAGTTCCTCATATTTTAAAGTCTGATGTCATCTTACTTCTTGCTACCTCCCTGCTTCTGGCACTCAACTCTGGCCCCCAGACTCTCATGTGCACACATATCCAGGGCAATCTCCTGCCTTTTCCTGGATTTTCATTCATCTCCATCTTCACAGCAATAAGCCATATCCAATGTTACAGGTATATGGCTCTAAGGGTCACACATGAAGCTCCTTAATAAATATTTTCACAAGTTACCATCTTAACACGTTCTTGTACTACAACATGATCAGTTGATTAAAAAAGAAAGGGGAAGACAAAAATTAAGAATGACTAATAGATTCAATTTTTTGGCACCTCTGACCCTTTGGCAGTAGTTTCTTAGAGTCACTGTATTGAGGAGGACTGATGCAAGAGTCATGATTGATAAGTGCTATTTGCAACATTAGGGGAAAAAACTGGCTACCCAAACTGAAGGTCAAATGCAATCCTTGGCAAAAGCATTGTAATAAATATAAGTAGATCTATATTTTAATCTGAAGGAAAGTGTTGAGATATTGCATACAAATTCCAAAAATTCTATTAAATATGATTTTGCTAATTATATTAGAAGGTGATATAATTCAAACATACTCTTTAGCTCCTTTTAAATTATTAGTATCCTTTATATAGCTACAGTTATCTTTTAGAGAATTATTTGTTACAAAAAGTTATTTTTAAAATGCTGATCCAGAAAATTTTAATCTATAATCAATTAAGACCCATCAATACCTCTTCAGATTGTGACAAGTAACCATGTACATTCAACAATATAAAAATATAGACTCTGTCAAAAGAAGGACCACTTTGAGAAAATGCACCCTTTGAAATCTGGGAACTCTCTTTATAGCTCCTGACACTTCAACAGGCGATCATGTCCTTGTGCAAAACAGTCGAGACAAGGATTTGGCAGTTAGATGATTCTGGGAATTATGTTTCTGGTGATGTCATGTTTACAGTATCACTGTGAATGCATGATAGATAGTAAGGTACAATGATATGAGACACCCAAAACTGGTTACAAAAACATCCCACAAAAATTTTCAAGATTTATATTCAAGGTTAATGATACTAATGTACAGTTTTTCATTGTACAGAAAACAACTCAGTGCTTTTGCCAGTGCAGCAATGGCTTCTTTGGTAAAACATCATCTCTTCATTTGATCCACTGGCCAGTAATCCCATGAGAATGGTTTTCCTTTGTAAACTTTCAACAGATTTCCTCAAATGTTGTATGAAATCTTTAACAACAACATGTTGTCTGGCATATAGTAGGTACTTAAAATAGATGTGCAGAAAAATATTCTTTTTTAAAAGTTTTAATTGTTGTTCAAGTACAGTTTTTTGTCTTTTACTCCCATCCCCACCCACCCACAACCCTCCCCATCTCCCTCCCATTTCCAGCCCACCCTAGTTTTTGTCTATGTGTCCTTTATACTTCTTCCTGTAAACCCTTCCCCTTTTCCCCTAAAATTCCCTCCCCTCTCCCCTCTGATCACTGTCAGCTTGTTCCCTATTCCAGTGTCTTTGGTTATATTTTGCTTGTTTCTTTGTTTTGTTGTTTAGGTTCCTGTTAAAGGTGAGATCATATGGCATTTGTCTTTCACTGCCTGGCTTATTTCGCTTAGCATAATTCTTTCCAGCTCCATCCACGCTGTTGCAAAGAGTAGGAGCTCCTTCTTTCTTTCTGCTGCATAGAATTCCATTGTGCAAATGTACCATAGTTTTTTGATCCATTCATTTACTGATGGGCACCTAGGTTGCTTCCAGCACTTAGCTATTGTAAACTGTGCTGCTATGAACATCGGGGTGCATAGGTTCTTTTGGATTGGTGTTTCAGGGTTCTTAGGATATAGTCCCAGCAATGGAATTGCTAGGTCAAAAGGCAAGGACATTTTTAGTTTTCTGAGGAAATTCCATACTGTCTTCCATAATGGTTGCACCAGTCTGCAATCCCAACCAACAGTACACTAGGGTTTCCTTTTCTCCACAACCTCTCCAACACTTGCTCTTTGTTGCTTTGTTTATGATGGCCATTCTGACTGGTGTGAAGTAGTATCTCATTGTGGTTTTAATTTGCATCTCTCTGATAGCTAGCAATACTGAGCATCTTTTCATGTTTCTCCAGGTCCTCTGTATGTCCTCCTTGGAGAAGTGTCTGTTCAAGTCCTTTGCCCATTTTATAATTGGGTTCCTTGTCTTCTTAGACTATAATCGTGTAAGTTCTTTATATATTTTGGAGATTAAACCCTTGTCTGAGGTACATTGGCAAATATGTTTTCCCATACAGTTGATTCTCTTTTTATTTTGATACTGTTTTCTTTAGCTCTGCAAAAGCTTTTTATTTTGATGAGGTCCCATTTGTTTATTCTTTCCTTTATGTCCCTTGCTTTAGGGGACATGTCAGTAAAAAAGTTTCTGCATGAAACATCTGAGATTTTCCCACCTACGTTCTCCTCTAGGACTTTAATGGTGTCACGGTTTATATTTAAGTCTTTTATCCACCTTGAATTTATTTTTGTATAAGGTGTAACTTGGTGCTCGAGTTTCATTTTTTTCCATGTAGCTCTCCACTTCTCTCAACACCATTTGTTGAAGAGACTATTTTTATTCCATTTTATGTTGCTGCCCCCTTTATCAAATATTAATTGACCATAGAGACTTCGGTTTACTTCTGGGCACTCTGTTCAGTTCCATTGGTCCATGTGCCTGTTTTTATGCCAGTACCAGGCTGTTTTGATTACAGTGGCCTTGTAGTATAGTTTAGTGTCAGGTATTGTGATCCCTCCTACTTTACTCTTCTTTCTCAAAACTGCAGCAGCTATTCGGGGTCATTTATGGTTCCAAATAAATTTCTGAAGTGTTTGTTCTATGTCTGTGAAATAAGCCATTGGTACTTTAATAGGTATTCCATTGAATGTGTAAATTGCTTTGGGTAGTAGGGACATTTTAATGATATTAATTCTTCCAATCCATGAACATGGTATATGTTTCCATTTGTTTGTGTCTTCCTTGATTTCTTTCCTGAGTGTTATGTAGTTTTCTGAATACAGGTCTTTTACCTCTTTGGTTAGGTTTATTCTGAAGTACTTTATTTTTCTTTTTGCTATTTCAAATGGGATTTGTTTCTTGATTTCTGCTTCTGCTGTTTCATTGTTGGTGTACAGAAATGCCTTTGATTTCTGGATATTAACTTTGAATCCCACTGTTTTGCCAAATTCATTTATTAGGTCAAGCAGTTTTTTGGTGGAGTCTATAGGACTTTCTGTGTACACTATCATGTCATCAGCAAACAGTGACAAGTTTTGTTTCCTTCTTTCCGATTTGGATGCCTTTTATTTCTTTTTCTTGTCTGATTGTTGTGGCTAAAACTTCCAGTACTATATTGAATAGAAGTGGTGAAAGTGGACAGCCTTGTCTTGTTCCTGATCTTAGTGGAAAAGATTTTAATTTTTGCCCATTGAGTTTGATGTTGGCTGTAGGTCTCTCATATATGGCCTTTATTATGTTGAGGAATGCTCCCTCTATTCCCACTTTGCTGAGTGTTTTTATCATGAATGGGTGCTGTACGTTATCAAATGCTTTTTCTGCATCTATTGATATGATCATGTGGTTTTTGTCTTTGCTTTTGTTTATGTGATGTATTACATTTACTGATTTGTGAATATTGTACCATTCTTGCATCCTTGGAATGCATCCCACTTGGTCATAGTGTATGATATTTTTAATGTACTGTTGGCTGCGGTTTGCCAGTATTTTGTTGAGGATTTTAGCATCAATGTTCATCAGTGATATTGGCCTGAAGTTCTCTTTCTTTGTTGTGTCTTTATCTGGTTTTGGAATTCGGATGATGATGGCCTCATGAAAAGAGTTTGGGAGTGTCCCATCTTTTGGGATTTTTTGGGATAGTCTGTGGAGGATAGGGGTTAGCTCTTCCTTAAATGCTTTGTAGAATTCTCCTGTAAAACCATCTGGTCCAGGGCTTTTGTGTGCTGGGAGCTTTTTGATTACTGCTTCAATTACTTTTGCTGTTATTGGTTTGTTCAGGCTTTCTGCTTCTTTTCCATTGAGTTTTGGAAGATTATATTTTTCTAGAAATTTGTCCATTTCATCTAGGTTTTCACATTTCTTGGCATACAGTTCTTCGTAGTAATTGCTTACAATGCTTTGTATTTCTGTGGTATGTGTTGTAATCTCTCCTCTTTCATTTCTGATTGTGTTTATTTGGATTTTCTCTCTTTTTTTCTTGATCAGTCTGCTTGAAGGCTTGCCAATTTTATTTATCTTTTCAAAGAACCAGCTCTTGGATTTATTGATCCTTAGAATTTTGCTTTTAGCCTCTATGTCATTTAATTCTGCTCTGATCTTGGTTATTTCCTTCCTTCTGCTTGCTCTGGGGTGCCTTTGTTGTTGTTCCTTGAGTTCTTGTAGATGTAGGGTTAGGTTGTTTGTTTGAAGTGTTTCTAAGTTTTTTAGGTGGGCCTGTATCGCTATGAACTTCCCTCTCAGGACTGCCTTGGCTGTGTCCCCTAAGTTTTGGGTTGTTGTGAGTTCATTTTCATTTTTTTCCAGAAACCTTTTGATTACTTCCCTAATATCATTCTTGACCCATTCATTGTTTAATAGCATGCTATTTAATCTCCATGATCTTGAGTGTTTTGAGTTCTTTTCCTTGGGGTTGATTTCTAGCTTCAGTCCCTTGTGATCTGAGAAAATGCTTGGTATGATTTCAATTGCTTCGAGATTCTTGAGGCTTGTTTTGTGTCCTGTCATGTGGCCTATCTTTGAAAATGTTCCATGTACATTTGAAAAGAATGTGTATTTAGCTTCTTTGGGATGGAGGGCTCTGTATATATCAGTAAAACCCATTTCATCTAGGGTATTGTTCAATGCCACAATATCTTTGTTGATATTTTGTTTAGAAGATCTGTCTGTTTTTGATAGTGGGGTGTTAAAATCCCCTACAATAGTTATGTTGTTGTCAATGTCTTTGTTGAAGTCCTCTAAGATTTTCTTTATGTATTTGGGCACTCCTATGTTGGGTGCACATATATTTACAGTATTTATGTCTTCTTGGTGGATTCTTCCCTTGTGTATTATAAATGTCCTTCTGGGTCTCTCTTTATGGACCTTTTTTGGAAGTCTATTTTGTCTGATATGAGTATTGTTACCCCAGCTTTTTTTTCCTGTCCATTTGCTTGGAAGATTTGTTTCCAGCCCTTCACTTTCAGCCTGTTCAGGTCTTTTATCCTGAGGTGGGTCTGTTGTAGGCAGCATACGTGTGGGTCATGTTTTCTTATCCAATCAGCTATTCTATGTCTTTTGATTGGAGCATTTAACCTGTTTACATTTAAGGTTATTATTGATAGGTAATTATTCTTTGCCTTTTATGTACGTGTGTTCCTCTCTCTCTCTCTCTTTTCCTTTCCTTCCTTAAAGCAGTCCCTTTAGCATCTCTTGCAAAGCTGGTTTTGTTGGAGGTGTATTCTTTTTGACTTCTTTTTTTCTGAGAAGCTTCTTATTTGGCCTTCTATCTTGATTGAGAGTCTGGCTGGGTAAAGTAGCCTTGGTTGCAGACCTCTGGTTCTCATTACTTGGAATATTTCTTGCAAGTCTCTTCTGGCGTTGAGTGAAGTCAGCTGTTAGCCTTACTGGGGCTCCCTTGTATGTTACTTCCTGTTTCTCCCTTGCTGCCTTTAAGATTCTCTCTCTATCTTGAAATTTTGCCATTTTAATTATGATGTGTCTTGAGGTGGGCCTCTTTGGGTTCCTCTTGTTTGGGACTCTCTGTGTTTCCTGGATCTGTGTGACTTTTTCTCTCATCAGATTAGGGAAGTTTTCCATTATTACTTTTTCAAACAGGTTTTCTATCCCTTGCTCTTCTTCTTGTTCTGTTATCCATAGTATATGGATATTATTACATTTCATATTGTCTGGCATTTCTCTTAATCCCTTTTCATTCTTTCTGAGCCTCTTTTCCTTTTCTTGGTCTTCTGGGTGTTGTCTTCTACTTTGTCCTCTAGTTCGCTGATCTGATCTTCTGCTTCATTGATCCTGCTCTTCATTCCTTCTACTCTGTTCTTCAGTTCAGAAATTATATTCATTTCTTCTTGGCCCTTGTTGTGAGTTTCTATTTCCTTTTTCTTGTTTGTGTAGTTTTCAGTGAGCTAATTGTAGCTTCCCTGTAGTTTCTGGTAGCTCATTGTGAGCTCATTGAGTTTCCTGACGATCATTGCTTTGAATTCAATATCTGATAGTTGAATTGCCTCTATTTTATTTAGCATTCTTTCTGAGGCTTCCTCCTTTCCTTTCATTTTGGGATTGTTTCTTTGTCTTCGCATTGTTTGTGATACTCTTCTTGTTAGCCTCAGCTTCTTAAATTTTTCTCTTCTGGCTCCCTGGGTTTGTGGTGTGAACTTCTTTAGTAGAATAGCAGTGAGTTTCAGTGGTGCTGTTTCCTTGATCTCCCAAGCTCACTGGTCTTGGGCTGTCATTTAAGTTGGCTTTGTGTTTGCCTTTGGGTTTTGATTGTTGTTGGGTCTTTCTTTGGTGGTTCCTTCCCACCAGCTGGTTAAATGAGGGTCACTCTGTCCACCACCTCTTGTATTTTGTTGTGCTGGTGAGGGCAGGTTGTGTTGAAGCTTGTTCTTCCTTGTGTATAAGGTTTAATGAATTCTCTCTTACTCTTGTTCAGTGTTTGTATTGGATAGTGTCTCTACTGTTTAGTTGTATTTCCAGATAGGTCCTAGATTGAGGTTTGTGTGGTTACCACTCCCTCCTTCACCTTCTTTTTTTGTTATCTGTTAGTGGTTCCTTTGTTGTTGGGTTTCCTCTTCCAGTGGGTTATCCTGGTGTTCACCGCCTCCACCTATTCTTTTTTGTCATCAGTTGGAGGGGGAAGGCAAAATTGTTTACGACAGCAAGAGCGTATTCTATGATATTTACAGTAGCAACCAGTAGAGAAGAGATAGGAGATCCTTTCACTATGTATAGTGTTAACCATGATCTTCCACCCAGCTAGCTGATTTTTTAGAAAGGATGGAAAGAACATAAGTGTCTTGTTGGGGAAGGAAGGATTGTGAGTTGGATCTATAAAGCAGGGAGGTTGTGGCAGGTCATATTCTGAGGTAAGGTGAGAGTAAAGGATAGTAAATAGGTGTAGTGTGTGAGAGAATAGAGTTAACCACTACAGTATTAGAGTTCAGGAAACTTAGAAATGAGCTAAGTTCTGGGAGGGGTGTTGTGAAGTAATTACAATTGCATAGAACAGCAATTATTTACAATAATATTAGGTTAACAATCATATGACAGAATCTATGAGATCTAGGTAAAAGAATAGGGAGTACAGAACCTCAAGTAGGGTGCTAATGGGATACAGGTGAGTTAAAAGACAGTAGATTAGCAATACACTATGGAAAGAGATAGCAGGGGAAAGCTGTCAGGTCATACAATATATCTAGCCTAGCAAAGAAGACTATACAAAAAGAAGAAGGATACAAAAATACTATCAAAAAAGATGTAAGAATACTGGAAAAATAATAATAATACAAATATGCAGTAACTTGCAGGTTCTCTGTAATAGCAGAGTGAAATTTGTCTCAGTGTCCCAGCTGTTGTGATGCCCCTTCTTTGGGTTCAACTTTGGTCTTTTCACAGATCCAGGGTTTTGTCTCACTTGTAGGTATTTTTAAAAAATAAAAATAAAAAAGGCAGACAAAGGAAGGAAGAAGAGATAAAATTGGAGGAAAGAAAGGAGGAAGGAATAAAACAAGAAAGCAGGAAAGAGAGGAAAAAGAAATTAAAAGAGAATAAAAACAATAAAAATTTAAAAATTAAGAATTGTTTAAAAAATAGAATCAATTTAAAAAGTCTCTTGGTTTCAAAGTGGCCAAACTCGTTTTTATGCTCTTGCTGGCTGAGGCAGACTGGAGGGTGATTGGTATGGCTTTTCTTCCTGGGTCAGCAGTGCGCACTGCCTGGAAAGCTAATGTGGCTCCTCAGCCCAGCACCCTGGGTTTGGGAATCAGGCCTCTCCACAGGGTTACTGCTGTGGACTGGGGTGGGGGGCTGCTCTCCCTGTGTGCCCATGCCTGTGTGCCCTTGGCTGGGTGGCAAGGAGGCTAGAGCAATTGATCACTTTAGGAGAATTCCCCAAACAGTGTCTGTCTATTCATTCCTTCCTCTTGAGAGATTCCTCCTGTTCAAGCCTGCTTCTCCACACAGTGGCCTGGCTCTTCCCGCCACCAAACTCTCCAGCCAGACCAGTGACTGCGGGGATCAGGGCCTGCTGAGTGACCCAGCCCCTCCAATGTCCACAGCCTCCAAAGGTGCTCACAGCCCTTGTGTGTTTGCTAGCACCTGGATTCCTCCCAGTGCCACTCAGACCCTGTTTGGCTGGGGAAGGAGCAGTTGTCCCAGCTCTCTCCCAAGGACTCTGTGACAAACCAAGCAGCGGGCACTGGGTCTGGGGCTGCAGCCCCCGGACCACACGCTGGTCCCCGGGACCCTACCTTGTTGCAGCACTCTTCTTAGGGTCCGGTTTTTTGGTTCTGCCACAATCCTTGGTCCCTTATTTTCACATATGCTGAAGTATGTTGGTTGCTTGCTTCTCTACTCCATAGATCAGTCAGGATTTTCTCCCCTGAGCAGAGAGAAGCTGAATCTGCTCCTTCCTACTCTGACACCATCTTAGATTTCGGATTTATTATTTTCATAAATTGCATTGTCCAGATCTCTACCTAGATTTGAAATGCTCTCAGCCATTATTTTTTAAATAAGCTTTGTGCCTGTTCCTCTTTCTCTTCTCTTTATGGACTTCAATAATGCATACATTGTTTCTTTTAATGGTATTTCATAGTTCACACAGGCCTCCTTTACTCCTTATATTTTGTTCTCCTCTGACTGGATAATTTCTTCTATTTCACAGATCCTTTAGAAAGTCTATTGTTGATGTTCTCTATTTCATTTTTTCATAATATACATTGTATTGTTCAGCTCCAGAAATTCTATTTGATTCTTTTTATGATTTATGTCTCTGTGTTAAACTTCATATTTTCCTGATTTTGTAGAATTATCCTTTTGTGTCTTTTATAGCTCACCGAGCTTCCTTAAAACATCAGTTTTTTGTTATTTATCAAGAAAATTGCAAACCTCTACTTCTTTGGGGTCAGGAACTGAAAAATTATCATGTTCTTTTGGTGGTATCATGTGTTTTTTTGATAGTTTATGATCTTTGAAATCCTGCATTATTGTCTTTATATGTGAAGAATTGGTCACCTCTTCCAGTCTACTGACTGGCTTCTCAAGGAGAATATTTTCCGACATCCCTCTTAGAGATTCTGAGGCTTTCTCATATATATATATATATACACACACACACTCTCTTATTTTTCCCCAGGGGAAAATCATGGGCCAAGAAGGCATCTCTTAGTACTGTGCCATGACATCCTGGCATGATGTGGGTAAAGTAAAGCTGTTCTTCTTACGTTCTTCAATGTGTCTAATTTCAGGTGTGTGTGTGTGTGTGTGTGTGTGTGTGTTAGAACTTCTCCACTGGACTCACAGACTTTCACAAAGACACTCCTATCCTTGAGTGGTTGTCAAATCAGTATTATTTGAGGGAAGAATGGTAGAAAACTCCTGGTCTGCCCTTTTAAAGGCATCATTCCTTAGAAGGTTCTGATATGTTCCAGTGTTATCTAGAATGAGGATGTTATGGAACTACCTTATACATGGCTCAAGTATTTGTTGTTTCAAGTGCAATACATACAAAAAGATAGTTTCAGTAAAAGCCAGTAACTTTGTAATTTTGGGGGGATGGGGATGAAAGGTATTAAAGTTACTCTGCAACTACAGGGACAAAGAAACTGATTTGGAGATCCAAGGTTCAACTTCAAGTCCAATGATTGAGTCCATCTGTGTGAAAACAAGTGATAATGATAAGTGATTCCCACATTACTGGAGAACAGGACTTTGCTCAGTTCTAGCTTGATTTCAGTGGAGGCACCCAGAAACCAACATTTATCACTCTCTGAAAACTTCAGTTCATTAATTTTAAATTTCTGTTAGATATGAAAACTTTCAGAACTTCATGGAAATGCTACATTTTGCAGAATCCTAGATGTTATATCCTACTTATTTAAAAATTAAACATTTTTCTCTGAATATAAAATGATATATATAATAATAAAAAGAATGAATATAAACCATAAAATGTCATAATACATAGTAAAATATATAGCACACATTGTAATACATTAATGTCTATAATCTGTAACATAACAAATCAAATATATGTAAATGGAAAACTCAAACAAAAAATCAAAATTACCTACCACCCTGCCACATGTTAACAAATGTTTAGGAAGAACTCGATTATGAAATCGTAGTCTATATGCCCCATCTCAGCCTCTGCTAAGAGTTAGAAGTCTGTCACTTTATGCACTCAGCCCTGAAGAGGGAGTGAGATGGTGAGACTCTTGTCTGTGGAAAACCTTCTCTTCCCTAAAAACAAGAATCTAGAAATTTCCTCTGCTCTCATGCACAGTGAGTTTGCCCATGGGAGCAGTTTCTTGTGTATGTACATGTCAGATTGCAGTCCTATAAGACTCCTCACTGCTCCCTCACAATGGGGGAACCTGACCTCCGCAGGTTCCCCCTTCACACTGAACTCCAACCCCACCTATAAGGCCAAGGGGTCTGAGCCTCATCTCATTGTCTTCTCCCTTCTCTAGTGTTGGGTCCTAATTCTCAGGTATCTATTAAGCACTAAATCAGATGCCAATTAAAGCAGATAAGGAGAAGGTGTGAAGTTGTTCCACCTTCCCTGCAGGTCAGAGATATCCAAAGATATCACTTAATATCTTTGGATACTAAAGAACTTAGTTTGTGCAGATCGAACTTAGTTTGCCCCATACGTTGTGACTAGTGATACTGGACTCCTCAGACCACATTCAAAGTCATTCCTCTGACATTAAAGCTCTATTAAAGCTCTGACATCAATCCTCTGCTCCTGAGTTCTAGCTAGTGATGAATACAAGACATCTGTTATGGAACAAGGTATATAATCAACTGTAACAGTAAAGCTGGATTGGATGGTGGGAAGCAGATCCTTCTACCTCCTTCCTTGAGCACATGCCTTGGAACCACAAGACTCTGATTCACCTTCCTAATCATATGGACAAGGTAAGCCTGTGTCTGCTATATACAGGTGGGGAGATAGCAGGGAAAAGAGGGATGGATCAAAAGGAGCTGAGAAGATGCCCACCCTGACAGAATTTTAGGGCAATAACTATATCCCCTCAGTGAGGAACTGCTTGAAAGTTAGACCCCACCCAATTTCACCAATAATAAAAGACCCCTTGGGAAACATGAAAAGGGAAAATAAAGCACTTTCTGACATTCCCCAGTTGTTAGTTCTCTTAACTTTTGGGGCTTAGTAGTCAAGCCCTGTGACTTACCTGGGTGTGACTATCTCCTTTGGAGATACACACTTCCTCCTTTGGTTGATTGGAGGAAGTCCTGGTTTCATGTTTCGAGGCTGTTCAGAAAAATACCAACTACTTCTCCATTCCAAGGAGAGAACAGTTCAGTTTGGGTCCCCAAATTTCTCTATAATGAGTGGGTGAGCAAAGGATATTAAATACATTTCTGCAACTGAGCCCCCCAAAATCATGGCTTAATCTCCTTATAGTCTTAAGTCACACCTAAATACAATATCTATATAGATCAATAGAAATTGAAAAATAAATCCAAATGACAATATAATAATATTCAAATTTGAACAACAAAAATTAAGTTGTCCCTTAGTACTGAAAGCTTAAGGAGAAATTAAGTTTCCAAGTCAATTCACTTGAATTAAAGACAAAAGTTCCAAATCATTTTCTACTCACTTTTTTACTTCTGATACTCAACCAGAGGATCCGTGCAATTTTTAGTGTCAGTTTGGTCCTTTTCTACTAGAAACCCTTCAAAATATTATTTCATCCAGTCATATTTGTCATCACTGTATTTTCCTTGAATGTCCAAGCCTGTAGCATTGTTGCATTACCAACCCCATCAATACCACAAAATTTAGAAAACAAATTCCAGCCTTTACAACTGTCATTCTAATCAAATACAGTTGCTTGTCATTATTCACAAGAGCTCTGTTTTATAAAGTCACAACAAACACTGATTTGCAAATACTGAATTATTGCTCCTAGGGGATATCCAGTGTCAGGATTCTGTAAGCCACTGCTCATAACATTTTCATGAACCAATCAATACATATTGTGTTTTATATGTGTTCCTGTCAAAAGATACTTTACTTGCTATAGATTACTGACTCAATAACATTGAACTCACAGCCAACAGCTGTGACTATATGACTATATGACTATATGTCATATCTGAATAAAGCTTATTGAACAGATGTATTTTCTCCATAAAGCACACCACAGCCCTCTTGTGCTTGGGAACACTGGACAGCATTTTGGCATTAGCCTTGGGGCCTACTTAAACAGCAAAATAACCAACTTAAAACACAAAAATGTAAAAATCTTAGCACTAAATAGACCATGAAAAGGGCCCTATTTACAATATGAGAGGTGCAATAAGAAAGTAGAGCATGACTTCATTTTGCAACCAGGAGTGTGCACATTGGACAACCCACATTTTTTTGCTCCTCTGTACATGTTCATGGATGACTGGAGAAGCACTATAAGTATTGATCTGGGAGGAGTTACAAATCAGTTTTAGTGAGTAAGCAAATTCATCAACCTGGAAATGTGATACAGAAAATAAGCTATATATTCTCAGAGTTAAAACAGAGTACATTCTAGACACATATTGTACTACCTTCTAAAGACGACAGAAGAAGGAGCACTGATGAGGAAATGCAAAGAAAAGGGAAATTCTTCTATTAGCCTTGTCAACATGCCAACTAGTCTATGACTCCTTCTCAGCATCCTTGCCACTGAACTTCCTCACATTAGATGGAATCTTTCCTCTAAAAGGTAATTGTGACACTAGAAGGGAAAAAAAATTCCCCTCTGTACCCTATCTTCTCATTTAGGAAGGTTTGAAACTTTGGGGGTTTTACTATCAATCATGCAGAACTTATGTGGGAGGACTATTGGATTACATTCCCAAATGTCCAATACACACTGTTATTTGGAACATTGTTAGGCTAGTGACAATAATGACATCTGAGAGACAATGTCCAACATGAAGATACCAAACCTTGTGACATCATGGCAGCAGCCACTGGCTTCAGCACTCATCTGAGCTGTACTCAGTACTCTGGGTAAGTAGATTCCTGGGAATCAAATCTTTTAGCAAGTGTCACCTCTAGTGGATCTTTAAGTACCCTAAGACTGTAGAATCCCTGAAAGGATGGAAAGCAGAGTAGAAGATCGTGAGATTTTAGGCAGAAACCTCATCCATTTTTCTCTCCTTTATTTGTTTCTTATCTAGAAGTATGGATTGTAAAAGCTACAGGGCACATGTGCATACAAAGCTTTTTGTTCTGGTATCATTACCATGGGGTGCAGAGGTAGAGGGACAGCACTAAGTTAGATGCCCACACTCTGTTCCCCTTTATACAGTACAGAAGGGACTTACTGTTCATAGAACTACCTTTTGGGTGCAGGAGGCCTGTACACAAGCCCTCAAGCACAAAGAAAGATTCTTTGCTCTGAAGCTTTATATTAAATCTGGATCATTAATTGCATAATTTCTGCTAAAGTTTGTGATTTTTAGAAACACAACATGTGGGTTCAACCTCTAGGGTTATTAGAAGATCTTTATAAAGAGGATAGGTAATCTTATCATATAGGTGACCTACTGGTCTGCTACCCTTTTGGCTTGAGATTAAAACAAAGCAAAAATAAGGCAAAACAAAACCTCAAAAATGTAAAGGAAATTCTAAAAGAATTGCACTGTCTAAGAATGCTGTTGACTTGGATACTAAAGAAGAAATGAATTTCATTTAAAAAATGAATCAAAACAAAACAAAAAGAGCAAGTGTTGGCTTGTTGTCAGAAGTGGTATAGTGTTAGAAATTTTGTTTCTCAAATTAAAGAGGATACATGAATATCCTCCTGATATTGAGCTGCAAAAGGAAGTGATTTTGTTAGTAAAAAGGTTACAATCCTGAAGGATAATAGACCTTTATAAAAAGGAATAGGGCAATGTACTGGACCTAACTGTTCCAAAAAATCATGATAGGCTCTTGGCCCAGAATATAACTAAGAAAGGGAGAAATGGAAGACAAGAGTGAACTGGGAAGACAACTCTATCCTTTGCGACTGCATGGATGGAACTGCATGGATGGAAGAGCATTATGCTAAGTGAAATAAGCCAGACAGTGAGGGACAAAGACCATATGATCTCACCTTTAACTGGAACATAATCAACAAAAGAAAAAAGCAAACAAAATATAACCAGAGACACTGAAATTAAGAACAATCTCACAATAGCCAGAGGGACAGTGGGGAGAAGGCTTTTCAGGAACTACTATAAAGAACCCATGGACAAAACCAGGAGGGAGCATGAAAGCAAGGGAGGGAGTTGGGTTTGGCTGGGGTGGGGGATAGTGGTAGGGGAAAAATGCAGACAACTGTAATTGAACAATAATAAAGTAATTTTTAAAATTAAAAAATTTAAATAAAAAAAGAACTGCCAGGGGTTGCTCTCTCTCCTAAATTCAAGATGGGGAATATTATATGTTTAGGAAATCCTCATTCAAAGACACATGAGGTGGTTTATAGACATTTAGATCCAGAGGATCAGAGTAGAAACTTTTAAATGCCCTTGGATGGGTTTCACAATAGCAGAGAATGCAAAACAGTCATTGTATGTTCTCTGAGGGAACATGCTAAAAAAACTATGAGGCAAAGTCTGCAAGGGAGGATCCAGAGATTATAAAGAGAACCCCCAATGGGGAAGCAGAGCAAGTAGGCAAGAGAATGCTGCACAGATGATATCACTGTCCCTGAAAGTGTCTCTCTACAAAGTAACTCTAGGAAGGCTTGTATGTTTTAGCACAAAACGTAGAAGGAAGAAAATGTAACCAGAAATTTCTTAAGCTATATTATTAGCCCCTTCAAGTATAGGAATTTCATTATGTATGCATTCCAAAAACAAGAAAAAAAAGAGAAAGCTTTTTGTTCTTATTGGGAAAGGCACTTTGAATTCCTGATGGGCAAGAGTGGAGATGGCACCCAAAGGAAAATAAAAGCATTGCAAGAGTGATAGGAGGGAAAGCAGGAGAGAGCTTACTATCAGAAGCCAGGGGGTGGAGACAGAGAACTTTCACAAAGAGGAGGTGGTCATAGTAAGTGCTACCACAATGTTATTATAGAGAAGGACAGAGAAGTTTCCATCTGAAACCAGTGTAGTCATGAGTGAACTTACTGAAAGTGACTTCAGAGATGTTGAGGGTGGCATGGACAGAGCACAGTGTGTTGAAAAGAAATTGTGGAAGTTCAACAGGCATGGTTGTTGGGAAATGGCAATGGAATGAAAATGACCCCTGTCTTCTCTCCCTCCTCAGTCATATGCAAAGGGGGACACGAAGAAGCCTTCAAATGAGGCATGGTGTCCTCAGAGGAGAATCAGGTCCCAGGTAAGTTCGGGAGCTATAAAGAATCTTCTCTGAAGAATTTAGAGCAAAAACCTCTATTAATATTGGAACAGTAAACTTAACTTTCTGCCCTTTCTCACTTTCCCAGTATCCCATGCCTAGTTACTTCCTCAGAGTTCACCTTAAATGACTTCCTCAGAAATCCTTAACTCAAACTACTTCCCTTTTTATTTTCCATGGCTCAGGATATTTTTTCTACTGTGCCACTCTTCATATATGCAATTTGTTTAATTTTCTTATAGACCAAGAGCTCCAAGAGGCCAGAAAGTGTATTTACTGTGTTGAGTTTTATATCCTAATGTAATAGGAGCTCAAAAAATAATTTGTGAAATGACTGAATGAGTCCATCAATCTACAGAGATTCCAGAGGTCAGTGAAAAGGGTTAGTTCAGAAGGCAGCAGTAGGAGAAAAAGCAAGTGGAGATATTAGAATGAGAGAGTAAAAGAAAGCAGATGACTCAGAGGGATTTGGAGCTGAGTTTGTGTTGAAGGAGGACTTGGATAAGAGGCACAAAGGTACTGAGTAGTTTCAGAACTCTGCCTATAATCCCAGTCTAAATAGATTTCTGTTTTGATATTTTCCAAATAGCATCCAAGGTAAGATGATGTTCACTAATCATGGTGCAGACAGCAACCTAGGCCTTTAATCAGATTTCCAAATAGAATATATGTGATTAATTTCAGACCCTCTACTTTTCCATTTATTAAAACTTATTGAGGATCAGACACTATTCTAGGGTCTGAAGGCACACTAGTGAACAAAAGACTAAAAGTCTCTGCCCTTGTGGATTGGTGAAAAGGAAATAAGTGGAATAAATGGAACATTGGAAGGTGAAGAGTACTAAGGAGAATCATTAACAGTAAAAGTAAAAGTGAGGAAAGGATGTATGTGTATGGGTGTTGAACCTACAGGGGAAGTAATATATTTTAGATGAAAGAACCAGAGAAGACCTCACTGGGAAGATAACATTTGAGTAGAGCCAAAAACAAAAGTAAGGGAGCAAGCCATAAAGATAGCTGGGGTAAGAGCCATCAGGTAGGATAAATAGTCAGTGCAAAACCTTTGATGCAGTGTGACTGGAATTTTCCAGTCACAGGGTGGAATCCAGGGAGACTACAGCAGAGAGGGAGGAAGAAAAGGGAGAAAAATATAGGAAATGCTTTATAACTGAATGGGGCTCAATGGAAAGGTTATGTTGGCTATTGTAAGGACTTTATTCAGCTATTGCTCTGGTTGAGATAGTGAGCTTTTAGAGGATTGAAGAGTGTGACCCAAAACCTTAAACAGTCATTAAAAGGTACCCTGGTTGATAGACAGTGGGGAAGGAAGCAAAGGCAGAGCAGGGGGAGCATTTGGGGACATCTAAATGCCAGATTGGAAACAGAGTGGTAGTGGTGGGGTTATGAGAAGTGGTTGCATTTTGAATAGGATTTGAAGGTAAAGCCAACTGAATTTGCCATTAGATTGGATTTAAATGTAAGGGCAAAAAGGAAGAAGGGAAGAACCCAAGTTTATCCTGGTTGCCCGAAAAGATGGAACTGATATTAACTGAGATAAAAAAGGGTGTAGGTAGGGATAGTTTGGGGAAGTATCTTTTAAATATATTAAGCCTAAGATATTTATTAAATATTCAATTGCCAAAATTAGGGAGGCAGTTTGGAGCTCAAGAGAGAGGTCTATGTCAGAGATATGAATTTAGGAGTGTATCAATATTTTCATTTTATTTAAAGTCATGAAACTATTTTTTTTACTTTTTTAAGTATATTTTATTGATTATGCTATTACAGCTATCACATTTTCCTCCCTTTATTCCCCCACCACCCTGCATACCTCCTCACGGTCCCATTCACCCCCTTTAGTTAATGTCCATGGGTTGTACATATAAGTTCTTTGGCTTCTACATTTCCTATACTACTGTTAACCTCTCCCTGTCTATTTTCTACCTACCATTTCTCGTACTTATTCTCTGTACCTTTTCCCCCTCTCTCTCCCTCCAACTCCCCTGTTGATAAGCCTCCATGTGGTCTCCATTTCTAGGATTCTGTTCCTGTTCTAGTTGTTTGTTTAGTTTGTTTTTGTTTCTGTTTTTTTTTTTAAGGTTTAGTTGTTAATAACTGTCAGTTTGTTGTCATTTTACTGTTCATAATTTTTATCTTCTTTTTCTTAGATAAGTCCCTTAAACATTTCATACATTAAGGGCTTGGTGATGATGAACTCCTTTAATTTGACCTTGTCTGGGAAGCACTTTATCTGCCCTTCCATTCTAAAAGATAGCTTTGCTGGATAGAGTAATCTTGGATGTAGATCCTTGCCTTTCAAGACTTGGAATACTTCTTTCCAGCCCCTTCTTGCCTGCAAGGTCTCTTTTGAGAAATCAACTGACATTCTTATGGGCACTTCTTTGTAAGTAAGTGTCTCCTTTTCTCTTGCTGCTTTTTAGGTTCTCCCCTTATCTTTAATCTTGGCTAATGTAATTATGATGTGCTTTGGTGTGTTCCTTCTTGGGACCAACTTCTTTGTGACTCTCAGAGCTTCCTGGACTTCCTGGAAGTCTATTTCCTTTGCCAGATTGGAGAAGTTCTCCTTTATTATTTGTACAAATAAGTTTTCAATTTCTTGCTCTTCCTCTTCTCCTTCTGGAACCCCTATGATTTGGATGTTGGAACACTTAAAGATGCCCTGAAGGTTCCTAAGCCTCTCCTCATTTTTTTGAATTCTTGTTTCTTCATTCTGTTCTGGTTGAATATTTCTTTCTTCCCTCTGGTCCACAACATTGATTTGAGTCCCAGTTTCCTTCCTGTCACTGTTCGTTCCTGTACATTTTCATTTATTTCACTTAGCATAGCTGTCATTTTTCCCTTTATTTTGAGACCATATTCAACCAATTCTGTGAGCATCCTGATTACCAGTGTTTTGAACTGTGCATCTGATAGATTGGCTACCTCTTTGTCACTTAGTTATATATTTTTTCTGAAGCTTTGATCTGTTCTTTCATTTGGGCCATTTTTTTTTTGTCTCAGTGCACCTGTTACATAGTAAGGGGCAGAGACTTAGCTGTTCACCAGGCAGGGCAACCCCCATTGCCATGTTGTGATGCTGTATGTTAGGGAGGGGTCTGACAGGGAAAAATGCCACTTGCTCTGCTCTCTGATCGTTTTCAGTCACTTCCCCTATTACCCACAATCAAATTGGGCCCTTCTGGTGCTGATTCCTAGGTGGGTATGTTTGTATACATTCTAGGACCCTGTGGGTCTTTCCAGTGAACCCTCCTGTGAGGCTGGGATTTTCTCCCACTGCTGCCTCAACCCCCACAGGTGTTTTCAGTCAGAGGCTTTGAGGCATTATTTCCCTGTGCTGGAACCCTGGGTTGTGCAGTCTGTCTCATTCCCCAGTTGTTCCTCCCAATTTATCTGCATATGAATGTGGGACAGAACTGTCTCCCAGCCACCACCTCACTGTGTTCACTAGCCACTGCCTTGCCTGCCCCGGTCCTCCAGCCTCTGCCTTGCTGCAAGTTCTCTCTGCCTGGCTGCCTGTCTCCACCCCTCCTACCAGTCTGGATGAATGTTTCTTTAACTCCTTGGTTGTTGGACTTCCATACAGTTCAATTTTCGGTCAATTCTGGTTGTTTTTTTATTTTAAATTTGCTGTTGTCCTTATTTTGGTTGTGCGAAGAGGCACTGTCTGTCTGCCTATGCCTCCATCTTGGCCAAAAGTCTAAAGTCATGAAACTATTTTTAATTGAGGATCTTCCATACTATTTTTTATAGTGCCTACACTATTTTACATTTTTACCTAGTGGCATACAGGGTTTCAATTTCTGCACATCCTTGACAACACCTTGTTTTTGTTTTTATTTGTGTTTTGATAGTAGCTATCCTAATAGGTATGATATGATCTCAATCTAGTTTTTCTTTTTCAATGTGCATTTCCTTGATTGCATTTCCTTGCAATCCTTGATGATTAGTGAGATTTTTACATACCTCTTTGGAGAAATACCTATTCAAGTCCTTTGCCAGTTTTTAAATCAAGTTTGTTTGTTTTACTATTGATTTGTAAGAGTCCCTTATATATTTTGGATATTAACTCCTTACCAGATATATGGTGTGCAAATGTTTTCTCTTATTCCATAGGTCATTTTTTCACTTTGTCGATTGCTTATTTTGCTGTGCAGAAGGTTTTTAACTTGATGCAGTCCCATGCCTACCATATGGTCCAGCAATCCCACTGGATCACTTTTGGCTATTTACATAGCCAAAAATATCAGAATTAGGATCTCAAAAATATATCTGCATTCCTGTGTCCACTGCAGCATTATCCATAATAGCCAAGATATAAAACAACCTAAATATTTATTAATAAATCAATAGCTAAAATGCAGTATATACGTACAATGGAATATTATTCAGCTTCAAATAAAAAGAAAATCCTGCCCTGGTCGGTGAGGCTTAGTTGGTTGAGCACCGCCCTGCAAAACTAAAGGTAACCAGTTCAATCCCCAGTCAAAGCACATGCTTAGGTTGAGGATTTGGTCCTAGGTCGGAGCATGTATGAGAGGTAACTAGTTGATGTTTCTCTCTCACATCAATGTTTCTCTCCCTCCTTTTCTCCCTCCCTTTTCCTCCTACTCTCTCTCTCTCAAAAAAAAAGGAAATCTTGCCATATATGATAATATGATAACATGAATAAACCTGGAGGAAATTATGCCAAATGAAATAAAACAATCGCAGAAGGACATGTACTGCATTATTCTACAAAATTACATACATGTTATATATATATATATATTTATATGTATGTATGTATATGTATACACATATATATATGATCATATAGTGAAACTTATAGAAACAAAAAGTAGAATGGTGGTTGGAGATAGGAAAATGGGGCATTGTTCTTCAATGGGTATAAAGTTTTAGTTATAAAAGATGTGTAAGTTGTAGAGATCTACTCTACAACATTGTGCACTTAAATGTTTAAGAAGGTAGATCTCTTGTTAAGTGTTCTTACTACTGAAAATAAAAAAGGAAAATGGAAGGAGGAAGGAAGGGAGGAAGGAGGGAGAGAGGGAAAGAGTGAGGGAGAGAAAAAACAAATTCATTAAAATAGATGAGATCACCAATATAGAAAAAAAGGCAGAATGAGCCTTGGAGTTCAACTACTAACAAGTTGAACAGAAGAACAGTAACTAGTACTGGAAACAGAAAAATAGAGATCAGTTAGACAGGAAGAAAATCAGGAGTCTGCAGAGTCTGGAAGCCAAGTGAGAAAGAATGATTAACCACTCTAGGATGCTGAACTTTCAAAAGGATGCAGACTGGAATAAATCACTGGATTTAGCAACACAGAAATCATGGGAACATCGAGAACCTGGGGTTTGTGGAACAGTAGGTGTGACAGCCTGATTATAACAGTTTTAAGAAAGAGTGGGAGAAAAGGAATTAAAGGGGAATGTGTAGAACTGTTTCAGAATTTTGCTATAAATAAGAATAAAATGGAGAAAAACTGCAAGCAACATGCAGAGAGAAGACAAGTGTCTTTTTTATGGAAGAAAGTTTGTTTACACACACACACACACACACACACACACACGTATATTCCCATGAGGACGGTCCATTATCAGGGGAGGAATTGCTGAAGAAATGTCCTTGAGGAGATGAACAGGGGCCCAATCTAGTACATAAGGGGAGAGCTGACATTTGATAGAAATATGGATCCATACACAATAACAGAAGGGAAAGCAAAGAAAGGAGGTCCAGATGCTTGGAGAGTGGGTGGATATGGTATACCCATATCCAGTAGTTTATGTCTACAGTTTTTAATTTTCTCTGGGGAATAGGAAGCAGGTCTTAAGCTGAGTGAGTATGAGAGGTTTGGGGTGAGAGAAGGAGAGACAGTAAAATCATCCTTCTGGACAGTGGGAGAGACAAAGAACTCAGGAAACAGAGTAGGACAATAAGCAATATAGGGACATTATGGAGGTTTGTGTGAAAGAAGTCACCTTGGATGTATATTTTCCATCAGACACATCAGCTATGCAGTTGTAGACACAGAAGCAAGCTTTGGACATTATCAGGTTTAGATCTAACCAAGGAGGAGCAACAAAGCAAGGAAGGAATAAAGGAATTGGGATGTGCTCAAGGTAGGGGGATTTAGAAAGATGGAATTTTGGCTGGAAACAAGGGGCTTAGTGGCACTCAAGACATGCTAAGATCAATAGATTTTATTTTGACTGTCAGAAGAAAGAGCTGGAAAGAAAAGGGGCAGAAGGTAGGAGAAAGAAAGACTTGAAAATAAGATTATGATCAAGTTGCAGTAATTGGTCTAGTAGAGGTCCAATGAGTGGCTGAGGCAGGACCAGTGGTAAGTGGAATTTCCAAGACTCAGGAGACAGAATTTTGGAGAGCTAAGGGAGTGATCAAGGAAACAATGGGCAGAGTAGGGGAAGGGGTGACATAGCCTTCCTAAGGCATCCCTTAGGAAGAAGGATAGGGAATGATCCAGAAAGGACCAGAATAAGCAAGGAGGGCTCAACCACATCTTTAAGCCCAAAGAAATGAAGGTTATGGGAGAAAAGCTCTAGGCCATGGAAGGGAGTCAGGGGAAGCAGTGTCCCAGAGAAGATGCAGCAAAAAGGTAACAAACTATTCACAGAGGTATTTCAGATCCAGGGGATTTTGTTGAAAACAAGACAGATTTTCTGCTTAGCCAAACATCAGTCAGTCTCCCAAAACATCTTCAGGCCCATGTGTGCAATTTCCTGCAAAATCCATTTCAGGAAGAGGCCCATGAAGTCATTGCAACAGGAACCCTACACTCAATGCATGATCACCTTCATATTCCAGGCTCTTGATCCTTCACACCCTCCAGCCAATCCTGATCACCCTGGCCTCTCTCCAGCAAGAATTCTATTACACTGATTTATCTAGAACCTCCCTAACCCCTGATGCTTATTGCATCCATCGACCCCACCTTTTTCCTTGGCAATAAACTTCTACTTACCCAGGCTATATTCAGAGTTGAGCCCAATCTCTCTACCCTATTGCAAAACCCCATTGCAGTGGTCTCTATACTTACAGTGATAGTTTTGAATAAAGTCAGCCTCAACTTCTTTGAAAAATGCCATTCATGTTTTGTCTTTACCAAAGATGAAGGATGAATTTCAGAGAAACCAGGATTTCAAGGTTTTCAAGAGTTGGGTTGAATGAGAATTAGAACAAGAATTAGAGATTCAGAAAAGCATAGGTAACATATCATTTGTGGGGGTGGAAATCTGGGGTATGTGGTGTTCCAGTGACTGACACAGGCCATGATAAAGTAGTAATAAGCTTACAAACTGAAGTGTAAGGAACTGGGCCTCACTGCCAGCATACAGGCAGATGAAGTGCCCATATTAGGTAGGAGGACTAGAAAAGGGGATCTGGGCCACACTGGAAGCATGGAAGTGGAGAAGTGACCACACTACTCCAAGGACACAGGCTCTCTCTTCACCCCTGACAAACTAGGTCAATAGGCCTGAGAAAGTGTTCTTTCATTGAGGTAATGGGTCCTGACCCAGGGAGATCATGGGTCTGGGAGGCCTGTAAAGGCTATTCTGCATGCTGTACAGGTACTATCAGGGCCACAGGGGCAGCATTTAGACATCAGTTCCAAATTCAGCCTTCTAAAATGCCCCCAAAGTAGTAATGCTGTTAGCAATCCTAACCAGGTTACCCAGTCCAAAAGATAAGTAAGGAAAATGTGCATTATTTTGCAAAACCAACAGCATCAGGAAGCATAAAGAGATTTACACATAGGGATAAGACAGATTAAGAGAAGGCAACTGGAGATTGCCATGGACCTTACAATCTGTAACTAGTTGGATGGGCATAGTATGGCTCTGAATTAAGACAGTTTGGGTGAGCAAGAGCTCTAGGGTGTGATGCTCAGCAAGGTGTGGCCTTTGAAAAACTGAGCATGAATGATGGGGAGAGAGTGGAAGCCTGACCACAGGATCAGGGGACAGTGCTCACTTGGACTTCTCAAAGAGGTGCCTCAATCAAGACACCCCAGAGCAGTATGGATCCCAAAATAGCCCAACTCTGCAATCCTGCCCTCCTCTCTGTTTCCTGTGGATGGTCTCTCTCAGGAACAATAATTCTTAAGCTTTTGTAAGAACCAAGATCCACCCGACCCCCTACATCAAGATGTGGATATGGGAAGAATGAAAAAGACATACAGGTGCTTAATTCTTCCCTACACCCACATTTGGAAACCATTCCTCTAGTACCAAGGAGAGACTCTGGGTTGTATTTTTATTTAAGAGCAAGTGAATTTCTTTATATCCCCATAAAGATTTTATTGGGTGAATTGTGTCTATACCCTTAGCTAGCTTTTATGAAACTACAAACAGAGTGACAGTAACAAGTATCAGCCAAGGCCTGGGGCAATGAAGCACCTTAGAGCTTAGGAAATGGCCACCCTAGGGCAGGGAGAACAGAAAGCCAGAGTTTTGGAGTGCCCCTGGGCCCAGACCTGGAGTGGCAGGACTTGGAAGACACACATGGGGCTGACAGGACATTGTATCTGGACATGAGGCCAAAGTGCCCATGCACTGCCAGCCTCTGGATGGGCCTGGAAGCCAGTGCAGCCCTGAGTCCAAACTGGGCCAGAAAGGACCCAACTAAGCAGCCCTGTGAGCCAGGGGCTGAGAAACAAAGTAGTAGCTTACAGTGTCCCTTGTGACTCTGGCATATCTTTCCTACAACTGCTTGACTTTACTGAACACAAGATAACATACTGTTTTTTGGGGGGGGGGTTTTGTTTTTTTTTTATTTCAATCATTGTTCAAGTACAGTTTTCTCCCCCCTACTCCCGTTCCAGCCCCTCCACCCAACCCTCCCCCCTTCCCCCCATTACCCCCCACCCTTAGTTTTTGTCCATGTGTCCTCCAAATTTGTTCCTGTAATCCCTACCCATTCCCCCCTGAAATTCCCTCTTCTCTCCCCTCTGGCCACTGTCAGACTATCCCCTATTTCAGTGTCTTTGGTTATATTTTTCTAGTTTTTTGTTTTGTTTTGTTTTGTTTTGTTTTGTTTTGTTGTTTAGATTCCTGTTAAAGGTGATATCATGTGGTATTTGTCTTTCACTGCCTGGCTTGTTTCACTTAGCATAATGCTTTCCAGCTCCATCCATGCTGTTGCAAAGGGTATGAGATCCTTCTTTCTTTCTGCTGTATAGAATTCCATTGTGTAAATGTACCATCGTTTTTTGATCCATTCATTTACTGATGGGCATCTAGGTTGCTTCCAGCACCTAGCTATTGTAAATTGTGCTGCTATGAACATCGGGGTGCAAAGGTTCTTTTGTATTGGTGTTTTAGTGTTCTTAGGATAGAGTCCCAGCAATGGAATTAGTGGGTCAAAAGGCAGATCCACTTTTAGTTTTCTGAGGAAGTTCCAAACTGCTTTCCATAATGGTTGTACCAGTCTGCAGTCCCACCAACAGTGCACTAGGGACCCCGTTTCTCCACATCCTCTCCAACACTTGTTGTTTGTTGCTTTGTTTATGATGGCCATTCTGACTGGTGTGAAGTGGTATCTCATTGTGGTTTTCATCTGCATCTCTCTGATGGCTAGCGATATTGAACATCGCTTCATGTGTCTTTGGATTTTCTGTATGTCCTCCTTGGAGAATTGTCTGTTCAAGTTCTTTACCCATTTTTTAATTGGGTTACTTGTCTTCTTAGAGTGGAGTCGCGTAAGTTCTTTATATATTTTGGAGATTAAACCATTGTCTGAGGTATCATTAGCAAATATGTTTTCCCATACAGTTGGTTCTCTTTTTATTTTGATACTGTTTTCTTTAGCTGTGCAAAAGCTTTTAATTTTGATGAGGTCCCATTTGTTTATTCTTTCCTTTATGTCCCTTGCTCTAGGAGACAAGTCAGTAAAAAAGTTTCTGCGTGAAATATCTGAGATTTTCCTACCTACGTTCTCTTCTAGGACTTTAATGGTGTCACGCTTTATATTTAAGTCTTTTATCCACCTTGAATCTATTTTTGTATAAGGTGTAAGTTGGTGCTCGAGTTTCATTTTTTTGCACGTAGCTGTCCAGTTCTCCCAACACCATTTGTTGAAGAGGCTATTTTTATTCCATTTTATGTTGCTGCTTCCTTTGTCAAATATTAATTGACCGTAGAGGCTTGGGTTTATTTCTGGGCTCTCTGTTCTGTTCCATTGGTCCATGTGCCTGTTTTTATGCCAGTACCAGGCTGTTTTGATTACAGTGGCCTTGTAGTATAGTTTAATGTCAGGTATTGTGATCCCTCCTACTTTACTCTTCTTTCTCAAAATTGCAGCAGCTATTCGGGGTCGTTTATGGTTCCATATAAATTGTTGAAGTGTTTGTTCTATGTCTGTGAAATATGCCATTGGTACTTTAATAGGTATTGCATTGAATGTGTAGATTGCTTTTGGTAGTATGGACATTTTAATGATATTAATTCTTCCAATCCATGAACACGGTATATGTTTCCATTTGTTTGTGTCTTCCTTGATTTCTCTCCTCAGTGTTATGTAGTTTTCTGAATACAGGTCTTTTACCTCTTTGGTTAGGTTTATTCCTAGGTATTTTATTTTCCTTTTTGCTATTTCAAATGGGATTTTTTTCTTGATTTCTGCTTCTGCTGTTTCATTGTTGGTGTACAGAAATGCCTTTGATTTCTGGATATTGACTTTGTATCCCGCTGTTTTACCAAATTCATTTATTAGGTCAAGCAGTTTTTTGGTGGAGTCTATAGGATTTTCTATGTACACTATCATGTCATCTGCAAACAGTGACAGTTTTGTTTCCTCCTTTCCGATTTGGATGCCTTTCATTTCTTTTTCTTGTCTGATCGCTGTGGCTAAAACTTCCAGCACTATATTGAATAGAAGTGGTGAAATTGGACAGCCTTGTCTTGTTCCTGATCTTAGTGGAAAAGATTTTAATTTTTGCCCATTGAGTATGATGTTGGCTGTAGGTCTCTCATATATGGCCTTTATTATGTTGAGAAATGCTCCCTCTATTCCCACTTTACTGAGTGTTTTTATCATAAATGGGTGCTGTACCTTATCAAATGCTTTTTCTGCATCTATCGATATGATCATGTGGTTTTTGTCTTTGCTTTTGTTTATGTGATGTATTACATTTACTGATTTGCATATATTGTACCATCCTTGCATACCTGTAATGAATCCAACTTGGTCATGGTGTATGATCTTCTTAATGTACTGTTGGATGCGGTTTGCCAGTATCTTGTTGAGGATTTTAGCGTCAGTGTTCATCAGCGATATTGGCCTGTAGTTTTCTTTCTTTGTTGTGTCTTTATCTGGTTTTGGGATTAAGATGATGTTGGCCTCATAAAAAGAGTTTGGGAGTCTTCCATCTTTTTGGATTTTTTGAAATAGTCTGTGAAGGATAGGGGTTAGTTCTTCCTTAAATGCTTTGTAGAATTCTCCTGTGAAACCATCTGGTCCAGGGCTTTTGTGTGTTGGGAGTTTTTGGATTACTGCTTCGATTTCTTTTGCTGTTATTGGTTTGTTGAGGCTTTCTGCTTCCATTTTATTGAGTTTTGGAAGGTTATATTTTTCTAGAAATTTGTCCATTTCATCTAGGGTTTCAAATTTCTTGGCATACAGCTCTTTGTAGTAATTTGTTACAATCCTTTGTATTTCTGTGGTATCTGTTGTAATCTCTCCTCTTTCATTTCTGATTGTGTTTATTTGGGTTTTCTCTCTTTTTTTCTGGATGAGTCTGCTTAAAGGCTTGTCGATTTTGTTTATCTTTTCAAAGAACCAACTCTTGGATTCATTGATCTTTAGAATTGTGCTTTTAGTCTCTATGTCATTTAATTCTGCTCTGATCTTGGTTATTTCCTTCCTTCTGCTTGCTCTGGGCTGTCTTTGTTGTTGTTCCTCGAGTTCTTGTAGACATAGGGTTAGGTTGTTTGTTTGAAATGTTTCTAACTTTTTTAGGTGGGCCTGTATCGCTATGATCTTCCCTCTCAGGACTGCCTTGGCTGTGTCCCATAAGTTTTGGGTTGTTGTGAGTTCGTTTTCATTTGTTTCCAAAAACCGTTTGATTTCTTCCCTAATATCATTCTTGACCCATTCATTGTTGAATAGCATGCTGTTTAATCTCCATGAATTTGAGTGTTTTGGGTTTTTTTTCCTTGGGGTTGGTTTCTAGTTTCAGTCCCTTGTGATCTGAGAAATTGCTTGGTATGATTTCAATTTTTTTGAAATTGTTGAGGCTTGTTTTGTGTCCTATCATGTGGTCAATCTTTGAAAATGTTCCATGTACATTTGAAAAAAAATGTGTATTTAGCTTCTTTGGGATGGAGGGTTCTGTAAATATCAGTGAAGCCCAGCTCGTCTAGGGTATTGTTCAATGCCACAATATCTTTGTTGATGTTTTGTTTGGAAGATCTGTCTATTTTTGATAGTAGGGTGTTAAAATCCCCCACAATAATTGTGTTGCTGTCCATATCTTTCTTGAAGTCCTCTAAGATTTTCTTTATGTATTTAGGTGCTCCTATGTTGGGTGCATATATATTTACTATGTTTATGTCTTCTTGGTGAATTCTTCCCTTGAGTATTATGAAATGACCTTCTGGGTCTCTCTTTATGGATCTTCTTTGGAAGTCTATTTTGTCAGATATGAGTATTGCTACCCCGGCTTTTTTCTCCTGTCCATTTGCTTGGAAAATTTGTTTCCAGCCCTTCACTTTCAACCTGTGCAGATCTTTTATCCTGAGGTGGGTCTCTTGTAGACAGCATATGTGTGGGTCATGTTTTCTTATCCAATCAGCTATTCTATGTCTTTTGATTGGAGCGTTTAGTCCATTTACGTTTAAGGTTATTATTGATAGGTACTTATTCATTGCCTTTTATGTACGTGTGATCCTCTCTCACTCTCTCTTTTCCTTTCTTTCCTTAAAGCAGTCCCTTCAGCATCTCTTGCAGAGCTGGTTTAGTGGAGGTGTATTCTTTTAGACTTCTTTTGTCTGAGAAGCTTCTTATTTGGCCTTCTATCTTAATTGAGAGCCTTGCTGGGTAAAGTAGTCGTGGTTGCAGGCCTCTGGTTCTCATTACTTGGATTATTTCTTGCCATTCTCTTCTGGCTTGGAGTGTTTCCATTGAGAAGTCAGCTGTTAGCCTTATTGGGGCCCCCTTGTATGTTACTTCCTTCTTCTCCCTTGCTGCCTTTCAGATTCTCTCTTTGTCTTGAAATTTTGCCATTTTAATTATGATGTGTCTTGAGGTGGGCCTCCTTGGGTTCCTCTTGATTGGGACTCTCTGTGTTTCCTGGATTTGTGTGACTTTTTGTCTCATCAAATTAGGGAAGTTTTCCATCATCACTTGTTCAACTAGGTTTTCTATCCCTTGTTCTTCTTCTTCTCCTTCTGGTATCCCTATGATACGGATATTATTACGTTTCATATTGTCTTGCATTTCTCTTAATCCCTCTTCATTCTTTCTGAGCCTCTTTTCCCTTTCTTGCTCTTTCTGGGTGTTTTCTTCTATTTTGTCCTCTAGCTCGCTGATCCGATCTTCTGCTTCATTGATCCTGCTTTTCATTCCTTCTACTGTGTTCTTCAGTTCAGAAATTGTATTCTTCATTTCCTCTTGGCCCTTGTTGAGAGTTTCTATTTCCTTTTTTATGCTGATGTAGTTTTCATTGAGTTCATTGTAGCTTCCCTGTAGTTTCTCGTAGCTCATTGTGAGCTCATTGAGCTTCCTGACGATCATTGCTTTGAATTCAATATCTGATAGTTGAATTGCCTCTGTTTCATTTAGCATTCTTTTTGAGGCTTCCTCCTTTCCTTTCATTTGGAGAGTATTTCTTTGTCTTCCCATTTTTTGTTAGACTCTTCTTGTTCACCTCAGCTTCTTATATTGATCTGTTCTGGCTCCCTGGGTTTATGATGTGAACTTCTTTAGTAGAGTAGCAGTGAGTTTCAGTGGTACCGTTTCCTTGACCCCCCAAGCTCGCTGGTCTTGGGCTGTTGTTTAAGTTGGCTTTGTGTTTGCCTTTGGGTTCTGATTGTTGTTGAGTCTTTCTTTGGTGTTTCCTTCCCGCCAGCTGGTTAAATGTGGGTCACTCTGTCCACCACCTTCTATATTTTGTTGTGCTGGTGAGGGCAGGTTGTGTTGAGGCTGGTTCTTCTGTGTGTACAAGGTTTAAAGAAATCTTGTTCAGTTGTTTGTATTGGGTACTGTCTCTACTGTTTAGTTGTATTTCCAGATAAGTCCTGGATTGAGGTTTGTGTGGTTACTACTCCCTCCTTCACCTTCTTCTGCTGTTATCTGTTAGTGGTTCCTTTGTTGTTGGGTTTCCTCTTCCAGTGGGTATCCTGGTGTTCACCTCCTCCACCTATTCTTTTTTGTCATCAGATGGAGGGGAGGGCAAAATGGTTTAAGACAGCAACCGAGAATTCTATGCTATTTACAGTAGTAGCAAGTAGGAAAGATATAGGAGATCCTTTCACTATGTATAGTGTTAACCGTGGTTTTCCACCCAGCTAGCTGATTTTTAGAAAGGATGGAAAGAAGATAAGACTCTTGTTGGGGGAGGAAGGATTGTGAGTTGGATCTATAAAGCAGAGAGGTTGTGGGCGGTCAGATTCTGGGGTAAGGTGAGAGTAAAGGGTAGTAAATAGGTGTAGTGTGTGAGAGAATAGAGTTAACCACTACAGTAATAGAGTTCAGGAAACTTTGAAATGGGCTAAGATCTGGGGGAGGGGGGGTGTTGTGAAGTAATTACACTTGCATGGAACAGCAGTTACTTACAATAATATTATGGCAACATTCATATGGCAGAGTCTATGAAATCTAGGTAATAAGGATATGGAGTACCGAACATTGAGTAGTATGCTGATAGGACACAGGTGAGTTAATGGACAGTAGATTAGTAATACGGTATAGAAAGAGATATCAGGGGAAAGCTGTCAGGTCATACAATAAAACCAGCCTAGCAAAGCAGGCTATACAAAAATAAGAGGGATATAAAAATATTGTTAAAAAAAAAAAGATGTAGGAACACTGGAAAAATAATAATAATACAAATATGCAATAACTTGCAGGTTCTCTGTAATAGCAGAGTGACATTTATCTCACTGTCCCAGCTGTTGTGATGCCCCTTCTTTGGGTTCAACTTTGGTCTTTTCACCGATCCATGATTTTGTCCCACTTGTAGGTATTTAGGAAAAAATTTAAAAAAGAAAAAAAATAGAAAAGGCAGACGAAGGCAGGAAGAAGAGATAAAATTGGAGGACAGGAAGGAGGAAGGAATAAAACAAGAAATCAAGTAAGAGAGGAAAAAGAAATCAAAAGAGAATAAAAACAATAAAACTTAAAAAATTAAAAATTGTTAAAAAAATAGAATCAAATTAAAAAGTCTCTTGATTTCAAAGTGGGCAAACCGGTTTTTCTGCTCTTGCTGGCTGAGGCAGTCTGAAGGATGACTTGTTTGGCTTTTCTTCCTAGGCCCGTGGGGTTCGCACTGGCTCCTCGGCCCATCCGCCGCCACCCGGCGCGACCCGCGCTCCGGTGAGCGGGCGCGGCCCGTCTGCTGCCTGCACGGCCGTCTGCCGCACGCCGGTGCCCCCGCGGGCGGGTGGGCGTGGCCTGTCCGCAGCCTGCGCGCTCACAGCTGGGGAGCAAACAGGCCAGAGCCACTGATCACTTCAGGAGAATTCCCCAAACAGTTTCTGTGTCCATTCACTCCTTCCTCTTGGGAAATTCCTCCCGATCGAGCCCGCCGCTCTCCAGTGGCCCGGTTTCTCTCACCGCCAAAGCTCCAGCCAGAACGGTGACCCTGGGAGTCCGGGTCCTCAGCGCGACTCGGCTCTGGCGTTCACCGGCTCCAAAGCTGCTTGCCACCCGGTGTGCCCGCCAGCACCTGGACTCCTCCCAGAGCCGCCCAGACCTTGCTCAGGTGGGGAGGGAGCAGCCGACCTGGCTCTCTCCCACTAACCCTACGGCAAACCCAGCCACGGCCCCCGGGCCTGGGGCTGCAGCCCCGGGACCACACGCCTGTCCCGGGAGCCTACCTTGATGCAGCACTCCGCCTAGGATCCGTTCTTTGTTCTTTCAGTTCTGCCACAATCCTTGGTCCTCCGTTCTCAAAAATGCTGAAATATGTTGGTTGCTTGCCTTTCCACTCCAAAGATCGGTCAGGACTCTCTCCCCTGAGCAGAGGAAAGCCAAATCTGCTCCTTCCTACTCCGACGCCATCTTAGATCCCGCTTTAGTTTGTTTATTTAACATTTAGTGAATGTTTATGAGGACGTTTCCTCTGTATTCCTCACAGAACATAGTTGACTTGTTTATTTAGAAATTCACGTACACACTCTCTTAAGAAAGACAAGTGAACCCATTTTCCCTTCCTTGAGCTTGGAGTACCCCTCCTGATAACATACTGTTTTGAGATTGCTGAAAGATTCATTCCCTTGAAACTGTTTGGGAAGCCTCCTATGCCCAAAGGCTCTGGATGTGATCAGAAGACCCGTCAGTTCTCTGAGCCCAGGTGCTAGTTTACTGTGACCCCATCCAGAAACAGATCACTCTAAAGTAAAGGCCACCATACCCTTGAACATTATTGTTTTATTCTTCTACTATTGTTACTATTATTAGTGACACGCGACTGAACACTCATTGTATGACAAAGGCTTTTGAAACACCTTAGCTTCATCATCCCCTTTGATGATGTGGTAGGAAATATTATTCTCATGTTGCAGATCAAAAACCTGAAGCTTAAAAAAAGTAAAATAATAGTGTAAGGGGAGGAGGGCAGGGGATGAAATTTAAGTTTCACTCCTCAGCCCACTTTTTATTATCATTGTGATAAAATATACAAAATGTAAAAGTTTCTATTTTAACCATTTTCAGTGTAGCTTCAGTGGCATTAGAGTCTCAATGTGTTATAACCATCACAATCTAACTCCAGAACTATGTTTATATTGAAAAATTGAAACACTATACCCATTAACTCCTCATTTTCCCATCACCCCAGCCCCTAGCAGCATCCTTTCCATTTCCTGTCTCTATGAGCTTGACTACTCTAGGCATCTCATAAGTGAAATCATACCATTTTTTGCCCTTTTCTGACTGGTGTATTTCACTTAATATCATGTCCTCATGGTAAGGCAGAGCCATAGCAAAGGAAAATTTCAACCCCCATAACCTTTGGGTTAGGGCCCACTATTTTTCCACTGTGCCACAATGCTACTTAATCCTATAGTCTTGATTTCTCCATGGACGGTGTTATGGCTAAATTTCATCCCCACAAAATTCATATGTTGACGTTCTAACCTCCCAGTATACCTTGACCTGTGACTATATTTGGAGATAGGGCTTTTAAATGGACAGTTAAGGTTAAGTAAGGTCATATGTCTGGAACCTAACCCAGGACTGGTGTCCTTATTAGAAGGGAAAGACACCAGAGATGTGTGCTCACAAAGAAAACACCATATGAGGACAGGGCAAGAAAGCAACTGTCTACGGAAAGGTGGTAGAAGACCTCAGGGGAAACCAAACCTACCAGCACCTTGATCTTGGACTTGGACTTGGACTTGGATCTTGGCCTTCAGAACAATGATAAAATAAATCTCTGTTGTTTAAGCCATCCAGGTATTTTGTTATTCAGACCAAGCTACTACAGACATCTCTGTGTAACTGGACATGAAGGACAATGTCATGTAGTGGCCTCTCCCAATTGGCAACAGTCTACCTCCAGTTGAATTCATGGGCATGGGGGGAGAGCAAGTTACTTGGTTCTCCATTTATGTATTATACAGGAGGGATATGGTTTTTGACCTGGCTAGGGGCTGACAATGGATGACCTTTCAAAGTCTTGAGTTTCCATTAAAATAGCAATGCAGTTGGCTAGAGGTGGTTTCTTTGATCCAACTTGCCTCATTCTCACAAAGGCACACACATTCTTATGGCCAGCAGAACCACAGATGTATGGCTTCACCAACTGCGTGAATCATTCCTCTCCAGGCTCCTACTTTTTGACATTAAGAGAGGAACAAAGCTCACAAATAAAGTGACATGACCCAAGAAATGATTCTCCTCCACCTGGAGGGAAAGTCAGCATCTTGTTAACATTACAAGGGTCTTGGGCTTCAAATTCAGAGTAATTCTCCTGTATTTCTCAATATCCTGTGTTTGAAATGTCACTTTCTAGTGCCATAATTTATGTGCAATTTTTGCTTTTCAGCAAAATGATTAGAAAAATTCTTCCATTTTCTCCCCTGTAAGACATATTACAAAATTTAAAACACACATACATTAACAATGGCTAGATAGAGGGAAGATGGTAGTGAGATAGGTGGGAGCAGATCTTGCACAGGTGGAACACCTAGCTGATCTTCTGAGGAACAGAGCAAACAGCCAATGGTATCCCAGCATATATGAAGACTGAAGACCAAAAATTGTAGAGGACATTGAAAAATCAGACGGTAAGGAGAGTGCTTCAGGCAAATAAGGTCTCCAGGACTAGCGCGGGGTCCAGGGCGGCTGTAGACCCAGGCCTGGTGCCTGCCAGGTCTGCCACAGGATTCTAGGGAGAGAGCCAGGTCAAAGACTCCCTCCCCTGCCAAACAAGGTTTGAGCAACACCAGGAAGGATCTGGATGCTTGAAGTCACAGGGGGGAATAAGGACGAAGTGACAAACACACAGGGGACATGTGCACCTACTGAGACTGTAGACACCAGCTGGAAAGAGTTGTGCATCTTAACAGATGCTGACCCAGTCAGTCCCCCATCTGGTTGGAAAGAAGGGCTGTGTGAGAGACCAGGCACGTGTTTGGAGCAGCAGGCTTGAATAGGAGGAATTTTTCAAAAGGAAAAAAATTAAAAAGAGGCACTCAGTGGCCGTTTGGGGAATTCTCCACAGCAGCCACCACTGCCACCTGAGCCCCTAGCCCAGCCTGGCAGCATTCACACCCAAAGACCCAGGGACAGTGCATACCCAACCCCTCAACCCAGAGGCTGCCAGTCCTGCCCCAGCAGCAGTGGAGGCTGAGTGCTCAGGCCCACAGCCCCAGGACAGAGTGCACCTGACCTCACTGCTCAGAGGCACCTCCCACCCGGCCCCTATGCCCAGAGCCCTGCAGAGTCTACTGGCTCTCTAAGAGGAAGGCTGAGATGAGAGCTGCAGGCCTCAGGGAGTCAGCAATACCCAGAAAGACTTAACTCAGTGGGGGCAGGGGCTGAACTACCCTGAAGGGGCACTGAGAGTCCCTAGCATCAAGGATAGCAAAGAGCGAGAAGGAGGTGTGTGAGTTGCCTCTAATTGGTGCACCTCAAGGGCAGCAAAGCTGTTGGATTGAAGTCATAGGATGGGCACAGAAGGGCAATGGGGACCCAGCAGCAAAATGAGGAACTGGGCTGGGGGCTGGGTAACCGTGAAGGGTGCACCTCAGGAAGGGAGAAAAGGGGAACCAATCCCTCCTCAGTCTGCTGCAGTGAAGACCAGCAAAACTGGCTTGGCTGGTTTAAAGCAAGCAGAAGGCTTTTGTTGTTGTTGTTGTTGTTAATTCCTTCTTCCTTTCTTTCCTTTATTCTTTTTTTATCCTTCTTTTCTTCCTTCTTTCCTTCCTTCCTTCCTTCTTCCCTTCCTTTCTTCCTCCCTTCCTTCCTGTCTTTATTTCTTCTTCCTTGCTTCCTTTTTTTAATCCCCTCAAGTAAGACAATAAAACCTGGAGATATGAAAAAACCAGAGTTAGACCCAAAGAGGGATCATCCCAACAACTGAGACAGTGAGACAAATTTCACTTTGCTACTACAGAGAACTTACAAGTTGTTGAATGTTTGTATTATTATTATTTTTTCATTATTCTTACATCATTTATTTTATTAGTACTTTTGTATTTCACTTCTTTATCTTTAGTCTTCTTCACTTGGTTTGTTAAATTACATTGTTTGAGTGGTTTCCCTTGTTCTCTCTTTCATAGTGTATTTTTAATTATCATCTTTCACTTCACTTATGTTCCAATAGCACACTACTCAAGGTCCTGTACTCCCTATTCTTATTATCTAGATCACATAGATTCTGCCATATGATTGTTGCTCCATTACTGTTGTAAATAATTGCTGTTCCATACAATTATAAATACTACACAGCACCCCTTCCAAATCTTAGCTCACATCACTGTTTCCTGAATTTTACTACTGTGGTAGTTAACCCTATTCTCTCACATACTACATGTATTTTCTACCCTTTACCCTCACTTTATCTCATAATTTGACCTCCCACAAGCTCACTGCTTTCTAGATCCAACTCACAATCCTTCCCTGATCCTAACAAGAGTCTCATCTTTTTTCCACCTTTTCTACAAAGTGGCTAGATGGGTGAAATATCACGGTTAACACTATACATATCCAAATAATCTCCTATCTCTTCCCTATGGGTTGGTACTTTAAATACCATAGAATACACTCCCGCTGTCTTAAACCATTGTACCTACCCCCTCCAACTGATCACAAAAAAACAGTAGGTGGGAGCTGTGAGCACCAGTATACATGCTGAAAGAGGAAACCCACCAACAAAAGAAACATGAACAGATAACAACAGAAGAAGGTGAAGGAGGGAGTAGAAACCACACTAACCTCCACCCAGGAACAATCTAGAAATACAACTAAATGGTGAAGAAATTATCCAGAACAAACAACTGAACAAGGGTGACAGAGAAGCCTCAAAACCTCATACACACAGAAGAATCATCTTCAACACAACCCATCCACACATGCAAAACAGAATATAAGACATGGTGGACGGAGTGGCCCTCAGTTAACCAGCTAGAAGGAAGGACCCACCAAAGATAGACCCAACAATAATCAAAACCCGAAGACATACAGAGAGCCAAAATAAATGAAAGCCCAAGACCAGCAAGCTCAGGAGATCAAGAAGACTACTGGATGTCACAGGTCTCTGTCTGAAGTTCACACCAGAAACCAAGGGAGGCAGAACTGATCAATTTAAGAAGCAGAGACTAACAAGAACAGTCCCACAAACAGTGGGAAGACAAAAGAATCTCCAAATGAAGGAAAGGAGGAAGCCTCAGAAAGAATGCTAAATGAAACAGAGGCAAATCAATTATCAGATATTGAGTTTACAGCAATGGTTATCAGGAAGCTCAATGAGCTCACAGAGAATTATCAGAAACTACAGGGAAACTACAATGAACTCACTGAAAACTATATCAACATGAAAAAGGAAATAGAAACTCTCAACAAGGGCCAAGAGGAAATGAATAATACAATTTCTGAATTGAAGAATACAATACAAGGAATCAAAAGCAGGCTAGATGATGCAGAGGCTTGGATCTGCGAGCTGGAGGACAAGATAGAAAAAAAAAAAAAACTCCCAGAATAAGCAAGAAAAAGAAAAGAATCTCAGGAAGGATGAAGAGGGATTAAAAGAAATGCAGAACAGAACAACATGAAACATAATAATACCCATATAACAGGGATACCAGAAGGAGAAGAAGAACAGCAAGGGATAGAAAACTTCTTTGAAAAAGTAATGATGGAAAACTTCCCTAATTCAATGAGAGAAAAAGTCATACAAATCCAGGAAACACAGAGAGTCCCAATCAACAAGAAGTCAAACAGGCCCACTTCAAGACACATCACAATTAAAACGGCAAAATTCCAAGACAAAGAGAGCATTTTAAAGGCAGCAAGGGAGAAACAGAAAGTAACATACAAGGGAGCCCCCATAAGGTTAGCAGCTGACTTCTCAATGGAAACACTCCAAGCCAGAAGAGAATGGCAAGAAATATGCCAAGTAATGAAAACCAGAGGCCTGCAACCAAGGCTACTTTACCCAACAAGACTCTGAATTAAGATTGAAGGCCAAATAAGGAGCTTTCCAGACACAATGAACCTCAAAGAATACACCTCCACCAAACTAGCTCTGCAAGAGATGCTAAAGGAACTGCTTTAAGAAAAGAAAGGAAAGAAGTGAGAGACAGAGATGAACACAGGTACAGAAAAATGGCAATGAATAAGTACCTATCAGTAATAACCTTACATGTAAATGCATCAAATGCTCCAATCAAAAGACATATAATAGCTGAATGAATAAGAAAGGATGACCCACACATATGCTGCCAACAAGAGACCCATCTCAGGACAAAAGACCTACACAGACTAAAAGTGAAGGGCTGGAAACAAACATTACAAGCAAATGGACAAGAAAAAAAAAATCCAGGGTAGCAATACTCATATCACACAAAATAGACTTCAAAAAAAGAGCCAAAAAAAGAGACTCAGAAGGTCACTTCATAATACTCAAGGGAGGAATCCATCAAGAAGACATAAACATTGTAAATAAATATGCACCCAACATAGGAGCACCCAAATTACATAAAGAATATCTTGGAGGACTTCAAGAGAGATATTGACAGCAGCACAATTATAGTAGCAGATTTCAATACCCCACTGTCAAAAATGGATAGATATTCCAAAGAAAATATCAACAAAGATATTGCAGCTTTGAACAATGTCCTAGATCAAGTGAAATGAACTGATGTATAGGGAGCCTTTCATCCCAAAGAAGCAAAATACACATTCTTTTCAAATGCACACGGAACATTTTCAAAGATAGACTGCATGAGGCTTCTTTTGTATCCTACATATTCAAGAAAATTGAAATTATATCAAGCGTTTTCTCCAACCACAAGGGACTGAAACTAGAAACCATATTCAAGGAAAAAAATCAAAAACACTCAAACTCATACAGATTGAATAGCATGCTATTAAACAATGAATGGATCAAGAGTAAGAGCAAGGAAGAAATCAAAAAGTTTCTGGAAATGAATGAAAATGAACTCACAACAACCCAAAACTTATGAGGCACAGTGAAGGCAGTCCTGAGAGGGAAGTTCATAGCAATACAGGCCTACCTAAAAAAAAATCAAAACATTTCAAATAAACAACCTAACCCTACACCTACAAGAACTTCAAGAGCAACAACAAAGACAGCCCAGAGCAAGTAAAAGAAAGGAATGACCAAGATCAAAACAGAATGAAACAACATAGAGACTAAAAGAACAATTCAACAGATTAATAAATCCAGGAGCTGGCTCTTTGAAAAGATAAACAAAATAGACAAGCCTTTAAGCAGACTCATCAAGAAAAAAAAGAGAGGACCCAAATAAACACAATCAGAAATGAAAGAGGAAAGATTACAGCTGATACCACAGAAATACAAAGAATTATAAGAAATGACTACAAAGAACTATATGCCAAGAAATTTGAAAACCTAGATGAAACGGACAAATTTCTAGAAAAATATAATCTTCCAAAACTCAGTGAAGAAGCAGAAAGCCTGAACAGACCAATAACAGCAGGTGACAATGAAGCAGTGGTCAAAAAACTCCCAACAAACAAAAGCCCTGGACAGGATGATTTCACAGGAGAATTCTGCAAAGCACTTAAGGGAGAGCAAACCCCCATCCTTCACAAATTACTCCAAAAAATCCATGATGATGGATGGCTCCCAAAATCTTTTTATGAAGCAAGCATCATCCTAGTCCCAAAACCAGATAAAGACACAACAAAAAAGGAAGTTTCAGGCCAATATTGCTGATGAAGATAGATGCTAAAATCCTCAACAAAGTGTAGGCAAACCGCATCCAGCAATATTTTAAATACTTTGGATACTTTGGTCATTCACAATGACCAAAAGGGATTTATCCCAGGCATGCAAAGATGGTATGATATTCACAAATCAATAATGTAATACATCACATAAACAAAAGCAAAGACAAAAACCACATGATCATATCAATAGATGTGGAAAAAGCATTTGATAAGGTATAGCACCCATTTATGATAAAACACTCAGCAAAATGGGAACAGAGGGAGAATTCCTTAAAATAATAAAGGCCATATATTAGAGACCTACAGCCAACATCATACACAAGGGGAAAAAACTAAAATCTTACCCACTAGTATCAGGAACAAGACAAGGTTGTCCACGTTCACCACTATCTTTCAACATAGTATTAGAAGTATTAGCCACAGCAATCAGACAAGAAAATGAAATAAAAGGCATCCAAATCGGAAAGAAGGAAATAAAACTGTCATTGTTTGCAGATGACATGATTGTGTACATAGAAAATCCTATAGACTCTACCAAAAAAACTATTTGACCTAATAAATGAATTTAGGATAACAGCGGGATACAAAGTCAATATTCAGAAATCAAAGGCATTTCTGTATACCAACAATAAAACATCAGAAATAGAAATCAAGAAAAATCCCATTTGATATAGCAACAAGAAAAATAAAATACCTAGGAATAAACCTAACCAAGGATGTAAAAGATCTGTATTCAGAAAACTACACAACACTGAAGAAAGATTTTAAGGAAGACACAAACAAATAAAAGCATATACTGTGTTCATGAATTGGAAGAATTATCATAATCAAAATGTCCATTCTACCCAAAGCAATTTATAGATTCCATGCAATACCTATTAAAATACCAATGGACTATTTCACAGATATAGAACAAACATTTCAAAAATGTATATGGAATCATACACAATCCTTTATATCTGCAATGGTGTTCAGAAAGAAGAGCAAAGTTGGAGGGATCACAATACCTGATGCCAAACTGTATTACAAGGCCACTGAAATCAAAACAGCCTGGTACTGGCATAAGAACAGACACATAGACCAATGGAACAGAATAGAGAACCCAGGAATAAACCCAAGTCTCTATGGTCAATTAATATTTGACAAAGGAAGCAGCAACATAAAATGGGGTATCAATAGCCTCTTCAACAAATGGTGTTGGGAAAACTGGACAGCTACATGCAAAAAAATGAAACTGGAGCGCAAGCTTACACCATACACAAAAATAAATTCAAGGTTGATAAAAGATTTCAGTATAAGCCATGACACTATTAAAGTCCTAGAGGAGAACAAAGGCAGAAAAATCTCAGCTATTTCATGAAGCAACATTTTTACTGATAGTCCCCCAGAGCAAGGGACATAAAGGAAAGAATAAACAAATGGAACCTCATCAAAATAAAAAGCTTCTGCATGGCTAAAGAAAACAGTAATAAATGAAAAGAGAATCACCTGTATGGGAAAACATATTTGCCAATGATACCTCAGACAAGGGTTTGATCTCTAAAAGATATAAAGAACCCACACAACTCCACTCTAAGAAGACAAGCAGCCCAATTAAAAAATGGGCAAAGGACTTGAACAGACACTTCTCCAAGGAGGAAATACAAAGAGTCCAGAGACATATGAAAAGATGCTCAGTATTGCCAGCTATCAGAGAGATGCAAATTAAAACCAAAGTGAGACATCACTTCACACCAGTCAGAATGGCCACCATAAACAAAGTAACAAACAACAAATGATGGAGAGGTTGGAGAGAAAAGGGAACCCTAGTGTACTGTTGGTGGGATTTCGGACTGGTGCAACCATTATGGAAAACAGTATGGAATTTCCTCAGAAAACTAAAAATGGCACTGCCTTTTGACCCAGCAATTCCACTGCTAGGATTATATCCTAAGAACCCTGAAACACCAATCCAAAAGAACCTATGCACCCCAATGTTCACAGCAGCACAATTTACAATAGCTAAGTGCTAGAAGCAACCTAAATGCCCATCAATAAATGAGGGGATCAAAAAACTATGGTACATTTGCACAATGGAATTCTAAGCAGCAGAAGGAAAGAAAGAGCCTCTACCCTTTGCAACAGCATGGATGGAACTGGAGAACATTATGCTAAGTGAAATAAGCCAGGCAGTGAAAGACAAATATGATATGATCTCACCTTTAACAGGAACCTAACAACAAAACCAACAAGCAAGTAAATATAACCAAAGACACGGAAATAGAGAACTGGCTGACAGTGACCAGAGGGGAGAGGGGAGCAGATTATAGAGGAAAGGGTGAAGGGTTTGCAGAAACTATTGTAAAGGACACATGGACAATAACAAGGGGGGATAGAAACAGGGGAGGGAGGTGGGGAGGGCCAGGGTGGTGGTGTGGTGGGGAGGAAATGCAAAAAACTTGAACAACAATAAAAAAATATTTTAAAAATAAACAAAACTAAGATTGTTCTTAAATATAGTTAATTGTTGAAAAAAAAAAAAGAAATAAAGAAATCTAAAACACAGCCTCTGAATGAGCCAGTGGATGGCCTGAGAGGAATTCAGAACTTGGAAAGGGCTAGGATGGAAGTGCTGGTTCAGAGAGCTGGAGAGAAAGCCAGAGACCTTATCCAGAGAGGGACTGAGAGAACCAAAGAACCAAACAACTGCTACAAGAGTCTCAGTTCCCCCAGAAAACTCATCAGGATAGCACCTCAAAAGTGGTCTTGGAAATGTGTAGGCCAACACAGGGAAAGTAAGAGTGATAATACCCATTTCTGGAAATGAGATTTATGATTCTTCATGTCAGAAGAGCCCAAGGGAAATCAGCCTTGTCAGTGAGGCCATGTGTTCCCAGAACAAATATTTCAACCAGAAGACAAAGGGAAAGACAGAGATCCTGAGCAAGGAAAAGGTCTTCATGCTTCAAAGACCAGAAGAAAAATGAGGGTAGGATTGGGGTGGGAGGTGTAGTGATAAGGCCAATGAGAACAGATTGGCTTGAATTTGGAGAACAGAAATTAAAGGTCAACTGGAAACCAAAAGCAACATCTTATTGTAAAGAGAGTCTAGAGGAAGTAGCTGCAGCCTCTAATGAAGAATAATCAGAGGGCTGGGGGATGGGCGGCTTCATTCTTTGGCAGAGATAGAGGACATGCTAGATCCATGCCAGCCCAAGTTCACCTGAACTGGTTAGGCATTCAATAAGTGACAGAAATCACCTGCACATGTTATGGATAGCAGTACACTAGGTGGCAGTTTTGACCAGAGGAAACTGACAAAAAGAAGAAAGTGGAAAATTTTTGTGAACCAAGGGCACATCTTCCCCTTTAATCATTTGAGAGTGACAAAGAGTAAGTTAATCAGCACAATAACAGAGAGACCTTGAATTTGGCAGTAGACCCAGGGTGGGATTCCCATTTGGTCATGCATCTTCCCATTCCCTAAGGCTTACTCAATTTAGTCTCCACTGGTCACTAAATAAAAGCTGGTGGTACTCACCTAATATTACTGATCAGCACAATTACAGAATTTATTCAATAAACAGATACTTATTGAGCATCTGCTATGGCCAGGCACTGTGTTATATCATGAAAACAGAATGGTAAGATAAACATAATTTTCTCTTTATCAAAATGATTAACAGTTTTCTCACATAACCAACAAATTCATGTTACCCAACTATAGAAAGGAGACCAGCCATACTGCTAATTGACCTTTCTATTCAAGCTTATTTCCCTTCCATTCTCATAGAGTCTTTTCAGACCTTCTGCTTGGCTCAAAAAATCCATCATCAAATCTAGGAGCCACTGAGAAAATGGACACTATCTGATGTACCAGCTCCCTCTCTTTCCCAACTCAGAAAAGAGATCTTTCCAGGATCTTCACCCACGTTCTCCCTCCTCTTCATTTCTAGTCCCCAAGAAAAGTGGCTCTTTTTCCACAGATAGCTCCTCCACTTGTGTGCTAAATTTGATCTCTCAATTCCCCCAACACTGAATGTAGTCTTACCTCTTAAAGGATTCTGCCTTGTCTCATTTTTACATGTCTCTACAGGCTTCCTCCACCCACTCTCTAAACATGTCCTGATCTCCCCACCATAACTAAAGCCATCCCTTATGTTCACTCTCCTGTGAAACAGTTGGCCTCCATTCCTTTTTCCTTCTTCTGTCCAGGTTCTTACAAAAGAGCTCACCTTCAGACTTTGCCATCCCCACCACACACCTACCCCTGATTCTTAGGGTCTGATTTCTGAAGTGATACTTTAACTGCTCATAAAAAGGTAACTACAGATTGGCATGCAAATCTTCTCATTTGACCCTGCGACCAAGTCTTAGAAACTCTACCCTTGACACTCCTTTCTTGGTCTCCTGCCCATCATTCTGAGTGCTCTTTTTAAATTCCTTTGTTGATTTCTGTCTCCAGCCCAAGAGCTTACATGCAGTCATTCTCTAAATATCTGTCCTTACTTCTCTCTCCAGGGACTCTCATGGTTTCCCACCACTTAAACTATCTGCAAATACTGATGGCTTCAAGACCCATATGCAGGTGATCCTTCCTCTTGCCCCTTGTCACTTTGTCCTACTTGAAAATTCTCTCATGCTACCTATACACAATATGCATTGTGCTCATTTCCTTCTTTTATTACTCATTAATGTTGCCCCAATTCAGACCTTCATCATCTCACTGGGACTATTGAAATAGCTTCCTAACTATTCTCCAAAGTCTTAGTGAACTCAATTTTGTTTCTTCCTCAAAAACAAGTGGTGGTTCACAGAGCCCACAGAATAATTCCCAAGACCCTTCACTCTGCATGCACATCCCTACTCTGACTTGTGGGATGCTGGAGAAATTATTGGCTTTCTTAGAGCCTCTATGTCTTTCCCTCATTGTGTTCTTTTAGGAACAGTTGCTCAGGTGGTATACTGCATGAGTGTGTCCGGCTGCTGGAACAAGTGAAAACTAAAATCCAACCTGTGCTTCAATTGCCAAATCAGTTCCCTGGCCTGTGCTGAATCTGCATCTGGTCAGAAGAGGAAACACGTTTCTCTAATTTTCCCAAAGGTACAATTAGGAAAAGGTACAATTAGTAAGGACTAGGAGTTTCCCAGATTTCTTCTCCAATATATATATAGTCTTTGCCCTGCTTGTCACTCAGATCCAAATATTCTGTTTCTCTTAAATATGTCATGTCTTTGAACAATCCAGTGCATATGCTTCATCATCTCTGAAACAGTTTGTCCTCCCATTGTCCACCTGGGAGCACCCCTTGGTCTGGGAGAATCTCTTGGTCTGTGCATCCCTCCTAGCTTGAAACTCTCTCTTCAGTCAGTCCCATATCCTGGCAACACATTTACCGAGCACTTATGTCACTCTATTTTGGGTTGTCCTTTTGATTAAAGCTCTATCTCCTCCATTCCTTTTTTGGTGATCCGACAGCAAGATGCAGAGTGTAGTCAACTCATGCTTGCTGCTTTGAGCTCATGAGTTCTGGTAAAGCTGAATTTGTAGCTAAACCCTATCAGAGTTCAATCTGGAAAACAAAGCGCTAGAGGAGTAGACATGTATATCGTGCAGGAGCCAGATTAGAGAATGATTTTTAAAATAACTTTTAAATTAAAGCAATTATACACAATAGCCATAGGTAAATTTAAAAATACAGATTAAAAAAAAGTAATCAAAATTACTCCAAATCCCTCCATCCAGAGATAATCACTGTCATCATTTTACTCTAGACCTTACAAATGTCATTATATATATACATATATATATTACTTACCCAAAAATGATATTATTGTATTACCTACTTTTAAACTTAGCAACTCATGAGGATTTTCCAATGATACAAAATATGTTTTATAAAATTGTGATATTCAATGTCTACATAGTATTCCATGAATCTTATACTATAATTTATTTAAACATTCTCCATTTAGGTTGGTTTTCATTTTTCTCCATTTTATATAATACTAAAGTGAACATGCTCATAACTAAATATTTAGTGCAGCATATATTTTCTCTTAAGAACAAATGTCTAGAAATAGAACTGCTGAGTAACAGGTTAGGTTTAAGGCTTTTGACATCCATAACTAAATTGGCCCTGAGAAGAATGGTGCCAACCTAACCACCTCATTTGAGACCAGTGATTTGCCATTTCACCACCCTCACCAAAATGAATGTCGTCAAATCACAGAATTTTAAAGCTGATAATAATCTAACAGATAATTGACCACAAGGGTCTACACCTGATTATCACTGGAATCATTTGAGGGTGGGGGTAAGGGTGAAGATGGGGGTGGGGAGGGCATTATGTATTTCATTAAGCCACCCAGGTGATTCTTCTGTGAAGCCAGGTTTGAAAACCATATTTGTGGCCTAAATACCACATTCTATGTTTGAGGAAACTAAGGGCCAGAGATGGTAAATAACTTGCTTACATTGACCCATGGGAAGAAGACAAGTGAAAATGTATCCAAAAAAAATAAGAAAAAGAGAATGATGAATTTAGACTTTAGGTGGACTTTAAGTAGTAATCATTTATTCTTAATTATTAATAAAACAACTGGTTGTATTAGGTACTTATATCTGAAATCTCATTCTAAGCCTGCAGACTATTTAAGAAAATAGAGTAGGAGGAATGCTCATCTTTCTTTCATTCCTTGGATAAATCATTCTTAGAAAATCAATTCAGCCCTGGCCAGCATGGCTCAGTGGGTTGAGTGCCAACCTGTGAACCAAAGGGTTGCCGGTTTGATTCCCAGTTAGGGAATATGCCTGGGTTGCAGGTCAGGTCCCCAGTAGGGGCGTGCAAGAGATAACCACATGTTGATATGTCTCTTCCTCTCTTTGTCCCTCCCTTCCCCTTTCTCTAAAAATAAATAAAATCTTAAAAAAATAAAAATAAAAAAATTATTTAAAAAATAAAAAGAAAATCAATTCATAGTCAAATGTTCATTTTAAAACTTGTATTTTTAGGTCTATTCTTATAGAAAGTAAAAAGGAGTATGGATTCATATAGATGAACTGTGCATAAATTTGAATTTTCAAAATAAATGAAGTTTATTTTTACAAAAGCTCCAACAAGTATGTTTGTGTCAAGACACAAAAATATATTTTTAAACAAAAATCAACTCTGGTCAAGTAACTGCTTCTTTGTGGAAAACATGTACTTGCAAATTAAACTACTTCCTGGTAGCAGCAAATTACTATATAACTTGTGGTTTTAAGAATCTTTAAGAATAACAGTAGCACACAATTGGATTTTGTAATTATTTTATATTTCATTTAAGAAGTGTGTGGCGTCATTGCTCAAGACTTAAACACATAAGGAAAAGTAATTGTGTGTGTGTGTTTGGAGGGAAGGAGTGGAGAAACTGAGGAACTGTGCCTAAATTAGATGTCTTTTAGAGATCAGCTGAAGTAGCAATTGCAACCAATGGTTGCTTCCAGTTACCACTTTACAAGAAAAAGTAATTGTAGTACCTCTTTTTTCTGAGAAAGGAAACATTCTGAGAAAGGAAAACAAAAGGTTCTTTTGCTCTATGTGCTACTCTCAGGAGATACATCGGCTGTGGTTTTGAAAGTTTGAATTGCCTGTCTCTGAACCACCTTCCCACTCCCACTGGTAAGGTGATAAGTGTTCTTTCTTTACTGTTAAGCATTCCTTGAGTAACTCTGTAAATGAGCTCCTCTGCATTGCTGGGAGGTACACCAGACAGGGCCTCTGATGTTAATGGGCTTAGAATACAGAAATGGGGGAGAGGGTGGGGCCACTTTCCTGGAGCTTCTCACACTTCAGGCAACCTTCTCATTTCACTCAACCTTCACCTAGTAGATAACTAAAGAACAGCAACAATTCTGAAAGCCATTCTGCATGTGGATACAATTGGACCAAAGGAGAAACCAGCCAGTATTGACTCGAGAAAACAGAGCACCTTCATGTGGGACATGAGGTGACCCTGCTCTAGGATAGTTATGCTAACACTTCTGGTTTATTCTGCCCTATTTCCATAGGGCATATCAGAGTCATGAGGTGGCCACACCTAGAAGAAACTCCACAGGTGGTTCTATGCATCTCTAGCCTCTCCACCTCAAGCAGGGTTTCTTAGTTCTGTCTTGGGGGTGCTGGCCTTATACATTTTAGGGTGTTTAGCAGCAACACTGACATCTACTCATTAAAGCCAGTAGCTGCCCAAATCCCTTCAGTTGTGGCAACAAAAAGTATCTCCAGACATTGCCAAATATGCCTTGGAGTACAATGACACCACATGCATACACTCATGTGCACACACCTGAGAATCACAGTTGTACAGCAGAGCTCTGCTTTGCAGGAGACCACACACAGGCAGCTGGGAAAGCATCAGTGATGGGGACCTAAATGCAGGCACAGATTAGAGAAGGTGTGTGTGTCAGCAGCTGGTAGCAACAGCAGCAGCAATAACAGCTGTAGTATGAGCACCTATAGTGTTCCAGGATCTCATTTTTATCCCCAAACATGGCCTCAGACATTATATCTTCCAGACAGAAAATAAAGGCTAAGCAGTATTCTTAAGGTCACCAAGTTACAAGTTGAACCCAGATCATTAAAACTTACTATTACTGGAACAAGCAAAAGAACTAATGCTAAACAAGAACTTTTAACAAAATGAGGTACAATGGGGTCACACTGGACAGCGGCTAGACTATCAGGAAAAGGAGTTGGCTGTTTTAAATGTGAGTGCCAAAAACTCATATGATAAATTTCAATGTACTTTCTGATATAAACTTTTAGTAAAGCAGGTATGTTGTGACCTTTCAAAGTCGAAAAGGTTCTGGGATTCGGCAGACAGAAGAAAATATGCGGAACCATGCAATTGATTGGCATGCCTTTATTCAAGGGTGGGTGATCCACACACACTGTGAGCCATGCATCCCCTTGCATGTTCCTGCATGTCACACAGCAGGAAGCCCCCAGTCCCTTAGATACTAAATGCACTCAAAGCTGGCAGGGTGCCAAAATATTGTGTAATACAGCATGATTCCGGGCATGCGAGTACACTCAATGCTATGGGGATACAGTTTATCTGACTGAACTCAAGGCTATGAGAACATAGCTTATCTTAGTTCCCCAGACATCTGGGTGAGGGAGACAGACTAGCTTTGTTTACCCTACAATGTAACCTTTCTGGTTCCTCACCACATGATCTACTTGAAGGCATCTCCCACAAAGGTCCCTTGGTGAGAAGGGCAGAGCCCTGCACCCATAAACCACAAGAGCAGTATAGACAACAGCAACAAGCAACCAAAACACAAGTGCAGCTGCCCAAGACAGCAAGAACCCACTGCCACTCAGTCATTAGGGATACCTGCCTTTCCTGCAAGAGATCATCTGTCAGGCTTTTAATGGCACAGGTATCAGCAGCTAATGCCCATAAGGCTTGACTTACATTGTGAAGGACATCAGGGAGACATACACAGGATTCAGCCACTACTAGATCACACACTCCCCCTTGGGATGCAGTAAGCATATCTAAGGCCATACAATTTTCCAAGGCTACTTCCTCATTTAAGAGGCTTAAGGAATCACATGTTATATTCAATGCATGAGTAGTCTGCAAAGCCAAAGCAATTATTTCAGTCTCAGTGACTACAGACACAGCTTGAGGAGAAAAAAAATAGCTAATGGGTAATACCACCAGGGAGTACACTTTACCCAGTCTCGCGCTTTAGAAGTTTTCCAAATTTTTGGCTGGACTACAAGAGTTCCTGAACTCAAGCAGGTAAATAGGGCCATCCCCAAGTACAATGCCAGTCCAATTTCCACCCAGTCCAATTAAGGCACCCATATGAGCCACACACCCAGAGGACTCCAGTGGGAACTGCAGCCCACATATTGTTCCACACCTCCCAGAAATGCTCTAGAGTCTGAGTCTGACACAGACAGACCTGTCAGAGTCCAGCCTACCTGGTCTTGTCCTTCAGGGTTCTCAATGCAAAAGGGAGCTGGTCCAGCCAGCTCCACAGCTTCAGCTGTGAGCCACCCCAAGCCATCCCATATGGAGTAGCCACCTGATGGCTGGGGCCAGTCATACCACTGCTTTGTCCCAGTGTAGATGTCAGTCCAGGCCACATTCCACAGGGATGTTCACTGTTCCACTGGTTTTGTATCCAAGTCCAATTTGAGACTGAAGCAGAAGAGATGCACCATGAGAAGCCGGCCAACCTGCCCAGGAGGATTTTGGTGCAGATCCAGCATGTTGATTGGCTAGCCACTGAGGCATAGGTATGAACCCAGTCCACCAAGGTGTTATTCTGTGCCCTAGGGGAAAAAAGACAGAGCTGTTATATGCATCAATAAGAGCAAATCATGACCCTCAGACAATATACAGGCAAGCTTCTGTTCAGTCAATAAGACAGTGACTGGCAGAAGGGGCCTTCCTGGATACAAATATCATATCTTGTGCTTCAACTGGGAGTTCAGCATCTACTTGCAACAATAGTGAACTCATAATGGGCCATAAAAAAATAACAAAGGTGCCATGGAGAAGCATTTCATGGTCTACTAGCCCTGGATATGTCACCTTTAAGACTGGGGGCCATGTCCCAATCATGCAGGGCACCATTCACAAGTCCACCCCTCCAACCTTTGCACCCAAGGGGCAGCAAGACCTACCCAATGCATGTGGGGGGCTTTTATTTCCCAAAACCACATCCAAGTGGCTGTTTACCCTCTCTCCAGGCCCTCAGGTGCAGGCAAGAGAATATTTCCTTGTTTTCCCATGCTTGGTTTCAGCAAAGCATCCTTAGTCTGTACCTGCAGCTGAATTGGAGAAGCAGTCCAGTTGGAGTAGCTTCCAATGGAGCTGGGCACCCCTCTCTGACTCCTCTCATTTAGAGTCTGGAAGACAGTCTATAAGAGTTTTGTCCAGCCCCTCAGTGTAAGGGTGGCAGCCATAGTTGGCAGGATATACAGTGATTTGTTTCTGGTGGCCTAGTTCCCATAGGTTTTGCTACAAGGCCTACCTCATAATGGGCTCTGCATATCCATCCATTTATCTGCATGTCATGTAGAGATTCACAATATTAGCCCTTGGAATACTGTCCAACTATCTGCAAATAGTCAGGGGCAACACTTTATTGGCAGCCATGAACCTCAGGATCGCAGTTCTTCCCACCTGCTACTCTGACCAACAGGGGGATGCTCAGCACATCCCAGCAAAGAGCCTTAATGGGCCCCCCACAAGGGGCCCAGGATACACTCAGGAATGGGGGACACCTAAACAGTATACTCACAGTGGGACAGTCGCCCAATACCCAGGGAAAGCCACATAGCCTTTACCTTTTCTGGTCCCTGCCTATCTCCTGTAAATAGGTTCCTGGGCCCTTTCCCCTATTTAAATTTTCAAAGGATATTTCCTCCCTCTTCTTGGGAGATTAGCCCAAGAAGATGTGGTCCTTTAGACACACAGGACAGGCCTCTTGGGGCACACCGCCAAATTTCTTCCTTCACCTCCAGCCTCATTCTTCTGGGGCCACAGGAACTGTTGTTCCACTCACAACCACACAGGGTTGCTTTGTTGTTGTTGTTGTTGTTGTTCAAGTACAGTTGTCTCCATTTTCCCTCCACCATTACCCCCAACCCAGCCATCTCCACCTCCCCCTTCGATCCTACCCTCCTTTGGCTTTGTCCATTTGTCTTTTATAAATGTTCCTGACAACCCTTTCCTCTCTTCCCCCATTATCTCCTCCCCTCTCCCCTCTGGTACTGTCAGTTTGTTCTTAATTTCAATGTCTCTGGTTATATTTTGCTTGCTTGTTTGTTTTATTGATTAGGTTGCACTAATAGGTGAAATCATATGGTATTGATCTTTCACCACCTGGCTTACTTCACTTAGCAAAACAGAGGAAACTTAAGACATTGTTTCTCCTTTTTGCTGCTTCATCCCCTTGAGCCTCTCCTCTGCCCCACTGCCCCTTCTGCCCCTCCACCCCACTGTCTCTGTGGCTCCAGCCACCCAGCCGGCTCCATTGTCACTGCCTGCTTCTCTGTGTCATACAAGCTCCAGCATGCTCTCTCACAGGAGCTGCCAGACTGGCAAGGCCATGGGCAAAGTGAACAGCACAGCCAGGCAGCTAGGCACCAGAATACCAAGTCTGCTTACAGTGGCCAGCAGCACCTTGGCCACCAGGAACACAAGCCCTACTCTTGCCAACATAGCGGGCAGGCAGCACCACCAGTGCAGCAGCCCTGCCGCCCCCCGGCCAAGCACCCACAGCAGCACTGCCTCCTCAAACACCGCCCCAGTGCTTGGCTCCACATGCATTGCCTTGGCACGCAGGAGCAGCAGCACATGCCACTTGCCCATACGAGCCCCACCTCTTCTCATCAGTGCAGAGCAGAGCTCTCCAGGTCCCAGGAGCAGTCCTTCAGCCCAGTCACTCTCTGCTACTGTGTTCCACAACTATGTGGGACAGGGGATTGGAAGAGGGCCCCAGGCTGCCCAGATCCAGATTCTCCCCCAAGGTGCCATAGGCTACTGTGCTTTCATCTTCTGTGCCACTATTAGGCAGGCCCACAGGGAACTCAGTTCCATTTCCCCCCACCTTTTCCCCTTGAATCTTTCACTAAGATTGGGAAGGGGGATTTCTGCTGCTCCATCATTTAGAAATGTTTCACTAAGGCGAGGACCACTCCCTCTTGGGGCTCTTGGAGCTTCACTGTGTCAGGTCAAGAAGGGCCTTAGTGCCTGGTGGCTTGGCCAAAGGTAAAACCATAGAGACATACCTATTCTCATTCTTATTATTAAATGAGTCTCCATCTCAGCTGTCAAAGCTGAAAGAAATACACAGCCCATTGCCCTCACAGCCACAGGGTGCTGAGCTTTTCTAGGGTCTCCCCAATACCCCACAGGGCCTTCTCTATCTTGTCAGGTGCACCACTAACATCGGGCCAATCCTGGGGATGAAGGCCAAGCCACCAGGAGCCCAGTCAACAAATACTACATGCTGGTGACTGGCCACCCATCCAGGCCACCCCCCCTGAGGTGCCAGGTCCATACTGTTCTGTGACGAATCCTGCCACGGTGCTAATTTTGTTGTGACCTTTCAAGGCCAGACAGGTTCCTGGACTCCAGCAGATAGGAGAACATGCACAGAGCCATGGGAATGCTTGACATGCCTTTATTCAAGGGTGGGCGATCCATGCACGCTGCCAACCATGCATTCCCCTGTGTGTCGCTGTGTGTCACACAGCAGGAGGCTCTCTAGTCTCTTGTATACTAAATGCACACAAAGCCGGGAAGGTGCTGGAATATTGTGTAACACAGCGTGATCCTGGGCATGTGGGCACACTCAGTGTTATGGGAATATAGTTTATCTGACTGGGCTCAAAGCTATGAGAGCACAGCTTATTTTAGTTCCCAAGGTATCTTGGTGAGGGATCCATACTGACTTTGTTTACCCTAGAGCAGGCCTGGAAGATAATTTAAGTCGAAGTATTTTAAACTTGAAATAATTTTTAAATTTTTACTACAATAGCCAGCATCATAGCCAAAGGTAAAACCATAGAGACATACCTATTCTCATTCTTATTATTAAATGAAATTCTAGACATTTTAAACATTAGATGAGAAAAAATATATAAGTACCATAAAAATGGGAAGAAAAAAAGCAGGTTATTATTTTCAGTTATGATCATCTATATAGAAAATTAATTTACTTTTCTAAAAAATACTAAAACTGATAGCAATTGGCCCATTATAAAATAAAAATACAAAAATCAGCAGTACACTACTAGCCAAGAACTATTTAAAAAATTGAGGGGAAAGATCTTAATTATAATCCCAGGACAACAACAACAAAAAATTCCTGAGAAGCAACTCTTCAGAGGCTTAGGCAAAAATCTATAAGGAAAAATTATTAAATTACTTAAGGAGATACTGAGAGCTATTACATGTTTTTAAAGAGAGATAGTATTGTAAAATTAATGTAGAAATCCAAAGAAATTCAAATCAAAATACCTCTAGAAACTTGTGGAATCTCAATAATCTAATGAATAAACAAGAAGAGTCAAAAAACTGTTGAAAGGAGTCTAAGAATAAGGAGTGGTCTGTATTTCCAGATTTTAAAACATACTATAAAGCATAAAAATATAAACAGTATTTACATCCATATGCTACAATTGTGAATATTTTTCTGTGTGCTGATGCCACATTTTGTGTCTCTGCCACATTGTGGATGAGACACAAAAAATTCACACGGACTACCGAATCCGGTGAAGGAAAAGGGACGGCATGGCTTTTCTCTCAGAGGAGAAAAAGCCTCAGCCCTTGTCTTGACCAACCTTTATTGTTTTTCTTGGCACATTACTGACAGTCCTCAATTATTATGCACAGGTTCACTTTAGGTGGTTACCTTTTACAGAAAACAAAGGAGACAATGCTGCTAATCATATTACAAAAGAAGGATATTTGCAAATGAAAAGGCAAAGGTGGTTGAAGTAGTTACACTAATCCTTGGAAGGTTTGGCATGGATTTTAGGAAGTTACTTTGCAGTAAACGTTTGCTGCCTCAATTCAGGGTGAGAGAGTTTTAGCAAAAGCAAGTCTCATAGCAGTCCAGGTACAGTTCAGGCCTGATTCCCCACGGGAGAACCTATCCATGGGCATGGATCCTGTGCATCTCTGAGTGGGAGCTGGGCCAACGCCACGCAGAACGGTCTTCTATAGTGTGCTTTTAGGCATTTTCAAAATTTTATTCAAATATTTATAGGTAGAAAAATCTTTCAAAATATAACACAGGTATAAAATCCTGAGTCCCTTCTCTCTCCCTCTTTCTCCCCCTTCCCTTGTCTCTAAAAATAAATAAATAGAATGTTTTTAAAATTAATTAATTAATTAATTAGTTAATTAATTAAAATCCTGAGTCTCAATCTGTATTCTGCTCAAGGCTCTCGTACTCCTCTTGTCTCTCCTTTCAATGACCCTTCACACACACACACCTGTCTCTCAGTCCCACTCTCATTCTAGACTTCATGTCTTGGCTAAACCAAACTACCTGTGGGTCTCCAATGACTTCCCAGAAATTTGTGCCTCTTTCCTCACATCACTGCCTCTCACTTAAAACTCTGATCCACACTCACCATCTCTATCTGACTCTAGCTTGCTCATTAGTCACATTTTCCAGAAAGTTCTCCCTGACTGCTTATACCTCATCCTACTACTCTCCCTAAGTCACCATAACATTGTGTGTAAGTAAGAAAATTAATAGAATTTAGATTGAAGATGGTATTTCACTGGAGGAGGGAGATGTATTTTTATGTGTTCCTGTCTTCTTTTCTTTTTAAAAAATATATTTTATTGATTATGCTATTACAATTGTCCCGTTTTCCCCCTTTTATTCCCGTCCACCCTGCATACTGCCTCTCACCAGCATTCCCCCCCGCTTTAGTTCATGTCCATGAGTCGTACATATAAGTTCTTTGGCTTCTCCATTTTCTATACTATTCTTAACCTCCCCCTGTCTATTTTCTACCTACCATTTCTCGTACTTATTCCCAGTACCTTTTCTCCCTCTCTCTCACTCCAACTCCCCTGTTGATAAGCCTCCATGTGGTCTCCATTTCTATGATTCTGTTCCTATTCTAGTTGTTTGTTTAGTTTGTTTTTGTTTCTGTTTTTTTTCTTAAGGTTCAGTTGTTAATGACTGTCAGTTTGTTGTCATTTTACTGTTCATATTTTTTATCTTCTTTTTCTTAGATAAGTCCCTTAAACATTTCATATATTAAGGGCTTGGTGATGATGAACTCCTTTAATTTGACCTTGTCTGGGAAGCACTTTATCTGCCCTTCCATTCTAAATGATAGCTTTGCTGGATAGAGTAATCTTAGATGTAGGTCCTTGCCTTTCAAGACTTGGAATACTTCTTTCCAGCCCCTTCTTGCCTGCAAGGTCTCTTTTGAGAAATCAACTGACATTCTTATGGGCACTTCTTTGTAAGTAAGTGTCTCCTTTTCTCTTGCTGCTTTTTAGGTTCTCTCCTTATCTTTAATCTTGGCTAATGTAATTATGATGTGCTTTGGTGTGTTCCTTCTTGGGACCAACTTCTTTGTGACTCTCAGAGCTTCCTGGACTTCCTGGAAGTCTATTTCCTTTGCCAGATTGGGGAAGTTCTTCTCCATTATTCATCCAAATAAGTTTTCAATTTCTTGCTCTTCCTCTTCTCCTTCTGGCACCCCTACGATTCAGATGTTAGAACATTGAAAGATGCCCTAGAGGTTCCTAAGCCTCTTCTCATCTTTTTGAATTCTTGTTTCTTCATTCTGGTCCAGTTGAATGTTTCTTCCTTTTGTTCCAAACCGTTGATTTGAGTCCCAGTTTCCATCCCTTCACTCTTGGTTCCCTGTACATTTCCTTCATTTGACTTTTCATAGCCATCATTTTTTCCTCTATTTTGGGACCATACTCAACCAATTCTGTGGGCATCCTGATTACCAGTGTTTTGAACTCCACATCTGATAGGTTAACTATCTCTTCATCGCTTAGTTATATTTTTCTGGAGCTTTGATCTGTTCTTTCATTTGTGCCAATTTTTTTGTCTTGGTGTACCTGTTAAGTAGTAAAGGACAGAGGCTTAGTTGTTCCCCAGGGTGAGGCAACCAACATTGCTGCTTTGGGCATTGTATGTGGGGGAGGGGTCACAGAAGGAACAATGGCACTTTTTCTCCTTTCTGCTGGTTTTCGGTCACTCCTGCCACTACCCACAAGCAAATTGGGCTCTTCTGGTGCTGATTCCTAGGTGGGTCGGTTTGTGTACATTCTAGGACCCTGTTAGTCTCTCCAATGAACTTTCCTGTGAGGCTGGGAGTTTCTCCTGCCCCCTCAACCCTCACAGGTTTTTCAGTCAGAGGTTTTGAGGCTTTATTTCCCCACACTGGAACCCTCGTCTGTCTCAATCCTCAGTTCTTTTTCCTCGTTTATCTGCACTCAAATGTGGAACCATCTGGTCTTCCACCTTCCACCTCGCCTAGTCCTCCAGCTGCTGCCTTGCCAGGAGTCTTCTCCACCTGGCTGCCCATCTCTGCCCTTCCTAATGGTCTAGATGAATATTTCTTCTTTAACTCCTTGGTTGTCAGATTTCCATACAGTTATATTTTCTGGCAGTCCTGGTTGTTTTTGTTTTTAAATTTGTTGTCCTTCTTTTGGTCATCTGAGGAGGCACAGTGTGTTTACCTATGCCTCCATCTTGGCCAGTAGTCCTAGGGAGATGTATCTTATTTTATGCTAAAATTACTTTGATTTTTTAAATTAGATTATTTTTAAGATCTGCATCTTACTCCTGTTTTTAACTTGTAGGTGAGAAAAAATAGTTTGTTCTCTGCCCTTCTAGGTTCTATAGGTGAGACCTCCTCCAAAACTTGTAATAGAAAACAGGTTAACAAGAAAAGAAGAAACAGAAGTTTAATGACATGTGTACCTCATGTATACATGAAGGACATCCAGGGAAACTGAGTAAATTTCCCTAAAATGGCCCAAACACCACCATAAATTTCATCTCTAGCTAAAAAAACAAAGGATGTTGGAGGGGAAGGGAGGCCTGTTATCAAAAGTTATGAGAAAAAAAGCAGATTAAATAGGGTAAGGTTGTTATGCAGAGTTAAGTTGGGGCCTTCTCCATTGATAAGAGTTTCTTATGACTTAGCATCATCCTTTTCTTCCTGATATAGAGGGAGAATTACGAAAGGAGACTTCTTTATAAATATAAATATCCCTTACCAAAAAGTAACTTCTATACTTCTATCAGAGCTTCTCCTGTGGTGGCTATTTCTTAAAAATAGTCACTTCAGCCCTGGCTAGTATGGCTTAGTGGATTGAGTGTCATCCTGTGAACCCAAAGTGTTTCCAGTTCCATTCCCAGGCAGGGCACATGCCTGGGTTGTGGGCCAGGTCCCCAGTTGGGGGCATGTGAGAGGCAACCAGTTGATGTTTCTCTCTCTCTCTTTCTCCCTCCCTTCCCATCTCTCTAAAAATAAATAAAGTCTTACTAAAATAAATAGTTCAAAATAATCCTATACCAAAGAGACATATTTGGGATGATATATTCTGCTCCCTTTCAGACTTTAGACTCAAAACCAGTGTATTGATCTCAATTCAAAATACCTTTTAAATACAATTTGGTCATATAACTAAAGATATTTATGGCTCTGTTCTTCAGTAAGATTTTAAGAATCTGTTTGAAAATAGGCATAAAAAACCTTAAAGTACAGAGATTTTTAAAGTCTTTATAAGTAGGCCCTCTGTTGAGCTCTCAAAGGCAGAATGGATTCCCACAGCGGCCTTCGCTCAATTTTTGTTTGTTTTATTGTACAAAATACTCTGTAACCCCTGCCTGTTCTGCTTATCTGTATCATCAGTGATCCAAATCTCTTTCTGACCTTTCAGAATGATTTCCTTTTGAATTCCCCCATTGAGCACCTTATGATCCTTCTTTCTCCTTATACAATATTTTCTTGTCAGTTTTATGTTTTGTTTTCCTTTTTTTAAAAAGGAAGGTATCTTATTAGTGAGCTCAGCCAAGGGAGTTAAAAACATCAAGTCTCCTATTGAGGAACAACTAGGAGTAAACAACCTTGCCTTTTCACATGTGAATTCACACATGGTAATTGTGGTCAGGTGGTAAGCAAATCAGGGTTTCCTGGCCAGAAGAAACAAAAGCATATAATCAGCAGAATTTTTTATGTTTCCACAGCCCACATGTTCCATTCCCTTCTTTGGTGTGTTCTGCCTCACTAGCCCATCTGACTCCTCAAAAAAACCTGTTGATAACTAGCCTATCTGGTTCCAGCTGCTATATTGGAAACAAGGATCAGCCCTCATTCAGTCATTTATTCCTAAGACCTGTGGGGAGAGGCAGAAAGGAGGGAAGATTAGGAAGCACTCCATTACTGGTTCAACTTTAATTTCATCATACCTACTCTCAAAAGCATTTATTGGGTTGGCCAAAAGTTCATTTAGTTTTTTCATATAATGGCTCTAACAGTGCTTAGTTGTCTTTAACTTCATTCAAAACAATTTTGTTAGATTGTATTGTGACAGCTGTCTTATCAGAATACATTAAAAAAACTTATCAAAATTAGTGAATTTTTGTGCAGCCATTTTAATATTGAAGATGGAAGAAAATATGCAATGTTTTCAGTATATTAGGCTTTATTATTTTAAGAAAGGTAAAAATGCAACTGAAACACAAAAGAAAAGATTTGTGCAGTGTGTGGAGAAGGTACTGTGACTAATTGAATGTGTCAAAAGTGGTGTGTGAAGTTTCTTGGTACTATTGACCTTTTGCCCAAATAATTCCTTGCTGTAGGACTCTTATGCATTGAAAGATGTTTACCAAGCCCCCTGGCCTCTACCCACTAGAAGCCAAGAGCAGGAGATGGCCAACATACTCAAAATATTCACATCACTAAAGTTGTTGGTGAAAATGAAAAACGTGTCTTTTATTTGACAGGAAAAAAAAACCTGAATGAACTTTTTGGCCAACCCAATATTTGGCTTGGTTACACCAAATAGATACACAAAAAAATTGTTCCTCAGCCATTGGGCCATTTCATAGTTTAAATCAAAACACATTCATCATAGGGGCCCCAAACCCAATATATCTCTTTTATCTCTTTTACATTTTCTGAAGAAAAATTTTCATTCCTTATGGTTAATGTCAATAAGAAAGAAAGTCTAAAGGGCAAGATGAAAACACTGAGGAGGCTTATACAAATGAGATCTGCCCAGAAAGTTTCCAGCCATGTAATATGAAAAATAGAGACATTATTAGAAGATACAAGAAACATTGCACATAGGACAATGACACCTCAGTCCCCTTCGGAGTAGCATCTTGGGACCTTTACACAGTTCTCCTAATTGCCATCAGCTGCCCTGTCACATTTTCCTGAATCTCATAGATGGTCTGAAATCTCCTCCCTTTCAAAGGTGATTTTAGTTTTGGGAAAAGCCAGAAATAGCAAGGCACCAAATCTGGGCTGTAAAAGGCTGAGTCACCTGGATGATTTGATGTTTTGTCAAAAAACTCTGCATGAGATGTGATGCATGAGTGGGTACATTGTGGTGATGAAGCTGCCAACCAGCAGTTGCCCATAGCTATGGCCTTCTGAATCATCCCAATAGTTGCCACAGAGTAATGTTTAAGCTTAATGAAAAATTTGATACAGAGTTTTTGCTCTACTTGCTCAGTCATTTTGAATGTGACAGCCACACAGTACACATCACTCAATGGTGTCTACTGCCCTGCACTGACTAGTACAGTGAAGTTGTCATTGTTCACATATGCACATTTGAGTCCTTTCTCCTTAGCTGCCAGGTTACATCGATGTTGCACAAACTGTTCTAGCTATATTTACAATGGTTGAACTTTTTCCAGACAGACCTCATATGTGTCATCATTCTTTCAGTTGCAAAACAAACAAATTAAAAAAAAAAAAAAACAGTAACCCAACTGTAGGGAAAAAGTATTTAACTGCTGACCTTGAGAATTCCAAGAAATTCAAGCACAGCAGGATCCAGGGTCTCTAACTATGTCATAGGTTTTGCTTGCTCTTTCCAGCTCTCACTCCCTCCTCTGACTGTGTTTATTTCTGTAGTTCTTCATTTGGAGCATGATTCTTTCTTGATTTCTATGCTTATGAAAATGAAAACTGCTACTGGAAAATCTATTCTTTTTTTTAAAGATTTTTTTATTTATTTATTTTTAGAGAGAGAAGGGAGGGAGATAGAGAGAGAGAAACACCAATGTGCGGTTGCTGGGGGTCATGGCCTACAACCCAGGCATGTACCCTGACTGGGAATCGAACCTGCAACACTTTGGTTCACAGCCCACGCTCCATCCACTGAGCTACGCCAGCCAGGGGAAAATCTATTCTAAGGGTAGGGACAGACCATTTCTCCATTTACTATAGCTGAAAAGAATCTTGAAAGATTTATCCCGGGTCAAAGACTATCTTCAAATTGTGTAGAGACCATAACATGTTAGGATTGACCAGGCTACTAGGATTGACCAAGCCCGGGCCGTGGACCACAGGATCCGAATGCATATAAAAGGAATTTTACAAGTATAATGGAATAAAATGAATGGCAAGAGAATGTATGGATGAGACCCAAAGTGTAATTCCACCAAAAACCTAACTGGGAATAAGCTAAAGTAGGTAGAAAACCACCACTTTAGAGGCATCATGGTGTATTAAACTTTGGAGTCATCTAACCTGGGTTCAAATAGTATTGCGTATTTGATAAAGGTATTTAAACTATCTGAAATTTGACTTATGTATCTGCAAAATGTGCCTCAGAAGGGTGGTGTTAAGATTTGTATTGTAAATGCCTCACATGTAATGGATGTCCAACAAAACATTAATCCTGTGGACATAAACACACTACTAAGATCACCCCTTGTTTCATCTCATCAACATAGTATTGAAATTTAAGGTCACAGAATGAGACCAATTTGAAGTTTTTTATTATGGTAAAATATAGAATTTACCATTTTAAGTTATTGTCCTGTGCCACTAAGTATATTCACATTGTTGTGCAAACATCACCACCATCATTTCCAGTACTGGTTAACCTTTCCCAGCTGAAACTCTGTACCCATTCAAATTTGGTTTAATAAAAAAAATGTTTCATGTATGTAAAAAAAAATCCAGAGAATGATGTATTAGACACACACGCACCTACCACACACGTTCCCCAAACTACAGTTTGCAACATTTGCTTCAGATCTTTTCCTCTTTCTCTAATTTTTCTTTTCTAATAAGTGAAATACTTATTGACACAGCTAGGTTCCACGACATGGCCCACACAAGCTCATTTCACAGTCTTTTTTCCCCAAGGTAACCATTTGTTCATAATTTGTGTAACATTTGTGCATATGCATTGATAATATACAGTACTATTTTGCATGTTATTGCATTTTACTATGATAACTAGTATAAATGTGTGTATTCTTCAGAAATTTGTCATTGTTATTGCTTTTATTTTTACCCTTGTTAATACATATAGTGCAAATTCATTCTTTTTAAACTACAAATATAGTTGATTTGAAGAATATACCAATCCTTGTCTGTTTCTTATCCTTGGATATATATTTTTTGCTTTCAAATTTTCACTGTTGCAAACAATGTGTAAATAAGTATTCTTGCACATGTCCTTTTTCACATATGCAAGAATTGTTTTAGGCTACACCTAGGATAGCTATGAGCATTGTTCATGTTGTCAGCTATTGCCAAATACTCGCTACAGTGATTTTACCAATTGGCAGTATTATCAGGAGTAAGGGATAGTTTCCATTTCCTGAGGACCTCACCAACATTGTCAGATACTCTAAAGCTTGCTCATCTGATGGACATAAAACAATATAAGGGCATTGTTGATTAGTGACATGTCCCTCATTACTAGTAAGAATGAGCTTTCCTATGTGTCTAGATCACGTCGTTTCCTGTATTATGTTGGTGTTATTTATATTATTTGCACATTTTTCAATTTATTGTCTTTTTCTCCTTGTATTTAGAAGTTCTTTACATATTTCAAGTATTTATCCTGTTATCATGTGCGAGTGTCTTCTTTTGTTCTGTGGCCTGTATTTTGTATTTATATTGCCTTTAATTTTTAAAAATATTTTATGTGTTTGTTTTTAGAGAAAGGGAGAGGAGGGGAGAGAGAGAAAGAGAGAGAGAAAACATCAGCATGGGAGAGACATATTGATCAGTTGCCTCTGATACATGCCCTGACCAGGAATCAAACCCAAAACTCAGGGATATGCCCTGACCAGGAATTGAACTGGTGACCTTTTGCTTTGCAGGAGAATGCTCAACCAAGCCACACCAGTCAGGGATATATTGCCTTTTAGAGTAAAAAAGTTTTTAATTTTTACTATAGTTAAATGTTTCAAGATGTCTCATTTAGAAGTCTTCCTCCTGATCTGTTTTTTAATCTAAAAATGTGACTTTAGGGAATCCTTACTGCATCTATACTGACTGTGATGTATAAATACAAGCAAGGGTATAGGTGTACAGTTCTGATTAGACAGGACAGGTCTTAGTCCATTACAGCAAACAGATTCCAGAAACTCCTCTGTATAGGCTGACTCAGACAGCAGAAGCAGAGTGCAGCAGACAGGTTTAGCATACAACTTTTTCCCTGAAAGTCAGGCTATGGGCCCAATTAACCACAAGCAGTCCTTCTTGGCAGATACATTTCTTCTTAGGGTCAATAGTACTTTTATTATCTATCCTCTTTTTACAAATAAAGAAACTAAGGCACAGAGTTTGTGACTTACCTGAGGAGTGAAGAAATCACCAGTTTAACAAGTGTCCTCAAATTAGTAGGTGGTAAGTTGTGATTGGGTCTAGGGAGCCTGACATCAGGGCCACTTCTTTTTGGAGCCACTCCATCTACAGTCCTGTTTTGTGGGTACACAAGAAGTAGGACTTTCTGGTCCCCACTCATAACTCTAGGACAAATGACTGGGGTCTTTGAAGCAAGGATTGGGAACACAGTGACAAACTTAGAAAATAGCACTACCTCAACCTTTCCCACAGCCTAAGAAGAAGAAAAATATTCTTGGTCTTATGTTGGAGACCCTGGAGAAGTGATGTGTGTACACTTACAGGTGCACCTGTAAAGATCCATTTTCTGCTTAAAGTGGTTTACAGCTTCAGGACCTGGCAAGTAGAGTAAAGGAACAGGAGATGGAAAGTATGACCTCAGTCACCAGCAGAGAGTGCAATAGCACCATGGGGTGGTACTGTCTTTATTTTTTGCCAAGTTAAGGATTGGACCTCAGTTTCTCCTGTGTGTCATAAGAGGTAATGCTTTTTTCTTTTCCTCTTTTTATTTATTTATTTTGAGAGAGATAGGCAAGGAAGGGAGAAAGAGAGGAATAGAAACATCAATGTGTGGTTGCCTCTCACACACCCCATACTGGGAACAGGACCTGGCCTGCAACCCAGGCATGTGCCTTGACTGAGAGTCAAACTGGTGATCCTTTGGTTCACAGAATGGTACTCAATCCACTGAGCCACACCAGCCCGGGCTATTTTCCTTTCCTCTTGATGTCATCTTTTCGTGTCAACAGGAAATCACGTTAATTTAAAACTGCTCTTGGGAAAGACTTCTGCTGCCCTGTGGTCACTTAAAATGAAAAACAAAATTAATTGGCCCCAAAGTTAAATAATAGAAGAGTTCTAAGTTCCTGAAAAGGCTACATTGATTGAAGAAAATAAAATATTATAAATAAGTGACCACCAGTTTCTGAAGTTGGGGCTGTGTTTTTCAAATTGTTTTAGAAATACATAAGTTTGCCATTAAACAAGTTGGTGGGGCTGTTACCAACATTGAGAAATTGGGCAGCACTGGAATAAAATAGAATAGAAAAAATAATATAGAATACATTTTTTTATTCACCATGTGTATGTATATACTCAGTTGCAATGTAAAATGTATTTAAACCTGTAGCTTGTAGTTTAAAAAATATGAAAGCCATTGGGATGAATGTCAGCACTTCAGCTAAAACCTGGGAATCTAAATTCAGCTGCCCTGGTCTGTCTTGTACATGACTCAGCCTGAGATGGAGAAAGAATAAAAACATGTGTCTGCAACCTGGCCATACTTGGCAGATGTATTGAAAATCATCTAGCCCCTGCCCAATGTTTTTATTTTCCAGAAAGATGCTAACTGGAGTGGTGGTAGAAACTGTGGTAGTTAGGGCAAGGGCAAGTAAATGCTGCTGATAACAAGAAAGAGAAGAGAGGGATATAAGGAGAGATGAAGGTCAGAGGGTCTGTGGAGATGACAACATCATCATGATGTAAACCTTCAGTCTCTAGGGATCTCAAGGTAAGTTAAGGGACAACATAAATAAATCAAACGAAACAGGAAATGTCAGTGACTCAGATTTAGAAATAACACATCCACTGAGTAAGTGAAAGGCAAGTTACTGCACCTCATCCTCACACTTTTTATTGCTATAATCATAGGTTGGGCCTCGCAGTGTTTCAATTGACACCACTTCCCAGGGTAGTGTAATTAAGGTATAATTACTAGAATAATGACAAATTAGTTACTTGGTTATAGTAGAAACAAGATTTTGTTTTCTAGATTGATTTAAAAAATGGTCATTTTTACATGAGTGCCAAATTTGTGATTTTTACATTACAAAATTGAAAATGAAAATACTTCATGGCCTCCTGATATTTCCAAGTTACAGCTTAATCTTTCACTGTGGACAGAGAAGGAAAGGATACACCATGCAGCACAAGCTGCCACATGGGATTCAGCTCCCCTTAGCCCATGGCGATGACCCTCCAGCTCTCACCCACCCAGCTCTCCTCTATAACAGTACTCCACTGGGTGTCTGCAATCCCACCTCATCCCACCCTGCCCCATACGGGAAAAAAGAGACAGAGGAAAACAAGCATGCCTCAGCATATGTGTTAGCACAGCATGTGTCAGCAGGTATGCAAGAGCACTCATCTCTCTGCATCCCACTTTCTTCTGTGGTGAAGGGAGGTGGAAGTTGGGGACCAAGCAGCCTCTTGAGGAAGACAAGAAACCCTTCAATTTGACATCCAAACCATCTAGTGGTATACTCCTGTGGATTCCTTTTTGTTTGTTGGTGTGTTTGTTTGTTATCCCTTCACCCTCCATAAAAAAAGATGAAAGGAAGGGCAAAGTGCCATTCAGACTTCCCAGAGCCTCAGAGCCTGGGAGGCCCAGCACTACAGGCAGCCTCCAGACACTAACCAGAGAAGAAAAGCTGGAGTGGGGCTGAGGGTCACACCAGTGGCCAGCATTTTGCTTTTGGGTTTACCATGAGTAACAGCTCATTTTACTTAAATTGACTCATTTTCCATGAGGAATTATGGTCCCCACATTGGAGAGATAAACCAAGATGCAAAGAATTTACAAACAACCATTGAGAAGAACCCTAGTGAGCTCATTACTTCTGGGGGGTTGGCTCTTGCCCTCTTAGTAAAATAAGAATACTTCTATATCCTTCTCACTGCACCCTTTAAGGGGTGGGGGAGAGAGAGGAAAAAGAGAGGGGAGCACTAGGCAAGAATAATGAAACAAAAAGCAAATAGTACGGATTAACCTTGAGGATATTATGCTAAGTGAAATAAGCCAGTCACAAAAGGATAAACACTGTAGGATTCCACCTGTATGAGGTACACAGAGTAGTCAGATTCATAGACACAGAAGGATGGTACATTGCTAAGAGGTGGGGGGAGAGGGAAATGAAGCATTAGTGTTTAATGAGGACAGAATTCCAGTGTGGGAAGATGTAAATTTCTGGATACAGATAATGCTGATTGTTGTACAACAATGTGAATGTGCTGATGCCACTGAACTTCACCCTTAGAAATAGTTGGGATGATAAATTTTGTGTTACATGTATTTTACCACTATTTAAAAAAATTAAAAAGCAAATATTAAATAAAATTAAAAGTGGCTAGATGTCAAGTTAGGACCTGCAAAGGGTGGAAAACAAATATGCAACACTAGGTCACCTTGCAACATAAATTCTTTTTTTTATATAATGAAATCTTTTTATTGTCATTTCTACTTGGACCACTGAACAATGTGAAAGGCCATCTCTAAAATTAATAGAATCAATGAGAAGTGTCACAGAATGTTCAACTCTGCTTTGTATAACATAAAATCTTAAAGTCCAAAATATGCTTCTTATCATTTAACATCCCACCAGACGCTCCAAACCATCCATAGCCTTTGAAGAAGGGTCCACCACAACTACCTGAACCTGTTCCCCATAATACATCCAGGTTTTCCCTTCACTGTTCTCCCACCTCACCCACCCCTCCCACTCCCCTAGGCCCTGCCTTCATCTCCTATCCCACCCATGAGCAGATGCCCTTCCAGGCCCCACTATTAGGGTCATGATTTACTCCATTTAGACTGCTAAAACAAGATACTATAGACTGTATGGCCTACAAAGAACTGAAATGTATTTCTCACATTTCTGAAAGCTGGAGGTCTGCAATTAGGCTATAAGCATGATCAGGTGACAGCCCTCTTCTTGGTAGCAGACTTCTCACTGTGTCCTCACATGGCAGAAGGGGCAAGGAAGCTCTCCAGGGCTCTTTTATAAAAGCACTAACTCTATTCATAAGGGCTCCTCCTTTATGACCTCATCACCTCCCAAAGGGCCCAACAAATAATACTGTGATATTGGGTGTTAGGATTACAACATGTGAATTTGGTGGAACATGAACATTCTGACTACAGCAGGCCAATTTTTCTTTTGCTTAATCCCTTCACTTTTTTCACTCATCCCCCCAATCCTCATTCCCTTTGACAGCTGTCAGTGTGTTCTATGAGTCTATTGCTTTTTTGTTTGTTTATTTTGTTCATTACATTCCACATATAAATAAGATCATATGGTATTTGTCTTTTTCAGACTGACTTATTTCACTTAGCATAATACTCACTAGGTACATCTGTGCTGTCCCAAAATGTAACATTTTCTTTTTATAGTTGAGTAGTATTCCATCATGTAAATGTACCACAGCTTTTTTATCCACTCATCTACAGATGGGCACTTGGGCCACATCCATATCTTGGATGTTGTAAATAATGCTGCAGTGAACATAGGAGTGCATATATTCTTTCAAATCAGTGTTTTGGGTATCTTCAGATTTATTCCCAGAAGGAGACTACTTGGGTCATAAGGCAGCTTCATTTTTAACTTTTTGAGGTATATCCATACTGTTTTCACAGTGGTTACACCAATCTGTATTCCCACCAACAGTGCATGAGGGCTCTTTTTTGTCCACAACCTCATTAAGACTTGTTGTTTGTTGCTTTATTGATGATAGCTATTCTGACAGATATGAGATGATATGCTGTTGTGATTTTCATTTGTATTTTTCTGATAATTAGTGATGCTGAGCATATTTTCATATGTCTGTTGGTCATCTGTAGGTCCTTTTTGGAAAAGTCTCTATTCAGGTTCTTTGTTCATCTTTAAATTGGATTGTTTGGGGGCGAGGGAAGGTTGGTGTTAATTATAGAAGTTCTTTATAAATTTCGAATGTATTAGATGTATCAGTGGCAAATATGTTCTCCCATTCAGTGGGTTGTCTTTTCATTTTGTTGATGGTTTTCTTTGCTGTGCAATAACATTTTACTTTGATATAGTCCTATTTGTTAGTTTATTCTTGTTGTTGATTCCCTTGCTTGAGGAGATATATCAGAAAAATAATACTAGCAGAAATGTCTGATTTTACTGCCTATGTATTCTTCTAGGATTTTTATGGTTCCAAGTCTTAAATTTTATTCTTTAATCTATTTTGAGTTTATTCTTGTGTAAGATATAAGGAGGTGGTCTAGTTTCTTTCTCTTTCTTTCTCTCTTTCTTTCTTTTTTTTTTTTTTGCATGTACCTGTCCAATTTTCCCAACACCATTTATTGAATGAACTGTCTACCCCAACTATATGTTCTTGCCTCTTTTGTCAAATATTAATTGACCATAAAGTTTTGGGTTGATTTCTAGGCTCTCCAATCTATTTTATTGATCTAATACTTGTTCTTATGCCAGCACCATGCTGTTTTGATTACTATGGCCTTGTAGTATAGTTTGATATCAGGTAGCATGATACCTCCAACAACTTTGTTCTTCTTTCTCAAGATTTCTGAGGCTATTTGGGGACATTTAAAAATTTTTCAAACATAAAAGAAGATTGAATATAAATTTTAATTGAAAAATAAAATTTTTAAACAATTTCTATTTTTTTTTTTTACTTTATTTTTATTGTTTACATGATTACAGGTGGCTCCATTTTCCTTCCCTTTGCCCACCTTCCCCTGGCCCTAACCCCCAATTCCCTTTCCTCTGGCCATCACCACACTGTTGTCTATGTCAATGGGTTACGCATGCACATTCTTTGGCTAATCCTTTTACCTTCTTTTATCCAGACCCACTCTGCCCCCTCCCCTCTAACAGCCATCAGTCTGTTCCATGTACCCATGCCTCTGTTTCTGTTTTGTTTGTCAGTTTATTTTGTTCATTATATTCCACATATAAGTAAGATCATATGGTATTTGTCTTTTTCAGACTGACTTATTTCACCTAAGAATAATAATCCCCAGGTCCATCCATGCTGTCACAAAAGGTAAGAGTTTCTTATTGTTCTGTAGTATTCTATTTCAGAATACCACAGTTTTTTTTATTTATTCATCTACTAATGGGCACTTGGGCTGTTTCCAAATCTTGGCTATTGAAAATAATGTTGCATTGAACATGGGGGTGCATATATTTTTTCAAATTGGTGTTTTGGCATTCTCAGGATATACTCCCAGAAGTGAAATTGCTGGGTCAAAAGGCAGTTTCATTTTTAATTTTCTGAGGAAACTTCATGCTGTTTTCCACAGTGGCTGCACCAGTCTGCATTCTCACCAACAGTGCACTAGAAATCCCTTTTCTCCACATCCTCGCCAGCACTTGTTGTTTGTTGACTTGTTGATGGTAGCCATTTTGGCAGATATGAGGTGATATCTCATTGTGGTTTTAATTTGCATCTCTCTGATGGCTAGTGGTGTTGAGCATCTTTTCATATGTCTGTTGGGTACTGTATATCCTCTTTGGAGAAGTGTCTACTAAGGTCCTTTGCCCATTTTTAAATTGGGTTGTTTGTCTTCCTGCTATTGAGTTCTATAAGTTCTGTATATATTTTTTAATTAACACCTTATCAGATGTGTCATTGGCAAATTTGTTCTCTCATTTAGTGGGCTCCCTTTTCATTTTGTTGATGGTTTCTTTAGCTGTGTAAAAGCTTTTAGATTTGATCTAGTCCCATTTATTTATTTTTTCCTTTCTTTCCCTTGCCCTAGAAGACATAGGCAAAATATTGCTACAAGAGATGTCTGAAATTTTACTGCCTATGTTTTCTTCTAGGATTATTATGGCTTTGTGACTTACATTTAAGTCTTTTATCCATTTTGAGTTTATTATTTTGTATGGTGTATGTTGGTTCTACTTACATTTTTTTGCATGTCCCTGTCCAATTTTCTCAATGCCACTTATTAAAGAGACCATCTTTACTCCATTGTATGCTCATGCCTCCTTTGTCAAATACTGATTGACCATAAAGTCACGGATTTATTTCTGGGCTCTTCGTTCTGTTCTGTTGATCTATATGCCTGTTCTTATGCCAGTTCCAATCTGTTTTGATTATAATAGCCTTGTAACATAGTTTGATATCAGGTATTCTGACACTTGCAACTTTGTTCTTCTTTCTCAAGATTGCTAAGGCTTTTAGGGTCTTTTGGGGTTCCGTATAAATTTTTGGAATACTTGTTCTATATCTTGAAATATGCCATTGGTATTATAATAGGAATTTCATTGAATCTATTGATTGCTTTGGGTAGTATTTGGGGTTTTTTGTGGTTCTATATAAATTTTTGGAATATTTGTTCTAGATTTATGAAACACATCATTAGTATTTTGACAAAAATTGTGTTGAATGTGTAGATTGCTTTGGATAGTATGGACATTTTAGCAATGTTAATTCTTCCTACCCATGAACACAGTATATGCTTCCACTTATTTGTATCTTTTTCCTTTTCTTTCTTTCAGTATCTTATAATTTTCTAAGTATAGATCTTTTACCTCCTTGGTTAAATTTATTTCTGGGCATCTTATGTTTTTTGTTGCAATTATAAATGGGATTGTTTTATTTGTTTCTCTTTCTGATAGTTCACTATAGGTATGTAAAAATGCCACCAATTCCAGAGTATTAATTTTATATCTTAGCAGGCCACTTTTTAAGGCTTAGTGCAGTCAACCACAGAAGGAGCATTGGACTATATCTACTCTTCAAATTAGGGTCTCTGAAAGTTGTGACAAGAATTTACAGCTATTTTTTAGTAATAAAAGTCTTTAAGGCTTGTGAAATCATAAATTAACCTATGATGAAGGTGCATGGACTAGCTGAAAGATTACTTTGTTTTACTTGGACTATAATGACATCATCTCAAGTTGATAACCATGTCTGTCACATGTTGTTCAGAATTGTGGCTGACATAGGCCAGCTGGAAAAATAAGTGAATTATAAGTTATTTTGGTTTGAAAGATAAAGTCTTTCAAAGCATGGGACCCACCAGGAGTGAGATTAATGGGCAATTCCAGTGTCGCCATTGTTGGTTCCACTGGTCTAGATGATCTCTGACTCATTTCCAGTCTCACCCTGCTAAGACTGTGGTCATGGTTATTTATTTACACTAGAGGAGTAAGAAAGGCTCATAGACACAGTAAGTTTCTGTTGAGCACTAGGGTCCTGTGGACACTGGTCAGGTACAAAAACTGCCATTATCCTTGCCAGCCCTCTCCAAGCCCACAGACTCCCTTCCTGCCATCCTCTGGCTACTCAGGCTCCCATCTCTGGCCCTACAGGTACTACACCATGTGCCAACTTCCTAACAACTGAACTAAACTCTGAAATTCCCTGTGTCCTATTCCTCAGGGGCTCAAATGCTAATGCTGGTCTATGTTCAGCAAATATTCATAAGTGTTCTGAACCAATAAGTTAATGAGGGCCTTCTTTAGAGCTGATATCTTTTTCTAAAGATGTATGCCTGATCAAAATAAGCAAACAAGCACAGTTCTTCACACAAGTACACAATAACAAACTTCAAGCAGATGGCCTGAATGCAGCGCCTCTTGTCCAAATGTGAGCCACTTCCCACAGACAACCTGCATCACAGGGTAAATAACCCTGTGCTGGCACATCAGTTGTCAGCTGTGAGGTCACAAGGAGTGTGCTTCAGCAGCTAGGTATGAGAAGATGGTGGAAACCTTTTGGGTGGCATACAATATCTCACTTTTTTCCAGAACTTGGTCTTTGCACACAGTGACTCCTCTGTGAAGTTTCCACTCCAATGGACAGACCCATGCTTCTGTTTGATGTACTGGATTGACTCTGGCATAACTGTATAGTTTTTTACTTTCTCCACTTCAATTAAAATGACCTTCATCCCATCCCGAATGAGAGCATTGTAGATAGCAATTTGTTCTTCTGACATGTTCTTTAATATGTCAAAGCCCAGCAGTTCAGGAACTATGATGATAATCAGTCTCCTGCACAGCTTAATGTTTTCATCAATGACACTGGCCACAGCTGTAAATAGAGAAAGAAGGAACAGCAGATCTCATGATTGAAACAGCTCGGATCTTAACACTCTTGAGAACATTAGAAATAGATGTTAAAAAGGAACTTTAAAATAAACATGACTTAGGAATGGATTAACAAGAAGTTTTTATTTTTTCCCTTACCTGAGGACATTTTTTTTGTTGCTTTTAGAGTTAGAGGAACAGAGAGAGAGAAACATCAATTGGTTGCCTTCTCACATGTGCCCTTACCGGGGATCAAACCTGCAACCTGGGTATGTGTCCTGATTGGGAACCAAACCCACAACATTTCAGTCTACGATATGACACTGCAACCAACTGAACCACAACAGCCAAGGCAACGTGAGGGATTTTTTTAACATTTATCATCTTCTCTGTGAAAACTCTCTTACTTTCCCTTAAAAATTGGTCCTTTATGTTCATGATCACATATTTTGATAGTTACTTGTTGGTATTCACTTTCCTCAACCACTGGTTCCACCCACAGACCATAAACTGCTCAGAACAGGAACTATCATGTCTAGTTTTGTATCCCCAGACTTAGCTGAAGGTCTGGTAAAAGATGATAAACATATTTTTTAAATAAATAGACTTTTAAAGGATAAGAAAAATGTAGTTAGCTTAAATGTCATAGTAATCTTTATTCATGTTTTCCTCTTGTGCTTTACAGCTATTTAAATGACCAGAATTTAGCCCTGGCTGGTGTGGATCAGAAGATTGAGTGTCAGCTTGCAAACTGAAAGGTCACCAATTCAATTCCCTATGGGGACACATGCCTGGGTTGTGGGCCAGGCTCCCATTTGAGGATGTGTGAGAGGCAAACAATTAAATGACCAGAATTTATAGCACTAACTAGAACCCAAATAACATACCCTGATGATTTCTGGGGGCAGGAAGGTAAGAGTTCTTGAAATATCCAGATATAAATAAAACTTGGTCTTTTTTAAAAAAAAATAAAGACCAAGTTTTATATCCTTCTTACACTTAAGAATAGACAACTGCTTCCACCAGAGCAGAATTTTTTCTCTTTGGCTTATTTTAATAACTCTAGGCTCTATTTGTAGAGCCTAGAAAACTATCTGAAAATTATTGAGAACATAGCAGGTACTCAATAAGTATTTGTTGAATAAGTGAATGAGTGAATATTGATATGGTTATGAAATCTGAGCTCTTCCACATGTTTATAACAAGCGCTGAACTAAATTATCATTTCCTCATAGAGGATGATTTCATAACTTGAAAAGATCTGGACTGAGAAAGCAGCGTGGTCTCACTGTGGATATGAGTTGCCTATAAATCCAAAGTAGTTAGGAACTTTTTAAAGCAACCCAGAATAAGCCACTACCAAATACTATAAAATGCTAATTTTGGTTTCCTGGTGGCTGGAAAAGGATGTTTAATACAAATTTTAGCCATTGACTCTAGAGCCTTCAAAGGGAGAAACATTCATCCATTGAGTGTCTAATATGTACTGAGCTCCAACCTGGTCCCTGTTCAGGTTTAAACTCATTTATTTCTCTCAAACAAGTCAGGGAAATATTCCTATCCCCATTTGACAGATGACACAACTGAGAATCAGAGATATTAACTACACTAGTTACAAAGTTACACTATCATCAAATGAGAAGTAAATACCTATTTTATTTAAGTAGGGGAAGACTAGGGTATTGAAGTTTAGGAAATCAGCTTTAAACATGAACTGATTTACACATTCAAACTGACAGAAAATACTCAGCAGTTAGTCTAAAGGACGTCAGGGCAAGTGATCACTTTCAGTCTCTTGACCAAGACTATGTTATCTACCACTGGTTCACATGAATGGGTTAACCATATCTCGCTCAAAATGATAGTCACATTATTTCAACCAGGATCCCAGTTATCCTGTTGCAGGGATAAATTTGATGAGGAAAGGGAACTTGGTTCTAACCTCCTCAGCTCAAGGGCTAAGGGCTGGAGAGATGAAAGACTCCTTGCAGTTTTGTGGAGAAGGCAAGCAGAATCTACCACTTGTAAAGTGAAAGAAGAGAAAGTTTCCTTTACTTTTTAAAATTCACTTGTTGTTGCTCTACCTCACTTAAAACATACCTTGTCCAGGAAACTCATCCCTGCCAAATATAAATAACTGATATCCACACTGCCTTTCCAGTACCTCAGGCAGAACCTTCAGAACCAGTGTGTCTACAATATAGCTCCGGCTTTCTCCTTGAGGCTTGGGGTATAAGACGTATGCATCATAGAGCTTCCCATCTGAAAGAGGAATGGCATAAGCTCATGGAATTATTCCTATCAAATTTTTCTTACATTAACAAAGTAAAACCTGAGTTTCTATCATAATGTCCTTTTTGCTTCAGCATGTCCAGTGGCTGATTTGTCAAACATTGCCAGTCTCAGCATCTCGTGCTTTGAATAATTAAAATATTTCATTCCACTCTCTTCTTGCTTGATGGTTTCTGAGAAGTCAAGCATAATTTATACTTTTGTTCTCTATAGGTAGGTGTTTTATTTTTACCTCTAGCTTCTTTTGGGATTTTTTCCTTATCTTTGCTTTTCTGTAATTTGAAAATAATATGCCTAGGTGTAGGTGAGCTTATGCAAGATTGCATAAAAATTATTCAATTCCCTACTTTCTCCTGATACGATATTGCTAAATTTTAAAACTGATCCAAGTGGACCCGTGGAAAAATTAGGCAATCTTTTTGCCCTTGTGTAAGTGCTTTTACTGAATAGCATGAAGTTTGGTGCTATAGAGCTAACATGCACAGAAGACACTAGAAGAAAAGCCACATGAAACCTATTACATTGATCTTGGAAATGTTTTTGCACACAAGGTTCACTGCATCACATCCTTTAAAAATTAGAATTCATCACACACACAAAAAAAAGTTTCTTTTTTTCTGAAGTTCAACAACCAAGGATTTTTTTTTACTTTTTTTATTGTTGTTCAAATACAGTTGTCTCTATTTTTCCCCCACTACTCCCCCCACTGACCCCAGCCATCTCCAATTCCAATCCTTGATCCTACCCCTCTTTGGTTTTATCCATGTGTCCTTTATAGATGTTCTCAAAAACCTTTCCCCCTTTTCCACAAGCAAGCAAAATGTAACCAGAGATATTGAAATTAAGAACAAACTGACAGTAACCACAGGGGAGGTGGAAGGGGAAAAAAAATGTTTCTTAAGATTGTCCCCAAACTGGCCATGTGCTCTCAGGAGCAACAGAAGGGTTTCTAGGAACAGCATGTAATGAATCCTGTAGTAATTTGTGCTTTGCTTCTAAAACAAGCTCATCTTTAAAACCTCACCAACATTTGTCATGAACTCTACCCCAACTTTATTTTATCATTCTTCCTTTGTTTCCCTATGTTCATTGTACCTATTTTTGTTTTGTTTTTAATTGTTCTGCTCTATATAACCTTTCTCCACAAATTTATTTGAAATAAGGTGAGGCATATATACATTGCTTGAGGAGATTTGTAAATTGATCCTTATATTTTTGTATGCATATGCACACCTGGCAGGAGGACGTATAAAGCATCTCCAAGACTTAACAGAGAGTATACAGAACTCATGAGCTTTAACTAGGCCTATTGGTGACTCAATAAAACTGTGAGTTACACACACATAACTAATAATCACCTATAAAGCCTGACTAATTTATGGGATAAATCCTTTATCATAGGAATGACACTTTATCACAAGAAGGACATCTTTCTCATCTGTATTTGCCATCCATTACTCCACATGTTCCCAAATAACCAGAAATTACCCTCCAGGAAGGCAAGGCTGGAGACAGCATATGGGACTTATCTTCCAATATCATCACTAAGTTACTGTTGAAGCCAGCATTCCAAGGCATATTACAGAATAATTCTCATAGGCTGAGCTGTTAAAAATTTAATCATAAAGTACACATAGATTTTTCTGGATTAAAAAAAAGAAGAAGAAGAAAGAGGACCACTGACTGACTGTAGGTTCCTATTTCCAAATCCTCAGCCCACTGGTTCTGAATTTGGCCTGTGGTTCAGGCTCAGCAGAGGGTGAGGTTCCCTACTAGCTCAGGGTGAGTCACTATTCCTTTTTTCTCTTCCTGCTAAACTTCACCTCACTAACAGGCAACTTCACCACCCACTCATTACTCATGCTCTCAGGAGCTGCAGTGAGTCAGGGAGTGACAAACATCACGGGGCCAGAATTCTGGGAACACCACCTAAGTCTATGAAATGCCCTTTCAGTCAATAGACAGAGAACAGCCAAGCCATTCGTATCTATGTGTCAGAAAGGATAAGTGGTGGCTCACTGAAGTCTTTTCTCAACCAGATGCAAGCTGGAGCTCAGTCACAAGCAGGCTTACAAGGAGTGGCCTCTGCAGGGACTTCGGAGGCAAACAGAAACCCTACATCTAGTTGACTGTCCCCAGCACCCAAGAATCCTCAGGTTGTACTGGACACCTAAAGCTGGAATTCCACAGCTGAATTTTGTCACCAAAGGAAAAGTAGATTGCTTTCTTTGTTGCTCAAGGGGTTCCAAGTTTAAATTCTAAAATTTATTGTAGAATCAAGCCCAGGTTAGGCCATCTGTGTTTTATCATACATGTAGGCAACAACTCTGACCATCATCCTTTTTTAAAAATATGCAATGCAGGTACTTAGTGTAAACAATGCCCTTGTCTGTAACAGGGACTCAAACATGTTTCACACCTATATTCCCCATGTTTCTGCTCTTATTAGCATTGAAAGTCTCTGAACTTGAAAGGTATAAATGTGTGCATCTCCAAGCATGTGAGCTGTACAGATTCATTTTCAGGCTTCTATTTATTTTTCCATCTAATTAGGGCACTTACAAACAGACTTACTACTTTTTTCAAGGCCTTAATAGAGTATATCCATTCTGAGACAAATACACGTGATTGAGCAAGAGTAAGTTTACAGTTGTTTGTATGGAAATAATATAATAATAAATAATAATATAAGAATAAATTCATTTCATAAACCTACTTTTGCCCCACCCTGTGTATTACAGAGTTAAAATTACAATGGTATTAATGGGGGGCTCAAATGTTGGAAAATTTTAGTTTAAGGTAATAGTTTATAAGCCTAGTAGTTAATTCATGTAAAAATCTATTGTTTCAGAGACTGCAGGAAGGCCCACTCTGATTCCAGGAGGCCATAAGTGATTGACCTTTGTGTTCCAGAAAAGACCATAAGCAATCAAAGTGGTGTCTGAACCATTGTGCTCCAAGGAGATACAGTTCACAGCCCAGGACACAGAGAAAATCACCCAGGACACAGGACACAAATAAAAAAAATCACCAGTCAGTGGATGAAAGGATATTAGGAAAATTGCCAGACTGCAGCTTTTACCTGATTAACCTCTTTCCTGAATTCCAAATCCCTTACCTACACTTTTACCCCCTTATACAAAAGACTAGCTTGAAAGGAAATGTAAGACAGCCTGTTAGGATACGAACCCACCATCTTCTCAGATTGCTGGCCATCTGAATACGGCACCCATAAAGATTCGATCTCTTTCTCTGCTAATTGGGTCTGGTAGGTGACAGGCAGCACAAATGCCCGCTTTTCTGGTTTTATGTACAATGCTCTCTCCTTGGAGTTTCAGGATCCCACTGAAGCAGTTCTGTGCACAATAGTGCTGACAGGATGCCGACTCCCCCAATGAAACGGAAACCTCCAGGCAAACCAGCAGGGGCATCTGCTTTGTCTTCCAGGCATTAAGGGAGCCCTCCAGTGTCCCAGGTTCCTGCTCAGAGCTTTTTTGGACTTCACCTCAATTGCTCACTGTGTCACTGTGTGACACAGGCTCTGATCTGTTTCCTCTCTCCCTCCCTCCCTTCCTTTTCTTCATTCCATAGCTAAGAAAGAGAAAAAAAAAAAAAAAAACCTTTCTAAGATCACACAGGGAGTAAATGCTGAACTCCAATTCAAACTCAGGTCTGTCTCTCCCCAGTCTGAGAGTTAAAGACTTAAGTTTTTTAAGGCACCAAGTATCAGTGCTGTAACCATAGGCAGCAGGTTGCCCTCCAGAACACACGTTCTTTCCAGGCACCCATGTGCTGAGCATGCGCCTGGGTAAAGAACACTTTTCTCAAGGAGAAATTGTCTTCTTTTGCTTATACCCATGGATGTGAGAACCATTCTCACAATGATTGCAGTGGGACCTGGAAGATTTTGTGACTCAGTCACAACCAGCCTGCAAGCCTGATTTGACTAAACAATGCTTGTGGGCTTGAGGAAATCATTTCTCAGAAGTCTGGAAAGTTCCAGGGAGATTTCCTTCCTTTAAATTTGCCAACAACATAAAAGGCAAGCTAAGTAAAACATAGTGAAGTATATTCACAATGGTAATACAAATGAGTGAATAGAAATAATGAGGAAATTTTCAGTGTTTCCCCACACTTACCTTCTATGGTCCCAGTAGATTGGAAGGCACTTCGATACCAAAGTGCAATGTCAATCCAAAAAATATTGTAGATGCACATAACAAACACAGCCATACCTACAAAGGCCAGAAGCCCTCCTATCAAGTAAGCTAGAAAATCTGGCACTGCAAATGACAGCAAAATAAAATAACAATATTACAAAGTGTCAATTATACACTTATACGGATCATACTACAAATGTCAAATGGAAATATATTAGACGTCAATGAGAATACTGCTTAAATATCTCTTTATAGTTAAATAGCCGATATTAGAGTAGAATAATCTGGTCTGACCCATGAATTTTAGAAAGCAAAGTACCCTTGGGAACCTGAGGAGAGAACTTCTGCAGAAGCCTAGTAGTACCCAGAGGAAGATATTGTATAGCTCCAATCTCATGAGAACTGCTGTCAAAACACACATGGCCAAGTCCTACTTAATCAGCACTCAGATGGGAAGCCTAGCACACTGTTGGAAAAGTTCCCCAGGTGGTACTGCCACACATTCTCGATTATGTTATTGTAACTGCTTCCCCAGTTACTCAAAATTGAGCAGCAGGACTCATGTCATAAATAAAGAGCCATTAGTTGCCTCTCTTGGATCTCTGTTGGCTCTAGAAGACTACCAAGAGCCAAACTGCCACCCCAACCTCCCTGTGCCAACAGAATCTGGCTGGGTGCCTGTCTGCAAGACATGGTCTCAGGAAGGGGGTTTGTGTCCTGCTCAGCTTTGTGAGCACACTTCAGAGCAGTTATGGGGAATGTTGTGGGCAGGAGATGATGACCAAGAGCAGAGCCAGTTCCTCTGTAACTCCAAGTCTGCAAAAATGCACTCCTTCCTACATATCTAATGAGAGGAACAGCACAGCTTTCTTCCTTACCACAACCCCAACCTGTGCTGCCAAAGAAAGAGGCTCTAGGAAAAAAAGAATTCAAAAAGGGGAAGGAAGTGAGAGGAAGAGAACTCCTTATTCTTAGAACCCACTGAATACCACTTTCTTCATGAACCCCTTCCTGACCCTCTAGTCCTCAGTAGAAGGTATGTTTAAGGGGAGGGTCACTTTTCTTTGAATTCTCAGTGCACTTTCACTTCTAAAATATTCATTAAAGAGCTTATCACAACCTGCCCTAGGCCACGTTGCAAGCACTTTGAGGCCAAGACATTCCTAACTACTACTGCATGTTTTCAAATAAGTGGCACAATGAAACACAATATGTATAAGCACATTTTGTGCCAGAAATATATCAATCCATTAAGTCTCAGTGCAACTTAGTGGATCTGCTCTGCATGCTGGTGCCTTATTTGTTTGAACCTCTAGTTTCTAACTCTTACATGGAGTCTCCCTTCCCTCCCATTTTCCATGTGTCTTTGCCGTTTCCAAGCTCTTAGAACACCAATGCCACCTCTCCTTTTGGGAGGACCCATGCCTGGGAATCCTTAATGCACACTCAAGGGGTCTTGGTTTTGTAAATGGTCATGATAAGAAGACTATGCCCCCCAAAATTTATGAGATTCAAAAGCTCCTGATAAGTAGACAGGAGTGATGGCCTGAAATTCTTGAATTGGTCATTCATTGCATTTAAGACTGTTGATATCTTTAGTTCTATAAATGAGCTAAAAGGTGATGAATGGAAATGGAAAATGAATGTGCGATTTCAGAGAGAGTATGAACTTTAAAATTGAAATAGTGGAAGACTCACTATTGAGACACCAGATGCTTGTTGATGACACTATAAGGATGGTGTTTGGGTCCATGTGACTACTACCAGTATTAAACTGGGATAGGAGCTGAAAGTAGTGATTAAAAGAAATTCACAGGAGGTACACCTTATCCAAACAGCTTTCTAGTAACCCTGCTTCAGACAACTAAATAAGATTTAGTCTGGGTGTATCTTCAACAAAAATAAGGAAGTCAAATGAAACAGCTATACCCTTACCTCTGGCTGCAAGTAAACCAACAAGAGTCTTGGATTTAAGAGGGCAATGTTCATAAGAACTCAGGGAAAACAAAATAAAATGAACATGTCTGAAAATACATTGCATGTGAAATTTGAAAAAAGTATGGATAGAAGCAAAGATAGATATGGTGAGCACAAGTTTCTTTACTGACATACACCAAAGGAGACAAACTACCCTTCCTCTTTCCTGTATGATTGGCAGGTGTTAAATGATAACAGAATCATTCTTCTGAGCCTGGACTTTGCCTTAGAATCCTTGTGAACACAGTGCTTCCAGGTAGTCAATATCTATAAGACAACACTGACATGAAAATCTATGTTGATGATTTTCAGCCAAGGTTGCTAAACAAAAAACCTCAAACTTCTATGTTGAGGCAGATTTCAATTATAAACATTATAGGTCTTGTGCAGTCTCCAAGGCTTCCCATAGTCAGCTCCCTTCTTTTCTCTGGGGTTGAGGAGACCCTGAGTACTCTCTGTAGCAATTAATTGTACTCCTAATGATATATCATAAAGGAATGCTTATCCATGAATATCAGCTCACACATAAAGGAATTTCCATAGCAGTGTTATTTATGAATAGCTCCAAACTGAAAACAACTCAAATAATGACATATTTGTAAAACAGATAAATTGTGATTTAGTTATTCAATGGAATAAGATTCAGCAATAAAAATGAACTATAGCTACATGCTACATCACTGATACAAAAATGAATCCCATAAACCTAAGAAGCAACACATAAAAGAAAACATACTATAATTCTCTTTCATACAAATTTCAAAATCAGTCCAGTAAGCAGCTGGAAGTGTGGGGCTGCCACATGGGAAAGGAGAATATAGTTGGCGATGTGGAATCACACCTGCACAGAAATGACCATTGAAGCCATGCAAGTAGGGAGATTATCAGTGATGAGAATGCAGAAAGAGCAGCACTGATAATAGAACCTCAAGAACAATCCAGATGTGTCACTGGGAGAGAGAAGATGCACAGAGTGATTGGGGGGAATATGATAAAAAAAATTATTTTCTATGAAGGGAAAGCCCTTGAAAGAAGGAAAAATGGACAGTGGTGGCTAATGAGCCTAAGGCTTCTTCTACCTGTTGCAACCTAAGAGGGTTTCCCATGGGTCCACATGAGGAGAGGAGATGCTGCATGATCACTCACAATTAAAGAAGCTGGGGACAGAGTGACCCTGGCTTCCAGGTCATAGAAGTGAGGTCAGGGCTGCAAGCTACTGTGGAGATATCCCAATTCATTGCTATCAGAAGGGAAGTGATGGACACTCATGAGGTCAGGAACTTGGCAAGGGAAAAGACACATTCGATAGCTCCATACACCACCTACTCCACTAATGTTTTATGCTGAGTTCTAGAGAAACATTTCTGGTAGGACTTTAGGTAGGATACATGCAAACATCTGTTTAACTGATTATTCAGAGATACTGGCAAAACCAAGCCCTCTCTCTCTTGCATGGTAAGTAGCTAAGAAAAGAGATGATAGTATCAAGGAAGAAAAACTGTCTCGGTAAGCCACATGTCAACATTCTACAAGGTGCTTCAAACACTTCCACTGATACATTAGGAATTTAAAGCTGTTCTCCAGATTATGATTATATCCATCACTATTTACCCTCTGGTTCTGTTACCTGCAATGGATACTCAAATACTCTGCACAAGGTTAAGAGAGCAATTTGTGCATATACATTAAATTTGAAGGTCTTTGCTTAATATCAGAATTCAGCCTATACAGAAAATTTTACAAATTTATAAGAATGAAATATATATAAACATTTTATTTTCATATGAAATTATTTATAATAACCTAAAAGCACAAATTAGAAGCACATGATTATAAATGTTGAGTAATGAGGTTTAATAAAGGAACAATTCTGTTTTCAAGGACTTTGATGCATAAGACCTCATTGTATACTAATATGGCACTTTCAAAGCATACTGCATTGCAGTGCCCCCTTGATTTCAAGAGTGTTATCAGACATGACATTAATTCTTCCCTGGATTTCATAGTGAGTTTGTTGGTTTACTACCACTCTGCTGTCTCAAACCAAATGTGTAAGGTTTTTTATCTTTCCTTGACATCATTTTAAACACTATGAACAGTATTTAACCCACAGGAACATTACCTGGAGGTTTTAAAATAAAGTATGCTGCAGACACACCAGCATGGCATGTGAAAGGATGGTCATAATCTTCCATTTTCACTTCTAGAAAGGTTATGTTCACTGTGTAAAAATTATGTTCCTGAAAAGAAATGTGGGTTCTGTAAGAGAAAAGAGCCAGTCATTAATACACAAGTCATATTGCACCCAACATATTTTATAATCTTTAGTCTGGAGAATAAAGTTCTTTCCTAGAGACACTGTAGGCTATCATTTTATGCTATGAATACTTCATTGTCTCAATGAGGTGTGTGTATTGTGTAGTTCCCAATTTGCATTATCTTTGGGACAATGTGACAAGGAAGCATGGTTCTGTTAATTATACAAGGAGCTGGGATACAAATGTTCTGGTGACCCCTTGTAGTACAGTAGGTGAGTGTTCTAGGAACCCATCTGTATCAGTGTAACAGCTGTCAATACAAGAGGCTGCATTCAGCTTCAGTGAAATTTTTGGAGCCTCATTCAGTTCATTTGCCCATTTTATGATGGGTGATTTAGGAGCACACCTGCATACACCATGCTGAGTGTTTAGCAGTTTTTGACCAAAAGCGGCATGTTCCCCATGTCCCACCTTCCCTATTCACCCAATCTTGCCCTGAGTGACTTGTTTCCCCAGATGAAAAAAAAGTCCTCAAAGAAAAATTTTTTGCCTATGTGGAAAAGGTGAAACAAAAAAACAGTGGAAGCAATAAAAGGCATCGAAATCAACAAGTTCAAAAACTGTTTTGAGCCATGGGAAAAAAATCTCAATAGGTGTATTGTATCAAATGAAGAATGCTTTGAAAGTGACTGAAATTTAAACATGTAAGAATAAATATAATTCTTTATAAATAAATTACAGGATTTTTTGGGTCCCCCCTCATAGACACCATCTTTAGCCCTGAAGGATGTTCTCCTCTCCCTGTTCACTTAATCTACCTTAGCTACACTGCAAGGCCCAACAGAAGTTCTGCCCTCTGACTTAATGAATCTTGTTTTACACCACTCAATTCATATCATCATAAACTGAGTTCATACACTCTATCCACTAATGATTATGCACCCCTGCATAACCCTGTTTTGCTGCCTGTTTTGCAACTTAAGCCCTGAAGGCCTATGGTTCATCATATGACTAACAGGGAATGTGATCAGTTTTAAGTAGCAGCTAACAAAAACTTATCTTGTTGAATATAGGCCAATACTCCATCCACACTTTGCTTTATCTCAAATTATGAGTTAGGAGGGATTGATAATCTGAGCATCTCACACTTCTTTGCAGCAGTTGCTTGCCCACACATAACACTGAGAAGATCTTTGAAAGACAAAGCCAAAAGTAGTAATGAGGAGATAGCGCAAACCACCTAAAAGAGCCTTACTAACACCAAATCACTTAAATGGAAAAAAGGTTGCTAGCTTTCAGAGAAGCCAGAAAAACACCTACTCAATTCCTTCTTGGACTCGTTTGGACTCTTTGTAGTAAATATCCACCAATGTGCTACTGACTCTCCAACATCGTAGATTTGTATTATCCCTTGTGTCTGTTATGTTGCAGTCTACAATAAGGGTAGAGCCTATAAAAGTCAAATTCACAAAAATTAAATAAAAATTCTACCAGAAATGACCTGGTTAACAAATACATCTTCGTTTTGAGCCTTGAATGTCTTTTCATTACTAAAAATATACTCCTGAGGTCAATGTTCATCTACCTTACTGGGCAGAGATAACAAGGGACATGTGACCTTGCAGCCTTACCAGTTTTCTTCTACACAGATGTTTACATTTTTTATGCTAGTCTAATATTTTGATTTTTTGTGAGTTCTTCCACTGATTTTGTGTTTCAAAAGTACATCATTCTAACATTAAATAAATTTTGTCTTTATCTTTAAATCATCAAAAATGTATTTTGTGGCCGATATGAGGTAAAGAATAAACAAAATATACTTCAAATTTAACAAGTTATACCAACATCACATATAATACTATATTTTCCTTTCTCCAGTTATGTCATTTTCCCCAGTTATATAATATATGATTATTTCAGGCATATAAAAATGCTTTTAGCTTTAAAAGTGTATTTTATATTAGAATACCTTACTGAAAAATTGCTAGTGATTATAGTTTTTCAGAGAATTTTCTTAGAGTTTCCAAGTAGATACACATAGATCATTTAAAATAATTATATGTTTACCTTCCCCTTTCAAGGCTTACATCTCTTGTCTCTTTATTGTTTAAACACATTGGCTAGAGTTTTCAAAGACAGGAAAGGCAAACAAAGTTAATTAAGAGAGTTAATAACAGGAATACTGATCTTTTCTAGGTGTTTATGAAATACACTAGAGAAATCACATAGTGAGTGATATGTAGACAAATATCCACTATTATGAAAATTATTATTTCCTTGAAAGTTTACAAGACCTTTACTAAAACATGTAGGCCCAAATCCTTTAAAAGAGATTTCATCTGCTTTCCACTTATTGCTTCCTAAGCTTTCTCATTTCTTTTTCTTCAGAGTTCCTATACTTGTGGGGAATTATATTTGCTCGAGGTTTCCCTATCTTCTCTTTTTATTCCCACACCCCTCACCCCCACCACACTGCCCCACGCCCTTCTATCCCAGAACCAACTGTGGAACTTGTCGTTCAATAAATTCATTTTTTTAACTTCTGTTATTTTTTCTATAGAGTTATTTAGTTGCCTTTTTAAAAAAGTTGTTGTTCAATTAAAATTGTCCCAATTTTTCCCCCATTGCTCTCCCTTGCCCTACCCACCTCCACTCCCCCGTCTCCCTCCCACACTGAATTCTCACCCTGCTGTCCATGTCCATGGGTCCTTTATACTGGGAAACTTTAGTCAAGGTTCCTTGACTTGACCCTTCCCCTTCAACCCCCCCACCTTCATCTCCCTTCCCTCTCCCCTCTGTTCACTGTCAGTTTGTTCCTTATTTCCATGTTTCTTGTTCTATTTTGCCCATTTGTTTGTTTTGTTCATTAGGTTCCACTAATAGGTGAGAATGTATGGTATTTGTCTTTTGCCACCTGGCTTATTTCACTTAGTGTGATACTCTCCAGTTCCATCCATGCTGTTGCAAAGGGTAGGAGTTCCTTTTTTCTGCTGGGTAGTATTCCATTGCATAAATGTACCACAGCTTTTTGGTCCACTCATTTACTGCTGGGTACTTAAGATGTTTCCAGCACTTGGCAATTGTAAATTGTGCTGCTATGAACATTGAGGTGCATTGGTTCTTTTGAATGGTGGTTCAGGATTCTCAGGGTATAATCCCAGCAGTGGAATCACTGGATCAAAAGGCAGTTCCACTTTTAGTTTTCTGAGGAAATTCCACACTGTTTTCCACAGTGGCTTTTTTAAAAATAGAGTTAAATGGTTAGTTTATGCATTTTAATTACTTCTACACTTACTAAAAATGATGATATGTATACCTTGCTTAGAGTTTAGCCTTGCTCACATTCCATGAAGCTTGACATGATTTCACTGCCATTATTTTCTAAATAATCCGTAACAATGGCTTTGAATTAAATTTAACCAGCAAAGCAAATAATTAGAATACATTTTTGTTGTTGCTTGATTTTTAAAATTAGTTAATTTTATTTTTGTGGAGTTTATTATTTTAACTTTAGTTGTAAATTTCTAGACTTACTACATTGTGATTGCACCACATGGTCTGTTTCATTTCCTCTTTTGGGACTCTGAGTTTTTCATAGTTATTTATGATTGTGATTTATTTAATATATTATTCATACCATATTACTAGGATCTTTTATTTTGGAAAGAGAGAGAGAGAAAGGTAGCAAAAAAGAGAGAGAGAATATCAATTTGTTGTTCCACTTATTTATGCATTCATTGGTTGATTCTTGTATGCGCCCTGACCAGGGATTGAACCCAAAACCTTGGCATATTGGGATGACACTAACCAACTGAGCTACTGGCCAGGGCTCATTACTAGAATCTTTTAGATCCTTAATTGACTAAGAAATTTGTCAAATTCAAAGTATGGTAAAATCTGCCATTATAATTTAAAAAACTGTATTGTTGTATTGTGTTGTTTTTTTACATATGAGAGTTTTAGCTTCAAATATTCTGATGCACTGCTATTTGACAAATATATATATATATATATATATATATATATATATATATGGAGGTACTGTAATTGTATTAGTATCAAATAATTCAATTTGTCATATAATTTTTGGCATTGAAAGATATGTATCAGATTGAAAGATTAATGTTGCCAATCTGATTTCTTTGTGCTAATTTTTTGCAAGACATAGTATGCTTATGAATTTATATTTAATCTTTTAGGTCATGTATTTTTAGATCTATATCTTTTGAGAACAGCATGTAATCATATTTTAATATTTGACTCAACTTGAGAATTTGTTCAATTTACATTTTTTCCTTCAGAAAGTACTCAACATGTTTTTATTTTACTAGTGATTACCTTTAAATTTTAAGAAATAATTTGAGCTCCTTCTCCCCTTAGATCACAAACTGAGGCAATGTTTACTGGCTCCTTACTGTGTAAAATAAGTAATATAACAAGATAACTATCCCTACTTTTTAAATATACTTTCCAGTGCAATATTATATAATTCAGAATTCTTGACCAACATTATAGTAGTAGTTTTATATTATGTATGATCACTTTCAGGACTTATTTTTACCTTTTCATTGCTTTTGCATAAATAGATTTACAGTAATCATTTAAACCAGCAATTTCAACCTTTTTCATCTCATGGCACACATAAGCAGATTACTAAAATTTTGCCACACATGAGAAAATATATTTTTTACTGCTCTAACATGAATAGGTATAATTTTGATTCATTCACACTAGACCATTGCTGCTGTGTTAGCTGTTGTCATTTTCTTACTTGACAAGTAAAAGTGCCCCTGATTCAATAGTCAACTATTGCATGTTTTAAAAATTCTTGCACACACACTGGTTGAAAATCTCTGATTTAGACCCATAGTGCTCACTGCCAACCTTTCATACCACAGCTTTCCAAGGATCCAGCTCTCTAGACTTTTTATTCCAATAGCTCTTTTGATGAGCCCAGGTACGTTCAAAGCTGGAAACTGGATATGAATAAAATTTATCTTCATCCTTGAAATTCAAAAAATTCACTAGGATATGAGGTCATATTTATTTTTGCCCTTAGTGATTTCATTGGCTTTCATAACTTTACTCACCAAGTTGTGCTTCAATTGTATTGTTTGTTGGATATGTTATTTTAGGGATTATTCCTCCATGTCCAACATTTTCTGCTAAGAAATCATACTCATATGACATTGCATTAGAATCACAATACATTCCCAACTACTTTAATGTAATAATAGCATAAAACAAACAAATAAACCAAAACATGGCACAGAGCAGTCCTTCAAAAAAAATTTGTAATGAAAAAAGTGGACGCATGGTGTGACAAAATATCCACCACTAACTAAATACCTATTCTTGGACAGGCACCCTAGTAGCTACTCTACATATAGGATCTCAATTTTCATAAATAAACCAAGAGTTTTGTGTTTTTTCTTTTTTTTTTCAATTACAGTTGACCAAGAATTTTGAGTATTCTGTTTTCTCAAATGAGGGAATTAAACTGCTCATGCCCTTTTGCCTCATTCTGTCTACCTTCTGATTCTATTAATGACAAGTTTGAGAGTCTGCTAAACTTCAGGAAAATCAAGATAAAAAATCACTTCTTTTTAAGTCAGAAAGTATCTCAAACAGGGCAGAGCTGAGAGGAAGTTCTGCAATTAGTACACACATACTTACTGACATTCACAGTAATTCTATGCAAAACCATGTATTGTTTTCCTGCATGAGTCAGTCTGGCTTTACACGCATAGTTCCCTCTGTCCTCTGCCGAGACATTGCTCACTGATAGCTTTCTTTTTCTTTCCCAGTAAGCAAAGCGCTCTCCTTTAATCTCTTTACAGTCCTAAAAAATAAAGTTTAAAGAGCATTTTTAGTATCAGTTATATTCCTAATTGACACCATTTTGTAAACTGTGAGGGGATACAAGAAACCAATGTGGTCCTTAGGTCCCTGGACATTAACTAGTTTGTTATCTAACTGATATATATGTATAGAAGAGTTGACAGGGAATATTTATTTATTTTTTAGAGAGAGGGGAAGAAATAGAGGGAGAGAGGGACTTCTGGCAAGATGGAGGAATAGGTGGATGCACCGTACCTCCTCGCACAACCAAGAACGGAACCACAATAATTTACAACAATGATTTGCAGTCATAATATCAGAACTGTCAGAGGATTTATCTAACTGGAAGTCGGACAGCCAAGAAGTTGAAGTAGACCCGTACATCCAGACTGGTAGGGGACGACGAGCCGAGCAAGCAGGCGCGGGGCTGGCGCGGGTCGCAGGCACGCGTAGGTCGGGGGAAATTTGGCGCAAAATCGGCAAATCGGCGTGACAGCAATCCGGGACGCGAGAGCGCAGCAGTGTAGCGGTGATCCCTGAGTACGCAAGCGGCGGCTGGGGGAATCAGTGGGGCAGCGATTGTGGACCAGGGCAGAGCTCACAGCCCAGAAGCCCAGGGAAGTGTCTGGCTCCAGGAGAACGGAACGGTCGCCATTGATCCCTCCTGTCCCCGTTCCCACCCCTGCCCCCACATATAACGTCACAAGCTAGCGACTGGGGCGCCCAGCCCCGGTGAACACCTAAGGCTCCGCCCCCCACCATAACAAGAGCGACCAGACCGGAGAAAAAATAAATAAATAAGTAAAATAATAGGAGAGATAGGGAAAGACATAAGACATGTTTCCAGCAGAACATATCAGTCCCCCAGGACTCATCCTTTTGAGTGACTAAGAAATAGCCAATCTATCAGATGCACAGTTCAAAACACTGGTGATCAGGAAGCTCACGGAACTGGTTGATTTTAGATCCAAATTACATGAAAAAATGCAGATTACCATAAAAGGGATGCAGGAAGACACACGGAGGAGAGCCAATTGTGAAAGGAAGGAATCTGAGTCTCAAAACAACACAGTGGACCAGAAGGAAGATAGAATCAACCAAGCAGGAGAGCATGATGAAATAAGAATTCAAAAAATCGAAGAAAAGCTTAAGACCATCGAGGACACCTTTAAACGTTCCAACATCCAAATTATAGGGGTACCAGAAGGGGAGGACCAACAAGTGGAAAAGTTATTTGAACAAATAATAAAGGAGAACTTCCCCAAACTGGCAAAGGGAACAGTCTTCCAAGAAATCCAAGAAGCTCAGAGAGCCCCAAAGAAGTTGGACCCAAGAAGAAACACACCAAGGCACATCATAATTACATTAGCCAAGGTAAAAACGAAGGAGAGAATCCTAGAAGCAGCAAGAGATAAGGGGACAGTAACCTACAAAGGAGTTCCCATCAGACTGTCAGCTGATTTCTCCAAAGAGACCTTACAGGCAAGAAGGGGCTGGAAAGAAATATTCCAAGTCATGAAAGACAAGGACCTACATCCCAGATTGCTCTATCCAGCAAAGCTCTCATTTAGAATGGAAGAGAAGAAAAAGTGCTTTTCAGATAAGGTCAAATTAAAGGAGTTCATCATCACCAAGCCCTTACTTTATGAAATGCTAAAGGGACTTATCTAAGAAAAGAAGATAAAGAAAAGACATGTATAGTAAAAGGACAGCAAACTCACAATTATTAACAACCACACCTAAAGCAAAACCAAAAGAAACTAAGTAAACAACTAGAATAGGAACAGAACCAGAGAAATAGAGGGCACAAGGGGGGTGGCTAGCAGTAGGGGTGGGAGGAGGAGAGAGGGGGAAAAGGTATAGAGAATAAGTAGCATAGAATGTAGGTTGAAAATAGATAGGGGGAGGGCAAGAATAGTACAGGAAATGTAGAAGCTAAAGAACTCATAAGTATGACACATGGACATGGACTAAAGGGGGGGAATGTGGGTGGGAGAGGGGGCACAGGGTGGAGGGGAGTGAAGGGGGAAATGGGACAACTGTAATAGCATAATCAATAAAATATATTAAAAAAAAAAAAAGAAAGAAAGGGAGAGAAACATCAGTGTGTGTTTGCCTCTTGCATGCACCCAAATGGTGACCCAGTCAGCAATCCAGAATGTGTTCTGACAGGGAATCAAACCAGCAACCCTTCAGTTCATAAATCAGCATTCAATCCACTCACCCACACCAGCCAGGGTGACAGAGAATATTTAACAGGCTAAAATGAATGTTACAAATATTATCTAATAGGAGTTGAATGGACAGAGACTTATGCAGGCTGGAAGGAAAACATCATAGAAGAAGACTGAGGCTGGGCCATAAAGGAATTTGGTAGGAAGATGTGAACAGGCAGAAAAAATTCTTCACCTACAGGGGACCATCTCTCCCAAAGGACAGGCATTCTATTCAAAAGGATACTTACTAGGCTTGGGAACAACAAGTGTCATGTCACTTCCAATATCTGCTATGCTTCCACTGCATCAACAGAGAAACAGCACCACACCAAACAAACTGGAAGGTTGGTTAGTTTCAGGGGTGCCTATTTTACTTGTCATCCTTAGCAACCACCCAGAGGGCAAGTCTCACTATTCATACATCTTATCAGAAGCTCACATTCTCATGCTAATTACCACTTCTTCTATCTCACAAGCCCACTTCTGAACTCTCAAATCTTTTACCCTCTCTTCAGGAAGCTCCACTCTACAGGGTGACTTCTTGGACAATTGAGTCCATTTTATTCATTCAAACATTTAAGTTCCTGCTCTTTGCTGGAACTGTGAGAGGCCCTGGTCATGCATAAATAAGATGCAGCCCATGGCCTCTGAAAGCTCATAATCATGATAATAGAGGAGACAAACATGCTAACTCTTAATTTATATGCAAAGATTTAATTGCCCAAGTTTTAGACCTCATTCTCTGTCACTGAAGCCGGGTTAACAAATCAATCTTAAAAGGTGCAATTCAATAATTCCAGAACAAGCATTTGATTACTATAAAGTATAACTTTCTAGAAGTCTTAAATTATTTCTCCATAAACACATTACATAAAAAAAATAAATTATGATTGAATAATGGCTACCAAATGGAATGGGAATTAATAAGAGCCAGATGGGTGAAGCCTCCGATAATGTGATGTCACCTTCTTCAGAGCACAAACCAAAAAAAAAAAAGCTTAAATCTTTGGACTGTGTAAACCTCTTTCCTAGATGAGCTTAGATAAGCATGATTTCTGGGCCTCGCTGTCTATGACCACTCCAATATTCAATTGACTCATTCTTTCAAGATGTACATACAAAGGCTAGCTTAAGAGTCATTCTATCCTTCTACTGTAACTAGGACAGCCTCTACTATAATTCACTGAAGCATAATTTTAGAGCCTAAATTCTCAGAAGGCTTGTATTTTTATTTAATACTTCTTGGGTAATAGCCCATAATAAGATTTAAAGTTAAAATATTTATTGTACTGGTAGCCAATATTTGAATATTTGCTATTTCAGGCACCAAAATGATCACTCCTGGTCCAACAGGGACAACAGTTCTGAGGCATAAAATAACCCAGAACCTCTGGCGAAGATGTTGTGGCTGTAGGAGAATGATGAAGATGAAACTAGTGAGACAGGCAGAAGCCCAGTCATAGAAAACCATGGAAAGAGATGAATATTGGAAGCTTTTGAAGTAAGGGAATAAGATTACATTTTTCTTAGAGATTAATCTATCTGATTGTCATATGGGAAAGAATTAAAAATGGAACAATCCAAAAAGTAGGAAAAAATTTAGGAAATTGTTTCTATAAACTAAGGCTAAATAGAGCATGAACTAAGGCAGTATAGTGATGATAGCAAAAGGACACAAAAACAATGATTTTAAGCTGTTCTAATACATAGAATGCAATGACAAATTTCAAATATGGAGAGGGAATAGGACTTTCATTATCCCAGCTTCTTTATGCAAAGGTATTGTTAGAAAGGACAGAGAATGTAAAAGGAAAGAAAGAAAGAAAGAAAGAAAGAAAGAAAGAAAGAAAAGAAAGAAAGAAAGAAAGAAAGAAAGAAAGAAAGAAAGAAAGAAAGAAAGAAAGAAAGAAAGAAAGAAAGAAAGAAAGAAAGAAAGAAAGAAAGAAGAAAGAAAGAAAGAAAGAAAGGAGAAAGGGAAAGAGAGAAAAGAATGATCAGATTTTGAACTAAGATAAAAAGTTGCCCTAAACATGGTGACTGTTGTGATTTGTAGGGATGGCAATGTCTAAGTAGAATACATATTAGACTATTGGACAAAGTATCTGGATTTTGAGAGAAAGATCAAAGCAGAAGAAAGAGGTTTAGGAGCCATTTGTATATCTGTATATGGATGGGTCTATGAGCTATCTCCATTTGAATGTAATCAAAGCAAGAACAGAAGGTGACCATGGCGGAAATTGAAACCCAAAAATCTAAAACCCAAATATAGAGGATGAGAACCCAGTGATGATTACCTAGGAAGAACTGGGGGACAGGAGCAGGTGGAACAATGATTAAAATAAAATTTTAAAAAATAATAAAAAAAATAAAAATGTGTATCAGGTAGAAAGAAGAGGGAGCTCTCAGCTGACAAGAATGCCCAGCAGTGATAAATGCCACAGGAGATCAAGGTCAGGATTGAAAATAAATGTTAGATTTTTGCATCTTAAAAGCCATCAGCAATAACCTCAGCAAGTACAGATTAAGCACAGTAGTGAAGGAGAAATCACTGTACTCAGGAGTAATTTGGAATTGAAAAAAAAATGGAGATATTACTGCTTTTCCAAGTGTAGGTACTTCACTATTTATCTGTAAGAATGGATGTTTTAATACCTGAACCTTCTCTTCCATAACTCCTTCAATTTCAATTGTATTCCTCTCAGTCTTCAATCCTACTAGCCACTACTTGGACTTTGTCATTGTCCATAATGTCTATGTCTCAAAATTCTTAAAAACGAACATACCATTGTGATTATAATTGTTTATTATGCCACCTCTTCCATTCCTTTATTTTAACTAAATAATAATATGTGATAATTATTGATTAAGTAATTACTATGTGCCCACAATTAACTAGTGGACAGATTATTTTATTTAATCTTTAAAACTCTATGAAGTTATATCTCTCAGACTGGATTTAATTGTAGGAAACAAGAAGCATTTTAGCTATTTTAGGAATAAAAGGATTCAACACAGGATATTAAGTGTTTATAAAATATTAAGAAGTACTCAGGGAGTGAGGTCTAGTCCAGAACCACTCTATAGAACTAGCTCACATAAAGCTGCTACCTGTACCACAATCATGGCAGTGGGAATCAAGATTTGGAAATACATCACATGGAAGTCAGAGTCCAGGAATTGCCACTTATACAACTGTAGTGTGTGAAGTTATGCCACATCTGGCACAGACAAACCAACAAATGACTAAGAAGACATACACACTGCTTCTCAGCTCCCACAAACCTGGGGACTGGATCCTGGAACACCACTGCAGAAAGTATCCAGTGCCTTGCATGCAGTCTAGTAGCAAAAACAGGAAGATTCACCACCCTCATGTTAGCCTTTTAGTGAAGCCAGAGGAGAAACCGAATCACATCCAGAACCTTAGCCGCAAGCAACTCTGGAAAGCATAGAGTATCTTTTTGGTTGTTCTGTTCTTATTTTCAGCTTTATAGTTTTTAGGGTAAAGAGGCTCACCATGGATAGTGAGTGTTTACCACCATATTCATCATATTTTTCTACCTGAACTTCCTATCCATCTGAGCCATTTTTTAAATCTTAACTTGAATCAGTCCCCTTCACCCTCGTGAACTATAACCTTTGTGAAGTCAAGGACTCTCTTTAGTTATTACATCCCCAGTACCTGGCATAGCATCAGGCAAATAATAAGCTCTAAATATCTAGGTAATTTATCCAACCCTCTCATTTTACAGATGAAAACACTGAGCACCAAGGAGCAATAGAAGATAACTACTTAGTGGCAAAAAGAGTAATAACTGAGGTCACTGAATCTGAGCAGGTGGACACTGCAGAATGATCTATCCTCCTTATACTACTTAATTCCTTGCTTCTTCATATCTTCTCAAGCTGAGTGGTTATTTTAAAAATAAGTATGTCTTAGCCTCACTCATGCATAACCTGATTCAGTAGTAGAGAATGAGGCCAAGCATTTGCTTTTTAAAAAGGTGCATAGTGTAATTTTGTTCTTTATTTCTTAACATATTTTTCTACATTAGTCTCATGCTCTTCTCCTTCTGAGACTACAGTTGCATTCATATTATACTATTTGATGTCTCATAGGTGCCTGGAGTTCTGTTATTTTTTTTACATTGTTCTTTACACTGGATAAATTCTGTTAATTTCTCTTCAAAGTTACTGAATATGTCTTCTGCCTTTTCCAAAATACTATTAAGCCCATTGAGTAAATCAGTAATGTAAAATATTGTTCTTTTTGTTTTTAGAGGTTTTTTTTGTTGTTCAAGTACAGCTTTCTGCTTTTCCCCCCCACCCCAGCCCTCCCCACCTCCCTCCTATTTCCACGCCCCCCCCCATTATTGTCCATGTGTCCTTTATAATTGTTCCTGTAAACCTGTCACCCTTTTCCCCTGAAATTCCCTCCGCTCTCCCTTCTGGTCACTGTCAGCCTATTCTCCATTCCAGTGTCTTTGGTTATATTTTGCTTGTTAGTTTGTTTGTTTGTTTGTTTTGTTGATTAGGTTCCTGTTAAAACTGAGCTACTTAGTTCTGTAAGTCCTGATTTTCCTAAAGTCTGATGAAAATCAAGACTTATAAAAGTAAGTAGCTCAGTGAACCTCAAGCAGAATAGATACGTGCCTAGCCACATCATAGTCAAACCACTGAAAACCAAAGGTAAAAGAAAAATCTCAAAAGAAGTCATAAGAAAAAACATACATTACATACAAATGAAGGAGGATACAAACAGTATAGGAACAATTGAATATTCACAGACCAAAAAAAAAAAAAAAGCTGACGGTTATGGGTTGAGATTTGGGTATAAGTACTGGGGAAGGGAGTAATCATTTCTCTTACAATTTCTAAGTTTTCTGTAATGACCATTTATTGTATAGTGGCAATTAAACCATTTTTTAAAATAAAAAAATTAAAAGAAAGGTCCATAGTATAAAATTTCATGCCCACTTAGGACAAATTATTACAGCTCTGAGATCATCTCCAAGTCTTACAGAATTTCAAATTTACTTGAAATAATAATAAATATTATTATATTTCTTAAATTGCTAAAAATCTCCCAGTTCCTCAAAGTCTGGCTATAATGGAACAGAAGATAATAGGTTTCATTAGCCTTAAGGTTTGGAAAGCCTTTTGAAATCACATAGTCTAAACTCTCATTTTCTAAGTGAGAAATTTTAGACTCAATGTATCTGTATGTTGACACTGGAGTAGTGGCAGCATTGATTCTAAAAATCTACTTCTCTACATATGTCAACTGATTTCATACCTATGACCCCAACAAGTCCAGATCAAGAGGAGAAACTTGCCAATAGAGTCCTATTGCCAAGGCCCTAGAGGGTCATAATGCTGATGCCAAGAAGTGATTGCTGCAAGGCTGCAAGGTAAACACTGAGGGATCTGAGGAACAGAGTCTGAAGAAGCCACTTAGAAAAATGTGTAACACTATATTCTGAGAAGTCCAAATCTGGACTTTAGAAATGGAGTGATGTCACTTCTAAATAGCCCAGAAAAATCTGCAATCACACTGGTTTAGTTTTGCATATCTTTCTAAGTAACTAAAAGAAAAAGAAAGAAAAATATATATTTGTAGAAAAAGTACACCTGCATAACACAGTTAACAAACCCAAACTTGGTTTGTACTTACATTCTTCTGAACAAGCATGAGGCATTCACAAAAGTGGAACACATCCTGGGTCTTGAAGCCAATCCCACCAAACTTCAAAGTATTTACAGCATAGGGAGTAAAATCTCTGTCACAGTACAATTAAGCTTAATATCACAAACAGAAAAGTAACTTAAAAAATCCACTATATTTGCAAATCAAGCAATTCTTATAAATATTCCAGAGTTCAAAGAAAAAATAACATTAGAAACTGTAAAATACTTTTAACTGAATGATAATAATACAATATATCAAAAGTATAAAGCAGCTTAAACTGAGTTTAAAGGGAAATTGCAAATTTATGGCTTATAATTAATGACCAAAAAATCCTTTTCATAAAGTTCTTGACAGCAAAGTAAAACCAAAACTAACAATAGAGGGGGAAAACTAGATAAGAGCGGAAATTAATAAAGCAGAAAACTAATGAGAGACAGCAATTTCAAAATTAGCACTTTGAAGAAACTCTTCAAATTGATAAACCCCTGGCAAAAGTAATCAACAAAGAGAAAGAGAGAGAGAAATGGAAATATATGACTCCATCAATATATATGATGTGAAAATGAAGACATCACTACTAATCCTAGAAACATTAAAAAGGGAGTGAGAGTATATTATGAACAAGTTTAGCCCAATAATTAAAAAATTATGTAGATAAGATGAAAATTTCTAAACAAGCACAATGTGTTAAATCTACTTTAAGAAGAAACAGGAAATCTGAGTAATCCTATAATTAAGGACACTGAATCTGTAATTGAAAACCTTTCCCTCAAATAAAGTCTCAGTCCTACATAATTTTACTACTAAACCCTAAAAGCATGTAAAAGAGCCCTGACAAGTGTGGTTCAGTTGGTTGAGCATTATTCTGCAAAGCAAAAGGTTGCTGGTTCAATTCCAGTTCAGGGCACACACCTGGTTTGCACATTAAGTCCCAGTTTGCACATGTTGAGGTCCCCATCCAGATGTGTGTGAGAGGCAATCGATCTAATTGATGTTTCCCTCCCTCTTTTTCTCCCTCCCCTTCCTTCTCTCTAAAAATAAATAAATAAAAATCTTTTAAAAATAAATAAAATAAAAACATGTACAAGAAGGAATAAAATCAATCTGAAACATTTCTAGAAGAAAGTAAGGATTACTTCCCAACTTATTTTATAAGGTCAGCATATCCTTTATACCAAAATCTGACAAGGACAAAGCAAGAAACACAAGTTACAGACCAGTCTCTTTATGATTTGGATGAAAAAAATCCTATACAAAATATTACTAAGCCAAATCTGGCAATGTATAAAAAGGGTTACACATCAATTTAGGTTATTCTAGTAATGTACCATTGGTATAACATTCACAAGTGTGTGTGTGTGTGTGTGTATATATATATAATAAGTAAAATTATAATCAGTATATATATAATCAGTTTGTAAAATTTAACATCCATTCATTAAAATTTCAAACAAAACTGGGAGAATTTCCTCAATCTGCTAAAGGCCATTAAACCCTGAAACAAACATCATACTTAATGGCAAAATATTAAGAGCTTTTTTTGAAATAATGACACAAAGATGCCATTTTTGCCTCTTCTGGAGTGGTGATAACACTATAGGATATTAATAACACTGGGATGGTAATAACTTCTAGATCATTCCAAAGGTCCTAGCCAGTGTAATGACAATAAAAGAAAACATCAATGTTACAAAGAGAGAAAAACAATAAATAAAACTGTTCCTAATATACAAACAACATGATTATGTACATATGATGTACAAAAGACTCTATAGATCCCTTATTAAAATGGACAGATGAAGTTACCAAGATTGTGACATAAAAGAACAATAAACAGAATATTAATATATAAAAATCATCCATTGCAATAACATCGGAAAACATCCATTTTCTAAAAATATATTTAACAGAAAACATATAGGATATCTACACAAAAATATTACACAACACTGTTGTGAGAAATTAGAGAAAACCAAATATGGGGATGTACAATACTTATCATTTAGAAGACTCAAAATTTTAAAGATACCAATCCAGAAACAAATGAAAAAGAAAAACCTCACATACTGGCAAATGTACATTTAAAGACAGGAATAAGCCATTCGTTGCTACATTTTTACATTTTTCCGTGCAAAAGGAAAATGGAAACAAACTAAATGAATGTGAAACATAGTAGAGAGGATCAACAAAGCCAAAAAGAATGGTTCTTTGAAAGAAGTGATAAAAGTGACAAAACTGGCAAATCGAGAGAGAGAGAATGTGTAATGGGCATTAAAAGATGAACCTTTTTGCAGAAGCAGATATTCAAAGAGAAGATAAACAATTCCATGCCATAGTATTAAGGAAATGGAAAATTTCCTTGAAAACAAATCTTACCCAAATTAATTCAAGAAAAGATAAGAAATTTGTATATTCCTATCACCATTGAAGAATTTGAATTAATATATGAAAACCTTCCCACAAAGCAAACTCCTGACCTAGATGGCTGTACTAGCAAGTGCTAGCAAGCAGGGTTGTGGAAAAATAATCCCAACCCTAAATAACTAGCTGGCACTCCCCCGTGCCAAGGATTCTGTCTTATGCATTATTATATGCCAGTAGAGTCAAGAGAAAAAGAATCTCTGAAGGTGAAGACACAGGATGCAGAAAGATGACTATAGGATTCCATTTGCTTAAAAAAGAAAGGGGTAAGGTGTAAAGTATCATTTGCTTGTACAGCATTATACAAAGAAAACACAAAGAAAAGCAGGAAACTAATGAGGTAACTACATGTTAGAGAAGGTGCCATGGTCCCAACCAGGACAAATATGGATCAAGAGTGGAAAGGAGACTTTCCAGGGATAACTTTTTATACTTTGTGGTTATTGACTGAGGTACACACAGTGCTCATTTAAACAAACTAATCTGTTCGGAAAAAAATAGCCAAGGATAGTCTTAAAAATAAGGATAATAGTGGGGAGGTAGTAGATACAAATGATAAAATATTACAAAACTATAATTGTCAGGAACCGCCCTGCCTGGTTTCAGAAGCTGTAACTCTCCCGCCATGGCTAAGGCTGAGCGAGTGACCTTTGGACCATAAGCCACCAAGGAGACAAAGCTTATCTCCCTGCCAGATGCACCACTTCTGCTCCTTTTTCTTCACCCTGCCTGGCCCCCAATGCTTGATGTTAGCCAATGGTGGGTAAGATTCCTCAAGGAGGATATTGGAGGAGAGGAAGATGACGGCAAGGTAGAAGGGAGCAGATTCCACTTTCTCCTATACATGGGAGAAAATCCTAGCCAGTCTATAGAGGAACAGAGCAAACAGCCAACAGTACCCCAGCATATATGAAAACAAGAGACCAAAAATTGTAGCGGACACTGAAAAACCAGATGGTAAAGAGAGTGCTTCAGAACAATAAGGTCCCAGGGACCAGAGTGGGGACCAGGGTGGCTGCAGACCCAGGCCTGGAGCCCACTGCTGGGTTTGCCACAGAGTCCTTGGGAGAGAGCCAGATCAACTACTCCCTCCCCGGCCAAACAAGGTTTAAGCAGCACCAGGAGAGACCTGGATGCTTGAAGTCACGGAGAGGGGAATAAGGACTAAGTGGCAAACACACAGAGGCTGTGAGCATCTGCAGAGTCTGTGGAAGCTGGCAGAGTTGAGAGTCATACAGTGATGGGCCATGATCCAGATAGTCACTAGTCTGGCTGAAGAATTGGGCTGTGTGAGAGGTCAAGCCACTACGGAGTAGCAGGCTTGAATCAGAGGAATTTCTCAAAAACAGAAAATGAAACACTGTTTGGGGAATTCTCCTGCAGCAATCGCTCTGGCCTACTCCCCACCCAGCCAGGAATAATCCCAAGGTTGCGCAGAAGGCCCTGCGTGCCCCCGTAGCACTGAGAAGGGTGCACGCCCAAACCCTCAGGACCAAGGGAGCCTGGCAAAACATACATGTACCCACACCCCAACCCACAACAATAACCCCAGGGAAAGAGCGCTCTGAGGAACACCTAGATCCCACACCCAAGGCACTGGGGAGAAGCACTAGGCTAGCTCTGGGGGGACTGTGCTGGAGACTGACTGAGTGCAGATTGAGAAGGGAGAAAAGCCAAACCAATCACCCCTCAGCCTGCTTCAGCCAGCAAGACCAGAAAAACTGGTTTGGCCAGTTTGAAACCAACAAGAGGTTTGGCTTGGTTTTGTTTTGTTTTTAATAGTCATTTATTTTTAATTTTTACTATTGTTTTACTTTTCAATTCCTTTTTCCTCTTTTCCTTCTTTCTTGTTTTATGCCTTCTTCTTTTCTTTCCAATTTTATCTCTTCTTACTCTCTTCTTCTGCTTTTTTTTAAATGCCCACAAGTGAGACAAAAAAAAAAAAAAGGAACTGTGAAAAGACCAGAGTTGGACCCAAAGAGGAGGTATCCCAACAGTTGAGACAGTGAGAAAAATTTCACTTTGCTATTACAGAGAACCCGCAAGTTATTTCATATTTGTACTATTATTTTCATTATTCTTACATCTTTTATTTTAAGATAATTTTTCCATTCCTCTTCTTTCTGTGTAGGCTTCTTTGCTTGGCTATTGTATCATTTGACAGGTTTCCCCTGTTCTCTCTTACATAGTGTATCGTTAATTTACTGTCTTTCACATCACTTGTGTTCCAACAGGACACTACTCAAGATCCTATACTCCCTATTCTTGTTATCCAGATCACATAGGTTCTGTCATATGATTGTTGCTCTAATATTATTGTAAACAATAGCTGTTCCATACAATTGTAAATACTTCATAACACCCCTCCCAGATCTTAGCCCACTTCACAGTTTCTTGAACTCTATTACTATAGTGGTTAACTCCATTCTCTCACACACTACACCTATTTACTATCCTTTACTCTCACCTTACCTCAGAATCTGACCTCCCACAACTTCACTACTTTCTAGATGCAACTCACAATGCTTCCCTGCCCAACAAGAGTCTTATCTTCTTTCCATCCTTTCTAAAAATTGGCTAGTTGAATGGAATATCACAGTTAACACTATACATAGCCAAAGGATCTCCTGTCTCTTCTCTACTGGCTGCTACTGTAAATATCATAGAATGCTCTCTTGCTGCCTTAAACAATGTTGCTTTTCCCCTCCAACTGACACAAAAAAGAGTAGGTGGAAGTGGTGTATGCCAGGAGACCCACTGGAAGAGGAAACCCAACAACAAAGGAACCACCAACAGATAACAACAGAAGAAGGTGAAGGAGGGAGTGAAAACCCCACAAACCTCAATCCAGGACCTATCTGGAAATACAACTAAACAGTAGAGACAGTATCCAATACAAACAACTGAACAAGAGCAAGAGAGAATCCTCAAAACCTAGTACATGCAGAAGAACCAGCTTCAACACAACCTGCCCTCACCAGCAAAACAAAATACTAGAGGTCGTGGACAGAGTGACCCTCAGTTAACCAGCTGGTGGGATGGACCCACCAAAGAAAGACTCAGCAACAATCAAAACCCTAAGAAAAAAACAGAGGCAACTTACTAATCTTGACAGCCCAAGATTAGTGAGCTTGGGAGATCAAGGAAACTCCGCCACTGAATCTCACAGGTATTCTACCACAGAAGTTCACACCATAAACTCAGGAAGCCAGAACAGATCAATTTAAGAAGCTGAGGCTAACAAGACGAGTCTCACTTCCCTTTGTCAAAAAGGGAAGACAAAGAATCCCCAAATGAATGGCAAGCAGGAAGCCTCAGAAAGAATACTAAGTGAAATACAGTCAACTGAACTATCAGATATTGAGTTCAAAGCAATGGTTATCAGGAAGCTCAATGAGCTCACAATGAGGAACCACAAACTACAGGGAAACTACAATGAACACACTGCAAACTATATCAATGTGAAAAGGAAATAGAAACTATCAACAAGGGCCAAGAGGAAATGAAGAATACAATTTCTGAACTGAAGAGACAGTAGAAGGAATCAAAAGTAGGAATGATGAAGAAGAAGATTGGATCAGTGAGCTTAAGGACAAAGTAAAAATAAACACTTGGAAAGAGCAAGAAAAGGAAAAGAGGCTCAGAAAGAATGAAGAAGGATTAAGAGAAATGCAAGACAATATGAAATGTAATAATATCCATATAATAGGGATACCAGAAGGAGAAGAAGACAAGCAAGGGATAGAAAACCTGTTTGAAAACTAATGATGGAGAACTTCCCTAATTTGACGAGAGGAAAAAGTCATACAAATCCAGGAAACTCAGAGAGTCCCAATCAAGAGGAACCCAAAGAGGCCTACTTCAAGACACATCATAATTAAAATGGCAAAATTACAAGAATTTTAAAGGCAGGAAAGGAGAAACAGAAAATAACATACAAGGGAACCTCATAAGGTTGGCAGCTCACTTCTCAATGGAACACTCTAAGCCAGAAGAGAATGGCAAGAAATATGCCAAGGAATGAGAACCAGAGTCTTGCAACTAAGACTACTTTACCCAGCAAGGCTCTCAATCAAGATAGAAGGCCAAATAAGGAGTTTCAAAGACAAAAAGAAGCCTAAAGGGTTATGCCTCCACCAAACCAGCTCTGCAAGAGATGCTGAAGGGACTGCTTAAAGGAAAGGAAGGAAAAGAGACAGACAGAGAGGAACACAGGTATGAAAATGGCAATGAATAAGTACCTATCAATAATAACCTTAAATGTAAATGGATTAAATGCTCCAATCAAAAGACATAGAATTGCTGAATGAATAAGAAAGCATGACCCACACATATGCTACGTACAAGAGACCCACCTGAGGACAAAAGACCTACAAAGACTGAAAGTGAAGATCTGGAAACAAATTTTCCAAGCAAACAGACAGGGAAAATAAAGCTGGGGTAACATACTCATCTCGGACAAAATAGACTTCAAAAAAAAGACCATAAAGAGAGACCCAGAAGGTCACTTCATAATAAAGAATCCACCAAAAAGACACAAATATTGTAAATATATATGCATGCAACATAGGAGCACCCAACACATAAAGAAAATCTTAGAGGACTTCAAGAAAGATATTGACAGCAACACAATTATAGTAGGGGATTTTAACACCCTACTGTCAAAAATGGACAGATCTTACAAACAAAATATCAAAAAAGATATTGTGACATTGAACAATGCCCTAGATGAAATGAACTTAACTGATATATATAGGTAGAGCCCTTCATCCCAAAGAAGTTAACTACACATTCTTTTCAAATGTGCATGGAATATTTTCAAAGATAGACCACATGATAGGATGCATAATAAACCTCAACAAATTCAGGAAAATTGAAATCATATCAAGCATTTTCTCCAACCACAAGAGACTCAAACTAGAAACCAACTGCATGAAAAAAAAAAAAAAAAAAACCAAAACACGGCCCTTGCTGGCGTAGCTCAGTGGATTGAACGCGGGCTGGGAACCAAAGTGTCCCAGGTTCGATTCCCAGCCAGGGTACATTCCTGGGTTGCAGGCCATAACCCCCAGCAACCACACATTGATGTTTCTCTCTCTCTCTCTCTCTCTCTCTCTCTCCCTCTGTATCTATCTCTCTCCCTTCTCTCCCTAAAAATAAATAAAAAAATAAAAAAAATTTAAAAAATCTTAAAAAAAAAAAAACCAAAACACTTAAAATCATGAGATTGAATAGCATGCTATTAAATAATGAATGGGTCAAGAATGAAATTAGAAAAAAAATCAAAAGGTTTCTGGAAACAAATGACAATGAACTCACAACAACCCAAAACTTATGGACACAGGGAAGGCAGTCCTGAGAGGGAAGTTCATAGCAACACAGGCCTACCTAAAAAAGATAGAAACATTTCAAACAAACAACCTAACCCTATGTCTACAAGAAGTCAAGGAACAACAACAAAGACAGCCCAAAGCAAGTATAAGTAAGGAAATAACCAAGATCAGAGCAGAATTAAATGACATAGAAACTAAAAGCACAATTCTAAAGATCAATGAAACCAGTAGCTGCTTCTTTGAAAAATATAAACAAAATCAACAAGCCTTTAAGCAGACTCATCAAGAAAAAAGAGAGAGAACCCAAATAAACACAAACAGAAATGAAAGAGGAGAGATTACAACAGATACCACAGAAATACAAAGGACTGTAAGAAATTACTGTGAAGAACTGTATGCCAAGAAATTTGAAAATCTAAGTGAAATGGACAAATTTCTAGAAAAATATAATTTTTGAAAACTAAATAAAGAATAAGTAGAAAGCCTGAACAGACTAATAACAGCTAAAGGAATTGAAGCAGTAATCAAAAAACTCCCGACACACACAAGCCCTGGACCAGATGGTTTCATAGGAGAATTCTACAAAGCATTTAAGAAAGAGCTAACCCCCATCCTTCACAGACTATTCCAAAAATTCCCAAATATGGAAGATTCCCAAACTCTTTTTATGAAGCCAGCATCATCCTCATCCCAAAACCAGACAAAGACACAACAAAGAAAGAAAACTTTAAGCCAATGTCGCTGATGAACATAGATGCTAAAATCCTCAACAAAATGTTCGCAAACCCCATCCAACAATACATTAAAAAGATTATACAACATGACAAAGTGGGATTCATCCCAGGGTTGCAAGGATGGTTCAACACTCACAAATCAGTAAATGTCGTACACCACATAAACAAAAACAAACAGAAAAAAACAGATGATCCTATTAACAGATGCTGGAAAATCATTTGATAAGGTACACCACCCATTTATGATAAAAAAAAAAAACATCAGCAAAGTGGGAATAGATAAGCATTTCTCAACATAATAAAGGCCATATTTGAGAGACCTACAACCAACATCATACTCAATGGGCAAAAATTAAAACTTTTCCACGAAGATCAGGAACAAGACAAGGGTGTCCACTTTCACCACTTCTGTTCAATATAGCATTGGACGTTTTAGCCACAGAGATCAGACAAGAAAAGGAAATGAAAGGCACACAAATCGGAAAAGAGGAAACAAAACTGTCATTGTTTGCACATATGCAAACATGTGTACATATAAAATCCTATAGACTCCACCATAAAACTGCTTGACCTAACAAGTGAACTTGGCAAAACAGCCAGGATACAATATCAATATCCAGAAATCAAAGGCATTTTTGTATACCAACAATGAAACATCAGAAGGAGAAATCAAGAAAAAATCCCATTCGATATAGCAAAAAGAAAATAAAATACCTAGGAATAAACCTAACCAAGGGGGTAAAAGACCTGTATGCAGAAAACTACACAACACTAAAGAGAGAAATCAGACTTCCGGCAAGATGGAGGAATAGGTGGATGCACCGTACCTTCTCGTACAACCAAGATTAGAAAACCAATAATTTACAACAATAATTTACTATCAGAATAACACCCAGATCCGGCAGAAGATTTATCTGATTGGAAGTCGGGCAGCCAAGAAGTTGAAGTAGACGCGTTCATCAGGACTGGTAGGAGAAGACGAGCCGGCGGGCGCGGGGCTGGCTCGGGTCGGCGGCGCGCGGAGGTTGGGGGAAGGTTTGGCGCGAAATCGGCGCAAAAGCCATCTGGGGGCGCAAGAAGGCAGTGGTGATCCCTGAGTACGCAAGCTGCGGCTGGCAGACCCAGAGGGGTAGCGATGTGGACCAGGGCAGAACTTGCGGCCCAGAAGCCCAGACAAGGGTCTGAGTCCAGGGGAACGGAACTACCGCCATTGTTTTCTCCCGCCCCGCTCCCGCTCCCGCTCCCACCCGCCCCCACATATAACGTCACAAGCTAGCGACTGGAGTGCCCAGCCCCGGTGAGCACCTAAGGCTCCGTCCCCCACCGTAACAAGAGCAACCAGACCGGAAAAAAAAAAGGAGAGACAGGGGAAAAAAAAAATGTTTTCAACAGAGCAGATCAGTCCCCCAGGACTCATCCTTTTGAGCGACCAAGAAATAGCCAATCTATCAGATGCGCAGTTCAAAACACTGGTGATCAGAAAGCTCACAGAATTGGTTGATTTTGGACGCAATTTAGATGAAAGGATGCAGGTTACCATAAAAGAGATTCAGGAAGATACGTGGAGGAGAGCCAATAGTGAAAGGAAGGAATATGAGTCTCAAAACAATACAGTGGACCAGAAGGAAGATAGAATCAACCAAGCAGGAAAGCATGATGAAATAAGAATTCAAAAAATTGAGGAAAAGATTAAGAGCATCCAAGACACCTTTAAACGTTCCAATATCCGAATTATAGGGGTACCAGAATCAGAAGGGGAAAAGCAACAGATTGAGCACGTATTTGAACAAATAATAAAGGAGAACTTCCCCAATCTGGCAAAGGGAACAGTCTTCCAAGAAATCCAAGAAGCTCAGAGATCCCCAAAGAAGTTGGACCCAAGAAGAAACACACCAAGGCACATCATAATTACATTAGCCAAGGTAAAAACGAAGGAGAGAATCCTAGAAGCAGCAAGAGATAAGGGGACAGTAACCTACAAAGGAGTTCCCATCAGACTGTCAGCTGATTTCTCCAAAGAGACCTTACAGGCAAGAAGGGGCTGGAAAGAAATATTCCAAGTCATGAAAGACAAGGACCTACATCCCAGATTGCTCTATCCAGCAAAGCTCTCATTTAGAATGGAAGGGCAGATAAAGTGCTTTTCAGATAAGGTCAAGTTAAAGGAGTTCATCATCACCAAGCCCTTACTTTATGAAATGCTAAAGGGACTTATCTAAGAAAAGAAGATAAAGAAAAGACATGTATAGTAAAAGGACAGCAAACTCACAAATATCAACAACCACACCTAAAGCAAAACCAAAAGAAACTAAGTAAACAATTAGAAGAGGAACAGAACCACAGAAATGGAGAGCACATGGAGGGTTAGCAGCAGGGGGGTGGGAGGAGGAGAGAGGGGGAAAAGGTATAGAGAATAAGTAGCATAGAATGTAGGTTGAAAATAGATAGGGGGAGGGCAAGAATAGTACAGGAAATGTAGAAACTAAAGAACTCATAAGTATGACACATGGACATGAACTAAAGGGGGAAATGTGGGTGGGAGGGGGGTACAGGGTGGAGGGCAGAGAAGGGGGGAAATGGGACAACTGTAATAGCATAATCAATAAAATATATTAAAAAAATAATAAAAAAATAAAAATAAAAAAGAAAAAAAAAAGAAATCAAAGAAGACACAAACAAATGGAAACGTATACTGTGTTCATGGATTGGAAGAACTATCATCATCAAAATGTCCATGCTGCCCAAAGCAATTTACAGATTTAATGCAATCCCTATTAAAGTACCAATGGCATTTTTCACAGACATAGAATAAACACTTCAAAAATTTATATGGAACCATAAATGACCCCAAATAGCTGCGGCAATTTTGAGAAAGAAGAGCAAAGCAGGAGAGATCACAATACCTGATACCAAACTGTATTATTACAAGGCCCCTGAAATCAAAACAGCCTGGTACTGGCACAAAAACAGGCACATGGACCAGTGGAACAGAACAGAGAGCCCAGAAATAAACCCATGTCTCTATGGTCAATTAATATTTGAAAAAAAAGGACAGAAACATAAAACGGAGTAAAAATTGCTTCTTCAAAAATGGTGTAGGGAGAACTGGACAGCTACATGCAAAAAAATGAAACTTGAGCACCAACTTACACCATGCACAAAAATAAATTCAAGGTGAATAAAAGATTTAAATATTAGGGTGACACCATAAAAGTCCTAGAAGAGAACATAGGCAGGAAAATCTCGGATATTTCACACAGCAACATTTTACTGATATGTCCCCTAGAGCAAGGGACACAAAGAAAAGAATAAACAAATGGGATCTCATCAAAATAAAAAGCTTCTGCACAGCTAAAGAAAACAGTATCAAAATAAAAAGAGAACCAACCATACAGGAAAACATATTTGCCAATGATACCTCAGACAAGAGTTTTATCTCCAAAATATATAAAGAGCTTACATGACTCCATTCTAAGACAAGCAACCCAATTATAAAATGGGCAGTGGACTGGAACAGATACTTCTCCAAGGAGGACATACAGAGGATCCAGAGACATATGAAAAGATGCTCAAGATTGCTAGCTATCAGAAAGATGCAAATTAAAACCACAATGAGATGCCACTTCACACTAGTCAGAAAGGCCATCATAGATAAAGCAACAAACAGCAAGTGTTGGAGAGGATGTGGAGAAAAGGGAACCCTAGTGCACTGTTGGTGGGATTACAGACTGGTACAACCACTATGGAAAACAGTATGGAATTTTCTCAGAAAACTAAAAATGGCACTGCCTTTTGACCCAGCAATTCCACTGCTAGGATTATATCCTAAGAACCTTGAAACACCAATCCAAAAGAACCTATGCATCCCAATGTTCATAGCAGCACAATTTATAATAGCCAAGTGTTGGAAGCAACCTAGGAGGTACCCATCGGTAAATGAATGGATAAAAAATTATGGTATATTTACACAACAGAATTCTGTGCAGCAGAAAGAAAGAAGGAGCTCCTACCCTTTGCCACAGCATGGATGGAACTGGAAAGCATTATGCTAAGTGAAATAAGTCAGGCAGTGAAAGACAAATACCATATGATCTCACTTTTAACAGGAACCTAAACAACAAAACAAACAAACAAGCAAAATATAACCAAAGACACTGAAATAGAGAACAGGATGACAATGACCAGAGGGGAGAGGGGAGGGAATTTTAGGGGAAAAGGAGAAGGGTTTACAGGAACAAGTATATAGGACACATGGACAAATCTAGGGGGTTGTGGAAATGGGAGGGAGGTGGGGAGGACTGGGTGGGTGGGCGGGGATGGGAGTAAAAGACAGAAAACTGTACTTGAACAACAATTAAAATTTTTTTAAAAAATTAAAAAAAAAAAACAGATTTCTCAAAGTTGGGATGACCTAAGACAGGCATGAAATGGGCGGCCCCAGGGAAGAATTTAGGGGGCTATGGCCCCTTCCCCCTGGGCTTTGACATAGCCTGAGTCCTCATTCTGTTTGCAAGAAGTCTCCTAATCTCTTGGCTGCCTTACTTCCCCTACCTGATTTAAGCCTGAAACAATGACAGAGGGCAGTGCAGCCCTGTGCTGGAAAGTGTGGGTTCCCCAGATGATCAGGACTAAGAAAGAGTATATAAAATCCTGTGAAACCTGCTTTGCTAAGAATTCTCTCAATTAAATGATAAGGGTCAGAGCAGGAAATGATTTTGTTTCCCAAAGTTATGTAGCCCTTTAGCTAACAGACCCTGACTCAGAATAAGCCCCAGTAGTTCTTTGTATGTTATCTGTTGTTTGATCCTTACTGTCTGACAATGATTAATGAGCTTTACCTGTATTCCTGTGCAACATGAACCCAATAAAAGCCCATTGAGGAAAAGGGTCTTGGTCCTTCTCCTTTGAGAGATCGGCCACCTTTCCTCCCCAAGCAGATCAAGTCTTGATAGACTTATTCTCATCCATGGTGACAGAGTGTGCCCTGAGGGCATAGCCCCCCCACACACACACATATAATAACTATAAATTTAAAAGTAAATGATTAGCAGTTAAGCTTACCCATAGCAGTCAGCTATCTAACAGATCTGTTCTAGGTACACACATCTCTTTACCAATTCTGCCTTAAAAAATACAACTTAAATTGAAAAAACAAGTAGGTTTTAAATAAGAGGAGAAAAAGTATTAGTAGGATTTTTTTTTTTTTTTTTTACCTTATACCACTTTACTGAATCCAAGTGACAGCTCTTCGGGAAGTTCAGATGACATGTAAGACTGTCATTTTTTCCAACATGTAATATTTGTTTGTACTCATCTGATAAATTCACTTGACTGTTTCTGGAAATGCACTGGGTTTCACTAAACACAGTTAGGTTTATGTATATTCGGTGACACATATTTGTATTACTGTAAGAAAATAACAGATAAAAACCTCATAAACTCAAACAATCATGAAACCAAATGATTCTGCTTATCTTCAGCTATGTCCAAATCATCTTCAAGGTACTATAGAAATTCTCTGCCTCACACAAGGTGATACATGTCTCACAAATCATTACAAAAGGAAGAAAATATTTATATAGCAGAAACACTGGATAACAACTTAACCAACTGGTGAAAATGAACATCACCAGTGAGGGGCAAATGTGCCTCTGAATATTTTCTGAAGAGGACACAACTTTCACAGTATTCCAACCAAGGAAGCTCACAAAGAAATATCTGGCAAACTCAAATTAAGGAATATAACGTAAAACAATTGTGTGTACTCCTTCAAAATGTCAATGTCATGAACAATAGACTGAAGAACTATTCCACATGAAAGAGTTTAAAAATGCAGAGCAACCAAAGGCAATGCTTGATCGTGAATTACATCCTCTGCTAGAAAGGAAAGAAAAATATTTATATTGGTCATTACTAAGACTATTGATAAAATTATAATATGGATTGAGGATTAGATTAAAAATATTATATGAGAGTAAAATTTTCTGAATTTGTTAATGATGCTGTGATTATGTAAGAAAATATTCTTTTTGATAGGAATACACATTGACATATTAAGGGGTCAAGAGACATGATACAAACAACTCAGATGATTTGGGAAAATGATTTAGAAAAATATTTGGTATAATATACATATATGGAGAAAGAATAATGTAAATGTGGCAAAATATTAAATAATGGGGGAATCTAGATAAAGGACAGATGAGAATCTCTATTGTTCTTACAAATTTTATGTGAATTTGAAATTATTTCAAAGTAAAAATACACAGTTAAATAACTATATATTGTATCTATATGTTAAAATTTTATGAAAATTCATATTTATTTTCTTCCATGACAGACAATATCTACATTTACTTTCTATGAAAGATGACTTTCCCCACTTCACAGCTTCCAGATTTAAATATTTTAAATCCAGTCTAGATTTCCAGATGAAATTTGTGTAACACACAGTTTCCAAATCTACCTAATTTGTAGCTGAGAGTAAAAATGGAAGAGCAGGACATCCTAAGATGTCAGCAGCTTGATCTATGTAGCAAGTGAAATTGTGGAAAGAGGCCAGGCAAATGGGCTAAATGCCACTTCTACTTGTGTACCACTAAGTAATTTTGGCCCATGAGTCAACCTGACATAGGAAAATGAGGAATCTGGCATGAATCGGAGCGGGACACAGGCCATTCTAGGACAGAGAAAGGGAACAGCAAATACCATAAAAACAAAACAAGAGAGAATGCAACTTCATTTCTGGGGTACTTTCTTCACATATGGTCTTGGCTATTTTTCACTTCAACCCTATCAGGCCCGCATGACTTCCACTATGCAGATAAGAAACCAAGTCTGAGAGAGGTCAAATAATCTGTTAAAGTCATGTACATTAGTAAGGGAAAGTAACAAAATTGGGGCCTTCAGGCAAAATTTGGTCCACAGATATGTTTTATTTGAGCCACACAAAAAGTTCATTAAGAAGTTATACACACACACATACACACGCACTAATTTCCAGGTTTTCTTGAAAAACTGAAAAACTGATTTGAGCTAAATAAACTGCCACCTTTGGTGGGGCATATTTTCCAGTTCACCACAGTCCCCACCAAGCTCAGTTGTCTCCTACCAGACCTGTGTCATTCATTTATACAGTATTACTTTCTAGTGCAAAACTTAGCTTTAGGTTTGGAACATACTTAGTGGTTAGTCACTGTTAAATTTCCATAGCAGATGCCTAACAAAAAGGTGTTCAAATGAACCTTATTCCTATCTGGATGTGCCACTTGTCACAAAAAACTTCTGGCATTCCAAGAAAGAAGGCAGCAACAATAATATTGGCATACAGGATTTTTGTAAGCTGGTCTGGCTGTGGCATCACTTTCATGGAAAAAGCTGCATTCCACATTCCAACAACTGATTTACAAATCTGTCTGGTTTTAAAATGTGTTCATTGGAAATTTTCTTATAGCAATTATAAAACTACATTTTATTTTTCTCATTGAGTTTTCTATGCTTAATAATTTATTAAGAAATTTCCTAAAAGAATTATATACATATAATTATAATATATACATGAGACAGAAAAAGAGAAAGTTAGTTCTATTTCAAGTGAGGAACTTACTTTATAATACATTGATAGATTCCAGAGTCCCCCCATGCCAGGGGAAGAAACAAAATCCAGTTTTGATCCTGGTAAATTCTAGTCTGCATGTTTTTGGATACTGGGATTTTGCTAGGATATTTATACCAAGTTACATGTGCTTTCCCAGAGGTTATTGGAGGGTATGTGCAATTAAAAGCAAAAGGCTGGTTTACTGAAGGTGTCTCATTTTGCACACTAATGTCCCGACATTCATCTAGGAAATGAAAGGGAAAAATAATAATAAAAGAGAAATTTAATGTTTATTTATTAATAGTTTTAACAAACATCTCAATTTCCTAGCCAATTTTATTTGAGAGCTTTTTCAGTGTGGGAGTTACCTAAAAAAAAAAAAAGTCTGTTGATCTGAAAGTATCAAAGTCCTTCCAATGTGTCTATAGGACTGAATTTACTGTTTGCACCTCACAGTCATCTTCAGCATCTAGAATGACTGATTCCCTTCTCCTTTACACTCTAAGGCACTTCATTCTTTCATCCTCCAGGGTCGGAGGAAATATTCCTTCTCAGCCTTAATTGTTCTGTTTTTCTTTTGTTCTGCCACTCAGCTATTTCACTCTGTCTTAAATAAAAGGTGTATAACATGTGTATCTCATCCGAAAAAGCATTGTTTAAAAATTCTCTCCCTCTAGAGTCCATTTCTCACTTAGTTTCGTTTTTGGAAGAAATTAGTCTTTTCATGGTTTCTTTGGTTTTATCCTGGGTCATAAAATGACTTTGTTATGTAAAAGATACATTTGAGCCATTTAACTCAATTTGCCTCCTCCTCCTCCTCACCAAAGTCACCTCAAAGCTCAAAGGTGACATCTGGGACTGAGCATCAGACACTTCAAAATGAAACCGTCATTTACAGAATTCTCCCTGGTCCACTGGAAGAGTGTAATCAGCAAGGCTCAGAGTCCCAGGGAACCCCACCTAGGTCTGCACAGAAGGCTTGCACAGAGCAGCAAGGAGGCTCTTGGGTGAGGGGGACCTCTGAGAACCGAGGACAAACCCAACATACCAGCTCTGATCCAAAGGGGAAGAGCTATGGACACACCACACAGCAGCAGGGATACCGTCTCCATATCAGGCTGCTAGGAAGAGAGAAGAGAGTTGGAGGGGAAGAGGCAGGGACCTGATCCTGCAGCCTCTGAACCTCAGACACCTCAAGACAGGCCACTGACTTTCTATTCTTCGCGGGGAACCCTCTAACCTCGGCCCCACATTTCCCTAGAAGTACTCTCAAAGACTCCCTCTCCTGCCCCCTTCCTATTCTCAGGGTCGCACGCTCAGTATTTTAGGTGGAGAGGGGTCCGTGCGTGGGTCAGCTGTGAGAGGGAAGTGGGGGAAGTCTGGGAATGGTTGTTGCCAGAACGGGGGCCCCCTCCTGCAGGACGCTCTCCTTCGCTTCCTCTGGGGACGCGCTGACATCCCCTTCTGCCATCTGGCACAACGAGGCAGAATCTGCATCCTGCGCCTTATGAGAGGCGCACCTCCCTGCTCCCCTCAGCTGAGACCCCTAGTCCTGGTCGTGGCTCCCCAGGTCCCCACCGTGCGTTGTACATAGCCTACTCCCCTGCCTGTCCCCGACCTCAGGATCCGCAGGGCGGGTGAACTGAACCGACACTCCAAATGCGTGCTCACCAGGAAGAAGCCAGCTCAGGTCTACCTGGCAAAGGCCGGCAGGAAAAGAGGGAGCCAGACGGAGTGCAGCTGGACTGGCAGATACACGCAAGCTCCACACCTTCTCTTAGAGATGGCATCTGCTTCCCCAAGGTCTCCCCTGCGGTAAGGAGATGTCCAGGAGTCCCAATCTCTGGCCTTCCGGTCGCTCATATTGTTGCCACCTTTTCCCCTGCACACCTACCGTCGGCGCCCACCTGCGAGTGGCTCCACCACGGACTCCCAGGCGCGTGCTACCCGTGGGACAAGATCTGACTGTGCACGAGTTCTGGAGAGTGGAGGATCTGACACCCAGGGACTGAACCCTGTCTCGTATTTTCACATCAGGCTGTTTCTTTGCCACCGTGGGCGGTGCAGGCTTACCTTCCCCAAGGCAAGTATACAAGGAACACTGCATCACCCTAGGAAGTGATCTGAAAGCTTGTTGCCTAATTTTCTGGCAGCTCACCGGTAATTCCTGCTTAAGTCTATTCTGAATTGTCCTTGTAAAGGAATTATTCATTCCTTTCCAAACCCCACTTAACCAGTAATTACACACCCTGCATTGACCTATATCCAACTCCCCAAAAGTGGAACCATCCAAATGGTTTGTAAGAAATATATTTTTCTGCCAGAGTCAAGCTCATTATATATGGAAAGCAGGCATTCCATGATGACATTCAAATTCCTGGAGCACAAAGACCACTTTGGTCTGAAACTTCGAAATAGGAGGCTATCAACAGGGACCTGTTGCCCTGGCTGTTAGATGACACTCCAGAGATATCTCTTGTGACACTGAGACTTAGAAGAAAATATAAATTATAATTGCCATTCAAGAGATTTCTGGTCTCTGTAAGATTTGAGACAGTGAGACAGAAGCAACCCCAGGAGCAAGCAGAAGAATGAAGCAGTTACATTGTCAGCAGAACTTCCAGGGATAGGCTGGTGGCCAGTTGTTTGCAAATGCCCACATTGTTCCAAATTATTGAGCATTCTAAACTCCTTTTGTTTATATGGATTTGTCTGCCATAATTTACTGTATTAGAAATTAAGTGGAGAGTTTTAAACATTTATTTTCTTGTTTATTTCATTTTATATAATTAAACTGTTACAGTTGTTCCCACTTTTCTCCCCTTCCCCTTCCTCACCCAGCCCCACTCTTCCCCCACCCCAAGCCAATCCCCACATTGTTGTTTGGTGTCCATGGGTTGTGCATAAATGTTCTTTAGTTAATCCTTTCACCATCTTTCATCCCAACCCCCATCCCTTTCCCATAGCTGTCAGGCTGTTCTAGGTATCTAAGCTTCTGTAATCATCTTGTGTGTAAGTTTATTGTGTTCATCAGATCCCACGTATAAATGAGATCATGTGGTATTTTTCTTTCACTGACTGGCTTAATTCACTTAGCATAAGTTTCTCCAGGTCCACCCATGACATTGCAAAATGTAAGCATTCCTTCTTTTTTACTGCCACATAGTATTCCACTGTGTAAATGTACCACAGTTTTGTTTTGTTTTTTTATTGACTCATGAATGATTGGCACTTAGACTCTTTCCAAATGTTGGCTATTGTAAATAGTACTGCTATAAACATAAAAGTGCATTTTTTTTGTATTGGCATTTTGGGATCTTTAGTGTATAGTCCCAGAAGTAGAATTGCTGGGTCGAAAGGGAACTCCATCTTTAATTTGTTAAAGATACTCCATACTGCTTTCCACGGTGGCTACACCAGTCTGCATTCCCACCAACAGTGCACTAGGGTTCCCTTTTCTCCACATCCTCGTCAACACTTGTCTGTTCAGTTACTGATGGTAGGCAATTCTGACATGTGTAAGGAGATATCTCCTTGAGGTTTTAATTTGCATTTCTCTGATGATTAATGATGGCATTTTTTCATGTGCCTACTGGCCCTCAGTATGTCCTCTTTGGAGAAGTGTCTATACAGGTCTTTTGCCCATTTCTTACTTTGGTTGTCTTCCTGGCATTAAGTTGTATTAGCTCTTTGTATATTTTGGAGATGTAACCCTTATCAGATGTATCATTGGTGGAAATGTTCTCCCATACAGTGGGTTCCCTATTCATCTTGCTTGCTGATAGTTTCTGCAGTTGTACAAAAGATTTATAATTTGATGGAGTCCATTGTTTATTTTCTGCTTTGCTTCCACTGCTTTAGGAGATACATCATCAAAAATATTTTTATATTGAATATCTAAGATTTTATTCTCTATGCTTTCTTTTAGGATTTCTATGCTTTTATAATTTATATTCGACTTTTACCCATTTTGAGTTTATTTGTTGTGTATAGTGTAAGTTGGTTTCACTTTATTTTTTGCATGTACCTGTCCATAAACTCATTATATATGAACATATCAGATATTTTATGAAAAATAACAATACTTTCCAAAACAAACAGACTTACTGAGAAAAGTGATATTGTTCCACAAACCACTACATATATTCGGCATTTGGAAATCTCTTCAACGTCCAGCTTAATAAAAGACAACTGAATTCTCATATCTGCTTCTACATTTAATTTCTATGATAGAACATGTCATGTAGCCTCTGTAAAAGTCCTCTATCCATTGGAGAGAACCCCTTTGGTAAGCCATTACTGAAAATCTTCATTATGCTCCCCTCACATCACCATTGAATGAGTTTCTTCTATATATATACATTTTACAACATTGTTACCTCTACCCAAAACGAAGCAAAGATGTTACTATAAAAAATGTCAAGTGACTAGCATTTACAAATATTGCTATAAGCAGTGTTGAAACTTGTTTCTAAATCTTTTTATTTTTGTATTTTTCAGTTTCTACCTTATGAATAGACAAACGTATTCCTTATTTCATGTTTTATGGCTTAGGATCAGTATGTGTGCCAAGTCCAATCAATATCCAAAGTCTAATCAGTTGCCCCAAAATTTATGAAGTTAAGAGGTGTTATCCCAGACCCCCTTCGGCATCTCTCTCTTATCGGACATTTCTGACACTTCACTTTACTGGTGAGGCTTCAGACCTAACACTTATATTTCCAGAGATGGTTTCCACACCAAATCTGTTTCTCATACGTGGAAAGTGAACCACTGGCTTTGAAAACAGAAGTTATTTGAGGATTATGAACTTTGCAATTAAAAAACCGAAACCCAAAATTTACTGCAGATTCTCAATCACCTTGGAAAATTGGAGAAACTGGAGAGAATTGTTTGCTAAGGAGAACAGGGATATAAGGAATTCAAACAGGATTTGTTTATCGAGGTTCCAGGTAAAAACGCTCAGGTTTGCTTTGTTATGAACACAAGGAAATGCTCTTTTATGTTGAAATTTCCTAAATTGAATTACCTTACTTTCTAACTTTCACTTTTTGTATTTTTAAATGTGTATCTTGCAATATTTAAGAGCTAAACAACTCAAAACAAAGCGTTAAGTTATATGAGCAAGACCCAGCCACAGAAATAATAGCAACTTTTCTGTGTATACCTCCCCGACTCCCTAGACTCATTGTCCTAAGCTTAGTGCTTATTATCGTGATGTGTATGTGTGTGTGTGGGAGTGTGTTCCTTAAGTAACAGAAATTATTCATATGTAGGATCTTTTAGTCTTTACATAAAAAGCACTATATACTTGTATAATTTGCCTTTTCTCACTCAACACTATATTTGTGAGATTCAAAAACTTTAAAGAAGTGTAGCTCTCATTCACGCAAGTTCACTATAGTATTCCATTGCATAAATATACCCCATTTATGTTTCTATTTCTTTCCGACATTTAAGTTGTTTCAAAACCTCTTGTGTGGGTTTTTGAGAGGCAGACATCTAGGGTAAGGGCTCTCCTCATACAAGGAACAAGAAAAATCTCTGAAGGAAGAAAGACTTTGGAAAATTCAAAGTAATAGAAATGAAGTCAGTGGAGAAGAGTGAATAAGCAGGAGTGTTGAGTAAATAAAGTCACTGAGACAGGAAAAAGTCCAGTGGCCTGTGGGCAATAACAAGAACATTAGATTTTATTCTAGGCAAAATTAAAAATTGTTAGACAACTTAAAGCCTAAAAGATATAATCTAATTCATTTTAAAAAATACCATGCCAACCATTAAAATCCCACTAAAATGGCTAAAGTTACAAAACCTGGTAATACCAAGTGTTACAGAGAATGTGGAACAACTTTAGTTGACATGTACAACACTTAGGAAAACTACTTGGTATCATATACTACAGCTAACTCCGAAAGAAATTCATATGTATGTTCACCAAAAGAAGTATGTGCTGCAATGGTCATAACAGTAGTATTCATAACAGTCAAAAACTAAAAACTATACAAATTGCCATCAACAATAGCAAAGATAGAATGATGTCATCATCATGGGGAAGTAGGATGACTCTTCTGTATCTCCTCCTTGATCTACAACTGGGACATTTATAACTCAACAAAGTTTCCTCTGCTCAGCATACTGAGTCACCTGATCTACACATCAATACATCTGAAGGTGGGTGTTTTGGCACATGTAATTGAGGCAGAATGGGGGGAGGACAGAGATAAAGCCCATATCCCCAGTTCCCTGGGCTCAGCCCCAGCCCCAGCCCCAGCCCTCACAAATGGTTTAGTGAAGGAGTTGGTGCCCGCACCACAGCCCAGCAAAGGATAAGGAGGACAGCAAGTGTCACCAAAGAAGAATCTGGCTTCCTCCCTTGATTGCAGTAGTGCTCATATCACTAGAAAGCCTGGTAGCAGCAGTAGAGATGAATGTCAAAATTCCTAGCCACAGCACAGTGGCACCAGTGGCCATGGTAAACCAGGTAGCAGCAAGGCAGTCATGCAAACTCAGCTCCTCCATAGACACAACTGTCAGATCCCCACCCCACTTTTGGTTGTGCTCCAAGACCCAGACAACCTAGACAGTAACTGGGTCACCTATCATCCTGGTCACCCAGGCAGCAACTCTAAGGACCACAGGGCGCCATGGATCTCAGAGACAAAAGTAGCACACAGGTAGGAGAAAAGAAAAGGTTGAACTATAGCACCATCTACTGGTAAACAAACAAAAAGACCTTTATTAACCTACTGAATTGGTTTTTTAAAAAATATTTTATTGATTATGCTATGACAGTTGTCCCATTGTCTTCTCCCCTTTATTCCCCTCCACCCTGAACCACCCCCCACTCACCATCATTCCTCCACTTTAGTTAATGTCCATGGGTATTATATATAAATTCTTTGGCTTCTGCATTTCCCATACTATTCTTAACCTCCCCCTGTCTATTTTCTACCTACCATTTATGCTTCCAATTCCCTGTACCTTTTCCCCCATTCCCTCCCTCCTTCTCCCTGCTGATAACCTCCATGTGATCTCTATTTCTATGTATCTGTTCCTGTTCTAGTTGTTTGCTTAGTTCGTTTTTGTTTTTGTTTTTGTTTTGCCCTTCCATTCAAATGATAGCTTTGCTGGATAGAGTAGAGAAAGGTCCTTGCCTTTCATGACTTTGAATACTTCTTCTCAGCCCCTTCTTGCCTGCAAAGTTTCTTTTAAGAAATCAGCTGACAGTCTTATAGGCACTCCTTTGTAGGTAACTCTCTTCTTTTCTCTTGCTACTTTTAAGATTCTTTCCTTCTGTTTAACCTTGGATAATGTAATTATGATGTGCCTTGGTGTGTGCTTCCTTGGGTCCAACTTCTTTGGGATTCTCTGAGCTTCCTTCACCTCCTGGAAGTTTATTTCCTTTGCCAGATTGGGGAAGTTCTCCATTATTTTTTCAAATAAGTTTTCAATTTCTTGCTCTTCCTTTTCTCTTTTTGGCATCTCTATGATTCGGATGTTGGAATGTTTAAAGATGTCCTGAAGGTTCCTAAGCCTCTCCCAATTTTTTTGAATTCTTATTTCCTCATTCTGTTCTGGTTGAATGTTTATTTCTTCCTTCTGCTCAAAATGGTTGATTTGAGTCCCAGTTTCCTTTCCTTCGCTGTTGGTGGTGCTTCAGCACGTGGTGTTGTATGTGGGGGAGGGATCCAAGAGGGAACAATACTGCTTGCTCAGCTCTCAGTGGGTTTTCATTCACTTCCTCCGCTACCCACAAGCAAACTGAGCCCTTCTGATGCTGATTCCCAGGTTGGTGGTTTTGTGTATGTTCTAGGACTCTGTGAGTCTGTCCAACAAACTCTCCTATGAAGCTGAAACCCCCTGCCACCACAACCCCCACAGTTTTTCAGTCAGAGGTTTTGAGGCTTTATTTCCCCACACTGGAACCCTGATTTGTGCTGTCTGTCTTGCTCCCCAATTGTTCCTCCCAGTTTATCAGCACACAAATGTGGAACGGCCCACTCTGCCAGCCACTGCCTCACCTGCCCTGGTCCTCCACCTGCTGCCTTGCTGCTAGACCTCTCTATCCAGCTACCCATCTCCGCTCCTCCTATCGGTCTGGATGAATATATCTTCTCTAACTCCTTGGTTGTTGGACTTCCATACAGTTTGATTTTCTGGCAGTTCTGGTTACTTTTTATTTTTGAATTTGTTGTTATCCTTTTGTTTGTGTGAGAAGGCAAAGTGTATGTACCTACGCCTCCATCCTGGCCAGAAGTTCCTTAGAACCTACTGAATTGTTAAAAACAAAATGGTACCTAAATAAGAAAAGTATTCACTACTTCAAATGCACTCACAGAAGAACAGCAGCACACTGTAAAAAAAAATAAGGTAACATGGATATTACAAAAGGAAAATGACAATTCTCCAGAAACCAAACTCAAAGCCATGGAAAATTATGAGATAAATGATAGAGAATTTGAAATAGCAGTAATGAAGAAACTTAACAGAATACAAGAAAATTCACAAAGACAATTCAATGCACTGAGGAACAAAATTAATAAACAGGAGTCATTTACCAAGAATGTAGAAACTTTTAAAAAAACTAAATAGAAATATTGAAGCTTAAGAACTCAATAAATTAGATGAAGCAGATCATGTGAAAGACAAAATTCATGAGCTCAAAGACAGAAATCCACAATTGATTCAAGTAGAAGAGGAGAGAGAGCTAGGATTTTTTAAAAAAATATAAAGGAACAAATCTGACTCCATTAGAAAAAGGGACTTAAGGATAATTAATATTCCAGAAGGAGAAGTAAAGAAGGGAACAGAGAACCTACTCAAAGAAATAATAGCTGAGAAATCCCCAAACCTGGGAAAGGAACTGGACAAACAAGTACAAGAAGCTAACAGAACACTTAATCATCTCAACTCAAAAAGATTTTCTCCAAGATACATTATATTAAAACTGTCAAAAGGTGGCAATAATGAAAGAATTCTTAAGGCAGCCAGGAGGAGGTGGGGAAAGAGAGCAACTACAAGTGAAACTCCATCAGGCTTTTCTCAGATTTCTCAGCAGAAACTTTACAAGAGAGGAAGTAGAATAATATATTCAAAATATTGAGATAAAAATCACTAGCCAAGAAAACTATATCCAGCAAAATTATTTGTTAGATATGAAAGAGAAATAAAGGTTTTCCCTGACTAACAAAAACTGAGGGACTTTACTACCACAAGTTCAGCATTATAAGAAATGTTGAAAAGGACTCTTCTACATGAAACAAAAATGACAAAAGTACACAAAACTGAGTAAGGTGACAGACAGACAGAAGCAGAAAACAGCAACCCTATTTCGGGATAGGGTGTTAAACACTTAATTATAATCTATAGGTTAAAGGGAAAGAAGCATTAAAATACTATAGCTACTTCAATTTGGCAATAAACAAACAACATTAAAAAAGTTCATATGTGACAACAAAACATATAAATGAGAAGAGGAAAACGGACAACACTTGTACAGATGAATGAAGATAAGATGGTACCAAAAGAAAAATTACTATTTTATCTATGAGACATTTATACAAACTTCATAGTAACCAAAAAAACAAAAATCCATAGACACAAACATAAAACAGAAAAAAAATATCATAGAAAACCACTAAACTGGGGATTCAGAAGATGGAGGTAAGATAGGTGGCAGCTTAACCACGTGCTGGTGCACCAACTGGGACAGACACCTAGCTGATATTCCAAGTATCAGAGTAAACAGCCAACAGAATTCCAGCTGATATGAAGTTTGGAAGCCAAAGGTTGCAGAAGACATTTAAACACAAACGATAAGGAGAGTTTGTAGGCCAATGGGACGATCCCTGGATCCTGAGCCTGTGACCGTGGCTGCTGCCACAGCTTTGCAAAAGAGCTGGATCACTGATTATGTCTTGGAGGATCCCTCCCCTCTCAGAGTGGCCAGTTCACAGACCCATGCCAGGAGATACCTGGATGCTTAAAGTTGCTGGGGGAATAAAGATGCAGTAATGGACACACAGCTGGTGGCATACCCCAGCTGGGACTCCGCTGTCTGGGACAGTACTAGAGAAATTGGAGAACCAGGTTACACCTGGAAATAGGAGAAGAGATGGTCTGCAAGTGACCATGACCCGGTATCTACAGACTGGTCAAAGAGTTGGTCTGTGTGGAAAGCGGGGAGTGCATTAGGAATGGCCTGCCACAAACAAGGGGAATTTGCTCAAAAAGGCTCTCAGTGACTGTGCAAGGACTGCTCACACACTGCAGCTGGACTTGTGAAGAGGGAGGAGAGGGACTTTGATTTGCTCCCACTCGGGACACCTCAGGGATTGATCAAAAAGGGGCAGCAGGGGCTCAGAGAGGTAGCAGCACCAGAGATACTTAATTCAATAGGGGAACCAAATTGCTCTGAAGAAACTTTGTGCAGGCCCAGGTCAACAAAGAGGGAGGAGGAGGGGTACAGTTTGCTCCCACTCAGTGCAGCTCATGGACCAATCAAAGGGTTGAACAATGAGGTGGACCAAAGGTGCTGGCCTGTGCATATGTGCAGTGAACAGTGTGGGCTGCACAATTGTTCTGAGGGTGTGGAATGGAAACTGGACACGTGTGAATATTGTAGCTTAAACTGAGCTGATATTCTCATGGAAACACAAAAAAGAAAAAAAAAAAATGGAGCCCAGCCCACTTCTGCCTACATCATCCAGGAAAACCAGCAAAACCTGCTTGGCAGGTTTAATGTCAGCAGGAGGCTTCCCCCCCACCCCAAGTGTAAGACAGTAAGACCTGGACCTGTGAGAAAACCAAACACAGGTACAAAAAGAAATCAGAAGGCTAACACCAACAGCTGAATAAATGTCACTTTGCTATCCTTTAGAACTTGCATTTTATATTATTTTTAATTTTCATTTTATTATCTCTTTTTAATTTCTCTTCTTTCCATTTAGTTTTTTTTTGTTTGTTTATTTGTTTGATTTCATTGTTTGATTGGTTTTCTTTATTCTCCCTTTCATATTGCATTCTAATTTTCCTTCTTTCACTTCACTCATATTCCAATAACCCACAACTCTTGGTATTTTACTTTTTATTCTTTTTATTCAGATTATATATTGCCTATTGTATTATTATTATTCCAAATCTCACACAGTACTGTTTCCTGGTCTTAATCCATTTCTCCATCTTCCTGAGCTTTATTGCTATTGTGGTTACCTTTATTCTCTCACATACTATGCCAAGTTTCTATCCCCTACTCTCACTATATCTCACCATCTAACCTCACATAAGTGCTCTGATTTCTAAAGTCAGCTCCCACTCTTTTTCCCTTCTGATAGGAGTCTTCCCTTCTAATGAGAGTGTTTTCACCTTTTATAAAAAGTGGCTAGTTGGGCGAAATATCACAGTTACTGCTGTACTTCTCCAAAGGATCTCCCATCTGTTCTCTACTTGTTAGTACCATAGAATACTCTCACACTGTCTTCCTCCAATTTGCTTTGCCCTGCCCCTGATCACATATGAAATAAGGTGGGAGTTGTGAATACCACCCACTGGAGGGGAGAACCCATTAACAAAGAAGCCAGCAACAGATAAAGCCTAAGTACAACAAGAGAGCCCACACGAATGGAAGAAAGGGCAACCCTACAGTATCCAGACAAGTAGATAAAAAAGACTGTGCCACTGAGTCCCACAGAACTCCTACCACAGAAGCTCACACTATGAAGACAGCTGGCAAAGCAGATCATCAGGAATTACAGAAACAAGCAAAATGAGTCACATAAAATGAGGAGACAAAGAAAGAACCCTCAGTTGAAAGGAATGGAAGACTCCCCTGGAAAAGAGCTAAATGAAATGGACCCAAGCAAATTATCAGATATGGGATTCAAAAGAATGGTGATAGGGATGCTCAAGGAACTCTCAGACAACTACAAGAAACTGAGTGGGAATTACAACAGTATGAAAAAAGAAATAATAACTATAAACAAGAATGAGGAAGAAATGAAAAATACAAATTCTGAAATAAAAAATACCCTAGAAGGAATTACAAGCAAGATAGATAAATCAGAGGACCAAATTAATGATCTGGAAGACAAGATAAAAAGAAACACCCAGGTAGAGCAGTTGCATGAAAAAAGACTAAAAAAAAAATGAAGATAGCTTAAGAGAACTGCAAGACAACATGAAATGCAACAACATTCGAATCATAGAAATACCAAAGGAGAAGAAAAGGAGCAAGGGATAGAAACCCTATTTGAAAAATAATGACAGAAAACTTCTTGAACCTGGAGAGGGGAAAAGCAATGCAAGTTCAGGATGAACAGAGGATTCAAATCAAGATAATCCCAAAGAGGCTTACTCCAAGACACAACATAATTAAAATGCAAATTTTAAAGACAAAGAGAATCTTAAAAACAGCAAGGGAGAAACAAGAAGCAACATACAAGGAGCTTCCAATGAGGCTAGTAGCTGATTTCTCAACACTACAAACCAGAGTGGAATGGCAAGAAATATTCAAAGTAATGAAAAGCAAAGGCCTGCAACCAAGATGAGAAAAAGAGCAAGGGACATAAAGGAAAAATAAACAGATGGGGCTTCATCAAAATGAAAAGCTTCTCCATAACTAAAGAAAACATCAGCAAAATGAAAAGGGAACCAACTGTATGGCAAAATATATTTGCAAATGGTACCTTGGACAAAGATTTGATCTCCAAAATATATAAAGAATTCACATGACTCCACTCCAGGAAGACAAACAATCCAATTAAAAAAATGGGCAAAGGACCTGAACAGACACTTCTCCAAGGAGGACATACAGAGGGCCCAGAGGCATATGAAAGGATGCTCAGCATCACTGGCCATCAGAAAGAAGCATATTAAAACCACAATGAGATACCACTTCATACCAGTCTGAATGGCCATATAACCAAATCCACAAACAACAAGTGCTAGCAAGGTCGTGGAGAAAAGGGAACCACTGTTGGTGGGAATGCAGACTGGTGCAACCACTGTGGAAAACAGTATGGAATTTCCTCAGAAAACTAAAAATTTAACTGCCCTTTAAGCAGTCAATTCCACTGCTGGGATTATATCCTAAGAGTACTGAAACACCAATTCAAAAGAACCTATGTACCCCAATGTTTATAGCAGCACAATTTACAACAGCCATGTGCTGTTGTAAAGCAAACTAGATGCCCGTCAGCAAATAAATGGATAAAAAAACTGTGGTACATTTACACAATGAAACACTATGCAGTAGAAAGAAAGAAGGAGCTCCTACACTTCATGACAGCATGGATGAAACTAGGAAGCATTATGCTAAGTGAAATAAGCCAGGTGGTGAAAGACAAATACCAAATGGTATCACCTATAAGTGGAAACTAATCAACAAAACAAACAAGCAAGCAAAATATAACTAGAGACATTGAAATAAAGAACAAAATGACAGTAACAAGAAGGGAGGAGGGAGAGGGATAATGGAGGAAAATAGGGGAAGAGTCATCAAGAAACATATGTAAAGAACACATGGACAAAGCCAAAGGGAGTAGGTTTGATGGTGGGAAGCAGGAATGAGTAGGGTGGGGAGGAATGTGGGGACAGAATGGAGGCAACTGTACTTGAACAACATTAAAAAATTTAAAAGGATAAAAAGGAAGAAAGGAATGGAGAAAGAGAACCACCAAACTAAAACAGAAACATAAAGGAAAAAAATGGAGCTACAGCACAATCAGAAAACAAAAGATAAAATGGCATTAGTAAGTCTTCATATATCAATATCTCTCTAAATGTAAATGAACTATACTCACTGATCAAAAGACCCAGAGTAGTTAGATGGATAAAAAGGAAAGACCCAACTATAAACTGCCTTCAGGGTATACATCTCAGGTCTAAAGACAAACATAGGCTAAAAGTGAAAGGATGGAAGGTGGTATTCCAAGCAAATGATATCAAAAGAAACCGGGTACAGCCATACTTATGTCAGATAACATAGAAAAAAAAAGGCAACAAGGGACAAATATAATAAAGGGGGAAATCCATTGAGAAAACATAACATATATTAATATATATGTACCCAGGTTTGAAGCACCAAAATATATAAAGCAATAATTAACAGACTTAAAGCAAGAAATTTACAGAAACAAAACAGTAGGAGATTTTAACACCTTACTTATACCAATGAAGAGTCAACAAGGAAATATTGGCCTTAAGTTATATATTAGGCCAGATATACAATAGATATCTACAGAACTTTCCATCCAAAAGAAAGAGAATACACATTCTTCTCAAGTACGCATAGAATACTCTCAAGGATAAAACATATGTTGGAATACAGAACAAGCTTCAGTAAATTTAAGATTGAAATTGTATAAAAGTATGAAATTAGAAATCAACTATAAGAAAAAAGCTGAAAAAATCACAAATGTGTAGAGATTAACCAACATGCTACTGAACAGCCATTGGGTTAATGAAGAAATAAAAGAAAAAATCAAGATACATAGAGATGAATGAAAATGAAGATATTACATATTGAAATTTTTTGAATGCAGCAAACATGTTCCCAGAAGAAAGTGTATAACAATACAGGTCTATCTTAAGAAATGAGAAAAATCTCAGATAAACAACTAACATTATACCTTAAGGAACTAGAAAAAGAGCAAACAAAGCCCAAAGACAGTGGAAGGGAGAAAATGATAAAAATAAGAGCAGAATAAATAAAATATAGACTAAAAAGACAATTGAAAAGAACAATGAAACTTAGATCTGGTTCTTTGAAAAGGTAAAGTGGACAAAAATTTAGCTAGACTCACTAAGGAAAAAAGGGAAAACTCAAGTAAATAAAATTAGAAATTATGGAAAAGTTACAATGGATATCACATATACACAAAGAATAATAAAAGAATATTAATGAAAGTCTATATACAACCAAATTGGACAACTTAGAAGAAATAGACAAATTCTTAGAGTCATACAACCTTCCTAGACTGAATCATGAAGAAAGTGACAATCCAATAGATTTCCATTAGTAAGGAAATTGAAACAGTAATCAAAGATATCCCAAAATTCCAAAGTCCTGGACCAGATGGCTTCACTGATGAATTCAATGGAACATTCAGGAGATTTAATACCTATTTTTCTCAAATTCTTCCAAAAGAATTGAAGGGGAAAGAATGCTTCCTAATCCATTTTATGAGGCCAACATTACCCTGACTACAAAACCAGACAAGGAAAACACAAGAAAAAGAAAAGGTACAGTCCAGTATCTGTGAAAAGAAATGCAAAAATCTTGAACAAAATATTATACAGCAATACATTAAAATGATCACACACCACCAGCAACTGAAATTGATTCCAAAGATGCAAGGACAGTCCAACATCTGTAAATCAATTAACATGATATTCCACATTAACAAAATGAAAGGTAAAATTATATGACCATTTCAATAGATCCAGAAAAAAGCATTTGACAAGACACAACATCCATTTATAATAGTAAATCTCAATAAAATGGGTATAAAAGGAAAGTCCCTCAACATAATGAAGTCCATGTATAAAAACACACAGTTAACATCCCAATGGTAAAAATCTGAAAGCTTTTTTCTAATATTGGGAACAAAACAAGAGTGTCCATTCTCACCTCTTTTGTTCCATATAGTACTGGTCCTAGTGAGAGCGATTAGACAAGGGAAATAAAGGCAACCAAATTGGAAAGGAAGAAGTAAAACTGTCACTATTTGTGAATGACATGATTTCACATATAGAAAAAAATCCTAAAGAATCCACCAAACAAGCTATTAGAAATAAACAAATACAGTAAATTTTCAGATATAAAATCAGTATGCAAAAATCTGTTGTTTCTATATACTAATGAACTATCAGAAAAAAATGAAGAAAACAATACCATTTACAATCACAAAAAAGTCATAAAATACATAGGAATAAATTTAGCAAAAGAGGTGAAATACCCATATACTGAAAACAAGACATTATTTTAAAAAATTGAAGAAGACAAAGAAATTAAAACATACTCCATATTCATTGATAGGAATAATTAATATCAGTAAAATGTCTATAATACCTTAAGCAATCTGCAGATTCAGTGTAATTCCTATCAAAATCCCAATGACATTTTTCAAAGAAATAAAACAAAAAATTTCTAAAATTTGTATGGAACCACAAAACACCCCAAATAGCCAAAGCAATCCTGGGGGCAGGGGAACAAAGCCATAGGTATCACACACCCCGATCCCAAACTATACTACAAAGGTATAGTAATCAATACAGCATAGTATTGGGGCAGGGGAAACAAACACGCACAACCCAATGGAACAGAATTGAGAGCCCCAAAATAAATCTCTACACATATGGACAACAAATTTATGACAAAAGAGCCAAGAACATACAGTGGAAAAGGACAGTCTCTTCAACAAATGGTGTTGTGAAAACTGGACAGCCACATGCAAAAGGATAAAACTAGACCACTATCTTACAAATATACAAAATTTAACACAAAATGGATTAGAATTTAAAAAGATTAAAAACTGAATAAAATGGCAATAAATACATACTTTAAGTGTGAATGGATCAAATGCTCCAGTCAAAAGACAAAGAGGTTAAATGGATAACAAAACAAGATCCTTACATATGCTGTCTACAAAAGACTCACTTCAGATCAAAAGACACACACAGACCCAAAGAAAAGGGATAGAAAAGATATCTCATGAAAATGGAAGCAAACAAACAAAAAGCTGGAGCAGCAATACTTATCCTAGGCAAATAGACGTTAAAACATAGCCTATATGACAAAAGTCATAGAAGGACCTTACAATTCCACTTTTGGGTATTTAGCCAAAGAAATAAAAAAGACATATGCACCCACATGTTCACTGCAGCATTATTTTAAACAGCCAAGATATGGAAAGAACTTCAGTGTCCATTAATAGATAAATGGACAAAGAAGTGGTAACTATGGAATATGACTCAGCCATAAAAAAAGAATAAATCTTGTCATCTGCAACAAAATGGATAGACCAAGAGATTACTGGGCTAAGTGAAGTAAGTCAGATAGAGGAACACGAATGCCAAATGATTTCACTTATACATGGAATCTAAAATCAAACAAACAAACAAAAAATAAACAAGAAGAACAGAAACAGGCTCATAGATATACAGAGAACATTTTGATGGTTGCCAGATGGGAGGGGTGTTGAAAAGATGTGTGGAAAAGATGACGGGATTAAGTACAAATCAGTAGTTACAGAATAGTCATGGGAAAGTAAAATACAGCATAGAGAATATAATCAATAAATTGTAGTAACAGTCCAATGGGTACTTGATTTATCAAGGTGATTGATCACATAGTAAGTTATATAATGTTTAATCTCTGGGTTGTACACCAAAAGTAATATAACATTGTATATAACTGTAGTTGAAAAGTAAAAAAAAATATATTTAAAGTCAAATTAAAAAAACACAATAGCATAGATAATATAGGTGTGTTACAATCACATAATGGAACATTACAGAGCTATGAGAAAGAACTACGTACACATCCAGACAATAATAATATGGATGAATCTCATGGATGAATCTCACAAATGAATCTCACAGATAAAGTGCTGAGCAAAAGAAAATATATTTTTTAAAAAGATCATATACAATTTCATTTATACAAAATTCAAGAACAGGCAAAATTAATTTATGTTGCTGAAAGTCAGGATGATGGATTCCCTTGTGGCAAGGGCAATAAGAAACTTGAGGGGGACATAAGAGGGATGCTTCAATGCTGGTCATCTTCCCTTCTTGATCTAGGTGCTGGCAGCATAGGTGTGTTCTGTGAAATTCAATGAAGCTGTTTACTTATGTGCTCTTTTCTAAATAAGAGTTATACCTCTATGAAAAGTGAAAGGATGCTCTGGATGCTGTGAAAAGAATTGTCTGAGGGGTGGGATGGCCAGAGGAGAAATATGGACCCAGTTCCAGTTCAGAAACTACTGCAGCAGACCAAGGAAGAGGTGATGTTGGTAGGTCTAAGCCAATGTCAGTGGAGATGAACATGTAGAGACCTGTTTGGGATCCGATTGAATGTCGCCCTGTTCTTTTAAAATCTTAGATCAAATTCGGAGAATCACAAAATCATAGGAATGAAACAGAACCTAAGGTATGACTATCACTCGGGTACAGCAGTAAGCACTTATACATGGGGCATTGAGGAGTACAGTCATCACCACTTTAAGCCCCCACAATTTAATGACTTTTTGTTACACCTCTAAATATAAATGGCTGTAATAGTACCCCCACCCTCCCCAGCACTGGTGATTTGGCCCTGTAGTTATTCCTGCTACAAATAATATAGTTTAATCACACATCCAGTGTTCATATCTCTTCATGTTCTTGTCAAGAGTTAGGCTTCAAGGAACTTATTTTCACCATTCCGTATTGTGGGCCTGTGAGTTCTTCCTTAAGGGAAGAGGAAATCTCATACAGTTTTGGATGTTTGCTATATATACCTTTAAGTCCTTAGAAGAAGGATCTAGTCTTCCACATTGCCTCACACCTAATGTTGCTGAAGTTCCTCCAGTGACCCTTCTTTCCAGACCAAGTACCTGGAGTCAGAGACTCCAACAGGCCTTGGCCACTCAGCTGCTGGCTTGCCTCTGGTCTCTTAAACATGGAGTTCATGAAACCATTATTTCTCAATTTCAAATGTTAGATTTGTGTTAATATAACCAATAGTCTATTTAGGTTCGTATGTGCTGATTTTGGTTTGTTTTTGCCCCCACATTGCTCGTTCATTCATTCTAGGATTATTGCACACTAATATTCTAAAAAAAAATGTTTTCATTTTTATTGCTGCTAAGCCATAATTTCTCCAACTGTGCTTACACTTTCCTTATTGCAAGTCTCACATTTATCCCTAGTCAGTGTCATCTGGTAACAGTGGTTGGTTAAAAAGATCACTTATCTGGGAATCAGAAAATCTCTGCTCTATTCTCAGGCCTCTTGCTAACTAGCTGAAGGTTGTAATAAATTTAGGGGCAAGGGGTGGCCCTAGGAAAAGTCAATATTAATTGAAACTTTCAACCAAATTATTTAACTTACAAAAAATCAATCATTAAGGATACATTTTTATTTATCAAATTGGCAAAGATTTAAAATGAGTATTACAGAACACAATCAGTCAAGAACCCAAAAAGGTCTATTACCCTCCTACCTACTGATTGTAGTAATCTATGCTAAGCAAATCCTCAGGGAAGTGGACAAAGATATTTGATGACTATTTCACTTTGACCATTGATAGCTAAAAACTGGAAATATGTCCAACCAAAGCAGACAATCTAAATTATGGGCCATCCATTTTGATAGACTTAGTGATCACTCAGAGATCATATTTCAATAATAGTAATATGAGCAAATATATTTACTAAGTAAAAAAATTAGGGTACTATCCTCCAAATGTTATAAAAAGACAATAAAGTGTTAATAATTACCTTTAGTTTGTGAGGTTGAACGACACTTCCCTTCCTTACAGTTTTTAGAAATCTCTTCATTCTCTCCAACTAATAGTGCTTCAATAATACAAAAAGTTTTTTTTCAAGTTATTTAAGAACAATGTTTCTAATATAATCAACTCACAGAGGGATTACTATATATACCAGCTTCCTAATGGCCTCCCTCTCTAACCTTTTACTCCTTCCTAATTCCCGTGCAAAATAGTGCCCATCCAGTCAGCTTTCTTTATTCCCAGTGTTCTCCTATCCATAACCTCCAGTAACTCCCATATACCAATTCCAAATGATAAAATCTACATATTTCAGTCAGGGATTTTAAGATTCTATAACAGATGAGTTTGTTTCCTGAACAACTTTCTCTTCATACTACTCTCTATAGCTAGATTTAAGTTTTGTCTCACCTTGTCTTTTTCTCAGCATCTAGTATAATGCTGGGCACCTGGTTAGGATTTTTTAAACAACTGAAAAGTAAACTTGAGTGTTGGGAACCACCCTGCCTGGTTTCAGAAACTGTAACCTCCCATGGCTAAGGCTGAGACCATAAGACCTTCAGACCATAAGCCACTCAGGCTTTCACAGAAAAATGGGGGATTTGGCATAAAACAGGTACCCCCTATAACCCTACAGGTCAAGCAATTGTTGAAAGAGCTCACCAGACCTTTAAAACATTATTAAACAAACAAAAAAGGGGGAGCCAAGAAACATCCCCCAGGAATTTAACCATGCTAGCAATATATATGTACAGTTTTTTGAATTGTGATGATAATCTGAAGTCACCCATAGACAAACACTTTGTACAAAACAGGCCTGCAGGCCCACACCATTTGGTCTTGTATAAAGACCCATTAGGGGAAGGAAAATGGGAGGGCCCAGTTGAGCTATTAATATGGGGAAAAGGGTATGCTTGTGTTTCAGTTCCCACAGGCCCACTGTGGCTCCTGGCAAAAATAGTGAAACCATACCATACCAGACCCACCCTGACAACAGATGTGGCAGCTCATCAGGATTCCACAGCTTGAACAGAAAGTAGATTGGCTAAAGGAACAGATGGAGCAGATGTCCCCAAGGACTATGGCACAAGAATGACACCACCAGGAAACACACACTCACAAGAGCAATTCCCCAGATCAACCTCAGGGAGCAACTTGGGGTGACCTAAAAACCGTTAAAACAAGAGCAGGGCAGATTATCCAACAATTAAGAGTCAGGGATACTCTAAAGAACAGGTTCCTAGCTTATTTTTTCAGTTGTTTCTTCAAACTTCACCAAGGTGGCCCTAATCTTGGGCCTGATCACCTGCCTCAGAGGGCTAGGCTTAGCCTCTGAAACTGACCATATATATTGGAGCCATATTATAGACCCACCTGTATTTAAGCTCCATACTTGGTGGAATCCTGTGCCTCCTTCATCTAGTAACGATACCGAGTGGACCAGAGGCATCTGGCTCCCTCTGGACAGACCCCTAGAGGAAAAACATCATTTGCTGTCCACCTCAGAAGGCACTGTATATGTCTCTAACCATTTGCCTGCTTGCTTTTCTGTGTTAACCAATACCCTCTGTTTGCCTATGTCTATGTGGTATGCCTATGCAATAACTAATTATACCACTCAGCAGTCTCTGCTTGCAGTAAATCTTTCCTTAGTTGAAGCAATAGGATTAAAGGAGAAAGGCCAGTGATAGTACCAAACCATCCAATCTTCATTTACGTCAAATAGATGGTGGATCTACCAAACCAGGCATTTGGAAATTATGCCATGATCAAGCACCATCATTAATATCATCAGCACCCCACTAGTAGCAGAAAACTGGGGTGCAAAATGGAAGATATATGCCATAGCAGGCTTGGCAACAGTGAACCCAACACCACTCAAAATGTACAATAAACTTAGTTGGCATAGCAGAGGAGCAGGAGCCCCTATTCTCAGAAGAAAAAGTCCTAATCATACTAGTCCATGGCATACTTCTAGTTGGAAGATGGGGCTCCCTTTTGATGACTGTCAGACGGGACAATTTCAACTCATCGGAAGGAGAGATAATGTCTTTGGTTACTTTAACATTTGGAGTATTAAACATACTGGGTTACTGTATGTACTTCTCATCCTTATCTATTTGTAGCCATCCCTGGTACCCCTCAACTTATATATAATGAGACTTCTACTGTATATGCTTTTACTACTACCCCCGGCACTATATATACCAGCTGCTTAAGCCATGCAAATGTCACTCAATTAAATCTTACCACTATATTTGTCATTTGCTGACAGGCTTAGGCCTGGGTTCCTCTTAACCTTACTCAGAAGTGGGCCAATCCAGGAGGATTAAGTGCTCTCAATAAGGCCCTTGCCCATGTCAGAACCCGCCAATTTATAGGCATGCTTATTGCCTCCACAGTTTCTGCTATTGTAATAATTGGGGCCACAACCACTGCATCTGTAGCCCTTACTGAATCCATTCAAACTGCTCAGGCAGTTGATGTTGTTCTCACTAATACTACTCAACAAATGATTCAACAAAGCCAAATTGATCAGGAAATTCTTACTCAACTCTCTGCCAAAGAATCTGCCATTGTCTGGCTTAGAGAGTGACAGGATGCTCTTGCCTTAAGGCAACAGCTTACTTGTGATCCTGGTTTTTCTAAACTCTGTGTTACTTCATTAAGGTGGAATACCAGTCAACATTCCTGGGCAGATATCCATCATTGCCTTCAGGGCACATTCTCTACCAATCTCAGAGGACAAATTGATCAGCTCCAGCTTCACCAGCAGCTCAGTGACATCAAATGCCTAACTGAACAAAAAGTGTTCCAGACTCTACAATAATCTACAATGGCTGAACCCTAAAAACTGGTTTGATGGAATGAATTTATGAGTTTGGGTCATGGCAGCCCTTGGGTGCCTCCTTGTCTTAATCCTTATTTGTGCTTATGATGGATATGGAGATGGTTCTCTCATGATCGCATTTGAAAACAGCAAATAGTAGGTTTCACAGGCTTAACAACTACAACTGATTTCACAAACAGAAAAAGGGGAGATGTTGGAAACCGCCCTGCCTGGTTTCAGAACCTGTAATGTCCCCATGGCTAAGGCTGAATGAGCCACTTTCGGACCATAAGCCACTAAGGAGACAAAGCTTATCTCCTTGGCAGGGGTGCTGCCTCTGTCCCTTTTACTTCACCCTGGCTGGCTCCCAATGCATGATCGGTTAGCAAATGATGGGTAAGATTCCTCAAGGGAGGAAGTATCTAAGACAGGCATGATCAAGGGGCCCCAGGGAAGGACTTGGGGGGCTATAGCAAAAGGGGTTGATGTACCCTCACCCCTTGGCTTTGACATAACCTGAGTCCTCATTCTGCCTGCAAGAAGTCTCCTAATCTCTTGGCTGCCTTACTTCCCCTGCCTGACTTAAGCCTGAAACAATGACAGAGGGAGATGTAGCCCTGGGTAGGAATGGGTGTTCCTCGGACCATCAGGCCAAGGAAGGATACATAAAATCGTATGAAACCTGCTTTGCTAAGAATGCTTTCAATTAAATGATAAGGGTCCAAGCAGGAAATGACTTTGTTTCCCAAAGTTGTGTAGCCCTTTAGCTAACAGACCCTGACTCAGAATAAGCCCTGGTAGTTGTCTGCTATGTACTGTTTGATCCTTAGTGCCTGACAATGATTAATGAGCTTTTACCTGTATTCCTGTGCAAAATGAACCCATCAAAAGCCCATTGAGGAAAAGGGTCTTGGCCCTTCTCCTTTGAGAGATCGGCCACCTTTCCTCCCCAAGCAGATCATGTCTTAGTTGACTTATTCTCATCTCTGGTGGCTGGGGGCACACTGTGGGTGGAGCCCCCAACATTTGAGAACAAAAATATTTCCCCTACACTTCGGAATTTGATGTTGGGAACCACCCTGACTGGTATCAGAAGCTGAAACCCCTGCCTAGGCTAAGGCTAAGGGAACACCCTTGGAACCGTAAGCCAGCAAGGAGACAAAAGCTTATCTCCCTGGCAGGAATGTTGCATCTGCTGCTTTATTCATAACTGAACCCCAAAAAGCTTGGTCGGTTAGCCAATGATGGGTAAGATTCCCCAAGGGGGAAACTACCTAAGACAGGCACGATCACTTGGGAGGCCCCCCAAAAGAAGGACTTGGGGGGCTGCAGCAAAAGGGGGTAATGGACCCTCGCTCCTCGGCTTTGACATAGCCCGAGTTCTCATCGTCTGGGAGAAAATCTCCTTATCTCTTGGTTGCCTTAGTTCCCTTGCTCCACCTAAGCCTGAAACAATGACAGGGTGGTGCAGCTCTGTGCTGAAAAGGGCGGATTCCCCGGGTGATCAGGCCTAAGAAAGAATATGTAAATTACTGTGAAACCTCCTTTGTTTAGAATGCTCTCAGTTGAATGAGAGGGGTTCAAGGGGGAAGTTAGTTTGTTCTTCAAAGTCTTACAGCTCTTTGACCCCGACTCAGAATAGACCCTCAGATTTCCTTGTTTTCTATGGTTCCTTACTTCCCCCTAATGAGTACTGTACTTTACCTGAATTATTATGCAAAATGAGCCTAATAAAAGCAGGTATGGACAGTAAATCGGCGCGCTCCCCACTAGAGGGGGTGGCCATTCCATCCCTACTCCTCCACAGAAACTGGTCTGTCTCTGTGCATGGTTTTTTCTCGTGTGTTTTCGTCGAACCATCCGCAGCATTCCGTGATCACTGCTGGCCAGTGACCCACGCATCAATTTGAAGGTAAACCCAGGGTCCAGAAAGATTTCAGAAGCAATCAAGCATAGTGTAGAAGGCAGGATTATGCAATATCATGTAACAAAAAAAGTGTTCAAAGCCCTGGCTGGCGTAGCTCAGTGTATTGAGCGCAGGCTGCGAACTAAAGTGTCGCAGGTTCAATTCCCAGTCAGGGTACATGCCTGGGTTGCAGGCCATGACCCCCAGCAACTGCACATTGATGTTTCTCTCTCTCTCTTTCTCCCTCCCTTCCCTCTCTGAAAATAAATAAATAAAATCTTAAAAAAAAAAAGTGTTCAGATAGATTACCACTGCCCACAGCCAGAAGGCAAACAAAAACCTAGACTCTGTCACAGAATAAGCAGGATAAGCAATGTACCCGGAGGAGAGAGAAAAGTGTTGGCCAGATTGAATTATCACTTGGGCAAAAAGTGAAGTGGGTTCCCACAAGGACTGTTAAACATGCAATGCTCTCCCACTAAAGACATGGGAGGAATCTCATATCAGCATAAGTTTAACGAGCAAAAACTAATGAACACTGTGGAATGATATCAATGTAACCTGTCCCAGACTCAGAAACATGAACAAGTGACCCTTGGAATCACTTCCAGGTCAAATGCTCTAAGAAAAACAAGCTCGATTGACTTTCTCTCTTGAGTAAATTAAGCTCCCAACTTGCTGAGTGCAGTGCAAGGTAAGTCAAGAGGATCCTGTGAGTCTAGAGTCATGTAGTATAGGTTCAACTGGCCCAACTACTGCAAATTTTAGTAACTGCTGTATTGTTTGGGCTCAGTATTCAATATACAGGGTTTATGTATTCTAAACAGCCAAACCTTAGAAGAAACTTGAGCAATGTATGTTAAGATGGGTATGTTTTTGTTTTGAAAGATTAATATTCATTTTAAATAGTGTCATCTATTTCCTGTAACTCTTGTTCTTCCTAAATCTATCATACACACACACACACACACACACCCCTTCATATTTTCGTTGTAAAATAAATGTTATGACACCAAAAAATTCTTCCCCACCTGTCTCCCCATGTATGTTTTTCAAGTGTAATCTATTTTTCATACATTATAAATACTTGCTATTGTCATGGTTCATTTGTGCATTTTTAGTAAAAAAGAAACGACTTTCCCCTTCCAGCCCCAGATCTTTCTCTTCCCCACCTGCCACCCTCTCTGTGGCCCCCACATAAGCCAAGTCCACCAGGCTCACAGATTCTTGCCTCAAAAGTGAAAAGATTTTCTTCTGAGAAATTAGCTTAAGGAAATCTCTGAATTCATAATTGTACAATGCTTATACTTTAAAATTCTTCAATTAATATTTGGAAAAGCCACTATGTCAAAAATACCAAGATAGATTTGTCCCGCTAAAATTGTATTAAGTAAAAGCTATCACTCTTTTAAATGTTAACACCAAGATTTTATGCTTTGCTCTCCCTCCAAAACCCTAGAATTTGAAAAAAAAGATAACATTTTGGATAAACATAATTTTGTGTTTTATCTGTACTGACAGAGAAAATTAAGAAAATATATTTTGGCCCTGCCAGGTAGCTCAGTAGGTTAGAATATTGTCCTACTATGCCAAGGTTGTGGGTTTGATCCCCATTCAGAGCACATACAAGAGTCAACCAATGAATGCATCAGTAAGAGGCAGAACAAAGCAATGTCTCTTTCTCTCTCCCCCACTAAAAATCAGTTAAAATATATTTTGTTTTGAAATTCTATCTTAATTACTATACAGGGGCTTTTTCACATATAAAAACCTTGAAACATTGGCAGTCCTATTTTACAGATAAAATTGGATTCAAACTGTCCAAATGCTTTGCTCTAGTTTCAAAATTGTGACAATGCAAGAATTTATACTTAGGTCTCTTTCCACCAGTTGGCAAAATTATTCCAAAGACAAATAGTAAAGTAAAAAGTAAAATAAAATAAAAGAATAAAATAAAAGCTGTTCTGAGGAAAAGTTCACTGGTAAAAAGAGGAATAAAAATTCTTATGACAAAAATAAGATATTTAGATGGCTGTTAGTATTGATTTTCTGTTTGTTAAAAAATACTTTAGCTGGCCCTGACCAGTGTGGCTTAGTTGGTTGGTCAGGTCACATGCCTGGCTTGTGGGTTTGGTTCACTGTTGGGGAATACATGAGAGGCAACTGATCAATGTTTCTCTCTCACAGGTTTTTTTCTCTCTCTTTGTCCCTCCCTTGCCCTCTTTCTAAAAATAGAATAAGTAAAACCTTAAAAAACATAGTAGCTGGTAAAATAACCAAAATACTGTCTGGTAAAAGCTCTCTGAACTTTCCCAGTGAAATATTCTGTATGGGCAAGCTTTCATAAGAGCTGATTCTAACAGTTGTATAAGTGCTTATATTTTTATTTCTATTGAAAAGTACCTCAGGAATGTGTTAAAACAAATCTCTTTCTTTATTCAGACCATTAAACATCTTTTAAAGTTGGGGCTGGCAGAGGGTCACTGTGAACATTAGTTGTTGACCGTCGGTGGTCAATGACACAGAAACTCCTGGGGCTGAGGAGAGACAACAGCTCTAAGATTCCTCATCACACAACTTCACCTGGTTATCTTGTACTTTGCCCTTATTTTTAGGATTCCTTTGCTTCCTCCTTGGTGTCAATAGCCACTTCTAGTTTTATCCATTCCTTTTGCAGATTCTACTATGACCTGAGATAACAAGGTTTACTCATAGAATTGCTAATGAAGCTACCATTTTCTGAGGACCTGCTGTATGCTAGGCACTGTGTTTGCCATAATCTATTTCATCTTTTTAACCCTTACACAATGCTATGAATTAGGTATTATATCCATTTTATAGGTGATGAAACGGGGGCTCAAATAGTTTGTCCAAGTTTTCATACCAAGTAAGTGGTGGAGGCAGGATTTATAGTTGACCCCCACCCCAATTCTAAGTTGACCTGCCACCTTAGTAGGTGCCAACAGCATTGTCTGCTTGTTAGAACTGCTATGAGGCAAAATAAAAAGGCACTGACTGTCAGGATGGGCAGGGTAGGACAAGTGGGAATCTAGTCATAATTAGCATTTTGGACTACAAATATGGCCACCATTTGGACTACAAGCAATATGGCAACTGAACTCGGACCCAGAAGAGGTGACTGACATCAGACCAGGAGCCACCAATGCTAAGTTGCTTCTTTGTTCACCAAGACCCAATCCTTGGCTCCCGCTTGAAGTCCAGCCATATAAAACTCCCAGCCTTTCCCTTCTCCCACGTGGTCTTTTCTTAGCCCCTTCTCTGGGCGGGAAAACGTCACCAGGGAGCACAAACTTCCAAAATAAAGCTCATCTCTCTGTTTCCATGGCTAATTGGCTGTTTATTTCCTCAGCGGGGTCTAAGTAAACCTTACATTTGGTGCCGAAACCCAGGAGGAATCATTGTCTCCTGGAGACTGCTCCTCTCCCGGCTCCCCGAGGAGGCCTTATGGCTACCCCACCAGTCTGAGCACCGAATCAGGGTAAGTGCTGCAGTCCCTCAACTTCCTGGTCCCGGGATTTCCGTCCGGGTTCTCCTGTCCTCCGGAGGCACTGGCCTCCTTCCGAAAATAGTGGCGCCACGTCAGGGAACTCTCCGGGAAACACTGGTTCTCCTCTGGGGTTAAAAATCTTGCGGGAGACGTCTTCAGATTTTTGAACTCATCTGTCTGATTTGGTTGGTGGTTTGAGTTGCGGGACGCCAATTCTCAGCCACTAACCTCCGTCCTTGGGACCAGGAACGGGAGGGCAGGGGTCCAAACCAGACCCTAAGTCACCTCTAGGGTGTCTGGCCTTAAACAGAAATGACTGATTTTTCTATTCGATACGGCCTGGCCGTTATATCCGTTCAGTAATTGCAAAACCTGACCCCCCTGAAGGCACTTTCTATTTTGTTTTTGTTACCCTTATTAACTTGAATAGCTTTTGCAGACAGACTGGAAAATAATCTAAGGTCTCCACATTCAGAGCTTCAGAACTTTGTGCTCCCGCCCGGACTTATGCACCCATTGTTCCACGGCACAAGTCCTCTTGCCCCGGAAAAAATGAATCTGCATTCTCTCTCTCTCTCCTAATGACTCCGGAGCTCTCTACCTTCTTTTTCTGCCTCTCCTGAAAATCTTGCTTCCCTCCTCATTCTCCCCCTCCCTCTGAGGGCCTTTATCCCCCCTCCTTTCCCCCCTCCCTACCAGCCCCCACCAGCCAGCAGCCTTCCTCCGGCAGAGGCCTATGCAGGGGAAAAATGCCAAGGCTGTGCCAGAAAACTTAACCCTTTGTCTCCAGACATTTGGAACACAGTGAGTATGATCATCTTCGGAATTAAGGATATGCTGTGCTGTGGGGGTGGGAAATTTTAAAGTGCTAATGTTACAGAACACAACAAGGGGGGCCTGGGATGATATACTATTATTGAAAGAAGGCCCCGGGTCCGTTATGTCCGCCGCTAGAGGAAAGACATCTCTCAATGCCAGAGATTTGTGAAAAGGAAAGGAAATGTTTATTTAATGCTATACTAACTTAAAGTAGTGACCTAATGTCTATCAAAAAATCCTAAAGTCCCTAAAACACCCACAAACACACAGTCCTTCCTTCCTTCCCCCTTTGCCCAGTCCAGAGTACCGTATATCTCAGGAAAGGAAATATAAGTCCATGGCTTAGGCAGTCCTCTGGCTCTTCCCAGTTAGTACTCCATCTCGACTGGGAGACCTCCCTGGGTTCCCGGCACCCTCCGCTGAGTCACCGGGATCTCTGCTAAAACCAGGTGGTGGTTCCCCCTTCTAAAGCTGTGGGGGTCCCCACTCTGCCAAAACTGCATGGTTCTCTCCTCCAGGGCTGCCGCGTGGTTCTCCTCAAAACAGCATGGCTCTCCTCTCAGGGCTGCAGGAGTCTACACTCCATCAAGTCCATGTGCTTCTCTTCTCAGGGCTGCGCATGGCTCTCCTCCCTAAAGCAGCATGGTTCTCCTCCTCACAGTGGCCACCAAGTCTGGGTTTTAAATCCCCGCGGCCAATCTTCTTCTGCAGCCCCATTTCCGACTCCTCCCACACTCGGTTTCACATGCCAGAACTCATATCCTTCCAGCTTTACTGGACTGCAGGGGACCCGCCCCCCTAGTTACATCTGGGTGGGGAAGTTACTTCTGGGTGGGGAAGTTACTTCCATTCCCCTGGCTTAGAGCTGAGCACAGCTACTTAAACATATCTATGCAACCAGTCAAAGGTTATAGATATGCCAAACAACCACGCCAGAGCTTAGCTGCAAGGCTTTTGCTATGCTAAACAGCTCTCAATGGCCCTGCTCCATTTGTCCCTTCCCCCAACCCACACCCTGGGCAGGGGATGGAGACATCTTAAAATCTCCTAGACACCTTAAGTTCTGGGCCCCATTTCAAATGCCTATTTGGGGCCCCCCCTCTTGGCTGCACCCTGTAACACTAAGCCTATCCTCAGAAGTAAAAGCAATAAGATCTGAAATGAGTGCTCTGGTTCTGCCCGGGCTCCGAAGAAAAGAGGCAGCCCACCCCCCACCCCCCACCCCTTCCTCCAGCCCAAATCTTTAAGTGTCCCTGCGTAAGTGGGGGCCTTGCTGGGGTGTCTGAGGTCAATCCCTCAAATGTGCTGGGGCCTCAGGGAATTCCAATCATGGCAATTAAACTCCGGCTGGTCTGGGAAAGTGCACTTAAAGGCTGGTCACCCAGCACTCCAAGCCCCCCTGGCTGTATTAGACAGGGGAGAAACTGAAACATGTAAAAAGTCAGGGATAACCAAAGGAATAACGGCTTTTAAAAGCCCTGCACATAAGCAACACAATCTAATCTATTACTTGGATTCCTTAGCCTTTTCTGCCTCCAAACCTCACCAGAAAAAATCGGTTTCGTTCATTAGCTTGTTGTAAGCTTGCAGCAGCTCTTTCTCCCCAGGTAACTTCTAACAACTCAATTTGTATCCGAATACCCCTTGCAAAAACTGAAGCGGGTAAACAGTGTTATGTCTGCTGGGCAAATGTCTTGCTTTCTTTCTCTCTCTCAAAAAATCGCCGCACCCCAAGGGCACTGGTCAAGTATTTAAAAGCCACAAGGGCACTGGCAGCAACAAAGTAAAAAAAAAAAAAAAAAAAAAAAAACCACTAGGTTTCCCGCCAACTGCAAGCAAATGTCCCCGCAGCTAAAGGCACACTGTAAAAGCATACATGGTCTCATCCCTGTAGTACATTCCCCACTTAGGTGTAGTCTTTCAAAAAACAGCAAGATTTTAGCCTGTAGTAAAAGTTCAGCCTTTTCCAGGCTCTGTTCTCCTAACTGGGTATTTTTTCAAATTTGCCTCAAGTGTTTTCTCCTTGCTCTGACTCCATTTGTATCTCTGGCTACTCTCATGCCTGTCTGCTTTACCAGGTAATTGCTGTGTTTATTTTCTAGCCAGACAGCCATCTAATCTGTAAAACCATGCCTTTGATCCTTATTGCGTGCAGCAGGAGGTGATAATATTCCTTATCTGCCTAACCCAAGCCTTGCATTCAATTTCAGCTTTATATTGGACTTGGCCCTACTATGCCCACATTGCCTAAAAACAAGGGTACAAAAAAATAAAATCTCATTCCATCCTTAACTGTAAAACTCAGAAAGAAAACTGAGGAATTAAGTCTTTGGAGCATTGTAAACTTCTAAACCTAAAAGCTACTGTAGGTCCCCAAAACAATAAAGTAATTAACTGGCCACTCAGAACAGCAGGGTACCTGCCTCTCCAGTGCTGTGGAAAAGGTAACATTTTAAACGGAGGCGTTTTTTTTCCAGCTGTGCCGAAGTCCTAAGCCTCATCTCTTCGGGTTTTTTTTGGTTTTTTCCAGCCTCTGTCCTGAGCAGAGCAGGGGGCGGGGCACCACAGCACCCAGAGTTTTCGTAATGCTGGCAAACAGCAGCTTACGGTAGTTTTTTTTTCCTCCTTTAAATAGGGCCGTACTCGGTTACACGTGCCTTTCTCAATAGCTAATCAACAGCAGTACAAGGGAAGGCTACAAAACTTTTCTAAAAATCCCTCGTAACTCATCAGTAACTTCCGTATTTTAACCCTTGCCTTTAATATGGCCTGCAAAAACCTTTACATAGTTCTAAGTAATTTCAAAACAAAACCCTGCACTCTTCTGCAACAGACTGCTAAAGGCCTTTCAGAAAAACCCTAATATAAACCCATCGTCTCCAGACAGACAGGTGTTAATACGTCAATACCTTATAATTCAGCCCCAGGCATTCAAAAAAAACTAAAAAAGGCAGAAGACAGTGCTCAAACCCCCATCCAAGATCTGGTAAACGTGGCATTTAAAGGTTTTTACTGGGACAGGAATGCTAAGGCTGCTTGCCGAGCGCGCCTGCAACAGAAGGTAGCCCTGCAGACCCAGGCTATAGTAGCAGTCCTGAGGCCAGCCGGAAAACCCAGGACAGCAGCCCAGGGGCCAAGTCAAAGTCCGGGCCACCGAAAGAAACACTGCCAGGAGCCTGTTTCAAATGTGGTCAACCGCCCACCAAACTGCTTCAACTGCTGGCAGCTCGGCCGTTAAAGAGATGCCTGTCCCCTTAAAGGCTCGTTCCTGGCGCCTCTACGCGGGGAACCAGCCAGCCAAGGTGAGGACTCCTCTCCGGCCTTAAAGCTCCTTGGCTTCATGGGCAACTGATGAGGGCCGGACTCAAACACACTCATTACCCTCGTCAAGCCCAGGGTAATGCGGCAAATAGTAAGTCTATCTCATTCCTAGTGGACATGGGAGCTACCTATTCAGCCTTGCCATCACATTCTGGTCCCCTTACCCCTTCCCAGATCTCGGTCATGGGGGTTAACGGAACTCCAACACGCCCCCTATCACTTGTCAGTTTAAAAGCCAAGTCTTTGAAGCATTCTTTTCTTATTATTCCACAATGCCCTATACCACTGCTAAAAAAAAAAACCTCTTGGCCAGACTGGAAAACTATTTTAAAGTTACAGGGAAGCCTCATATAAGGTCCTTATAATTATGCTAGCTTGTAAAGACAAAAAGGAAAATAATATCCCAAAGCAGATTTTACAAAAAATAAATCCCTTAGTTTGGAACCCTGGAGTTCCTGGCCAGGCCAGCACTGCCCAACCAGTCCAAATCTGCCTTAAGCCAGCCCCTGTCTCGGAAAAGTGGTCAGCGCAGTTTGTAGGAAATATCCAAGTCTGCTTTACTCGAACACCAGATTCTCCCGATTAAGTTTTTACTGTTCCTCCTCCTCCTCCTTGCTCACCCATGCCTGTCAGAAACCATTCCTAAACTACAAAGCAAATACATTTGCAGATTCTTCATATGTAAGACCCGTAACAAAGATGGACAGGTGGTTTCTCACCTAGTCACTTCCACGAATTGCCCTCCCTCTGGTTGCTCTACATCCATCCTTCTCTCTGCTTCCATAAGTAGCTTTAAGGGCTAGACTGCTGGACTGCCCCATACGGATGGCATGCTCTCTGTTCCCTCTATGATCAGATGGGTAGTAACTGCAAACTCTGGCTAGACACACATGGAAGGCTGCCCCTACTACTATTGCAAATACCATGAATGGAGTACTCTCCAGCCTTGGCGCTTTGCTATTAATAACCTGTGGGACTCCAAATGGGAGCAGGGAGTAAAGGGAAAACTGTGCCAAAGCCTCTCCTATTTGCATCCCCGGAGTTCCATTGAAATATACTGAGCTCTTATTCCAGGTCCATGGACTAAAACCCTACGTCAAGGTATTTCCCTCCTAAACCTTACTGACACAGGAAATATTACTGTTTCTTATGTGCTTATCTCGACCATTCTCCGATCGCAGCTGTCTCCATCCCTAATCCTCTCAATGTCACTGACTCCCCCTACACCTTTCCTCTTAAAGGATGTACCTCTCCTCCAAGATCCTGGAAGCCAGCTGCAGGTATGTTACGCCACTGATAGCACCTCCTCCTGCAACCAAACTATTCCCATATCAGGAACCACCACCAGCCCCCTGGTACATTTTTTGGTGCAATGAATGCTGCTATGGACCGTTAACTCTGCCTCTGCCTTCCCCTGCTTCCTGACTATGCTGACCCCACAGCTTATGCTTTATAGAGAGGGGAAGCTCAGGGACAAACTAACCAGGCATCAAAAACGGGCCAGTCCTCCTGCTTATACTAGCAGGTATAACCTTCACAACCCTGCCAACAGCTGGGTTAGGCAGTGCTGGGTTAGCGCACAGTCTCCAAGCCACTCGCCAACTATGGGTTGAGTTGGAGCAGGCCCTTAATGCCTCTGCCACCTCTCTAGCATCTTTGCAAAGACAGATAACCTCGGTAGCCCAGGTTGTTCTCCAGAATCGTAAAGCCCTAAACCTACTAACAGCAGAAAAAGGAGGGACATGTCTTTCTGTAGAAACATTGCTGCTTCTATGTGAATAAAAGCAGCCTAGTAGAGAGAAATGTCAATACCCTACAGGATCTCAGGGACAAATTACGCCAGGACCCTACCTCTCTCAAAACAACTCCGTGGTGACATTCTTTACTCTTTACCACCCTGGCCCCGGTCCTAGGGCCACTCATAATAATCTGCATACTATTAATGTTTTGCCTGTTTCCTGAAGTTTCTCCAGGAAAAATTCGTGAAGCCTCCCGGGTTACCTTCAACCAGATGCTGCTTCAGGCCCACACCTACTTGCCCTTGCCTGACGGACCAGAAACAGCCGACCTCTCGCCCCTCCCCTCTGCGCCCATTCTGACAGCACGAAGAAGCCAGATTGACCACGACGCCCCCTTATCCCTATACCAAAGAGGTCGTAATGTCAGGATGGGCAGGGTAGGACAAGTGGGAATCTAGTCATAATTAGCATTTTGGACTACAAATATGGCCACCATTTGGACTACAAGCAATATGGCAACTGAACTCGGACCCAGAAGAGGTGACTGACATCAGACCAGGGGCCACCAATGCTAAGTTGCTTCCTTGTTCACCAAGACCCAATCCTTGGCTCCTGCTCGAAGTCCAGCCATATAAAACTCCCAGCCTTTCCCTTCTCCTATGTGGTCTTTTCTTAGCCCCTTCTCTGGGTGGGTGGGGGGGGGGGGGAGAACGTCACCAGGGAGCACAAAACTTCCAAAATAAAGCTCATCTGCCTGTTTCCATGGCTAATTGGCTGTTTATTTCCTCAGCGGGGTCTAAGAAAACCTTACACTGACCAGGAGGGCGTAAAAGTTTCACTGACCACCAGGATTTGTGTTCTGTAGAGTCTACCACCAAGTCTGCCAATTGTGTTTACCTCCTGGGTCAAACCTTTTGTGAAATATAAAAGTCTATATGAATTTTGTCCTTATTTGCTGGCCTAGTAAAAGGTCCATAATAATATGATGTATATTACCATCCATTTAAAAGGAAGCAAACAGAGTGAGTATGGTTGAGGCCACAAATGGGAGTTAGGGCTCAATATATGGCTAATACCACTGACCTCCCATTGCAGAAGGTGTTCCCCCCATCAGACCTGGGCATGTGTAGGTAAGCCCAGGAGAGGGTGAGCAAGGAAAGATTTTCATGAGAATACTTAATACCAGGTCTTCACAATTTTATTAGAAAACAAGTATAGTCCATTGATCAATGATACATGCTGTGCATGAAATGACATTTTTACTACATAAAAATATTTGGTATCTGCTGCAGAATTATACACATGAGTTTATAAAAAGCCCTTCTTCATTAACCAGTGCAAATATAATTAACCAAAAATGTCCTTTAAAAAACTGGCTCAATACTTTTCCTTTAATTGTAAATAAAAGAGTCAAGAGAATGAAAATATAAATTCTGCTAAGCCAGTGTTGTTAGCAACTTGAAACACTTTAGTGTATGTGCAAACTTCTTAAACACTCAAGACTGACCCTATATATATATTTTATATACATATATATATATATATAAAATCAGAAAATGCAGTAAAATCTAATTAACAGGAAAGTCCTGAAAGGAAAAGCTTAAAAGAGGTTTTGGGGGAAAAACAATAAAACAAAGGAAGTTCCCAGGAGTGTAGCTACTTCCTTCCTCTGGAATCCTCCCCAGGTGATGGGAATGACAGTGTGACATCCCACCTTCCTACTAGGGCCCCTCCTCTGCCCAGGCATATCCCTTAATTCTTGTCCCTCTCAAAATTCCAGGTACAATGCTGGCAATGCCACTGCTCATTCCTGGTTACTTTCCATTCCCCTTACTTTCTGGTCAATTTTGCCACTAATTCTCAGTTTCAAAACTGGCTTTCTGGGAACTACACATGCAAATATATTTTACAGATGACCTACTAAAAATGCTCAGCATGACTTAAAGCTTCTTATCAGCTTTTTTTTGGAGGAGGCACCCACAAAGCTGCAGGGTCTGTATGCTGCCAGATGAAAAGAAGGCACTTTCTTTAAAAACAGCAACTTCGCAACAGAACTGTCACTGAGACTGCTGGAGGGAATCCAAGAGAAAAGAGGTAGGAAGAGGAGAGCCAAGGTATTAAATTCTGTTTCTCTCTAGTTCTTACTACTTTTGAGGGGGGAAGATGACCAAATAAAAGTTTGTGTTCAACAATAATAATAAATGTTAAAAATAACCCCCCCCCCCAAAAGAAAGCCTATCCATGCTCATACAATTTCAGTAAATGGCACATACATGTGGCATTTCAGTTTTCAGGGTTTTCCTCTAATTATCCTAAGGGCTATTATCAAGTTTTTAAAAATATTTTTCTATATCAGAAAAACCCAACTTGTTCTCATTTTTATTTAATTTAACAAGACACATTTATGTTGAGGGAAAGAATATATAAAAGCAGAAAATTTTGCATAAAATCTAACATAATTTTTGTAAATTCCAGCATTCAAAAGTTTGGAATTTGTTTTTTTAATTAGAAGCATGCCTTGACTCAGCCACTATCCTAGAAAACTATCATTTCTTCCAACCAAAGTGCTGGGATCAAGGTGAAAGGGAAATGTGCGGGCCTGAGATCACATCTTCTAAACACCATCCAGAAGCCTGCCCTGAAGATACAAGCCCAGGACAGAGAGTGTAATTGTTTTACCACAGGTCACCTACTCACTATAAAGTCAAGATGATTGCAAATATGAAATAAGGTACTCTGTGGACATTTTTAGACAAAGTACTATACAAATCTATGTCATATGTGCAAATTATTTGTGAAGGCACTGTGGACAGCAAGGCTTCAGGGAGCAGGGCTTCAGCAGGAGACAGAGTGACTTCTCACATAGTGACAGCCAACTATAAGTACCATCAGACTGACTGAGAGGCGTCTGTTGGGAAAACAATTGGAATAAGTTTGAATTCTGGCCAGCTAGGGAAAATTCCAGAAGGCATTCTTCTCAAAGAAGACAGGAAGGAGGCAGAGATAGAGGAGCACTGGGGGCAGGTTCAAAGGCACATGGGCTGACCTGGGAATTCACATAGCAGGTCAGAGAGGAGATGGCTGTGTGGACAGACTGAAGGTTTGGGAGCATTACTGAAATGTTAATGAGAGAACTTGGGCTTTAGCTCCTGAGCCAGGAGAGCCCTGTGGAGGTAGAGCCATCTTTAGCAAGAGTGGGACGCTATGGGGGCAGTGTTTCACACAGGACAGTTAATCTGTGGGCCATGTGTATGACACAGTGGAGACAGGAAGTGACTTGACAGCTGTCCTTCCAAAGAAATAATCAGTCAAATGAAAGGCAGAGAAATAAGGTAGAACAAAATAGTCATTCCAGGGAGAAATGTTAAAAGGGATCAGTTCTATGCTACTCTTATTTTTGAAATTCTCTTTACAGTGGAAAGTTAAGGTTATTTCAAAATCTTAGAATCCTGGAGAGAATCCCTTTGTTCACTGAAATGACAATTTTAAAGGTCTATAAATGAGATTCAGTCTTTGGAAAATGACTGCTGGCTGTAGATGTGTATGAAAAATGCAAGGCAAGTGGAAAGTTCTCCAAGAATACTTCTACATTTTCCTAGGAAGTATCAGTCATCTTGGGACTTCACTGGCCACTCAAGGGACCCTATAATCCCCAGACTGAGCCACAGTCCCACCCTTGGACTGTAAATGATTTCATAAAACTGTCTCTAGACAATATATTTTCTCGATGTTCTTTCCTCTCGTTTGCTCTCCCAGTGCCTTTTCTCAGAAGTTCAAATGTTCACAGAGGGCATTTGTTGCCTTTTTAAAGGCCTTCCCAAGCCCTCTGCCCTGAATTGCCCTGGCCTGCTATTGTCACCACATCCTGCTCCCTTAACAATCAGATTCCAGGTGACCTTGGAGATAAATGATCACACAGGTGCATTTTTTGACCATACAAGTCAGTGGAGGCATGGCCCAAGGTGCAACATCCTAAGACAGGAGTCACCCAAGGAACTCTTAGCCAAGGTCCTCCTTGCTACCCAAAAGGCATGTGCACCTCCCTTTGCAGTTTCTCCTTGGAATCTGGCCTGGTGGCCGAGAATAGCAACTGGGGCTTGGATGAAGAGGGCTGGTGCTGAGCTGGCATGTGGTACCTGACGTTCTTCCAGAACCTGGTCTTTGCAGACTGTGATGTTTCCTCTGAGAAGTCCCCTGACCAGCGTATGGCCCCATGTTTCCGCTTAATGAATTTAATGGATTCTGGCATTTTCTCGTAGTCCTGGATTTTCTCCAACTCCAGTAGGACAACTTTAATTCCATCCTGAATGAGAGCATTGTACATCACTATTTGCTCTTCAGATGAACTCCCCAGCCAGGTGAATCCTGATGTTTCTCGAACCAAAATAATAATCAGCCTTCTGCTTTTCTTTATGTTTTCATTAGTGACTTCAACAAAGTCTGGAAAACATGAAGTATGTCAGAGTAAGTACAATTTCTGTTTATAATCATTCTCTCCAAAACCAAACCTCCAAAAGTTTCATCCCCCATATCTCTAACACTCTTTTCTCTTGCCTTACTTAAGATTAAAGAAGGTTCTCATTTTAGAGACCTGTTCAAAAAAAAAAAAAGACTCACTAAAGCTGAATATTTCACTTAGGACTCAGAACACTTTCAATAGAAATTTAAAAACCTTATTAAACCAGTTGATCTATACCATTCCTATTTATTGTATTGGTTTAAAGCAATTTTCAGATCTAACTGTTAAGTTTTTCAAAATGAAATACAACTCAGTTAATTAATTTCAACAAAACATGAGAAAAGTAAATATTTTACATTAAATAATGTGGAAACCACCATTATGTACCACTGAGGAGGTTCTTAAAATTGTCAAATAAGTGTGGCCTAGACGGCCACAGTTTTCTAGAAAGATGAAATCCAACTTAACCCAAGTAATTTAATAATTAAATTTGTTTCAAAACAAAATTTTTACTTCTTCCCGTTATGTTCATACCTTCCCCAGCGTAGTCATCCCTTCCATAAATGAACAGCTTATATCCACACTGTTTTTCTAAGACCTCAGGCAAGACTTTAAATACAAAAATGTCTGAGTTAGAGGTGGACCCTTCCTCAAGGGTCTTTGGATATAGTATGTATGCATCATAGGTCTTTCCATCTGAAGCTAAAGGGGAAATATTATATATTAAAATCACAAAAAAGAGATTTGGTAAAGTCAATATTACAAAAATGCATTTCAGAATGAATTATTATACAGACAACTGTAATTGAACAGTAAAATAATTTAAATTTAAAAAAATGAGTTATTTTTTCATAAAATGGTATGAATGAAGCCGTAATACCAAATGTTCATACCTTTTAAAAGTGTTCTACTCTTACAAATTTCTACTTATTTTTTTTACTACCAATGTGTTCTTCTATTATTTGATGGTTACCTCACATGCAGAGTTCTTTACCTCTCTGTATGGGAACTATCTTCCAATTCTTATCTTTTTCCCCAAATGCCACAGCACTGAATTCTAGCATTCTCCCTTTTATATGTTATTGTAGTATTCGTTTTTCTTACAAGGCTTAAACAAGAGAATGCTTCTCTGATGCATGAGAATTGAGTCTTATCTTTGATTTGAAGTCAAATCTTGGGTGATCTGTGTCCTACCCAGAGCAGAGAAGGTACTCAACAATGGTTTCTGAATAACTGGACTTATAAACACATGCTCTAAATGCCTGTTTATCCAACCATTACAAACATTAAGGCAGTAACTTGGAAAACAATGCTTTTCAGTCTGTTCAGTTATGAAACTACAATTATATATAAAAATAACTACTATTTTAATGTATATTACATTTCATTTTAAAATTTAAGTAAATCCCTCTTAGTTATCTTCTACATCTCTTAACTAGTCCCTCTCTTCAACAAGAAAACATTCCACTGAATACAAAATTGTACCTTTTTTGGGGAGAAAGTCATAGCAAGAATCCCTGTACCAAAGTACTATGTCAATCTTGAAGATTTTATAAATGAAAACAGAGCTTGTAATTACTACTGTTAACATGGCAAATATACTAATAATGTGCTTCTGGAAATTGGGAACTATAGCAAAAAAGAGAAAAAAATATTAGAACCAAATAAATTAGAATTTGAGCATAACAAATTAAACATCATCATCCCAGAGAAACCATATTTGGGATTAGCCTGCAGTCCCAAATCCCAGATAGTATTAACCCATTCATTATCACTTAATGATAGATATTAATAATGTACAAGGCCAACTAGAATGGATGCTATGTAAAAAAAATGTACTGTATTAAATTTCCACCTAAGTAGTATAATATACAATCTCATAGAAAAATAACAAGGACCATAGGATAGAGTACTTCATAGTAAAATGAGTTAAAGTCACTCAAAAGCCAACAAAAGTTCCTAGAGGTAGAAGAGTCAGAAGAAAAGGTAAAAGCTGGAAGAAAAGGGGGATTAGGGATACCACACAAAATGTTTCTCACTTACATATTCTCCAGGTTTCACTTGCTAATTATTCATTCAGCGACAGATTGCAGAGCAGGTGGGGCAAAGGAGTAAGGTGAAGAGGAGGTAAAAAGGGAGGATGTAAAGAAAAAGAAAAAAGAAGAAGAAAGTGACTTCTAAATGTCAGGGGCCATGCAGGCATCAAGAAGAGAGAATCTAAAGGCTCTCTTATTTTAGTTTTTCAATATAGGCCTTTGATCCATCTGCAATTGATTTGGGTATAAAGTAGAAATCCGGATATACCACTTTCCAGACCAACAATCAATCGGCTAAATTGAAAGTTGATGTTTATAGTCTTCATAACTGTAGCTTCATACAAGATCATGATACCTCTAGTATAAATCTTCCAGACTTGCTGTTTTTATTCAAGACCACTAGGGGTGTCCAACCTGTGGCCCATGGACTGAACACAGCCCAGGATGGCTGTGAATGCAAGCCAACGCAATATCATAAATTTACTTAAAACATTACTAGATTTTTTTGTGTGTGTGATTACATGTCACAATGTATTTAGTGTGTGGCCCAAGACAACTCTTCTTCTTCCAGTGTGGCACAGAGATGCCAAAAGGTTGGACACCCCTGAGAGTATTTTTGGCTCTTTACATTTCCCTATGACTTTTAGAGTAAGCCCACCTAAAACCACATACCCCCACCACCCACATACACCCATACTTGCACAAATTGTGCTGAGATTTTTAGTGGAATGGTTTTGAATCTATAAATTCATTTGGGGACAACTAACATCTTTATAACATTGAGTCTTTCAATATATGAACAATATATATTCCCCCATCTGTTTAGGTCTTTTCCAATTTATCTCAACAATTTTTTTGTTTCTTTCTTTTTTAGTTTATATTACAGAGGTCTTGAACAGCTCTTACTAGATTTATTCCTATGACTTTGACAGTCTTTGATGCTACTTTAAAGGTTATCATTTCAATTTAATTTCTACTGGTATTGGTTTGTTATTGGTACTTACAGACATACATAGTAATACTATGTATATATGTAGACTAGTGTGACCTTGCTAAATTCACTTACAGTTCTAACAGTTTAGATTTTGTTTCATGTATGTATTCATAAATACCCTATTTTAATTTAACTACGACTAATCTTAAAATATTTCACAAATACTCTTAATACTGTGTATAAAGATTATACAACTGATAAAAATCGATGACTTCTGACATCCTCTCCAGAAAGTGGATATTTAGACTTCCCCTGTGCATCCATCATTCACCTGAACACATTCATTAGGTACCTACCATGACCAGACTTAAGATGCTACTAGTTCTGGAAATGGAATAATTAGCAAAATAAATGGTCTATACCATCACAGAATTTATAGTCAAGTAAAGAAAACTAAGTATGATAAATATTGTGATTGGGACATATGGTGCTATGGAAGTACATTTGTTTTGGGAGAGAGCAGGACAGAAAAGCTCCTTAACAGAAGAAATTGTTCAGCCAAGATGAGAAAAAAAGAAGTTATCCAGGTTAACAGGTATCCAAGACCAAGGAAATAGCATTGAAAACTTCAAGGTCACAGAATCTTACCATGCTAAAACAAAATTCCATTCCCAATAAAATTTTGTTGTTTACCTGGGTGTGTTAATTGGATATATGCTGCATTTATACCATATGTATTCCTGGCTACACAGGTAAATGGATATAGATAAAATTTACTTTTCACTTCTGAAATATTAAGCATTAGGATGATTGTATTCCTTTTTTTGAATGAAGGATTTTCCACTCTGTTCAAAAGAGAGAGAGTGAGAAAATAAAGTTATTTAAGTAAACTGCATTAACAACAAATAAGACACATGTGCATGGTTTATCTCTTCATTTGTTGCATAAATTGCAGCAGAAGCAATCACCAGCCCTAAGAACAGGTGTGAAAATCAGGCTGCTAGCCACAATGATGGTAGATGTGATAGCCCTAGGACCACTGTCAATAAAAGACTCAGCAGCAGAGAAATTGAATTAAAATCACCAGCTTTCAAGAAGAAAAATAGAGATATGAGCATGTTGGTCTCCTTGGGGCACAGAGAAAAATATATGGAACAAGAGTAGAGTCAGCAGGTGACTGAGGGTCAGAATGTAATGCTAAGGAGTCAGGAGTTTAGAGAGCTTATACATAGCCACTGGAGACTTGAGAAGTGGAGTGCATGCTTCCTGACCCCATTTAATGAGTCTTTTTTAGAGTACTTAAAAAATAGAATAACATGAAGGTTATTCAGGAAAATTGTTTCATTGGACTGTTGCAACATATATAACTAATTTAAGAAAAAGCCTTCTAAATGGTCCTGAATTTGCACCACAATGACATGTATTTTTATCTTAAATATACAAGACCTCTTAAATTCTGTTTAGCTTTGCAAAACTCAGTGTGGGCAGCAAAGGGATAAGAACCAATCAACTGTAAACTAACTTTTGCTATTAGGTTGAACTGTCAAAGTTATACAAAGTATAACACGCAATTTAGCACCAAAACTTCTCTAATGTAAGGGTGGCTTTCAGCATACTTACGGTCTATAGTCTTCCACAAGCACTGGATCATCATCAATCATTGACCCATTCCACTTCCAATAGACATTGTCACTGAACTGGCCAGTGACATTGCATATCAATTGTAGCTGGGATCCTGCAAAGCAATGTATTTTTAATCATAGTATTAATTGACTTTTTGTGATCTATCAGTATTAACAAATGACTATTGAATAAAAATTTTTAATTACACAAAAGCACAAAGAAAAAGAAAGATCACCCTTAAACCTACCACCCAGAAATGACCACTATTAGTAACATTATTTATCTCATATCTTACCTTCTCTATGCACACATGCACTTTTTAAAATGAGGTATAATGTATATCATTTGTAATGATTATTGCATTGGGAATGCTGACTCATGCCATTAGCCTTTCAGGGCTGCTTAATATTACACAATACAGACACAATATGATTAATTATTGTCCTATTGTTAAATACATTGTGTTTCTAATTTTTCATTACTATGTTAGTATTCCAATGAACATTCTTGTACATCAATATTATACATACCCTTAAGTACTACTTTAAATGAAAATCTAGAAGTAGAATTCAGTTAAAAGGTGATACACATTTGAAAAACTGACCACCCTCTCCCAAATGAGACTGTAAGCCTACACTGTGCCCAGCAGTGTGTGCAACTGCCATTTCCCTCCCCAATTCCCATACCAATCACTGCCAATTCAGAAAAGAAAAAAACTTCATTTAAATTTCACCTGCATTTCTTCAATTAATAGTGAATTGACAGGTTTTTCATAAGTTTGGTGTTCATTTGCCTTTAAGAACTGCTTATTACTCCTATTATCATTAATCACATTCTCATGTTAAACTTACTGATGTGGAAGAGTTCTTTATTCATGAAGGGTATTAATTCTTCATCATACATGAAAACTATTTCAAAAATCCTTCAGCATTAGTCACTTTCATTTCATTTTTATTTATAATTCTTTGGTACAGATATTTTTATTTTTTGTTTGGTCAAATGTATTAGTTTATCTGTTTTTGTTATTTTTTCCCTAAAATATCTACCATCAAATCAGGTAAATATCTATGTACACTTTATTTGGAGCAAATAATACTTTCACTGTTGTACTGTTTTATAGTTTTAAGGGGGCACGAGAATTTTAGCTTTTGCAGTCGTTTGTGACCCTTCAAAGTATCATAGTACATTAATAGATAAACAATATTATCTGTGGTATTAACATGTAAAGAAGATGACGACTAGGGAAAAATGCCTCTTTCAGATCTAAAGGGGAACAACAACACACACAAAAAAGGGGAAATACTGCTCTAGATTATATTGGCCTATATTCTTTTTTTTTAATATATTTTATTGATTATGCTATTACAGTTGTCCCATTTCCCCCCTTCTCTCCCCTCCACCCTGTACCCCCCTCCCACCGACATATCCCCCCTTTAGTTCATGTCCATGTATCATACTTATGAGTTCTTTAGCTTCTACATTTCCTGTACTATTCTTGCCCTCCCCCTATCTATTTTCAACCTACATTCTATGCTACTTATTCTCTATACCTTTTCCCCCTCTCTCCTCCTCCCACCCCCCTGCTGCTAACCCTCCATTTCTGTGGTTCTGTTCCTGTTCTAATTGTTTACTTAGTTTCTTTTGGTTTTGCTTTAGGTGTGGTTGTTAATATTTGTGAGTTTGCTGTCCTTTTACTATACATGTCTTTTCTTTATCTTCTTTTCTTAGATAAGTCCCTTTAGCATTTCATAAAGTAAGGGCTTGGTGATGATGAACTCCTTTAACTTGACCTTATCTGAAAAGCACTTTTTCTTCCCTTCCATTCTAAATGAGAGCTTTGCTGGATAGAGCAATCTGGGATGTAGGTCCTTGTCTTTCATGACTTGGAATATTTCTTTCCAGCCCCTTCTCTTCTGTAAGGTCCCTTTTGAAAAATCAGCTGACAGTCTGATGGGAACTCCTTTGTAGGTTACTGTCCCCTTATCTCTTGCTGCTTCTAGGATTCTCTCCTTCGTTTTTACCTTGGCTAATGTAATTATGATGTGCCTTGGTGTGTTTCTTCTTGGGTCCAACTTCTTTGGGGCTCTCTGAGCTTCTTGGATTTCTTGGAAGACTGTTCCCTTTGCCAGGTTGGGGAAGTTCTCCTTTATTATTTGTTCAAATATGTGCTCAATTTGTTGCTTTTCCCCTTCTGATTCTGGTACCCCTATAATTCGGATATTGGAACGTTTAAAGGTGTCTTGGATGCTCTTAATCTTTTCCTCGATTTTTTGAATTCTTATTTCATCATGCTTTCCTGCTTGGTTGATTCTATCTTCCTTCTGGTCCACTGTATTGTTTTGAGACTCATATTCCTTCCTTTCACTATTGGCTCTCCTCCACGTATCTTCCTGAATCTCTTTTATGGTAACCTGCATCCTTTCATCTAAATTGCGTCCAAAATCAACCAATTCCGTGAGCTTTCTGATCACCAGTGTTTTGAACTGCGCATCTGATAGATTGGCTATTTCTTGGTCGCTCAAAAGGATGAGTCCTGGGGGAATGATCTGCTCTGTTGAAAACATATTTTTCCCCTGTCTCTCCCTTTTTTTTTTTTCAGTCTGGTTGCTCTAGTTATGGTGGGGGACGGAGCCTTAGGTGTTCCCTGGGGCTGGGCACCCCAGTCGCTAGATTGTGACGTTATATGTGGGGGCAGGGCGGGAGCAGGGACGGGAGAAAATAATGGCGGTAGTTCCGTTCTCCTGGATTCAGACCCTTCTCTGGGCTCCCGGGCTGCGAGTTCTGCCCTGGTCCACAATCGCTACCCCTCTGGGTCTGCCAGCTGCAGCTTGCGTACTCAGGGATCACCGCTGCGTTCTTGTGCCCCGGATAGCTGTCGCACCAATTTCGAGCCAAACTTTCCCCAACTTCCGCGCACCGCCGACCCGCGCCAGCTCCGCACCCGCCCAGCTCGTCTTCTCCTGCCAGTCCGGATGAACGCGTCTACTTCAACTTCTTGGCTGCCTGACTTCCATTCAGATAAATCCTCTGCCGGATCTGGGCATTATTCTGACTGTAAATTATTGTTGTAAATTACTGTTGTTCTAATCTTAGTTGTGCAAGGAGGTATGATGCATCCACCTATTCCTCCATCTTGCCGGAAGAAGCCCCTATATTCAATTTTCAATTTTCACATCTTTGTCAGTTTATAACTAAGAATATCTTTATATTACCTTCCTTCATAAATAACAATTCAGCTAAGAACAGAATCCACAGGTAACAAACTCTTATCTTCTAATCTCTGTCTTCATGTAGTTACAGAAAATAATGCTGTATACCAACTTGATTTTTGATCCTCTGATACAAAAATCTGTTTTATATTTATTTTCTTTTTTATTGAATTTATTGAAGGGTGATAGGTTTCAAGTGTACAACTCAATAAAACACTATCTGCACACTGTAATATGTGCCCATTGTCCCAAGAAAAGTCTCTCTCTATCCCAATATTTCCTCCCTTTACCCACCTCCACCTAGCTCTTGCCCCTTTCCCTCTGGCTATGATCACACTTAAATCTGTGTCTATGTGTTATTATATATTTTTTTTTGCTTTAAGCAAAAAATCCCTTCGATTTTTTTCAATCAGTCCCCCCAACCCGGTCCCCTCTGACAGCTGTCAATCCGTTCTGTGTATCCATGCCTCTGTTTCTATTCTATTTATCAGCTTATTTTCTTCATTAGGTTCCATATATTAGTGAGATCTTATGATAGCATCTGTCTTTCTCTGACTGGCTTATTTCACTTAGCATAATAATCTCCAGATCTACTCATGCTGTCATAAAAGGTGAGATTTCCTTTTTGTACAGTCCATTAGTATTCCATTGTGCAAATATACCACAACTTTTATTCACTCATACACTGGTGGACACTTGAGCTGTTTCCAGATATCGGCTATTGTAAATAGCACTGCAATGAAAATAGGGGTGCAAATATTCTTTCAAATTACTGTTTTGGGTCCCTTTATATATGTATTCTCAGAAGTGGGACAGCTGGGTCAAAAGGTAGTTCCATATTTTATTTGTTTTTTTTTTTAGATTTTTATTTATTTTTGGAGAGGGGAAGAAAGGGGGGGGAGAAACATATATGTACAGTTACCTCTCATGCGCCCCCTACTAGGGACCTGGCCCACAACCCAGGTGGGCCCAGACTGGGATGTGCCCAGACTGGGAATCAAACCCATAACCCTTTGGTTCACAGGCTGGCACTCAATCCACTGAGCTACACCAGCCAGGGCCCATTTTTTATTTTTTGATGAAACTCCATACTGTTTACAGAGTGGCTGTACCAGTCTATGTTTCCATCAACAATGCACAAGATCCTCTTTTCTCCACATCCTCATCAGCACTTGTTTGTTGATTTGATGATAGCCATTCTAACAGGTGTAAGGTAATAGCTCATGGCAGCTTTAATATGCATCTCTCACATAATTAGTGATGCTGAGGACTTTCTCATATCTCTTTTGGTCATCTCTATGTCCTCTTTGGAGAAGTATCTATTCTGGTCTTTTGCCCATTTTGTAACTGGATGTTGGTCTTTCTGGTGTTGAGCTGTATAAGTTATTTATATATCTTGGAAATTAACCCCTTATCAGTTCTCCCCTTCAGTGGGTTCCCTTTTCATTTTGTTGATGATTTCTTTTGCAGTGCAAAAGCTTTTTATTTTAATGTAGTCCCACTTGTTTAATTTCTTCCTTTGTTTTCTTTGTCCGAAGAGGTATATAGGCAAAAATACTGCTACAAGAAAGGTTTTTTTTTAATGCTCACCTGAGGATATATTTATTGACTTTAGAGAGGGAGGGAGGAAGGGGCTAGCAAGAAAGAGAGACAGTACAGGGGCAAGACATGTGAGAAAGAAACACCAATCAGTTACCTCCACACACACTCAACTGGGGATCAAACCTGCAACCTAGGTATGCACTGGGGCACCTAGGTACCTTGATTGGGGAATGAACCCACAACTCTTTGGTGTATGGTACAACACTCCAACCAACTGAGACACCTGACCAGGGCAGATGTCTGAACTGTAGCATGTTTTCTTCTAGGATTTTCATGCTTTTACAACTTGCATAAATATCTTTTATCAATCTTGAGTTTATTCTTGTGAATTTTGTATGTTGGTGATCTAATTTCTCTCTCTGTTTTTGCATGTTCCTGTCTAATTTTCCCAACACCATTCATTGAAGTAGTTATCTTGACTCCATTTTATGCTCTTGCCTCCTTTGTCAAATATGAATTGACCATAAAGGTGTGGGTTTATGTGTGCTCTCTGTTCTAGTCACTGATCTATATACCTGTTCTTATGCCAGTATCAGGCTGTTTTGATTACAATGGCCTTTTAGCATGGCTTGGTATGTTATGCTCAGATAATATACCTCCAACTTTGTTCTTATTTTTCAAGATTGCTGAAAACTGGATTGAGATAAAATTGATGTATTTGTTTGTAATAAGATTAAATCTAAAATATCATTTGTGATAAAGCAGTTCCAAGTTTCAAGTTCTTTTTTGGCATGTTTTGCATTTGGTCAAACTAATGAAGTTGACACAAAATATTCTGCAGTTCTTCTCTAATTTGTCTTCTTATTGGATTTTTCCTCCACTTTTTCCCTTATCCTCTCCAAAAAAATACTCTTCATTCATGTCTAAGCCATCTTCACTTTCTTTATGAGAAATATCTTGCTCAGTATCCAACTCCTCTGAACAAACTTCCACAAAATCTTCATCTTCTTTTTTTTTTTAAAGATTTTATTTATTTATTTTTAGAGGGGGAAGGAAGGGAGAAAGAGAGAGAGAGAAACATCAATGTGCAGTTGCCAGGGGTCATGGCCTGCAACCCAGGCATGTATCCTGACTGGGAATCAAAAAATCTTCATCTTCTAAATCACTTTCATTTTCATATTCAACACTATCATTCTCATCATCAGATTCAAATAGAATTTGCTGAAGTTCACCATCTCTTGGACTATTGAACTGATATATTTTTCCAGCCATTTTCAATGGTAAATGAAAAAAAACACACAACACTGACTTCAAAGTTCATGAATAAAACTACACTAACACTGACTTCAGAGTTTGTGGTCTCTCAGATAAAATTTCCTATTGAATATCACATAATCTTATGAAACACGTGATAACCAAATTGATGGCTTAAAGGTATGGCATAACATTAGTCACAAACACACAGCTAGTCATGACCTTGAGTCTATGCACCTGATATATGTAACAATATCTTTAAAAAAGACTTTGTTTGTATCCCTCAGATCAGCTGCAACCACTGCATGGTTAAGGTTATTATTGGTAGGTACTTATTGCCATTTTATTTTTTGCCTGGACTTCCTACAGGCTTATGAAGAAAGGCTGTAGAATGGGCTGGTCATGCCACTCTGACACTTTCTCAAGCTGAAGCCTAGTAGGGCAGGATGACTAGGTTGGGAAGACATGGCTAGTGGGTCCCCTACTTGGGGATAGTGTGGTCAGACACTGAATGGAGAGAATGTGGCTCCTACTCCAGAGCCATACCACACAGTCTCTGTTAGTATCCAACTCTAGCTCCCTCAGGAGGAGCACAATCCGGGTTCAAGTTTGGTGCAGCCAGCCATTCCCACTGCAGGAGCAAGCATGGCAAAACAGGGCCACCACGACTTTGGAAAACAGATCAAGAAAGCCCTTTGTTGGGGGTAACACCAGTGGGGATGTGGGAGGGGGTGAGCTGCATGCTTCCCCTCAGCTTCACAGCCAGGCCACTAGAGACCCTGACAAGGGAGTCTTCTGTTGGGGGTGGCACCTGCCAAACCCTCAGGAGGGGGAAAAGATTGGCTCTCATTCCAAAGCCACACTGTTCAATGAGAGTCTGTAGTTTCTCCAGAAAAAGACCTCAGGTCCCTGTTGGGTGTAGCCAATAATCCTTTCTGCCAGACTTGAGCTCAGCAGGGTGGTGTTGCCAGTATTTGGAGAGTCAGTACACTCCCCTAGCTGGTGCTATAAGAACAGGAGTGCCTGATCCTAGGAGATGGTGCCTGAGGGTGGTGTGGAATAGGGACTCAGAACAGGGACTTCAGCAGCTGACACTCCAGATCTCTATCCAGAGCCACACCACCTAAATCTTCTCTTTATGATTCCTGTATGCTGTGTGTCTCCTTCCTTCTACCAAAGCCCCGTATGAGTGCCCAGAAGAGTGAGCTTCTGTGAGTTGGCCCTTTAAGAGAGCATCTGGATTCTAGCAGACTCCCTCTTCTTCTCAGTAAACAGAGTCCCTGAAGATTTTCACTGCCAGATGCTATCCAGGCTCCTCTTCCCGGCCCTGGTGCTCTGGTTTGGGGGTCATGGTGTGGGGGTGAGACCCCATGCAACCTCGGGGGGGGAACTTTTACAACTTCTCAGCTGCCACACCTGGGTAGAGGGGCCAGCCCTCTCTGCATCTTCACCCTTCTTACCAGTCTCTGTGTAACTTCCGTAAATTCTTGGATATAATACTCCTGTTTAGTTGCCCTTCAGTTGGTCACTCAGATTGATTGCTCTGTAATTTAGCTGTAAATCTGGTTTGGCTCTGGGAACAGGTGTGTGTAGCTTCCACCTACTTCAAAGATATCTCGGATCTCTCTGTTTTTATGTTTAGACCAGTGGTTTCTAACAGAACTTTCAGCAATGGTGAAAATGTCCTATATTTGTATTAATACTGTAGTCACTGGTCACCCGTATCTATTAAGCTCTTGACTGAGACACTAATTTTCAATTGAACTAAGTAATTAATTTAATTTAAATTTACATATACCTAACCATATGTGGCTAGTGCCTATTGTATTGTATAGTGTAGGTCTAATGAGTATGAGATTTCTTCTCATTCTTGAAATAAAAAATGTTCACTAACTTGAAAAAGTATTTTTCTAGAATGACTATCTTTTTGACCTATAGTCTTACTCTTCTGCCTAAAAGCTTAACACCCTGGGCATAAGAAATTCATTGTGTACCAAATAAATTACATTCTTCTTTCCTAGGCCTGTTGAAATTGGCCTTTGGCTGGTGTTGTCACGTGTAATAGGTTTCCACAGAAAAGCAAGGATGGGCAAATCAGACTTGGTTAGAGTCAAGAAATCCAAAGAAACATTTAACATACAATCTATGCCACTTTCTTTCTAAATATAGATATATCCAGTAAACTACTTAAATTTACTACTATGTGTAGTAAAGGTACAATTTATCTTAATCTTGAATTCAAAATAATTATTTCAGCACATCCTAATATGAGGCCACTTACCCAAGACCACTTCCATCGTCTCATTAACTGGACTCACAATCACAGGCCTCATGGGCCTATTTTCCTCTGAAAGAAAAACATCCACAGGGCTTCTCAGTCTCATATAGACTAGAATCTCAAGTGACAACAACACTTGGCTAAATATACCAAAACATACTACACAGCATCCTGCCAGATATTCCCTTAAGTGCCTGAAGCATTTATGACAGGAGACAGAAGACAAGAGGTGAAGGAAGGAGGCTTGAAAGCCATAGCAAAACTATGAATACCCACTAAAATGCCTGCACCCTTCTGAACCCATGGAATTTGATGCTACAGAAAACCACATATGACACCAGGGCTCGAGGCTCCAGACAAGTGCCTCTCTTAAAGTGAATCCAGGAATATGAGCAGTCATAGAAATGTACTTCCCTTGGTGGAGCATTATTCCCTAGAAAAGCCATCCAAGGCTAGATCTGCTTACATTCAGTGCCTTTAATAATGACCCAAGAGTAGTATGCCAAGAAATTTGGTATAATTTATTAAAACAGGCATAAAAATATTAAGTAGCTCTAGAAAGTAACCTGGCTTTTATTTATAAGAAGATTGGTTTCAAGGGGTAACCTGTGGCCAACCCCGGAAAACTATGAACTTGAATGTAAAGTATTAAAAAAAAGGAAGCTCCATCAAGGCAGGATATTGTCTTTTTTGTTTGCTAATATATACCTAGAACAGTGACTGGCACATAGTAGATGCTCAATAAATAATTTTAAATCTGCCTTTAGAAAAAAATTAAAAATGACCTCACCCCTGATTAAGTATATTATTTCTATATAAGGGATCAGAAAAGGAGATGAAGAATATATTTGCTAGTCTAGTTACTAGACAGATGACTAGGTAGATGGATAGATGATAGATAGATAGATAGATAGCTAGACAGATAGATAGACACATAGATAAATACATAGATAGATCCATCTCAGGAAAAACAAACCAGAGCTAGACAATGACCAGATGATTGTGACTACTGAATATTACAATTTACTAATGCTTGTAGGAATTAATTGTGTTCAATAATATAAACTTTGAAAAAAATAAATTACTATTGAATTGAGATAGTTCAGCTATATGTAGGGTGGTCATGTTCTGGGTGACCTGTGATATTCCCTGTTTATGCCTGTTGTCCCAGCATAATTTTTAATAAAAACCTCTTTAACTTTCAAACTCCTGGTTGGAGTAACTCTTTGTATATTAGAGAAAGCTTAAAACTCTGATATTTACAGTAAGATCAAGCATTCTGTCATCCCCAGATAACTTGTCAGAGTGCACTTTGTTGTAAAATAGTTTTTATTTTTTTAAATTTTTTAAGGTTTTTTTTATTTTAATTTTGTTCAAGTACAGTTTTCTCCCTTTTACTCCCATTCCAGCCCACCCACCCTACCCTCCCCACTTCCTTCCCATTACCACCCTCCCCCTAGTTTTTGTCCATGTGTCCTTTAAATTTGTTCCTGTAAAATAGTTTTTAATATGAAACATGCTCAGTAGAGAATTGAAAGCCTCAGGAAATTAACAAGAATCATCATTATGAACCTATTTATTGCTCATCTGTTCTGCATCAAATACATAACCACGTAATTGATCTCTAATCTTCCCAACAACCTAGGAAGGATGTATCATCTTCATACAGAGGAGGAAGCAGGCTTAGAGAGGTAAAGTAATTGGGCTAACAGGGAACTAACAAGAGGGAGATTATGGGGGTGTAACTTATTCCAAAGCCCATTATCATCCTCATCTTCATGCAAATGATCCTCATTGCTAGACATTCAGATTCCCCAAGGGAAGGAGCCCAGAACTGCCTTCATACACCAGCCAGAATCAGCCCGAGTTCTCAGGAAGAACCATTTTTAGCCATCCCAAAGAACAAGTCTCCTAGTTCAATTGGAAAATGCAGCTCATGTTGTCTAATTAGCTCTGCATCTGAAGCAGAAATGAAATACATTTACATAGTATTTAACAACAAATTAAGACAATGTGACCTTTGGCAAGTCATCAAGATTCACGTGGATTTTGTCTCCAAGGACAATGAAGGTAATAGAATTGTAGTCTCTGGGCTTTCCCAGATATAAACTCCTAGGATTGAAACTATGACTCACCTAGAGTTAGAAGTTCTATAACCCGGGAGATGCGATATTGCTTTCCCAAGTATGTGTAGGATGCAAGACAAGTATAGTTCCCTTTATGCGCTTCAGTCACATTCATGATAATGAGCTTACTTGATTCACCAATATAATTTATATTGTCAAGAAGTAGAGGTTTGCAATCCTAGATAGAGGGACAGGATGGAAGTATTGAAAACCAATTAATAACTTGCTCCAGTCAGCCAGGAAAAAAATCTATTTTTTTCATAGCAGCAAATGTTTTATAGATATATATATATATATATATATATATACATTATATTTTATATAAATTTATGTGTATACACAAATATACATATATATGAAAAGAAAGGTTCCTTGCGTACAAGTTTTAATATTGTAATTTTTATGGCAAAAGGCATATTATTCCTAGGATATTAAATGTTTAGGCCTATGAGCCTTGCATTTTGAAAATAAATTTGTATTTGTAAATTAAAAAAACACATTTGAGGAAAGAATGCTCACACTATAGTTTCTCTGTAATGCTGTACTTCCTTTCCTCACTGATGCTATTTATTTTGTGTTTCTTACCCTATACAGGATGATTCTTCCAAGTAAGCTCCAATAACCTAGGTAGATCAAAGGTATCCAAACACAATGTGTTCTCTATATAATGCTAGTCAATCACTTTTAAGACAGTTACATAAACTACTAACTTATTTAAGGACCACAAGATATTTTAAATAAAACACAAAATAATACATTTTGTCATAAACAGTTATCTCTTAAAAACCCTAAATTTATACTCAGTCTTATCTTTAAACTTCTTTTATTCTTACTATATTCTTCTCAACTGTATCTAATTAAATAAAAATAACATAAAGATTTTAGTTAAGCTGCAAATTAAATAGATGTAGTCTTACAACTTATAAAATGTTCCTATTAAATTTTACCACTAAAAAGCAAACAATGTGTCAAATGAAAAGTACTTTTCAGATTCAACATATTGTCTACAACAGAAAGCTATTTTATTTGCTGGAAAAGTAAAATACCATATTTAACATAATATTACCTTATACCACTGTATTTTTGGTAACTCATTGTTTTCATCTTTAAAATAATCCAAATAAGGACATACAAGTTGTCCATCTCCTGCAATAGGCAGTTTCTGTGGAAATATAGCTTGTGCACTGTAACACAAGTTAGGTTCACGTTGTACAAATTTTGCAGTTATTTTAATCTTGAGGCAGTAAGTTGAATTTCTAAAATAAATCAAAATAGGTCAATTAAGCATTATTAAGGGATTTTTCTGTCTTTATTATAGGGACATAGAACATGTTTTTAATACATTAGTTACTTTCTTACCTTACCACACAATAGTAATGTCCTGAATCCTCTACCTTAGCTGGCACAAACCAAAGTTTATCTTTGTGCTGATGAATCCTGGAGTCTCTTTCTGTAGATATGGATGTCTTGCTGTCATTTTTATACCAATTTATAGTGCCTTTGTTTTCATTTGGGTTAAGAGGACATGAACGGACATCTATGTCATATGCAGAAGCGGCTAAAATTATTTTATCTTTACGTTTCTCACATTTACCTTTAAAAGGGAAAGAAAACAAATTCTATATGAAATCTGACAGTGTTTCTTAATATAATATCTACATATAAACTTACCAATTATTCAGTATATCAATTCCTATTTAATATGAGTTTTAGCAGCCTTATTATTAACAACATTATCTTGGAAGTTTAAAAGGTTAATATTCAAATCCAGTTGTGTTACTTACTACCTGAGTGCCCTTGAGCAAGTTATTTAACCTCTTATCCCCTCCTAATCATCTAAACATTGGTGAAAATGTATCAGGTGAGAGACCTACTTGGGTACAAGATGGAGTATCAGGGACTGCATTTACCCTACCATCTGAACAACTGAAAAATGGACAAAATACATAAAACAACAATGTTTAAGACTTTGAACATCAGGAAACAAAGGACAGGAATATCAGAAAGGTAGGAATCAAAGGAGGTGAGCCCTATAATATTCCCAAATTACTGCCTAGAGAGATTCAAGACCATGGCATCGCAAGAAGGAAATGTAAGCAAAGTCCATTGTTCTCTGAGTTGAGAAAATGGAGCTGGAAATTCAGGTAAATCAAAAGTTCACAGGACAGAGCACCAAATAAATTAGCACTGCACAGAGAAAGAGACAGGCAGGAAGAGGGAGATGGAGAAAGAGGAAACAAGTGCTTTGAAGATCACCAGAGAATCTCCCTCAAGTTTTCAGCTGAGTTTGATTGGTGTTAGGATATAAGAAAAACTACCCAAGGCAACAGTGAGAACTGCCATAAGGATTAGAGTAAATAATCTTTGGCGTGCACACACTTCTGGAAATATTTTTGTTGATAACTAATGTGGAAATCCTCATTAATCATGGGGCATTAGGTAGAATACCCAGAGGGATTTGACTTAGTAAATGGGGAAAATTAGGCCTAGAATAACTTTTTTTCTGAACATGACTAATAAAATTTAAAAGCAAGACCTGAAAAGATCAACTACTTTCAAGTAACAAACCTGTGACAGAACAAATGAAGAACATTTTTAGTAATACAAAAATATCCAGCACCCATCATAGTAAAAATCACAATGTCTGGCATCTAATAAAAAATTACTAGGCATGCAAAGAATTAATATATATAACTAATAATGAGGAGAAAATAATACTGACACAGAAAAAGACAGAGATGATAGAATAAATGGAAAAATTAAAGTAGTTATCACTATTGCATTTTACTTAATCAATTACTAGATCATACACATTGAGAAGAGACATGAGAGCTTTTTTTAAAAAACTTAAATAAAATTTCCAGAGATGAAAACTACAATGTTGACTTAAAAAATAACACAGGATCTGATTAATGTCAATTTGTCACTGCAGAAGAAAAAATAAGTGAACTTAAGACATGGCATTAGAAATTATTCAAAATTAAACACAGAAAAATAACATAACAAAATTAACAGGGCATTAGTTAGCTGTAGGACAACTTCAATACATGTAATAAGAATTCCTGAAGAAGAAAGGTGAGTGAATCAGAAAAAAAATATATATTTTAAGACCTACGTGTTGAAATTTTTCAAGATTTTTATGAAAATGGGGAACTCATAGACCCCCAAATCACAATGAACCCCAAGAAAAAGAACCATAGAGGAAACTCGACCAAACAAAGAAACAAATGATGCAGCCTTCTTGCCAGAAACAATACATGCAAGAAGAAAGTGGAATGAAGATAAGTACTGAAAGAAAAAAGATAATCAACTTAGAATTCTATATTCAGTGAAAGTAACTGTCAAAAATAGAGGCAAAATAAACTTTTCTGCATTTATTCATAAAAACTGTAAAAATTAATCACCAGTTGGCCAGTACTATCTGAAAAACATAAGAGGTCCTTCAGAAATAAAGAAAATAGTATCAGATGAAAAATGAATCTACATAGAGGAATATGAACACCAGAAATGTTAACTACATGTGTAATTATAAAATAATTTTCTTAATATTTAGATCTCTTTTAAAATAACTGCATGTTTAGAGCAAAAATAATAGTGTACTGTGAGATTTATAACATATAAAGGAGCAAAATACATGGAAACAAGGTCAAGTTCTAAAATGGATGTATAATGTTTTAAGATTTTTATACTATATGTGAAATGGTATAGCATCATGTAACCAGTGATAAGTTAAAGATGGATACTAGAAACCTGAGAGCGGTTATTTAAAAAAACAGAAACAGTTACTAGTATAAGCCAACAAAGGAGATTAAATGAATCATGAAAATCCTCAATCAATTCAAAAGGCAAGTCAATTAAAACAAAATCCTTATCAATCCAAAAAGAGAAAAAAAACAAAGAATTGATGGGACAAATAGAAACTAAAATAACAAGGTCCTAAAATTAAACCCAAATATATTATTAATCATATTTAAAAATTTTAATGATCTAAACACCCCAATTCAAAGGCAGAGATGGTCAGATAGATGAAGTTAGAAGGATCCAACTGTATGCTGCCTAATGCACACACACATGCTGTCACACTACTTACACACATTTTAAATATAAGAATACAAATATGTTCAAAAGTTTAAAAAATGAGGTGGGGGAGAATACCATGTTAACACTAATCAAAAGAAGGTTTAAATGGTTATTATATTGTTAATAACCAAAGTAGATTTTACAGTAAAGAATATCATCAGGAATAAAAAGGGTCATTTCATGATGATAAAGGAGTCATTCATCAAGAAGTACATAGTAATCCTCAATGTTTACTCACCTACTAATAGTGCTTCAAAAGCACTGCAAGAAGAAATAGAGAAACCCACAATTATAGTCAGAGATTCCAATACCCTACTCACAATAATGGACAGAACAGGTAGAACAATTAGATAAATAATCATTAATGATATAGAAGATTTGAACAATGGATCAACCTATTTGGCATAATTGATTTTTATAGAAAATCCTAACCAACAACAGCAGAATACATATTTTTAAGTAAACACAACAAACTTATCAAGCTATACAATATTCTTGCTCATAAGCCAATGATTGATACATTTAAAAGGATTCAAATCAGTCAAAGCTATATTCTCCAATGAAATGGGATTCAATTAGAAACCAATAGCAGAAAGATAACTAGGAATTCCCAATATATTTGAGAAAACATTTTAAATGAATATAAAATACACTGTTAGCTGGGAAGCCATACAGTTCTAACTTATCAGTTCCATAAAGTACCAGCAGATTTGAACATAACTTCCACAGAATGCAGAATGCAATAATAAAAAGTATTATTCATTAAAAACTAAAAAAAACATACTTCTAAATAACCCATAAGTCAAAGAAGAATAAAAAGGGAGGGAAAACACATGTCAAAATGGATGGTATACAATGGAAACAGTGTTTAAGGAAAACCTGCTGCACTAAATGCCTATATAAGAAAAAATATCTCAAATTGATGACTTCAGTTTCCACTTAATAAATTAGAAAATAATCATACCCAGAGTAAGCAGAAGAAAAAAAGTAATATAGATCCAAGAGATAATCAATGAAATGGAAAACAGAAAAACAATACAAAAAAAATCAGATACCAAAAGCCGGTTCTTTCAGAAAAATCAGTATCACTGATAAAATCTCCAGCCCAATTGATCAGGAAAAAAGAGAGGTGACATCTCTCATTAAAACACTTTAAGCCCTGGCCATGTAGCTCAATTTGTTGGAACATCACCCCCTAATCAAAAGGTTGAGGGTTTGATCCAAGGTCAGGTCATATGCCTAGGTTGTGGGTTTGATCCCCTGCCTGGGTACACACATGTCCGATCCCTGGTCTGGACATGTACAATCCGAGGTCCCGGTGCCAATCCTGTGTCCAGGCATGTATGGGAGGCAAGGGATTGATGCTTTTCTCTCACACTGATGTTTCTCTCCCTTCCTCTCTCCTTTCCTCTCTCTTTAGAAACAATGAAAAAAATGTCCTCAGGTGAGGCTAAAAAAATACTTTTATAGAGATAATAAGGAAGTATTAACAACAATTTTATGCCAATAAATTCAACAACTTATTGTGAAATGACCAAATTCCTTGAAAGGCACAGGCTATAAAAGCTCCCTCAAGAAAAAATAAATATCTGAATGGTCTTAGAGATATTTAAAGAAAATGAATTTGTATCTAAAAACCTTCCAACAAAGAAAATTTCACGCCTAGATGGCTTCAGTGGTATATTCATGGGAAAAACAATTTTACACAAACTCTTCCAGAAAACTGAAGAGTCAGTAGCCTTGTCATTCACTCTCTGAGGTCAGCACTGCTCTCATACCAAAGCCAGACAAAGAGATTATAAGAGAAAAAAGTCTTTATCATGAACATAAATGCAAACTTTCTTTAAAACAGTGTATGAACCAATCCTACTATATATCAAAAAAGGATAACACGATATTATGTACCTAACATCCCTAGAAATGTAAAGTTGAATTCACATTAAAAAATTGATAAAATTCCATATATTGACTTAGTTCAAAAGAAAAACTATATAATTACCTCTATAGATGCAGAAAGAGCAACCTACAGAATCCAGTATCCATTCCTGATAAAAACTCAGCAAATTAGGAATAAAGAGAAATTTCCTGAACCTAATAAAGGACAGTTATGAAAAATCCACAGCTCTCATATATAGTAAGATTAGGAATTAGGCACAGATGTCCACTCTAATTATCTCTATTCAACATTGTACCAGAAGATCAAATTAGCACATTAAGATAAGAAAAAAAATAAATGTCATCCAGATTGAAGGGGAAAGTGAAATGGCTTTCTTTGCAGACATGATCATCTATGTGGAATATACTATGAAATCTACAATAGACCTAGATGGATTAGTAAATTGTAATGTAATATAAGTATGCAAAATTGAATGGGTTTGCATACACAAGTTAAGAGCAATTCAAAACTGAATTTTTCATGTTGCACTTTTATTTTTTAACAATGAGTTTTTCTTATTGTTGTTCAAGTACAGTTGTCCCCACTGCCCCCCCGCCACCATGTTCTACAACCCACCCACCCCCACCTCCCACCCTGTACCTATACCCTTTGGCTTTGTTCATTGGTATTTTATAGATGTTCTTTGATGACACTTCCCCTATTTTCCCCCATTATCCCTATCCCCCTTCCCCTCTGGTTACGATAAGTTTGTTCTTTATTTCAATGTCTCTGGTTATATTTTGCTTGCTTGTGTGTTTTGTTGATTAGGTTCCACTTATAGGTCAGACCATATGGTATTTGTTTTTCACCACCTGGCTTATTTCACTTAGCATAATGCTCTCCAGTTCCATCCATGCTGTTGTGAAGGATAGGAGCTCCTTCTTTCTTTCTGCTGCATAGTATTCCATTATGTAAATGTATCATAGTTTTAAAAACCAAATTTTTAAAAATTCTGTTTACAATGACATCAAAAGATATGAATAATTGAGGATAAAAGTGACAAAAGATGCATCAGACCTATCCAATTAAAATTATAAAATGGTGCTTATATAAATTAAACAAGATCTGAATAAATGAAGAAATGTATATTCAGTTCATAGATCAGAACACTCAATATCATTAAAATGTTAATTGTCGCAAAATTGGCTTATATTCAACTCAATCCCCATCAAAATCAGAAAAGGACATTTTGTACAAAGTAACAAACTCATTCTAAAATTTATATATAATTTATATATAATTACTCAAAACAAATGATTAAAAAAACAAAATGGAAACAGTTACACTTCTTTAATTCAACATTTATTATAAAGCCACATGAATTAAGACAATATAGTATTGGCATAAAGATAAATAAGTCACTGAACAGAAAAGAGGTTCCAGAAATAAATTACACAAATATATTCAACTGATTTTTTTAAAAGACACAAAAGAAATTCAGTGGAGAAAAGATAGTCTTTTCACAATTGGATATCCTTATGTAAACAACAACAATAAAAAATTTCTGAGCTCTTAAGGCAGGATTTGCAGAATGGCCAAGTGAGAGTCTCCATACAATTCACTCCTCTGCAAAGACAACAAAAAGACTGGAAATTATTCTAAATCAAAGGGTTGCAAAAATCAGAACATTTATTTTAAAAAGTAGCAGCGCTCTGGCCATTATGGCTTAGTTGGTTGGGCATTATCCCACAAACTGAAAGGTTGCTGGTTTAACTCCTGGTCAGAAAGCACACCTAGGCTGCAGGTTCAGTTCCAATCAGAGTGTGTATGAAAGGCAACTGATGGATGTTTCTCTCTCACATTTGTGTTTTCTCCCTTTCTTTCTCCCTCCCTTCCCCTCTCTTTAAAATCAATAAGCATGTCCTAAGGTGAGGATAAAAACAAACAAACAAAATACCAGCAACAGGTGAATCTCAGTAGAACAGCAGAATTTGTGGCTCTGTTACTTAAACTATGCTTATCCTCCTCTCTTCCCAACTCTACTTGGAACTTGAAAACTAGCAGTCTTACAAACACAGTAGCTGTAAAATCCACTAGGCTGGCGAGAGCAAACCAAGTTTGGGGCCCCTCAAAAAGTTCCATTCCAGAGTACTGCCACAATTTGACCTGACCGACAGCATTGTGGAAAAGTCTCACTCAGAGAGTGGTGTTGTTACTATCCTGACTCAGAGGTCCACAGGAAAAGCCCTATTCCAGAGTGTTCATAAAAAAAAAAATCAATCACTGGCAACTGTTTAAAACTGCAGCTGCCTGAAACCATGATACCAAATGAGACAAGAGTCTGGCCAAAAGAAAAAGGAAGATCTGGGGAATTAAATATCCATGGGAAGATTTGAAAAGCTCTAATATATTCCTGGATAATCTAAGAGTGCATATGTATATATGGCTGTGTACATGCCCAGAAAAGACCAGAGAAGTCACTGGTCTTTTAAATATGGATGACCTGAAGGTTACACATAAGCAGGAAGTCAAGACTAAGGCAGAGTTGTGAACAGCCTAAGTGTTGAAAGCATACCCCAACACATACAGGGTCCCTCAGCAAAAGGTAGAAGACTTATTGGGTCAAACAGTCTAAGGAGCCCTGACCGAGTTGCTCAAGTGGTTATAGAGTGTTGTCCCAATATGCCAAGGTGGCAGGATTGATCCCTTGTTGGGGCACAAGAATCAATCACTGAATGCATAATAAATGGAACATAAATCAATATCTCTTTCTCTTTTGCAAATAATTACTTAATTTTTAAATAGTCTAAGGAAATTTCTGATCAATCATTAGATGATGACCATGCAGGGACTTCAGTAACCATACACTATAGGAAACACCAATCAACAGGAAACTTCAGAAACATGGATGTATGTTTTTAATCTTGATCACGATGACGATTTCAGGGGTAGATATATATGTCAATACACCAAAGTGTATATTAAACATTTGTGTCAATTATAACCTCAATAAAGCTGTTTAAAAACATAGAATCAAAATAAAGGTGGCCAGGCAGTCAGCATACTACCTGTGCAGATCAAGGACTCATAAGTATTTAGACAATGGGAAAAGCAGTAGCAATAGCAATAGTAGTGATAAAAAGTGTAAACCTAAAGTAAGGTCTTAGCTATACATACACTTTTATTTATCTGGGGTTTGCCCCACCACTCAATCAAAATTGTTCTGATCAATGTCACCTATTTCTTTTAAGTTCCTAAATCAAATAAACAACTATCAGCCATCATTTTACTTAGCATATCTATATTTGACACTATTATTGCCCAAATCCTTTATCATCTCCCTCATCTTTCACTCTGTTCCAACCATAGTGGTATTTTAGTTTCTGGAACATGTCAGTACTGTTGTCCTCAGGACCTTGGTACATGATGCCTGGAATATTTTTTTCATCACCAGCCTCATATTTGTATAGGTCTCTCCTTCACATTTGACTCAAAAGTCAACTTCTCAGTGAGCTTTTTCTGATCAGACTATCAAAAAATTTAACCTTCTGAAAAAATGGCAATGAATAAGTACCTATCAGTAGTAACCTTAAAGGTAAATGGATTAAACACTCCAATCAAAAAACATAGGGTAGCAGAATGGATAAGAAAACATGACCCACATTTACTGTCAACAAGAAACCCTCCTGAGAACACAAGACCTACACAGACTGAAAGTGAAGGATTGGGGAAAAATATTCTAAGCAAATGCATAGGGAAAAAAAAGCCAAGGTAGCAATACTTATACCAGACAAAATAGATTTCAAAACAAAGACCATAAAAAGAGACAAAGAAGGTCATTTCATAATTCTAAAGGGTAGATCCATCAGGAAGCTATAAACATTGTAAACATATATGCAACCAACATTAGAGCACCCACATATATAAGGAAAAATCTTAGATGACTTTCAAGAAAGATATAGACAGCAACACATCTTTAGTAGGAGTTTTTAACACCCCACTGTTCAAAAATGGATAGATCTTCCAAAGAATCCACAAGGACATTGTGGCAGTGAATGACACACTAGATCAAATGGGCTTAACTGACATATATAGAACCATGCACCACAAAGAAACAAAATATACATTCTTTTCAAATGTACATGGATCATTTTCAAAGACAGATCACATGACAGGACATAAAACAAGCTTCAACAATTGAAGAAAATTGAAATCACATCAAGCATTTTCTAGGATCATAATGGTTTGAAGCTTAACAAACCAACCTCAAGGAAAAAACTCAAAAACATTCAAATACATGGAGACTCAATAACATGTTATTAACAAATAAATAGGTAAACAATGAGATCAAGAAAGAAATCAAAGTTTCTGGAAACAAATGAAAATGAACACAAAAAAACCCAAAACCTAAGGGACATAGTGAAGGCAGGCCCTGAGAGGGAAGCTCATAGCTTACAGGCCTATCTAAGAAAGATAGAAATATTTCAAATAATGACCTAACCCTGTATCTACAAAAACAAGAGGAACAACAACAAACAAAGCCCAAAGCAAGTCAAAGGAAGGAAATAAGATCAGAGCAGAATTAATGACATAGAGACTAAAAGAACAATCCAAAGATCAATAAATCCAGGAGCCGGTTCCTATGAAAAGAGAAACAAAATCAATAAGCCCTTAACCACACCCATCAAGAAAAAAGAGAAAAGGACTCAAATAAATAAATCAGAAATGAAAGAGGGAGAAATTAGAACTGATACCACAGAAATACAAATGACTGTAAAAAATTACTATGAACAACTATATGCCAAGAAATTTGAAAACCCAGGACAAAATGGAAAATTCCTAGAAACATAATTCTCCAAAACTTAGTAAACAAGAAGCAGAAAGCCTGAGTAGATGGATATCAGCTAGTAATATTGAAGAAGTAAGCAAAAAGTCCTCTCACACAAAAGTCCTAGACAGGACAGATTCACAGGAAAATTTTACCAAAATTTAGAGAAGAGCTAACCCTCATTCTTCTCACATTCTTCTAAAAAAATCCAAGAAGGGGGAGGACACCCAAACTCTTGTCATGGGGCCAGTATTATCCTAATTCCAAAACCAGATAAAGACATAACAAAGAAAGAAAACTACGGGCCAATATCACTGATGAACATAGATGCTAAAATCCTCAACAAAATATTGGCAAACTGCATCCAGCAATACATTAAAAAGATCATACACAATGACCAAGTGGGATTCATCCCAGAGATGCAAGTATGGTACAATGTATGCAAATCAATAAGTGTAATACACCACATAAACAATACAAAACACAAAAACCACACGATTATATAAATAGATGAAGAAAAAGCATTTGATAAAGTACAGCACCCATTTATGATAAAAACACTCAGTTATGTGGCAACAGAGGTAGCATACCTCAATATAATAAAGGCCATACATATATGAGAAACCTACAGCCAACATCATATTCAATGTGCAAAAACTAAAAGCTTTCTCACCAAGATCAGGAACAAGGCAAGGGGGTTCACTTTTACCACTTCTATTCCACATAGTAATGGAAGTTCTAGACACAGAGATCAGACAAAAAAAATAATTAAAGGTACCCAACTGGGAAAGGATGAAGTATAGCTGTCACTGTTTGCAGAAGACATGATAATGTACATAGAACACTCTATTATGGACTCCACCAAAAAAACTAGTCGACCTAATAAGTGAATTTGGCAAAACAGTGGGATATGAAGTCAATATTCAGAAATCAAAGGCATTTTTTACACCAACACTGAATATCAGAAACAGAAATTAAGAAAAGAATCCCATATACTATAGCAACAATAAAAATAAGACACTTAGGAATAAACTTCACCCAAGGAGGTAAAAGACCTATGCTCAGAAAACTCAGAACACTGAAGAAAGAAGAAAGACACAAATGGAAGCATATATCATGTTCATGAATTGGAAGAATTAACATCATCAATGTCCATACTACCCAAAGCAATCTATAGATTCAACACAATCCCTATCAAATACTAATGACATTTCACAGACACAGAACAAATATTTTAAAAATTTATATGGAACCATAAATAACCCCAAATAGCCCCAGCAATTTTGAGAAAGAAGAATAAAGTAGGAAGGATTACAATACCTGATATCAAACTATATTACAAGGTCACTGTAATCAAAACAGTTATGTTTTTGCATAAGAGTAGACATATAGACCAATGGGGACAGAATAGAGAGTCCAGAAATAACCCATGTCAATACAGTCAGCTAATATTTGACAAAGAGGGGCAGGAACATCAAATGGACTAAAAATAGTCTCTTCAATAATGATGTTGGGAGATCTGGACAAGTACATGCAAAAAAAAAAAATGAAACTGGACAACCAACTTACACCATACACCAAAAGAAATTCAAGATAGATAAAAGACTTAAAAGACCACAAAAGTCCTAGAGGAAAACTTTGTAGGCAGGAATATTTCGGATATCCATACAGCAATATTTTCACTGATACATCCCCTAAGGCAAGGGATATAAGGAAAGGAAAAAACAAATGGGACTACATCAAACTAAAAAACTTCTGCATGGATAAAAAAAAATCAACAAAATGGAAAGGGAACCAACTGTAGGGGAAAACATATTTGCCAATGATACCTTGGACAAGGGTTTGATCTCCAAAATATATAAAAAACTCACATGACTACATACTGGTAAAACAAATAATACAATTGAAAAGTTGGCAGAGGACCCTGGTTGGTGTAGCTCAGTGGATTGAGCACAGGCCTGTGAACCAAAAGGTTGCTGGTTCAATTCCCAGTCAGGGCACATGCCTGGGTTGTAGGCCAGATCCCCAGTAGGGGATGTGTGAGACACAACCACACATTGATGTTTCTCCCCCTCTCTCCTTTCTTTCCCCTCTCTATAAAACTAAATAAAATTTAAAAAGAAGAAAGAAAAGTGGGCAAAGGACCTGAACAGACACTTCTCCAAGGAGAATATACAGAAGACCCACAGACACATAAAAAAAATGTTCAACATTACTTGCCAACCACAATGAGATACTACTTCATACCAGTCAGAATGGCCATCATTATTAAATCAACAAACAACAAGAGTTGGAGAGGTTGTGGAGAAAAGGAAACCCTAGTACATTGTTGGTGGGAATGCAGACTGGTACAGCCACTGTGGAAAACAGTATGGGATTTCCTCAAAATACTAAAGATGGAACTACCTTTCAATCCAGTGATCCCACTGCTGGGGCTATGCCCAGGAATACTCAATAACCAATTTAAAAGAACCTATGCACCCCAATGTTCACAGAAGCACTATTTACAATAGCCAAGTGCTGAAAACACCTAAGTGCCAATCAGTAAATGAGTGGATTAAAAAACTGTTGTACATTTACACAATGGAATACTATGCAGCAGAAAGAAGGAAGTCCTACCCTTCACAACAGTGTGGATTGAACTGGAGAGCATTATGCTAAGTGAAATAAGCCAGACAGTAAAATACAAAACCACATGATCTCACCTGTAAGTGGAACCTAATCAACAAAACAAACAAATGAATCAAATAGAACCTGAGACCTGGAAATAAAGAACTGACAGCGACCAGAGGGGATAGAGGAGGGGGATAATAGGAGAAAGAAAGGGAAGCGGCAAACAAAGGAACACAAATAGAGGACTCATACACATGGACAATGGGGAGGGATTGACTGTGGGAGTGTGAGGGCAGGACAGGGTAAGAGAGAGCAATTGGGGAAAAGGTAGGACAACTATAACTGAACAATAATAAAAAAATTTAACCTTCCACCCACCACAATCTCAAAACTTTATATCTTTCATCCCTGCTTTTTTTCTCTCTATATTTATCACCATATGACAATAAATATTTACTTTTCGAAACTTACTAGAATGTAAACCATCTGCAGGCATATATTTCTGTCCAAATTAGTTACTCCATTATCCCCTGCACCTAGTGCCTGGCACATGGTAAAGGCTAAATGCATTTGTAGTAAGGAAGGGAGAGGGAAAGAGTGAAAATGAATAAATAAAGAAAACAAAGAAATGTCACTTGATGGTGTTCAGCTGTGGGCTCATAAGGACTATATTTAACACCTCTTTGGAATGAAAGTCAGGATTTCCTGTATCATACTCTCCAATTGGCAATACAGTGGGAAGAGGCCTGGACTGGGCATGGGAAACCTGGATCTTAATTCTTGCTCTGAAACTAGCAACATGATCTTGGGCTCTTAACTTCACTGGGCCTTAGTTTCCTAATATGTAAAAAAGAGAATAAGAAGTAAAGATGCTGAAAGAAATACCCAGCAGTACAGTTTCATTACCAGGAGGCTCTGTGTACTGGAATTCAACAGAAAAGTTAAGAAAAATGTCTGTTAAATAAAGTATTTCATATTTCTAAATAATAGATTCTCTTAGCAAATAAATAATACATGGAAATGCTTAACTTACCAGCCTCCAGAGAAGAAATCTGTAGAGCAATGAAACAAACAAGTCTGAGTAACACTTTCATATTCTCCTAGAAAAACAGAATGGAAGAAAAACAAAAATAAAAATGTCCACCATTCCAGAAAATCTCTAAAACTATATACCTGTCCCCACCCTTACCTCCAAGTCACAATGATGGGTAAATCTCTCTACATTAATATAATCATGTTTCTGGATATAAAATGAGGGCGGGGGTATAAACATTTTTTAACAGAACTGAGGACAAATTCAAACAACTTAAAAATAGTAAAACTTCTATCATCTGTCCCTATATTCATTTGTAGTCTTGAATACCACTTTAATTTCCCTGAAATCTTATCTAAACTACATCCAAAGTGACTATTGACTAGACCCTAAACCAGCTTGCAGCTCTTACATGGATTTGTTTCCTACCTGGAATGTACCCCACTAACAGGCCCATGTGCAAAAGTCTCCCCACACTTCCAGGTCCAGCTCAAAGGTCACACCTTCATCTTAAAAGGTAAGACACAAAATCATTTGTATAAAATTGTATAGCTACCTGAAAATACACCAAAAAATGACTAAAAAAGATAATAAAAATATATTAATATTGGGTTGGTTCTTGTGGTTGGGTGGTTTCCCCTTCTCTGAAGCTTTTTATCTAAAATTTCTACCATAAGCATGCATCAATTATATCACAAAGTAGCTAAACCTCCACAGTTCCCCTTCCCTCCTTGTGGCTTAGAAGGTATGCCAACATAGGATCAGCTACAACAGCATAGATCAATTATAGGACTATGTATCAAACTGAGGTCCTAGTAACTTATTATTTTAATTATATAATGCTTTGTCCACACACAGGCAGAGGTGTAATCAGATTAGGCACTTGTTTCATGCTGGAAGGAGACCATACTATTGCCTTATCTACAAAAACAAGATCACTAAGATAGCAATTGAATGCGAAAAAGAAAAAACTCAACCTTGCCTACCTTTCTAAACTCCTCAAGCCCAAGTGAAGCTAATGTTCAGTACAACCTCTTTTCCTTTTTGAGTGTTCCTATTAGCTGCACTCAAGTGGGGACCTTAATGTACAATAAGTTCCAGTCTTGGACCTCCAGGGAACTTTTGCACAAAGCTATTCAAGGGCTCCTAAGTATCTCAAACTCAACAGGCCCGAAACCAAACTCTCTCCACCAAACTGACTCCCCAACCCCAGTGACAGACACAGTACTGCCCTGCATCCACCACCTCTTTTAAGGGCAGAAACCACTATGCCCACAGCATCTGGCACTGTACTTGGAACCCGAAAGCCATTAATAAGTTCTCATGGAATGAGTAAAAAATAAGAACAAAAGAAATAGTTATCCTCTACCTGATTTCACTAAATCCAACAATGTCCAGAGCAAACCAAGTTTGATAATTTCATGCTTTGAAAAAACCTGCCCTTTGATTTTTACAGGATATTACATTGGCCTATATTCTTATCAGTAGGTATATGTTAATTGCAAACACAAAATATTTTAACCAAGACATCACTAATTTAGACTATAATGACATGCAATCATTTAAATAGTAGCTAAAAATGTTCTATTTAAGAAGTGGCATTAAAAGATATAAAAATGTTATAATGTCCTTTTCCAATAAATGTAGGAAAAAAGATTCCAATTATGAGAGACACCCCCACTCATGTTCTCAGATTACCCCCAGTGTGAGAAAAAGGATCCATATGCCTGGCTCAAGCCTAGACACCTACCAAGAGCAGTAAGACTGCATTCCTTACATGTCCTATAATTTTGACTTTTATACCAATAAACTGGCCTTCTCCCAAATTGGCTACTTTGTAGATTCATTGTATTACCAAATTTACCTTTAAACTATACTCAGTTTATTAAAATAAGATAGAAGGCTTTGACATTTTATAGCCTGTGTTTTAAGTCCCTCTGCTAGAGAAGAAAAAAAAATAAAGGATTAAAATGTTTCCCAATAACTAGTTCCAGGATAGTCAATAACTTTGTGTTACTTTATCAAAAACAAAATAAAGGAACTATAAAAATAATGAACATGCCAACTGTTACTTCACTTAAGTTACAAGATCAGGCTTGTTTGACTACTAGTCAGGCAAGTGAAAGGCTGCACTCATACAGAGAACATTTCAAAATAAAACTTCAAATTAACTGTGAGCAAAGAGCATTTACTAATTCTAAGTCCAAGTCAGCATTCTGCTGCCACAGAGCAGTATAACCTTGGACATGACTCTTCCCTGAGCCTCAGTTCCCTCATGTGCACAGGTGGGCAATGAGTCAGATGATCTTGGACCCCCTCCTGTTCTAAAGCCCATGAAATGTGGAAAGCAAGCCCCATGGATCCAGGTTTTACTTAGCCTGCCCGAGGACTGATCTTCAAAAAAGCAGGATGGGAAAGTGGCTCCTTCCCCCAGAGCAGGGGACTTTCTGAATCCATATCAGTCCCAGGGCCCTAAGGGCAGACATCAGCTCCAAGCCATGGGAATGGAGTTAGGGTTACGTGACCAAAGAGAATAAGAACAGTGGAAAGGAAAAAGGGAAAGATGCAGCCAAGACTAAACAAACCATGCCACCAACAAAATAAGCACAAACCCATTATACTCTAAAGCAAGACAGAAATCCCAAATGTGAAGCCAAACCTGCCCAACCCTCATACTACCAGTCGGTGAGAGGCAGCCAAGTCAGAAAGTCCCTCAACAACATCTGTGACCTACTGTATGCCAGGCAGAGTGCGGGTACCAGAGACAAGAGTAGTAAAAAAATCAAATAAACAAAATAAAATATTAGAGGAGAACCTTCTTTTCAAGAGGGTCACAATTTAGGTATCTGACCACATGTGATTGATTGCAAGGTATGTTCCATATACTCCAATGGCACTCAGCCTCTGTGCCTCAGTTCCCCCATTTGACAAAACAGGGAGAATGATAACAGTATTCACTGACATTTTTTGTGAAGATTAAATGAGTTGTCCTCATTGAAGGGATGATAAAATTGTCTAGCAAATGGTTACATTCAAATGTTAGCTATCATAAATCACCCCATGCTCTGATGACAGAGGTTTTGATAAAATGCCTTTAGATGTTCATTCATTTTTTATTCACTAACTGCCAAATTCAATAGTTGTTTATTGACTATCTACTACATACCTTCATCTATACTTGGCCCTAGGAACAAAAAGGAATAATAATGACCCAAGGCCTACCTCAAGGAGCTCATCAGTCAGCAGGGAAAATGGGCATGTCCACAGAGAATTATATTGGAATGGCAGTGTGTCCATGGGAACAGAAGTGCCCAGGCCATGAGGGAGGCAGGACCCTAACTCAGCCTGGATGGGGTCCCTGGAGGTGTTGGGGTGGTAGGGAGGGCATGGAAGAGGTCAGTTTGGAGCACAAACCAAAGGTGAGGTATCACCAGGCAAAGCTGAGGCTGAAAGTACCCCAAACAGGAAAAGCCTTGCTGGGACACTGGGACTACACTTTCTAGGTGGCCAAAAACTCGCTTGAAGATTTTTATGCCATAGGATGGGATACAATCAAACTTTCATTTTCTTCAGAAATGTTGGCACCTAATGTGTGGCATATAAACTGGAGACAAGAGGGGAAACAGGGAAAGCAGGCTTCCATGAGGAGGTCCTGATGAGAAAGAATGCAGACATGAGTGGCTACAGCACCAGACACACAGAAGGGGTGCAGCTCAGACCCCTCAGCAGCAAAGGAGGGGTGACCAAGTGGGTCTGGGATTCATCAGCCCTGATTCACTCAAGTGGGGACCAGTATGGGCAGATCTAGGTAAGGAGGGCAGGTTCTGGCATCCAGATAGCCTGAGGAAATGCCCAGAGGAGATCACACTGGCATCCCTGGGCCTGGGTCTCCTGGGACTAGGTGAGCAGTGTTGCCTCCAAATGAAATCAAGAATTTGAGTGTCAGGTGAAAGGTAAGTCAAATGGACAGAAGGGTTTGGAATGCATTGGAACTGAAGAGGGTAAAGACCCTGAACTGGACCTATCATCACACATTAAGAGTCACAGCTGTGGCTCTAGGAAAAGTAACCCTGGGGAAGTGGGTGAGCAGTGGCTCTTAATGGGTTGCAGACACCTTCAGAAATCTGATAAAATCACATAATTGTCCCAAAGAAAAAATGTACCAAAAAATAACATACTTTGTATTCAATGGGAGGTATTCTGGGACCACCTAAAACTGAGGCTGCAGGACTTCAGCTGATGGTGGGCACCTGGGGCGAACCAGCCCTGTTACTTCCAAGAAGGCCTTACTTGTAGAAAGTGGTCCTGCTGCTCAGGAGAGAGTCACCATCTTTAAGGAGCACATCTACCTGAGGAAGGAAGAGGACATAAGGGCATAAATTTAAATAAAGAATCTTAAAGTCAGAAACTACAACACAGATCTCAACAAGTATCAAAAAAAAAAAAGCTTATGAAAATGAGTCAGATGTTTATGGGGTGTACATTAAGGAGTGTACATAGTTCCAGAAAATCTAGTCATGGGGGTAAAGAAATCCAAGAGTTCCACACCACCAACTCTTTCTGATTAAATACACATACCTGGGACTCTGCTAGACACAGATACACAGATACAATGAATCAAACACCTCTGGGGACTTCACAGACTAATGCACTTGAAGAATAAAGCTCAAAAAAATGCACCAGATGCCAAAACAAAATGAACAGGCCCTTTTTAAGAACAGGCACACTCTCTGAGTCCTCGCCTTCCCTTATAACAAGCACAGACTACACCTGCATTGCAAATTACATAATCTGAAATAATTTCAAAATGGGTTAGCTGTGTCTGCCCTCCCATTATGTCCTGGAGACATCTCACCATTTATTCTCTACCTCTGCAGTCTACCATTAGCACTTTGGTGTCTCATATTTTTTGAAGTGTGAATCATTTCCTGAGGCCTTTGAAAAGCTTGGGAACCCTAAGTATAAGGCCTTTTAATGCTCAATACATTTAACAGCCTGACATTTTGATTAGACAAAATGAGCTAAATACCATTTTATTATTCATTTTAGACTGATGAGAAAGGACACAGCAAAACATAAAGGTTCCAGAGATACAGTGGCTCATCAACATGCCTCATAACATACCATGAAATCAAAGAGAAGACTTGGTGATCTGCCTCTTCACAGTACCAGCATGGTGTCCCCCAACCTCCCATAGTGTGCCTCAGAAATGACTTCAATTGATGGGAATTACATGGAGAACAACAGAGAAATTAATAGATTGAGGGAAGAGGAGGACAAGGATGAGGAATGAGTTTATTTGGAAGACCCAGAAAACCTTTTACAAATGAGTTAACACCCTATGTCCCCCTAAACACTTTACTTTTCCTCTTCTTCTTCACAAGAAACTTTATATTCCCTTCCTCCACTACTTGTCCACTGCTAAGCAACACTACCAACTTTCTCTTCTGCTCATTGTTCCTCTGTGACACACTGCTGGGCTACCACCAGCTCAGAGTCCCTCAATGCAAAGGGCTCTCAGTCTCCATCTTCCTGGACAGTACCTGAATGCCTGGCCTTACCCATCACCTCCCTTCTATCTGACTCCCTGGGATGAGGCCATGCCTACCCTGCTCTTCTACCTCTGTCTTCCAACTTTCAGGGGCCTTCTAAGCTCTGCTGTTTGCCTGTATTTACACACTGTGCCATTCTGCCTCTGCAAGGCCTCCATATTGCTTCTCAGGACTGTTGTTCCATTCTACCAATCCGAGCTGGCCAGCTTCTTCTGTCATTCTGCCCAGCCCTAAGCAGATTTTGATCAGAGTCTCTCCTAGGGACCCCTGTAAAATGCCTTCCTCCACTGCCAGGAATGCCAAGTCACACAGCTTCTCCCTTTGGCAGCAATGAGTGGTGCCCCTGCTTGCCAGCCTTCCCTAGCTGGGCCAGAGGGAAAGGTACAAGACAGCACTTCTCCTTTCCCACACTCGTATGAAGAAGGCTCCATCCTATACATCTTGCATATGGTTAAGAGCAAAATAAATAGTTGTGAAGGAAAGGAAAGAAGGAAGGGAAAGGGAGGGAGGGAAAGGAATCCACCCACCACCTTTGCATTAGACATAAGGACAAAAACCTGGCCTAGAATCAAGGGGGTAAAGGATGAACTATGGGTATCAAGCATAAGTTAAAAAACGGAAAAGCAAAGGGAGCCATTACTGGAATCCAGAGATGGCCAGGAATCATTCTGGAGAAGGTAGAAAACCAAAGGAGTTAGATAAACGACTTATTGCCAGAAGTCTAGGGAAGAGCAGGACTAGAGACCGAAGCTATCAATGCCATAAGGAACAGCAGGTAAGTAAAACCTCCATTCTTCAGAAGTGACTTTGCAAAGTCCATCATGATTTTTAAAATTGGTTTATGGTAAAATTCAAAATATTATTTTAGAAAATATCAATGATAATAGGGACTTCTAATCAAGAAGTTGGCATATGCACACTTGGCTCACCTCTTTGTACAACCACATCAAAATTACATCTAAAATATAGAACGATCACTCAAAACCATCAGAATTAAGTTGAATGGAAGTCTGACAATTACAGACTTAAGGAAACCACACCCATCCAGACTGGTAGGAAGAGCACAGACTCTGGATGGGCTGGTCCTCCACATGTGTGGTAGATAAAAACTTGGGAGGGTTATCTCAGGAGAGAGGAGTCCCAGGCCCAAATCAGGCCCACAAGCCAGGGTTCCAATACCAGGAAGCCACAGCTTCTGACTGCAAAACTAGAAGCCACCAGAGCTAGTTCTAGAAAACTACCCAGCAAGGACTGAGTTGGTCGAAGAAACTGCCCAGCTCCAAGCAGTTCCTCTTAAAGGACCCACACATGGACTCACCTACTCAGACTCACTCCCTCTGGGCTCCAGTGCCAGCGTGGTGACTTACGGGGAACCAGTGGAATGCAAGGGAAGGCTGAGGTGTCTGGCATCAAGGCAAAAAGAGGCCATTGTCCCTTTTCTGGGCCCTCCAACCACAGTGCCAGGAGGCTGGTGCCGTATCTGAGACTCCATCAAACTGGCTAACACTGTTTGACCCACCTTGGAGATCCTTAGAGACTCCACCCCACCCAATTTATGGGCCCACCCAAACTGTTTTTCCATATGAATGGTTGGTCTTGGCTCTTGCTACACAACTTCCTAAATCTTAAACAAGCAACAACTAGCCTCAGTGAATTCCAGGCTCAGTACTAGCAGCAGCCAGCCTAGGTTCACAGCTTGACTTTGCCTGGGAATCTCCAAGCCCACCATAAGTATCATCCATCTCAGATTGCTTTATAATTCATGCAGGGTGACCCCAGGCAAGACACAAGTGAGGACAAACTTTGGCCTTTACCACCCAGGAAACCCCAGGGCCAACAAACCCAGTGGACAGCTACAGACCATATCAGAGGAACACCACCCTGCCCCTACACAGCTGATCCTCCACAGAGGGCAGAGGTTGGGGTAAGTGGTCACAGCCAATTCTTGCAACTGACTGGTCTAGGTAAATCTCTCCCATTGATCTGCCAACAGCAACCAAGGCTCCACTACAAGAGAAGGGTGTACTCAGCCCACATGGAGGGTGCACCTCAAGTACCCAGCTTGGGTGACAGGGAAGGCTGTGCCACTATACTCTATAGGACACCTACTACATTAGCCCACACTACCAAGACACTGAGTCATAGCAGCTTTACCTGATACATAGAAACAAACACAGGGAGGCTGCCAAAATGAGGAGACAAAGATGCATGGCCCAAATGAAGGAACATATCAAAACTCCAGAAGAAGAGCTAAACAAAATGGAGATAAGCAATCTCTTAGATACAGACTTCAAAACACTGGTTATAAGGATTCTCAAGGAACTTAGTGAGGACCTCAACAGCTTAAAAAAGATCCAGTCAAAAACGAAGGTTACACTAACTAGAAGAAAGACCAAGTTACAGGGAAACAACAGTGGAGTGGATGAAGCCAAGAACTGAATCAATGATCTGGAATATAAGGAAGCAAAAAACCACCAATCAGAACAAGAAGAGCCCAACTAACAAGGATAGTATAAGCAGTTATTGGGATAACTTCAAGAGGTCCAATATTTGTAATATAGGGGTGCCAGTAGAAAAGAAAGAGCAAGAAATTAGAAATCTATTTGAAAAAATAATGAAAGAAAACTTCCTTAATTTGGTGAAGGAAATAGACATACAATTCCAGGAAGCACAGAGAGTCCCAAACAAGGTGGATGCAAAGAGGCCCATTCCAAGACACATCATAATTAAAATGTGAAAGGTTAAACATAAAGAGAGAATCTTAAAAGCAGCAAGAGAAAAGAAGTTAGCTCCCTACAGGGGAGTTTCCATAAGACTATCAGCTGATTTCTCATAAGAAACTTTGCAGGCTAGAAGGGATTGGCAAGAAATATTCAAAGTCATGAAAAGCAGGAATCTACCTGTTGGGAACCACCCTGCCTGGTTTCAGAAGCTATAAACCCCCCATGGCTAAGGCTGAGTGAGCCACCTTCAGACCATAAGCCACTAAGGAGACAAAGCTTATCTCCCTGGCAGGGGCACTGCCTCTGCCCCTTTTACTTCACCCTGGCTGGCCCCCAATGCATGATTGGTTAGCAAATGATGGGTAAGATTCCTCAAGGGAGGGATGATATAAGATAGGCACGATCACAGGGGGCCCCCAGGGAAGGACTTGGGGGGCTATAGCAAAAGGGGTTGATGTACCCTCACCCCTCAGCTTTGACATAGCCTGAGTCCTCATTCTGTCTGCAAAAAGTCTCCTAATCTCTTGACTACCTTACTTCCCCTGCCTGACTTAAGCCTGAAACAATGACAGAGGGAGATGTAGCCCTGGGTAGGAATGGGTGGTTCCTGGGGTGATCAGGCCTAAGAAAGAATACATAAAATTCTATGAAATCTGCTTTGCTAAGAATGCTTTCAATTAAATAATAAGGGTCCAAGCAGGAAATGACTTTGTTTCCCAAAGTTGTGTAGCCCTTTAGCTAACAGACCCTGACTCAGAATAAGCCCTGGTAGTTCTTTGTCTGCTATGTACTGTTTGATCCTTAGTGCCTGACAATGATTAATGAGCTTTTACCTGTATTCCTGTGCAAAATGAACCCATCAAAAGCCCATTGAGGAAAAGGGTCTTGGCCCTTCTCCTTTGAGAGATCGGCCACCTTTCCTCCCCAAGCAGATCATGTCTTAGTTGACTTATTCTCATCTCTGGTGGCTGGGGGGCCTTGCAGGTGGAGCCCCCCACACCTACCTACAGCCAACATTGCTCTATCTAGCAAAGCTATCATTTAGAATCCATAAAGGCCAGATAAAGAGCTTCCCAGACAAGAAAAAACTAAAAAAATTCATCATTACCAAACCATTATTATACGAAATGTCAAAGGGATTTATTTAAGAAAAAGAAAAAGACAAAAGCTATGAACAGCCCTGGCTGGTATGGCTCAGTGGAATCAGTGCCAGCTTGTGAACCAAAGGGTCACCGGTTTGATTCCCAGTCAGGGCACATGCCTGAGTGGCAGGCCAGGTCCCCAGTTGGGGGCACGCAAGAAGCAACCACACACTGATGTTTTTCTCCTCATTTTTCTCTCTCCCATCCCCTCTCTCTAAAAATAAATAAATAAAATCTTTAAAAAAACTATGAACAATAAAATGGCAAAAAAATACATATCTATCAACAACTGAATCTAAAAAACAAACTAAACAATCAAGGAGAACAAAGACAGAATCATGGATATGCAGAGTGTTTTGATGGTTTCCAGATGGGAGACAGATGTGGGGGAATGGGTGAAGAGGTGAGCAGATTAAGAAGTACAAATACATAATCTCAGAATAGCCATGGGGATGTAAAGTACAGTATAGGAAATGGAGAAGCCAAAGAATTTACATGCATGATCCATGGACATGAAGAATTGGTGGGGGGATTTCCTGAGGGAGTGGGGGGGGGGGTACTGGTTGGAGGAGGGCAAAGGGGAAAAAATTAGGACAACTGTAATAGCATAATCAATAAAATATAATTTAGAAAAAGAAAATATTGACAATAATAAAAAGTCACAGAATTGTTTCACTGTGTGACTATGTGGATGACTCTTCCACATAAAACAATTAAAGAAAAGCAAAAGATTAACTCCCCCACAAAATTAACCAGAAATTAACCAGCACTAACACACTGCTCCACTTTCCTATCTGAAGTGCAGTAATACCTATGTTATCTATGACATTTCCTGGATCCCCTAACACCCTCTCTAGAGCAGCTTCCATCTGACATGCACATGTATGTGTAGAGGTGGTGCACACAGGTACTGATGCCCAGCACAGAGAGGTCACCTTGGGCCAGTCACCCCCACCTCCAGCAGCCTGGTCCATTCACTACAAGATATCAAGTATGGAAACAGGAAGCACAGCTTTCTGCAGCAATCACATGAAAAAACTGGCCATTATAAACCTCCCAAGTATAGTTCCCATTACTTTTTGGTCATTATGGCATATTATCAAACATCAGTACATGACAACATGACCATTTGGTACATGGAACTTACCTACAAAGCTACTTGTTTATTAAAGATAAAATGAAAATGCACATCTGAGACATGAAGAAATTTCCTACTAGACCCAGAATGAGAAATTTCAACATGAACTAATTTACAAAAGCAGATATTAGATATAAGAATTAACAATGAACAAACTGGCCCCCAAAGGAAGCCCTCATTTCTAGGAAGGACTGACTTTATCTATAGCACTGTCCTGTCACTCTTTAAGAAACTCCATACTCAGTGCATACACATGAAAAGTGACTGCTGGGGAACAGAGTGGTGTCACAAGAACCCAGGCAGCTTCTTCAAGACCCCAGGTTCCAGTGCAGGGGCAAGGGGCATTTGTTCCTCCTTACGACTGTATGGCACCTATTGTCTCTTTCTTATTCTTGAGGAATTTCCAACAACCTTGAGGAATTTCCTTCTTATGCCTGAGGAATTTTCCACACATTGTGAATCTTGCCTTCCAAGACAGAAGCCAGGCATGGGACAGAGTGGCACACATCAGACATACCCACAACATCCTGCAGATATGTGAACAGGTAGCACAAGTGTGGGGCCAGTGGCAGCAGACATCTGGCACTGGGACAGTGTCCGAGTGAGCACAGGCTGCACTGTTCCACAATGCGTCTGCAGACAGCAGTGTCCCATGCTGTTTCTACCTACATTAACCTCTAAGCCTGATGCCTCACCCTGACTCCAGCTACATCCCACACAGTGAGTGGCCCTGAGCATACAGAGGTATACATCCAAATCCACATGTCCACATCCATCACTCCAATAAGGCCCTGCCCACTCATCACATCAGAGAGGCACACAGACAGAGGATTCCATGAGAAACGGCCCAGGACAGAGGCCTGCAGAGTTCCTAAAATCAGAGTCTAAGCTAGTTGGGCAGAGAATTCCAGCTGTCCCTCTGAGTCCATGGGTCATAGTCAAGAAGGAGGTGCTGGTGGGTTCCAAGTGGGCACCTGGTCTTGGCCTTCACACTCCTAGCATGCCAAAGCATGCCACTGGCTGAGGAGTAGGACAGGAACACTCCAGGGCCTGGGTACAACCTCTCTTATGTGGGTCTAAGGGAAGGTGCAGCAGCCAAACCTCTCCAGAAACCCAAGAAGAGAGATATAATAGTAGGTGACTCCTCCTTCTTCCAGGGGGCAGAAGTAGCAGAGCCCCACTTCTGCAACTAAAAGAGAAATCCTAATGGTAATTTCCACATTCCACCTTATACCAACTCACTCTTCACACTGAGTGTCTCAAAAATACACACACGGCATAATTTAATAAGCTTCACGTCTCAAACATTAATTAGCATGGGCATATATGTATAGTTGACATGATGAAGAAATGTTCAGAGAATTAGGCTCCCACTAATTGACTTAACTGAGAAGTGACTGTGAATAAGTCCCTGGAAAAAGCAAGGACTGAAGCAGGTTCTTTAGCTCACGAAATGTCACAACCTCCATTTCCCATTGAGAATCAGTAGAAACATGAATGGGGAATAGGTTATGGTATTAAAACAAAACCCGCTGGATCTAAGATGGCGTCGGAGTAGGAAGGAGCAGATTTGGCTTTCCTCTGCTCAGGGGAGAAAATCCTGACCAATCTATGGAGTAGAAAGGCAAGCAACCAACATATTTCAGCATTTTTGAAAACAGAGGACCAAGGATTGTGGCAGAACTGAAAGAACAAAGAACAGATCCTAAGGGGAGTGCTGCAACAAGGTAGGGTCCCAGGACAAGCGTGTGGTCCCGGGGCTGCAGCCCCAGGCCCGGGGGCCGCGGCTGGGTTTACCATAGGGTTATTGGGAGGGAGCCAGGTCAACTGCTCCCTCCCCAGCCCAGCAAGGTCTGAGCGGCTCTGGGAGGAATCCAGGTGCTGGCAAACACACCGGGGTGGTGAGCAGCCTTGGAGGCAGTGGACACCAGAGCCGAGTCGTGCAGCGGACCCAGACTCCCACGGTCACCGTTCTGGCTGGAGCTTTGGCGGTGAGAGAAGCCAGGCCACTGTGGGGAGCGGCGGGCTCGATAGGGAGGAATTTCTCAAGAGGAAGGAGTGAATAGACACAGACACTGTTTGGGGAATTCTCCTAAAGTGATCAGTGGCTCTAGCCTGTCTGCTCCCCAGCTGTGAGAGCACAGGCGGCGGAAGGGCCGTGCCCGCACACGGGAGCACCGGTCACACCGATGGCGGACGGCCGCGCCTGGGCGGAGGGGCGGCGCCTGCAAGGAGAGCATCCCTGCACACCAGCCCACAGCAGTAACCCTGGGGAAAGACCTGATTCCCACACCCAGGGCCCAAAGCTGAGGAGCCAGTGCGAACTCCACGGGCCAAGGAAGAAAAGCCAAACAAATCATCCTTCAGCATGACTCAACAAGCAAGAGCAGAAAAACCGGTTTGGCCACTTTGAAATCAAGAGACTTTTTAATTTGATTCTATTTTTTTAACAATTTTTAATTTTTTAAGTTTTATTGTTTTTATTCTCTTTTGATTTCTTTTTCCTCTCTTACCTGATTTCTTGTTTTATTCCTTCCTCTTTCCTGTCCTCCAATTTTATCTCTTCTTCCTGCCTTCGTCTGCCTTTTCTATTTTTTACTTTTTTAAATTTTTTCCTAAATACCTACAAGTGAGACAAAATCCTGGATCGGTGAAAAGACCAAAGTTGAACCCAAAGAAGGGGCATCACAACAGCTGGGACAGTGAGATAAATGTCACTCTGCTATTACAGAGAACCTGCAAGTTATTGCATATTTGTATTATTATTATTTTTCCAGTGTTCCTACATCTTTCTTTTAACAGTATTTTTATATCCCTCTTATTTTTGTATAGCCTGCTTTGCTAGGCTGGTTTTATTGTATGACCTGACAGCTTTCCCCTGATATCTCTTTCTATACTGTATTACTAATCTACTGTCCACTAACTCACCTGTGTCCCATCAGCATACTACTCGATGTTCTGTACTCCCTATCCTTGTTACCTAGATCTCATAGACTCTGCCATATGAATGTTCCCATAATATTATTGTAAATAATTGCTGTTCTATGCAATTGTAATTACTTCACAACACCTCCCCCCCAGATCTTAGCCCATTTCAAAGTTTCCTGAACTCTATTACTGTAGTGGTTAACTCTATTCTCTCACACACTACACCTATTTACTATCCTTTACTCTCACCTTACCCCAGAATCTGACCGCCCACAACCTTTCTGCTTTATAGATCCAACTCACAATCCTTCCTCCCCCAACAAGAGTCTTATCTTCTTTCCATCCTTTCTAAAAATCAGCTAGCTGGGTTGAAGACCACGGTTAACACTATACATAGTGAAAGGATCTCCTATATCTTCCCTACTTGCTACTACTGTAAATAGCATAGAATTCTCTGTTGCTGTCTTAAACCATTTTGCCTTCCCCCTCCAACTGATGACAAAAAAGAATAGGTGGAGGAGGTGAACACCAGGATACCCACTGGAAGAGGAAACCCAACAACAAAGGAACCACTAACAGATAACAGCAGAAGAAGGTGAAGGAGGGAGTAGTAACCACACAAACCTCAATCCAGGACTTATCTGGAAATACAACTAAACAGTAGAGACAGTACCCAATACAAACAACTGAACAAGATTTCTTTAAACCTTGTACACACAGAAGAACCAGCTTCAACACAACCTGCCCTCACCAGCACAACAAAATACAGAAGGGGGTGGACAAAGTGACCCACATTTAACCAGCTGGCGGGAAGGAACCACCAAAGAAAGACTCAACAACAATCAAAACCCAAAGGCAAACACAAAGCCAACTTAAACGACAGCCCAAGACCAGTGAGCTTGGGGGGTCAAGGAAACAGCACCACTGAAACTCACTGCTACTCTACTAAAGAAGTTCACATCATAAACCCAGGGAGCCAGAACAGATCAATATAAGAAGCTGAGGTGAACAAGAAGAGTCTCACAAACAATGGGAAGACAAAGAAATAATCCCCAAATGAAAGGAAAGGAGGAAGCCTCAAAAAGAATGCTAAATGAAACAGAGGCAATTCAACTATCAGATATTGAATTCAAAGCAGTGATTGTCAGGAAGCTCAATGAGCTCACAATGAGCTACGAGAAACTACAGGGAAGCTACAAGGAACTCAATGAAAACTACATCAGCATAAAAAAGGAAATAGAAACTCTCAACAAGGGCCAAGAGGAAATGAAGAATACAATTTCTGAACTGAAGAACACAGTAGAAGGAATGAAAAGCAGGATCAATGAAGCAGAAGATCGGATCAGCGAGCTAGAGGACAAAATAGAAGAAAACACCCAGAAAGAGCAAGAAAAGGAAAAGAGGCTCAGAAAAAATGAGAGGGATTAAGAGAAATGCAAGACAATATGAAACGTAATAATATCCGTATCATAGGGATACCAGAAGGAGAAGAAGAAGAACAAGGGATAGAAAACCTAGTTGAACAAGTGATGATGGAAAACTTCCCTAATTTGATGAGACAAAAAGTCACACAAATACAGGAAACACAGAGAGTCCCAATCAAGAGGAACCCAAAGAGGCCCACCTCAAGGCACACCATAATTAAAATGGCAAAATTTCAAGACAAAGAGAGAATCTGAAAGGCAGCAAGGGAGAAAAAGGAAGTAACATACAAGGGGGCCCCAATAAGGCTAACAGCTGACTTCTCAATGGAAACACTCCAAGCCAGAAGAGAATGGCAAGAAATAATCCAAGTAATGAGAACCAGAGGCCTGCAACCATGACTACTTTACCCAGCAAGGCTCTCAATTAAGATACAAGGCCAAATGAGAAGCTTCTCAGACAAAAGAAGTCTAAAAGAATACACCTCCACTAAACCAGCTCTGCAAGAGATGCGGAAGGGACTGCTTTAAGGAAAGAAAGGAAAACAGAGAGGGAGAGAGGATCACACGTACATAAAAGGCAATGAACAAGTACCTATCAATAATAACCTTAAACGTAAATGGATTAATTGCTCCAATCAAAAGACATAGAATAGCTGATTGGATAAGAAAACATGACCCACACATATGCTGTCTACAAGAGACCCACCTCAGGATAAAAGATCTGCACAGGTTGAAAGTGAAGGGCTGGAAACAAATTTTCCAAGCAAATGGACAGGAAAAAAAGCCGGGGTAGCAATACTCATATCTGACAAAATAGACTTCCAAAGAAGGTCCATAAAGAGAGACCCAGAAGGTCATTTCATAATACTCAAGGGAAGAATTCACCAAGAAGACATAAATATTGTAAATATATATGCACCCAACATAGGAGCACCCAAATACATAAAGAAAATCTTACAGGACTTCAAGAAAGATATGGACAGCAACACAATTATTGTGGGGGATTTTAACACCCCTCTATCAAAAATGGACAGATCTTCCAAACAAAACATCAACAAAGATATTGTGGCATTGAACAATACCCTAGACGAGCTGGGCTTTACTGATATTTACAGAACCCTCCATCCCAAAGAAGCTAAATACACATTTTTTTCAAATGTACATGGAACATTTTCAAAGACTGACCACATGATAGGAACCAAAACAAGCCCCAACAATTTCAAAAAAATTGAAATCATACCAAGCAATTTCTCAGATCACAAGGGACTGAAACTAGAAACCAACCCCAAGGAAAAAAACCCAAAACACTCAAATTCATGGAGATTAAACAGCATGCTATTAAACAATGAATGGGTCAAGAATGATATTAGGGAAGAAATCAAACGGTTTTTGGAAACAAATGAAAACGAACTCACAACAACCCAAAACTTATGGGACACAGCCAAGGCAGTCCTGAGAGGGAAGATCATAGCGATACAGGCCCACCTAAAAAAGTTAGAAACATTTCAAACAAACAACCTAACCCTACGTCTACAAGAACTCGAGGAACAACAACAAAGACAGCCCAGAGCAAGCAGAAGGAAGGAAATAACCAAGATCTGAGCAGAATTAAATGATATAGAGACTAAAAGCACAATTCTAAAGATCAATGAATCCAAGAGTTGGTTCTTTGAAAAGATAAACAAAATCGACAAGCCTTTAAGCAGACTCATCCAGAAAAAAAGAGAGAAAACCCAAATAAACACAATCAGAAATGAAAGAGGAGAGATTACAACAGATACCACAGAAATACAAAGGATTGTAACAAATTACTACAAAGAGCTGTATGCCAAGAAATTTGAAACCCTAGATGAAATGGACAAATTTCTAGAAAAAATATAACCTTCCAAAACTCAATAAAATGGAAGCAGAAAGCCTCAACAAACCAATAACAGCAAAAGAAATCGAAGCAGTAATCCAAAAACTCCCAACACACAAAAGCCCTGGACCAGATGGTTTCACAGGAGAATTCTACAAAGCATTTAAGGAAGAACTAACCCCTATCCTTCACAGACTATTTCAAAAAATCCAAAAAGATGGAAGACTCCCAAACTCTTTTTATGAGGCCAACATCATCTTAATCCCAAAACCAGATAAAGACACAACAAAGAAAGAAAACTACAGGCCAATATCACTGATGAACATTGACGCTAAACTCCTCAACAAGATACTGGCAAACCGCATCCAACAGTACATTAAGAAGATCATACACCATGACCAAGTGGGATTCATTACAGGTATGCAAGGATGGTACAATATTCACAAATCAGTAAATGTAATACATCACATAAACAAAAGCAAAGACAAAAACCACATGATCATATCAATAGATGCAGAAAAAGCATTTGATAAGGTACAGTACCCATTTATGATAAAAACACTCAGTAAAGTGGGAATAGAGGGAGCATTCCTCAACATAATAAAGGCCATATATGAGAAACCTACAGCCAACATCATACTCAATGGGCAAAAATTAAAGTCTTTTCCACTAAGAACAGGAACAAGACAAGGATGTCCACTTTTACCACTTCTATTCAATATAGTACTGGAAGTTCTAGCCACAGCGATCAGACAAGAAAAAGAAATAAAAGGAATCCAAATCGGAAAGGAGGAAAACTGTCACTGTCTGCAGATGACATGATAGTGTACATAGAAAATCCTATAGAAAATCCTCCACCAAAAAACTGCTTGACCTAATAAATGAATTTGGCAAAACAGTGGGATACAAAGTCAATATCCAGAAATCAAAGGCATTTCTGTACACCAACAATGAAACAGCAGAAGCAGAAATCAAGAAAAAAATCCCATTTGAAATAGCAAAAAGAAAAATAAAATACCTAGGAATAAACCTAACCAAAGAGGTAAAAGACCTGTATTCAGAAAACTACATAACACTGAGGAGAGAAATCAAGGAAGACACAAACAAATGGAAACATATACCATGTTCATGGATTGGAAGAATTAATATCATTAAAATGTCCATACTACCAAAAGCAATCTACACATTCAATGCAATACCTATTAAAGTACCAATGGCATATTTCACAGACATAGAACAAACACTTCAACAATTTATATGGAACCATAAACAACCCCGAATAGCTGCTGCAATTCTGAGAAAGAAGAGTAAAGTAGGAGGGATCACAATACCTGACACTAAATTATACTACAAGGCCACTGTAATCAAAACAGCCTGGTACTGGCATAAAAACAGGCACATAGACCAATGGAACAGAACAGAGAGCCCAGAAATAAACCCAAGCCTCTACGGTCAATTAATATTTGACAAAGGAAGGAGCAACATAAAATGGAATAAAAATAGCCTCTTCAACAAATGGTGTTGGGAGAACTGGACAGCTACGTGAAAAAAAATGAAACTTGAGCACCAACTTACACCTTATACAAAAATAGATTCAAGGTGGATAAAAGACTTAAATATAAAGCGTGACACCATTAAAGTCCTAGAAGAGAACGTAGGTAGGGAAATCTCAGATATTTCACGCAGAAACTTTTTTACTGACTTGTCTCCTAAAGCAAGGGACATAAAGGAAAGAATAAACAAATGGGACCTCATCAAAATTAAAAGCTTTTGCACAGCTAAGGAAAACAGTATCAAAATAAAAAGAGAACCAACTGTATGGGAAAACATATTTGCCAATGATGCCTCAGACAAGGGTTTAATCTCCAAAATATATAAAGAACTTACGCGACTCCACTCTAAGAAGACAAGTAACCCAATTAAAAAATGGGCAAAGGACTTGAACAGACACTTCTCCAAGGAGGACATACAGAAAATCCAAAGACACATGAAGCGATGTTCAATATCGCTAGCCATCAGAGAGATGCAGATTAAAACCACAATGAGATACCACTTCACACCAGTCAGAATGGCCATCATAAACAAAGTAGCAAACAACAAGTGTTGGAGAGGATGTGGAGAAAGGGGGTCCCTAGTGCACTGTTGGTGGGACTGCAGACTGGTACAACCACTATGGAAAGCAGTTTGGAACTTCCTCAGAAAACTAAAATGGATCTGCCTTTTGACCCAGCAATTCCATTGCTGGGGCTCTAACCTAAGAACACTAAAACACCAATCCAAAAGAACCTTTGCACCCCGATGTTCATAGCAGCACAATTTACAATAGCTTGGTGCTGGAAGCAACCTAGATGCCCATCAGTAAATGAATGGATCAAAAAACTATGGTACATTTACACAATGGAATTCTATGCAGCAGAAAGAAAGAAGGAGCTCATACCCTTTGCAACAGCATGGATGGAGCTGGAAAGCATTATGCTAAGTGAAACAAGCCAGGCAGTGAAAGACAAATACCACATGATATCACCTTTAACAGGAATCTAAACAACAAAACAAAACCAAAAAAACTAGCAAAATATAACCAAAGACACTGAATTAGGGGATAGTCTGACAGTGGCCAGAGGGGAGAGAAGAGGGAATTTCAGGCGGGAATGGGTAGGGATTGCAGGAACAAATTTGGAGGACACATGGACACAAACTAGGGGTGGAGGGTAATGGGGGGAAGGGGGGAGGGTTGGGTGGATGGGCAGGAATGGGAGTAGGGGGGAGAAAACTGTACTTGAACAAAGATTAAAATAAAATAAAATAAAAAAAAACAAAATTATGACCTCCACCAGTTACAAGGATTCAAACAACTATTAAACAGTCTCCAATACTGTTAAAACCAAAATGTCAGTTTTAAAGAGTAGGCATAAAGAAACTTATTTATAAAGTTCTTGAAGAAAACATTTGAGAATTCTGTACTTACCTCCAAGGAGAAATTATAGGTACCCAGTGAACTCAGAGTCTGTGACTTTACCCAAAGATTTTTCTGGGGGCAATTATCATTTTTATATTAGAGAAAACATGGCTATATTTTGAAGTGAAAAGCAAAGTCTCTAAGGGATAAAACATAAAGCATCAAAGAAACAGCTCTTAAGGTGAGGTACTAATTTGAGCATTTATTCTTCATTTCCCAAGAGGAGTCCTTTGGTGGGAAAACCTAAGAGGCACTGCCTTCTGTCAACACTCAGTCATCTCTATTCACCTCAATTATGAGAAATGTTAGCACCAGGGTCCAACAAACTCACACCCATGGGGTCAGACAGGGCACCTAACCCTAACTACTGAGGCAGCTTCCAGAATGGAAGAGAGGGAAGGAGAACATGAAAGTGACCCTAGAGGAGTTTCCATATGTGGCATGGCTGTTTCCATTCTGCAGAGATGAGTGGCATACATTCCACCACAGACATCCTAAAACCCAACTGCGTATTCACCAGCTCTCATGTTTTCCCCCCAGAAAAAACTTTACAGAACTATGAACAAACAAAACTACTCCAAGACAGAGGCAAGAGAAACATTCAATATCTCAGAAATCCTGAAATCCTAAGGACACTGAAAGCTTGGCAATCTTCCAACAGCAGATGGATCCCAAAGCCTGGCTCACAATAGATTGATGTGACCATTTACCTGTACAAATGAGGGAAAGAGTGTTCATTAGTCATCAAAGGATAGCATACACAAGGATATTAAGACAAAGCAAAGATAGCCACAGAGCTTTTAGTGCTGCCACGAGCTATAAGTTATTCAGGTATTAGAAGGCATGAAGCCACCAGATGGGTGGTCTCACATGGGCTTCGGGGGCACAGAGGGATAGGATTACTGTCACAAGAGGGGTACAGAGAGGAATGGGCACAATCAAGCCTCTTGGCTACAAGGCTGGAATTTAACAAGGTCCCCATTTTGCCCCTTGATACCTCCTAGGGCCCCTGGCCAATAGGAACTGGACCAAGAGACAAGAATAATTCTGGTCTCTGGTCTCCAGTCCTTTTTTCAATGTTCTGCCTAGCCCCTTCCAGCTTCCTTTGTTCCTTCCACACATGTCCACTCAACTGTCAGAATTTCCCAAAGCACTGCCTTCCATCAGGTGAGAACAGTAGATCTATAGTAATCTCAGAAAACTAGGCATCCTCCAAAAGAATTTTTATTGTTTTCCTTTCTGTGGGTTTTCTATTAAGGTAAAATACGCATACAGTAAACACACAACAAATCTTAAGTGCACAATTCCATTAACTGTGACAACTGTATACACCAGGAATATTTTTTCAAGATATAAACCATTTACAACCCCCCTAAAGTTACCTTGTGAGCCTTAGTTGTCACCCACTATTGCACCTGACCCCCACTGTTTTCATTTCTATCATTATTTCCATGATACTTGAACAATTAACATGAGTCACCCTGGACAGCTAGCTTACACCCTATCCATACCCTGCTTCTTAAAGGCACACATGTAGGTTAACACCACTCATTTCCTAGCAAGTGATGTGAGGAAATCACTGGTTCTCAAAAGGCCAATATGGCCCCTGAAAAAGCATTTTGGAAATTGTGGGGAAGAGTGCATATTCACAAATATGCATTTAGTGCTGAAAGCCAGGGATGCTACATTTCTAGAACAATGAAAGGCAGTTCTGCCCAGTAAAGACTTGTCCCTCATCCTGCATGACTGCAGACATCACACAGACACTCATGCCAATGGAAAACATCATTTATCATTTTTGAGCCCAGCAGTTCACTCCATCCTACACTTATACAAAATATATGCAGGATAGGTCAAGAGTAGGTTTATGGTTCTGAGTACATGAAACACAGAGTTCATTCTTGTATTAATAATCAATTATTGTATTTGCCATATGAACACTGTAAATCTACTTTTGACCATTCCTGTATTGTTGGCACACCTTTCATACATACTGACCTTTCCAACAATGCACTCTGAAAATTGAGACACTGGCCTTTGAATACCATTAAAACTTTGACCAAGAGTCATTCATCATTCAGTGGTATCTGGATCTCCACCAGGACTCATCTATTCCACACTGTAACTGTGGCCGTCCTACAGTCAGTCAACATGGAGCACCTGGTGATCTTATGAGTTTCTAGCTTGGCTCAGCCCAAGCACCCACACATCAAAATACACAATTTTAATACAAATTACTTCTATATACTTTCTACATCTTGCTATTATATTAATTACATATTGTAGGTTTTATTATATGACTTCAGAATTTTTACAAGGATGTTTTAAAATATTTGCATTAAAAGGGGGTATTAGGTTTTGAACCAGGTACACAGCACTAAACTAAAGTGACAGCATCTAACTCTTAATTTAACTCCTATTCAAGAATCACTGGCTGCATTTTCAAAGGTCACACATTCTCCAGTCTGGGAAGCCAGATGCGCAGGGCCCATGGGGCCTCAACAGCCCCCCCACTACGTTAGCACACTGAGTCCAGCTGAAATGCGGTTACCAAACTCTACTTTCACTGGGAGTCATTCCAGGAGGCAGACTCTAACTTGTTCTCAAAAGGGGACCTTCATAAGAAAATTCTGGCTTCTCTGTACCAGGAATGCTTTCACTTCTGAGCACTTTTTTTCCATCTTGAAAACACAGCAATTATACCCAGACAGGATTCCTGTCTCCCATTGGCTACAAGAATGTGTATTGGTGTTGTCAACCTTGGGGTACATGTTAGAACCATTTGGGGGCTTTAAAAACACCAGCGCCTGGGCACACCCCTGGAGATGTGAATCTATTTGCTCTGTGATCCAGCCCTATCTCCAAGAGTGTCAAGATAGAGACAGGATCTGAGCACCAGGTTCGTCTCCCCATTTGTAGCCTCACTTGGCAACATAGATAGCTCAGTCAGTGAGGTTTACACTTTACAATAGTCCTCTCTTATTCATGGGGGATACTTTCCAAGATCCAGAGTGGATGTTTGAATCCATGGATGATACCAAACCTTTTCTATAGTATGTATTTTACTCTACATACATACCTTTTAACTTAAAGGAAGCAATTTATGGCTTCTCTTTAGCATATCCAAATTGCCAGCATCACTACTCTTGAGCTTTAGGCAATTAAGTAAAATCAGGGTGAGTTGAACAAAAGCACTGTGATACTGTGACAGTCAATCTCATAAGTGACTATGACTAATGGACAGGGAGTGTATAAAGCATGGAGACACTGGACAAAGGGATGATTCACAGCCCAGTGGGACAGAGTGGGATGGTGAGAGATTTATCACGCTTCTCAGAACAGTGCACAATTTAAAACTTATAATTTATTTCCGGAAATTTGCACTTAATATTTTCAGACTGTGGTTGATTATGGGTAACTGAAACCATAGAGAGTAAAACTGTGGACTACTGTATTCATTTCTAGACTCAGGCTCTGCTTTATCTCTACCCTTTGTCTCCATTTGGTCTCTACTCTTGATTCTGTTTCATTATATTTACTTATTTATTTTTATTGTTGTTCAAATACAGTTGTCTCCATTTTCCCACCACCACTTTCCACTGCCCCACCTACTCCCACCCCCACTCTCGTTCCTTCCCCCCTTTGGCCTTGTCCATGGGTCCTTTATACATGTTCCTTGATGACCCTTCCCCTTTTTTCTCCGTTATTGCCCTCCTCTCTCCACTCTGGTTACCTTCAGTTTGCTCTTTATTTCAGTGCTTCTGGTCATATTTTGCTTGCTTGTTTGTTTTGTCAATTAGGTTTCACTTATAGGTCAGATCATATGGTATTTGTCTTTCACTGCCTGGCTCATTTCACTCAGCATTATGCTCTCCAGTTCCATCCATTTATGGCATTTTATAAATCCCTCCCAGAACAGGTGGGAATAAAAAAAAATGTCTCTATTATTCCGCCACATGCATGAAAAGAGAAAACAGTGACCACGGGCCTTGAGTAATCACAGCCCCTTTCATACTTGGTGGGATCGTTTTGGTGCCAGAGCCCCTTTGCATGCTCCCACATGCTCAGCACGGCCAGGAGGTTGCAGCAGTACATTATGGCCACAGCCTGCAATCAGTGGGGGAAACAAAGCTGCTGACATTGCAGATTTTGTCAGCCCACCTGATAGCTTCAAAGAGAGGAAAACACAAACCAAACACCCATGGATAGCAACAAATGGGAAACATGGGTCTGGGCTATGGCCAAGAAGTCAAGTGAACACTGATGACTTTTGTTCTCAAAAGAACAGGGTCTGTCATGTAGCATAATAATAAAATCTCTGTACCTCCCTACCCACAAGGCTATGGTGGTTTCACGGCAATTATTTAGTTTTGCCACTTTGAACATGGGACATTCTTTCAACATCTCTACCTTCTTCCAGGTGGATACCCACCTCCCCCTGGTACATCCGAGCCACAAGTTTCCCATCTGTCCTGGTCCAGGTGCACAGCCAAGCCACAGTCTATCTCAATATCCCTTCTATTTTTTAGGGAATCAAGGAGCTGTACCTGTGTCCATTGTCTTCTTGCTCCCTCCACTGGAGATGCTGAGTAGTATCCAGCCTATGGGCAACTAGTATACCCACACCCTGTTCAAAGGGGAGAACTTTATAGCAACCCCTCATGCAGAGCAACTGCATATGTCCTGTGACTTCACCCAGAACATTCATGTCTCTTAGAGGTTATGATTTTCATCTATGTTAGTCATTGCTCTATCTTCAGTACTTTGAACAGTATCTGGCATATAGCAGACATTCAATAAGCATTGGCTAAATAAATAAATTATTCTAATACTAAGAAGTGTTTCACAAATAATAAAGGAATTACTCAAAAGATGGTGCTTGTCTCAAAGCCATAAAGAAAGACTTGTTGCCACATTGTGTCATACCAGGCTCAGTAGAGCCTACTGGAAATGGAGGGCCAGTCGGTTTTCCTTTTTGGGACCCACATGGAGGTGACCCAAAGGTGGACGGACAGGTACGGGTGATCTTCACACAGAGTCGAATGTCAGTGAGCCAAATGAGACAGGAAACAGACTGGTGGTCCACATCCTTACCCCCATCAAATCCCCATCCCATAGCTGCATAGTAAATTGGGAGAAGGGGAAGGTAATCAACTTCCCTAGCACCACTTCTGCCTCCCCTCAGTTCATCAACAGGCACAAAAAGGTCCCATTTTGTACACTTCAGCAAGCACCTTCCAGAAGCTTGGCACCAAGCAAGGTGACCCAGACATCACATTCCATGTTGGATGCATCTCAGCTTATCTTTTCTCCATGGCATCGGTGGCCCTTACTAGGTTTCTAAGGTCTGGAGCTAAAACCACTGGAACATGCCCATCTGACGAGCATCCCCTGCATCCAGGAAACTCTGCAGACAACTGTCCCTGGCAGGAATCCGCACACCCTGTTGGCAGCATTCCTCCCTTCCAGCTGAACAGGGGGAAAAGGCTGGTAAACAGGAATTGTTGGGAAGCATTCTGCTTCCCCACAGTAGAAGGCATAGTGTTTGAAGTTCAGAATTCTCTCTCTCCTTCTGGGTGCCCATTCTCCAAGTTAATCACCTTGCTAAGCTTCTGCTTCCTTTGATGTAAAAGGAGGGTGTTAGCATCTCTCTCACAAGACTGTCGGAAGGATGAAAGAGCAACAAGTGTAAAGGGCCTTATAAAATGTAAAGTTCTAAACATGCCTGTTGTGAATAACGAAAGTCTTGGTGTCTATAGCTATATCACCCAGCATCGTCCTTTAAGTGGGGGGTCCACAAGTTACCCTACCCCACTGTGGTCAGGGCATTCATCCCTCATTTTGTTAAGGAGCCTGATCATTCTGAGCCTAAAAACGCTTAAGAGGTAAACTCCTGTACCCCTAAGAGGGTCACTCCTAAACCAGTTGAACTTGGTCGGATTACAACGCCTGGAAGCAGTTTACACACACACACACACACACACACACACACCCCTTACATAGACACCTACAACAATTTCCCAGAAAGATCGCCAAGTCCCCTCCCCCAAAAGGGATGTGAACCTTTATCTTGCTCCAAACAGGAATAGAAACAAAGAACCCCCCTAATACAAATTGAAGACCAAGGGTAATAGGACGCTTTCTCCGCCCATCAGAAAGAAGAGGTGATTCAGCGAAGCCACACGCCGTCCACCAGCGACCTCCACCCGCCAGCTTCCTACCTGGGCAAGCCTCGTGGGGAGTGCGGGGTCACAGCCGGCCCTGCCGGACACCCTGGGAGCCAAGACGGAGAGCTCCGGACTCAGTGCAGGACAGTCACATTCCCGCCGTTCCTGGGGGCGCTGGCCGGCACCAATCTCTCCTCCAGCCGCCGCGGCGCCAGTTCCGGGCGTATTCCCGGCAGAGAGTACGAGCAGACCTCAATCTGCCGACCCTGACTGCTGGCCGACTACTGGCTCCAACTCCGCCCGGCGCGGGGGCGGGCAGAAGGCGGAGACTGCAAGGCCCCGAAAGACCGGACAGCCAGTGAAGTGGCCTGGTGCTCCACCCCCTAACCGACCCCTTCCGGCCGCTGCCACACTGGCGTCCCCACACCCCTTCGGTTGCCGGGACCCTGGGAGGCTGCTGCGCATTCCCAAACCACAGCCTGGGGGGCAGTGACTGTGGCCCCCCCTCAAAGCAATTTGGGACTTCTCACCTAGACATCGCAATCGGGCTGCCACCCTACTGCGAAGTCCCTGGGCCAGAGTTCCAGCCGGACGGAAAAACTCACACTTTTGTTCCCGGAGCCTGAGAGAGAGCCTGTCCCCAGCTCTTTGTGAACTTGGACAGGTCACTAACTTCGTTGTCCCTGTGCTGTGAAAAGGTATCCTAAAAGCTCCTATCTCCTGGAGTGATTGGAGAGATTAAATGAGTAATTAGTGTAAATCCGTGCAAACAGTTGACGTTACACTAGAGTCACCTGATACTTTTATTGTTGTAGGTATATTCCATCTGAAAAAGCAACTTACAGGTGGCACAGTCTTCATACCAATCTTCTCTGCCAGACGTGGTATTCTCTTAAGCTTAAAACCCACTTATCCCACTGACTCGTTTTGCAAAGGACGTTCTTACTCAGATAAATGCAAGGAATGGCCAGGGCCACACCTAAAACTCCATGCAGGGCGGGAAGGGCTAGAGTCTTGGCAGAGCCTGAAACCTGCTCTTCCCAGGCCACTGCAGCAAGTGACTGGAACCCTGCTTGTTCTGAGGGCTTACTGGGCCATCTTCCCAGGAGGCAGTGAGTAAATGATTGCTTCCTTCCTAACACAGCACACCATCCCTTCCTGTATCCTTTCCAGGCTGGGCAGGGTCTTGCTTCCCTACTCCATGCCTTGACATCCCCATCAGAAACTCAAGAATCGCATTAACCTTGGCTGCCCCAGAAATTCTGGGCTGGAGGAAAATGTAAAGGAACAAGCAGCAGTAATTCATTAGCCCTAACATTGCTTTGTAGCCTGGCATAATGACAGTTTCCCATGTTTTAAAAATATGATTCCAGAGCTTGTATGGTTCCTCTTTCTCAGGGGAACAGGTTCAAATCTGAAGCTGGTGACATAATATTATCATAATTTATCAGAAATATCATCTCTTAGTATCCCTTTTTAGAGTGCTGATTCTCACAACCTTGATTACACATTAGAATCACCAGGGAGATCTGGACCACCAATGTCCAGATCAGTCTTTCCAGAATCTCTGGGACTGAGGCACACACATTAGTGTTTGTGAAGCTTACAGGCAATTCCACAGTCCAGCCAGGGTTGTGAACAGCTGTTCCTACAAGCTCCCTAGTGATATCCTTACTCAGAACCCTCCACCTGAAGCTACCTCAGCACGTGTGTCCAAGTCGCAGTCAGTGAATGCTGAAACAGGTGAGCCTGGCTCCATGTGACAGAACTAGCCTGAAGCCATATGCTAATGAACATGAATTGGTCTTACTGTTTACGTAATGAAGCTTTTTGAATAGTTTACAAGTGGAAAGTAAAGTTGATTTGTGTGATAATGTTAAAATGAAATTATACTTTCATTTTTCTTTACATTCTGACACCTCCCACCTACCCCTACCCCAAATACCCTGCTAAACACTTGGGCCCCTAGGCTCAAGTGGGACTCTCAAACACTCCCAGAAATAGAAATGGGATTTGGAGACCTCCCCTTCTCATCTTCTACCACTGTTTTATTTGAGACCTCGAATTTACCTCCTCCCTTACTCAGCCATGCTGAGCACTTTTCCTCTCTCCTCCCTTTGTTTCCTTTCTTAGGTAACACAGGTGTCCACCTGCCTTGCTCCACCCTCTGGGTTGGAGTCATACTGTCACTCCTATATCACTTTCTGCTGTGTTTCCAGCACTGCACAAATGCTCTGAATGCAAGTGTGTGCTTCTGTGTAAAACACACCACTTCATGAAGATGGTGACAGATGTGTTTGCTAAAAACTTACAAGAAACAGAAAGAGTTTTCATAGCCTTGGGACACCTTCTGGAGTGTGTCTTCCCCACTACTAACCGCTACTCTCCCACCTGTGAAACTCTAATCAAGTGGAAGACCTGATTGTCTGCCATTCCTGGGACTACATTCCTTATGAGAGACCATGTTCCCTAAAGATTTTCAGTCTATCTCTCACCTGTCAAGCTGCTCAGATCATGGAATCATTTTCGGGAGGAAACCTAATAATGCACATGAAATAAAATCACATTGACCAGTACAACCTGATCTGATGACCTGAAAAATAAAACATTTCCTGTGGCCTATGTGGCAGAACATTTTGAAGGATTGTTTGTTATAAACATGAACCCTGGCTTGAAAGCTTTAAAGAGGAAGCATCACTATGCTTGTTTCCTTGAATTCCCCAAAGCCAAGTGTTGAAGAACTTTGAGCATTGACTCTATACCATAAACCATTGACTTCAGAAAAATGTATGCTGATGTGCAGGTATTGTTTTTCCTAGTCAAAGGAGCATAGTTGACCAATGGATGGGAAGAAAAGCAGAGGGGAGATGACTAGTGTTTATGGACCCCAGAAGGTGTCTGAGAGGTGGCACAGTTCCCCCATTTTTCACCACCACCAAATAAGAGAAACACTGGCCTTCTCCTAAGAGGGAAGAATAATGGGAATCTTGGAAGAGAGGAGCATTGCTGGGCTTTCAGAGTGTAGTCTTTGACACCACCAGTGTCATACAAAAGCCCTGTGTCCAGCATGGCCCATGCCAAGGCACCACATTAACAACAGAACTCCTTGGGTCTGAGGACAAAATCCAGTGCATCCCAGAGTACTCAGAGTGCCCAAATTTTCAAAGGGGTTGCAAGGGGTTGAGAAGGCCAACACCAAGAGGAGCTCTGATAGTTGAGGGCTATAGGACAATGGTGATATCAGGGGCAATGGTGATAACAGATGAGGTCAGTAAATACAGAGAATGACCTATGAAATATAACCCCTCCCTGGATGCCAGACAGCACAAGGCTTAAGCCTTGACTATGCCCTTCTCTTCCACCAACCCCAAAGAACTCCAGTTACCATCCAAAGGAAGAAGGCATTTGGAAAGGAAAGAATTTTGAATAGATTGTGATATTGCCCTAAGGAGACTGGGTCTTGAACTAGTGGAGTCTAAACAACTCTGAATTGGCAAGATCTATTTTTCCTGGCACCAGATGGAAATGAAGATCCATGAGTCAAATTGACTTTAATTGTGGAAAATTAAAAAAAAAAAACATTTTTGCTCATAGGGCCTCCATGATTCTTGCTACAGCTATTGTGTGTGTGTGTGTGTGTGTGTGTGTGTGTGTGTGTGTGATTTATGGAACTTCTAGTAACCACTCATAGAGCTGCAGTGTTCCCTGAGATAGATTTAAAAACCACTGCCCTAGAAGAACTTCCTTATACAGTCTAGTTTCCTGCGCCTTTCACACATTTTCCATCTGCTGACCTGCAAATAACCACTTTTTGAATCTGTGCCGTTTATTAGTTTTTCATCACTGCAAATTCTCAGTTTTAATCAGATCATCACCTCCCCTCTCTCTAAGCAGTTGTATGTGTGCTTCTATGATCATCATTCTATTTAGGCTCGTCTGATTGTCAAGACCTCAAAAAATCAGAAAATCACATGTGAACTAGGTGAGAGCTGCTGAGAAACTATGAAGTATGAGAAGAATGCCATGGGTAATAAACTTTTTCTTAACCTCCTTTGGGAGCAGTGGAAGAAAAGATGGACATGTGGGAAGCCCAGACAATGTGTTGTTCTAATTGCAGCTTTAATGCTCAATGTGGCAAATGAATGAAAGAGGCTTCTTGCACCTTATTTTTTCCCGTGCTAACACAGAAACAGCAAGTTCCAGAGGAAACAGAATTAGTAACCTCTAAGAACTGCTGCATCTAGCAGAACAGGACTGGTAGACCCTCTCTTCTGCCAACAGTCTTTGATATGGTGATTGCTTCAACACATGAAATGAAAAGCAAAAATAACCAAACCATCCATTGCCATCCAAAAGGCTTATGAGCCATTATTTTTTTATTCTTCGAGATGGTGGCAGAGTAGGTGGAAGCTTCACTCACCTCCCCTAGGGCCAAACTTGAATTACAACTAAATTAAACAACAACCATCCTGACTAGCAAACTGAAGACTAGATGAAGAGGAGTCTTACAATGAAGTGTTTACAGAAGAAGTCACGTTGAGACTGATAGGAAGAGTGGAGATGTGGAAAAGGCTAGCTCTGCTCCCATGAGCAGCAGCTCAGGTTCCAGAGGAATATCTCAGCTGCAGGGGATCCCCTGAGAGGTGTGGGGCCTAAACCCCAAGCTAGGCTCCCTAGCCCAGAATACGAGAGCCAGGAAGAGGTACCCACATAACATCTGGCTATGAAAAGCAGCAGAATTTATATCCACCAGAAAGAGAAAGGAGCCCACTGGAGACACAGACACCCTCTTAAAGGGCCAACACAGAAAAAACTTTTGGCCCTTCACCCTGAATGGCTCTCTACAATTCACCCTGGGTCCCAGCAGGGTGTGGACAAAGCACACTAGAGTCGTGTGAGGAGAGTATTGGGTTTGTGGCTCTGAGGAGAAACCTAGGGAGACCAAGATCCCTGTGCTGAGTCATGTTCCTATATGGCAGTCACCATCTTTCCTGGGTGAAGCACTCCCTTCTCTGTGGCATCAGCCTGGGGGAAAGCAATAGCCCAACTTTCTGGATTCCCTCTCACCCCACCGTGAAGAGCTTAGGCCCTGCTGAGGAATCAGTTGTCTTGCCCAGGTTCTAGAGGTCTGGGCAGACTCAGAGGATGTCAGTGACTGAGTTGTCTGGTTCCCCACTTTCCTATGAACCTGACTGTCAGTTTTCTCTCATGGGAGATCCAACAGAACCACCATCCTGGCATCTGGTAGAACCAGACGCCAAGAAACAGATACCCCAGCTGCCTGACTCCTAGCAGCTCTGCTGTGCAGAGGTCTGGACAAATTTTGGGTCAGGCTGAGTTGTGTGGCTCTGTGGTGAGGACCATACCCACTTCCTCCTCTGAAGCCTGACTATCACCTCCCCTTAGGGGAGATCCACCAGCCTCATTCCACCAGAGGCCCTTTTAGTAACAGAAACTAACAGGCAGCTGGCAGCCAGAGGCAGCCAGAGGTGGATTTTGGAGAGCCTTGGAACTTTTGCTGAGCTGCTCCTAAAACTGGTGCTGGTAAAAGCCAGGCTAGATGTGCTGCCTGGTTCATCCCAAATGCAACCAAGCCCAGCACAAGCAGCCACAAACTGTGGATTGCTTATACCAGGCACAGACAGCATCTGACATTGGCTTGCACCAGAGTCCCTCCTAAGTATCCCAGAACCAACACATCCAGTAGCCAAATTCAGACAATATCAGAGCAGAATCCAATAAGCTTCACAAGCTGCATATCCAAAGGGAGATCTTGGCAAGCACAAAACTCTGCTGAGGCAAATCCCACTTTGGGTGTTCAGCACCTGTACAGCAGCTCATGTACCATCGTTGGGTTTAAGCCTCACAGTCAGCCAGCCAGAAGGTCGATCCCACACACAAATGGGCCAATGGCCATCAAGAGTCAGTTACAACAGAAGAGCCCATGTAACGCACACAAGGGACATTCCTGGAGCACCCAGCTCAAGTAATCAGAAGACTGTGCCACTGTGTCCCACAGGAGACCTACTACGTAAAGCCACCCCAAATGAAATTGGCTGTCATAGCAGATGTATCTAATACATAGAAATAAACATAAAAAGGCAGCCAAAATGGGGAGACAAAGAAAGAGGCCCCATATGAAAGAACAGGAGAAATCTCAAGAAAAAGAGCTAAATGAAATGGAGGCAAGTAATTTATCAGACATAGAGTTCAAAGTAATGGTTATAAGGTACTCAAAGAACTTAGTGAGAAATACAACAGCATGAAAAAGGACATAAAAATCATAAAAGAGGACCAATCTGAAATAAAAATCCAATATCTGAAATGAAGAATACAATATCTCACAACAAGAATTCACTGAAAGGAATAAATAGTTGGTTACATGTAGTAGAGGACCAAGTCAGTGATTTGGAAGATAAGGTGGAAAACACCCAATCAGAGCAGCAAAAAGAAAAAAGAATTTAAAAGAATGAGGATACTTTAAGGGACCTTTGTGACAACATAGCACATAACAATATCCACATCATAGGGGTACCAGAAGGAGAAGAGAGAGAGAGCAAGTGATTGAGAACCTATTTGAAGAAATAATGACTGAAAACTCCCCCACCTGCTAAAGTAAAAAAAGACACACAAGTCCAGGAAGGACAGAGAGTCCTAAACATAATAGCTTAAGCTCAAAGCTTAAAGACAATAAAAGAATATTAAAAGCAGCAAGTGATAGGCAGTTAGTTACCTGCAAGGGAGTTTCCATAAGGCTGTCAGCTGATTTCTCAACAGAAAGTCCAGAAGGGACTCGCATGAAATATTCAAAGTAAAAAGCAAGGACCTACAACCAAGACAACTATACCCAGCAAGGTAATCATTAAAAATTAAAGGAGAAATGAAGAGCTACCCAAAGAAGAAAAAGCTAAAGGAGTTAGTACCACCAAACCATAATTACAATAAATGTTATACAGCCTTCTTAAAGGAAGAAGAAAAGAAGAACAAGGAGAAGGAGATGGAGAAGAAGAAAGAAGAAGAAGGAGGAGGAAGGGGGGGAGGAGGAGGAGGGGGAGAAGAAGAAGAAAGAAAGAAGAAAGATAAAGAATAAAATGTCAATAAATATGTACCTATCAATAACCACCTTAAATGTAAATGACTTAAATGTTCCAACCAGAAGATGTAGCATAGTTGAATGGATAAGAAAGTAAGATTCATATACATGCTGTCTACAAGAGACCCACCTCAGAACTAAAGCACACATAATAAAAGTGAAGGGATGAAAAAAGATACATAATGCAAATGGAAATAAAAATAGCTGGGGTAATAATATATCTGACAAAATAGACTTTAAAACAAAGACTATAGTAAGCAGCAAAGAAGGACACTACATAATGATAAAGGGAACGATTCAATAAGAGGATATAACCCTTGTAAACATTTAAGCACCAAATATAGGAGCACCTTGGTGAACAGATCTAGGAGCTAAGATGGCGTCGGAGTAGGAAGGAGAAGATTCGGCTTCCCTCTGCTCAGGGGAGAAAATTCTGACTGATCTATGGAGTAGAGAAGCAAGCAACTAACATGATTCAGCATATGTGAAAATAGGGGACCAAGGATTGTGGCAGAACCAAAAAACCAGACCCTAAGAAGAGTGCTGCAACAAGGTAGGGTCCCAGGGACCAGCGTGTGATCTGGGGGCTGCAGCCCCAGGCCCAGTGCCCACTGCTGGGTTTGCCACTGAGTCCTTGGGAGAGAGCCGGGACAACTGCTCCCTCCCCAGCCAATCAGGGTCTGAGTGGCACTGGGAGGAATCCAGGTGCTAGCAAACACAAGGGCTGTGAGCACCATTGGAGGCTGTGGACACTGGAGGGGCTGGGTCGCACAGCAGGCCCTGATCCCCACAGTCACTGGTCTGGCTGGAAATTCTGGCTGCAGGAGAAGCCATGCCACTGTGTGGAGCGGCAGGCTTGAACAGGAGGAATTTCTCAAGAGGAAGGAGTGAATAGACAGACACTCTTTGGGGAATTCTCCTAAAGTGATCAATCACTCCAGCCTCACTGCCACCCAGCCGAGGGTGCACGTGCTGGGAGAGTATCCAGGCACCCCAGTCCACAGCAGTAACCCTGGGGAAAGACCTGATTCCCACACCCAGGGTGCAAGGCTGAGGAGCCACGTTAGCTTCCCAGACAGCACCTTAGCCAGTGTGAGCACCGCTTACTGAGGAAGGAAAGCCATACCAATCACCCCTCAGCCTGCCGCAGCCAGCAAGAGCATAAAAACGAGTTTGGCCACGTTGAAACCAAGAGACTTTTTAATTTGAATTCTATTTTTTTTAACAATTCTTAAGTTTTTAATTTTTATTGTTTTTATTCTCTTTTGACTTCCTTTTCCTCTTGTTCCTGATTTCTTGTTTTATTCCTTCCTCCTTCCTTCCCTCCAATTTTATCTCTTCTTCCCTCCTTCATCTGCCTTTTCTATTTTTTTTTTTAATTTTTTCTAAATACCTACAAGTGAGCCAAAATCCTGAATCTGTGAAAAGACCAAAATTGAATCAAAGAAAGGACATCACAACAGATGGGACAGTGAGACAAATTTCACTCTGCTATTACAGAGAACCTGCAAGTTACTGCATATTTGTAATATTATTATTTTTCCAGTATTCTTACATCTTTTTTAATAGTATTTTTGAATCCCTCTTCTTTTTGTATAGTCTGCTTTGCTAGGCTAGATATATTGTATGACCTGACAGCTTTCCCCTGCTATCTCTTTCCATAGTGTATTGCTAATCTACTGTCCTTTAACTCACCTGTATCCCATTAGCACCCTACTTGAGGTTCTGTACTCCCTATTCTTTTACCTAGATCTCATAGATTCTGTCATATGATTGTTAACCTAATATCATTGTAAATAATTGCTGTTCTATGCAATTGTAATTACTTCACAACACCCCTCCCAGAACTTAGCTCATTTCTAAGTTTCCTGAACTCTATTACTGTAGTGGTTAACTCTATGCTCTCACACACTACACCTATTTACTATCCTTTACTCTCACCTTACCCCAGAATATGACCTGCCACAACCTCCCTGCTTTATAGATCCAACTCACAATCCTTCCTTCTCCAACAAGACACTTATGTTCTTTCCATCCTTTCTAAAAATCAGCTAGCTGGGTGGAAGACCATGGTTAACACTATACATAGTCAAAGGATCTCCTATCTCTTCTCTATTGGCTGCTACTGTAAATATCATAGAATACACTCTTGCTGTCTTAAACCATTTTGCCTTCCCCCTCCAACTGATGACAAAAAAGAATAGGTGGAGGCGGTGAACACCAGGATAACCCACTGGAAGAGGAAACCCAACAGCAAAGGAACCACCAATGGATAACAAAAGAAGAAGGTGAAGGAGGGAGTGGTAACCACACAAACCTCAATCTAGGACCTATCTGGAAATACAACTAAACAGTAGAGACAGTACCCAATACAAACACTGAACAAGAGTAAGAGAGAATTCTTTAAACCTTATACACAAGGAAGAACAAACTTCAACACAACCTGCCCTCACCAACACAACAAAATACAAGAGGTGGTGGACAGAGTGACCCTCATTTAACCAGCTGGTGGGAAGGAACCACCAAAGAAAGACCCAACAACAATCAAAACCCAAAGGCAAACACAAAGCCAACTTAAATGACAGCCCAAGACAAGTGAGCTTGGGAGATCAAGGAAACAGCACCACTGAAACTCACTGCTATTCTACTAAAGAAGTTCACACCACAACCCAGGGAGCCAGAACAGATCAATTTAAGAAGCTGAGGTGAACAAGAAGAGTCTCACAAACAGTGGGAAGACAAAGAAACAATCCCCAAATGAAAGGAAAGGAGAAAGCCTCAGAAAAAATGCTAAATGAAATAGAGGAAATTCAACTATCAGATATTGAGTTCAAAGCAATGATCGTCAGGAAGCTCAATGAGCTCACAATGAACTACCAGAAACTACAGGGAGGCTACAATGAACTCACTGAAAACTACATGAACATGAAAAAGGAAATAGAAACTCTCAACAAGGGCCAAGAGGAAATGAAGAACACAATTTCTGAACTAAAGAACACAGTAGAAGGAATCAAAAGCAAGATCAATGAAGGAGAAGATCGGATCAGCAAGATAGAGGACAAAATAGAAGAAAACACCCAGAAACAGCAAGAAAAGGAAAAGAGGCTCAGAAAGAATGAAGAAAGATGAAGAGAAATGCAAGACAATATTAAACGTAATAATATCTGTATACTAGGGATACCAGAAGGAGAAGAAGAAGAGCAAGGGATAGAAAAACCTATTTGAAAAAGTAATGATGGAAAACTTTCCTAATTTGATAAGAGAAAAAGTCACACAAATCCAGGAAACATAGAGAGTCCCAAACAAGAGGAACCCAAAGAGGCCCGCCTCAAGACACATCATAATTAAAATGGCAAAATTTCAAGACAAAGAGAGAATAATAAAGGCAGCAAGGGAAAAACAGGAAGTAACATACAAGGGAGCCCCAATAAGGCTAACAGCTGACTTCTCAATGGAAACACTCCAAGCCAGAAGAGAATGGCAAGAATATTCCAAGTAATGAGAACCAGAGGTCTTCAACCAAGGCTACTTTAACCAGCAAGGCTCTCAATCAAGATAGAATGCCAAATAAGAAGCTTCTCAGAAAAAAGAAGCCTAAAAGAATACACCTCCACCAAACCAGCTCTGCAAGAGGTGCTAAAGAGACTGCTTTAAGAAAAGAAAGAAAAAGAGAAAGAGAGAGAGGATCACACGAACATAAAAGACAATGAATAAGTACATATCAATAATAACCTTAAATGTAAATGGATTAAATGCTCCAATCAAAGACATACAATAGCTGAATAAATAAGAACACATGACCCACACATATGCTGCCTACAAGATACCCACCTCATGATAAAAGACCTGCACAGGCTGAAAGTGCAGGGCTGGAAATAAATTTTCCAAGCAAATGGACAGGAAAAAAAAGCCGGGGTAGCAATACTCATATCTGACAAAATAGACTTCCAAAATATGGCCATAAAGAGAGACCAAGAAGGTCTCTTCATAATACTCAAGGGAAGAATCCACCAAGAAGACATAAATATTGTAAATATATATGCACCCAACATAGGAGCACCCAAATACATAAACAAAATCTTAGAGGACTTCAAGAAAGATATTGACAGCAACACAATTATTGTGGGGAATTTTAACACCCCACTCTCAAAAATGGAGAGATCTTCCAAACAAAATATCAATAAAGATATTGTGGCATTGAACAATACGCTAGATGAAAAGGGTTTTACGGATATATACTGAGACCTCCATCCCAAAGAAGCTAAACACACATTCTTTCCAAATGTACACGGAACATTTTCAAGAATAGACCAGATGATAGGATACAAATCAAGCCTCAACAATTTCAAAAAAAATGAAATCATACCAAGCATTTTCTCGGATCACAAAGGGCTGAAGCTAGAAACCAACCCCAAGGAAAAAAAAACCCAAAACCCTCAAAATCATGGAGATTAAATAGCATGCTATTAAACAATGAATGGGTCAAGAATGAAATTAGAAAAGAAATCAAATGGTTTCTGGAAACAAATGACAATGAACTTAAAACAATGCTAACTTATGAGACAGAGTGAAGGCAGTCCTGAGAGGGAAGTTCATAGAGATGCAGGATCACCTAAAAAAGTTAGAAACATTTCAAACAAACAACCTAACCCTACGTCTACAAGAACTCGAGGAACAACAACAAAGACAGCCCAGAGCAAGCAGAAGGAAGGAAATAACCAAGATCTGAGCAGAATTAAATGACATAGAGACTAAAAGCACAATTCTAAGGATCAATGAATTCAAGAGCTGGTTCTTTAAAAAGATAAACAAAATCGACAAGCCTTTAAGCAGACTCATCCAGAAAAAAAGAGAGAGAACCCAAATAAACACAATCAGAAATGAAAGAGGAGAGATTACAACAGATACCACAGAAATACAAAGGATTGTAAGCAATTACTATGAAGAACTGCATGCCAAGAAATTTGAAAACTTAGATGAAATGGACAAATTTCTAGAAAAATATAACCTTCCAAAACTCAATGAAAAAGAAGCAGAAAGCCTGAACAAACCAATAACAGCAAAAGAAATTGAAGCAGTAATCAAAAAACTCCCAACACACAAAAGCCCTGGGCCAGATGGTTTCACAGGAGAATTCTACAAAGCATTTAAGGAAGAGCTAACCCCTATCCTTCACAGACTATTCCAAAAAATCCAAAAAGATGGAAGACACCCAAACTCTTTTTATGAGGCCAACATCATCCTAATTCCAAAACCAGACAAAGACACAACAAAGAAAGAAAACTTCAGGCCAATATCACTGATGAACATTGACGCTGAAATCCTCAACAAAATCCTGGCAAACTGCATCCAACAATACATTAAAAAGATCATACACCATGACCAAGTGGGATTCATTCCAGGGATGCAAAGATGGTACAATATTCGCAAATCAGTAAATGTAATACATCACATAAACAAAAGCAAAGACAAAAACCACATGATCATATCAATAGATGCAGAAAAAGCATTTGATAAGGTACAGTACCCATTTATGATAAAAACACTCAGCAAAGTGGGGATAGAGGGAGCATTTCTCATCATAATAAAGGCCATATATGAGAGACCTACAGCCAACATCATACTCAATGGGCAAAAATTAAAATCTTTTCCACTAAGATCAGGAACAAGACAAGGCTGTCCAATTTCACCAGTTCTATTCAATATAGTGCTGGAAGTTTTAGCCACAGCGATCAGACAAGAAAAAGAAATGAAAGGCATCCAAATCAGAAAGGAGGAAACAAAACTGTCACTGTTTGCAGATGACATGATAGTGTACATAGAAAATCCTATAGAAAATCCTCCACCAAAAAACTGCTTGACCTAATAAATGAATTTGGCAAAACAGTGGGATACAAAGTCAATATCCAGAAATCAAAGGCATTTCTGTACACCAACAATGAAACAGCAGAAGCAGAAATCAAAGGAAAAATCCCATTTGAAATGGCAAAAAGAAAAATAAAATACCTGGGAATAAACCTCACCAAAGAGGTAAAAGACCTGTATTCAGAAAACTACATAACACTCAGGAAAGAAATCAAGGAAGATACAAACAAATGGAAACATATACCGTGCTCATGGATTGGAAGAATTAATATCATCAAAATGTCCATACTACCCAAAGCAATGTACATGTTCAATGCAATACCTATTAAAGTACCAATGGCTTATTTCACAGACATAGAACAAACATTTCAAAAATTTATATGGAACCATAAACCACCCTGAATAGCTGCTGCAATTTTGAGAAAGAAGAGTAAAGGAGGAGGGATCACAATACCTGACACTAAATTATACTACAAGGCCACTGTAATCAAAACAGCCTGGTACTGGCATAAGAACAGGCACATGGACCAATGCAACAGAACAGAGAGCCCAGAAATAAGCCCAAGTCTCTGTGGTCTGTTAATATTTGACAAAGGAGGCAGCAACATAAAATGAAGTAAAAGTAGCTTCTTCAACAAATGGTGGTGGGAGAACTGGATAGCTACCTGCATAAAAATGAAACTCAAGCACCAACTTACACCTTATACAAAAATAAATTGAAGGTGGATAAAAGACTTCAATATAAAACATGACACCACTAAAGTCCTAGAGGAGAATGTAGGTAGGAAACTCTCAGATATTTCATGCAGAAACTTTTTTTACTGACCTGTCTCCTAGAGGAAGGGACATAAAGGAAAGAATAAACAAGTGGGACCTCATCAAAATAAAAAGCTTCTGCACAGCCAACGAAAACAGTATCAAAATAAAAAGAGAACCAACTATATGGGAAAACATATTTGCCAATGATACCTCAGACAAGGGTTTAATCTCCAAAATATATAAAGAACTTACGTGACTCTAAGAAGACAAGCAACACAATTAAAAAATGGGCAAAGGACTTGAACAGACACTTCTCCAAGGAGGACATACAGAAGATCCAAAGACACATGAAACAATGTTCAATATCACAAGCTATCAGAGAGATGCAAATTAAAACCACAATGAGGTACCACTTCACACCAGTCACAATGGCCATCATAAACAAAGCAATGAACAACAAGTGTTGGAGAGGTTGTGGAGAAAAGGGGCCCCTAGTGCACTGTTGGTGGGACTGCAGACTGGTACAACCACTATGGAAAGCAGTGTGGAACTTCCTCAGAAAACTGAAATTGGATCTGCCTTTTGATCCAGCAATTCCACTGCTGGGACTATATCCTAAGAACACTAAAACACCCATCCAAAAAAACCTTTGCACCCGATGTTCATAGCAGCACAATTTACAATAGCCAAGTGCTGGAAGCAACCTAGATGCCCATCAGTAAGTGAATGGATCAAAAATCTATGGTAGCCCTGGCTGGCTTAGCTCAGTGGATTGAGAGCGGGCTGGGAACCAAAGTGTCCCAGATTCGATTCCCAGCCAGGGTACATTCCTGGGTTGCAGGCCATAACCCCCAGCAACTGCACATTGATGTTTCTCTATGTCTGTCTCTATCTCTATCTCCCTCCCTTCCCTCCCTAAAAATAAATAAATAAAATCTTAAAAAAAAATCTATGGTATATTTACACAATGGAATTCTATGCAGCAGAAAGAAAGAAGGAGCTCCTACCCTTTGCAACAGCTTGGATCGTGTTGGGAATCATTATGATAAGAGAAATAAGCCAGGCAGTGAAAGACAAATACCATATGATCTCACCTTTAACAGGAACCTAAACAACAAAACAAAGAAACAAGCAAAATATAAACAAAGTCAGTGAAATACAGGACAGACTGACAGTGACCAGAGGGGAGAGAAGAGGGAATTTCAGGGGAGAATGGGTAGGGTTTACAGGAACAAATTTAAAGGACACATGGACAAAAACTAGGGGGAGCGTGGTAATGGGAGGGAAGTGGGGAGAGTTGGGTGGGTGGGCTGGAATGGGAGTAAAAGGGAGAAAACTGTACTTGAACAATGATTAAAATAAAAAAAAATAGAAAAAAACGAAATAAAATGAAATATTGTTGAACAAAAAGAAAGGGATTGACAGTAATGCAGTCATAATAAGGATTTTAACACCCAATTAACAGGTAGATCTTCCAAACAGAAAATCAACAAGGAAATGGTGGCCTTAAATGACACACTAGAATAGATAGATTTATTGATATCTTCAGAACATTTCACCCCAAAGCAGCAGAATATACACCCTTTTCATATGCACATGGAACATTTTCTAGGATAGATCACATGTTAGAACACAGAACAAGTGTTAACAAATCTGAAAAAATTGAAATTATACCAAGCATCTTCTCTGATCATATTGGCATGAAACTAGAAATCAACCACAAGAAAAAAATTTAAAAACACACAGACATGGAGGCTAAATAACAGTTAGTGAACAATGAATGTGTTAACAATGAGATTAAGTTAGAAACCAAAAGGTACCTTGAAGGAAATAAAAGTAAGAACAAAACAACCCAAAATCTACGTAGGACAGTGAAAGCCATCCTTAGGGGAGAATTCATACTATTACAGGGCTATTTCAAGATACAAGAAAAATCGGAAATAAACAATCTAACTTTACACTTAAAGGAACTTAAATAAGAGCAACAATAAAAAAGGCCAAAGTGGCTGGCAGGAAAAAAACAATAAAGACCAGAGTGGAAATTAACAAAATAGAGTGCAAAATATATATATATAAAAGTTCTATGAAACCAAGAGCTTATTCCTTGAAGAGATAAACAAGACTCACAAACCTGACTCATCAAGACAAAATAGAGAAGACACAAATTAATAGTTGGAAATGAAAGAGAAGTAACAACTGACACCAAAGAAATACAAAAAAATAAAAATATATATATTATGAACAACTATATGCCAACAAATTGGACAATCTGGACAAAATGGATAAACTTCTAGAAATGTATAGTATTCCAAAACTGAATCAGAAAGAAACAGAAAATCTGAATAGACTAATTACAACTAGTGATATTGAAATAGTAATAAAAAAACTCCCAACAAACAAAAGTCCTGGACAGGATCACTACACAGGTGAATTTTATCAAAAACTCGATGATGAACTAACACCTATTCTTCTCAAACTACTGCAAAAATTTTAAGAGTAGGGAAGGCTACCAAGCTCATTTCATGAGTCCAGCATTATCCTAATTCCAAAAATAGATGAAGACATTACAAAGAAAGAAAATTATAGGCTTGATGATCATAGATGCTAAAATCCTCAACAAAATATTAGAAAACCAAATATAGCAATACATTTAAAAGATCATACACCGTGATCAAGTGGGATTTCTGTTAGGGATGCAAGGTTAGTATAATATCTGCAAATTAATAAATGTGATACACCACATAAACAAAATGAAGAATAAAAGTCACATGATTATGTCAATAGATGAAATAGAAAAAAAAATTTGATACAAACCAGCACCCATTTACAATAAAACCTCTCAGCAAAATGGAAATAGAAAGACCATATCTCAATGTAATAAAGGCTGCACATGACAAGCCATTGAGTATGAGTCAACATGATACTCAATGGGCAAAAGCTACAAGTGTTTCTGTTAAGATGCAAAAAAGACTATCTTTTTTGGACCAATATCTACTTGGTCCAATCTTATTCAATATGGTACTGTAAGTGCTAGCCATAGCCATCAGATAAGAAGAAGCCATAAAAAGTTTTTAAATTGGAAAAAAAAAAAGAAGTAAAACTGTCATTATTTGTAGAAGACATGATACTGAACATAGAGAATCCTAAAGATTCCACCAAAAAAAAAAAAAAAACCCTACTAGAATTGATGAATGAATTCAGTAAAGTAGCGGGATACAAAGTAAACATCCAGAAATCAGTTGCCTTTTTTATACCAATAATGAACTATCAGAAAGAAAAACTCAGAAAATAATTCTATTCATGGTTATTTCAAAAAGAATAAAATACCTAGGAATAAATTCAACAAGGATGTAAAAGAGCTATACTAGATAATTACAAGACACTGAAAAAAGAAATTGAAGACAATACAAATAGGTGGAAGCATGTATCATGTTCATGGATAGGAAGAATTAACACCACCATTAAAATGCCCATGCTATCCAAAGCAATCTATAAATGCAACATACTTCCTATCAAGATACCAGTGCCATATTTCACAGAACTAGGACCAATTATTCCAAAAATTTATATGGAACCAAAAGAGGCCTTGAATAGTCACAGCAATCTTGAGAAAGAAGAACAAAGTTGGAAGAATCATGCTACCTGATATCAAAATACACAAGGCCATAGTATGCAGAACAGCATGGTACTGGCATAAAAGCACACACATAGATCAATAGAACAGAATAGAGAGCCCAGAGATAAGCTTACATCTTTATAGTGAATTAATATTTGACAAAAGAGGCAAAAATATACAATGGGGCCAAGACAATCTATGCAATAAATAGTATTGAAAAAATTGGACAGATAAATGTAACAAATGAAACTAGACCACCTCCTCACATTATACACAAGAATAGACAAACAACAAAATAAAGACTTAAATGTAAGAGTTCAAACCATAAAAATTTTAACATAAAATATAGGCAGTAAAATCTTGGACATTTCTCATAGCAATAATTTTTCTGATATATCATTTCAGGGAAGGGAAACAAAACAAAAAATACACAAATGAGACATCAAACTAAAACACTTTTGCACAGCAAAGAAAACCATCAACAAAATGAAAATACAACCCACTAAATGGGAGAATATACTGGCCAATACATCTTATAAGGGCTTAATATCCAAAGTTTTTAAGCACTTAAAAAACTCAACACAAACAAACAATCCAGTTAAGGAATTGGTAAAAGACCTAAATAGACACTTCTCTGAAGAGAACAGATGAATAACCAATATACATATGAATAGATGCTCAATGTCATTAATCATCAAAGGAATGCAAATTGAAATCACAATGAGATACCACCTCACACCTGTCAGAATGTCTATCAATAAATCAACAAATAAGTGCTAGCAAGTAAGGGAACTCTAATGCACTGTTGGTAGAAATGCAGATTGATGCAGCCATTGTGGAAAGCAGTATAAAGTTACCTCAAAAAATTAAAAATGGAATTGCTTTATGACCCAGCAATTCCACTTCTGAGAATATATACAAAGAAACCTGAAACATTATTTCAAAAGAATATATTCACTCCTACATTCACTGCAGTGTTCTTTACAAGAGTCAAGATTTGGAATCCCATCAGTAGATGAGTGGTAAAAAAAAACTGTGGTACATTTACAAAATGGAATACTACTCATCCATAAAAAAGAAGGAACTCTTACCTTTTGAAGCAGCATAGGTGGACCTGAAAGAGTATTATGCTAAGGTGAATAAGCCAGTAAGAGAAAGACAATTACCATATGATTTTACTTATATGTGGAATCTAAGGAACAAAATAAACAAAATTGAAATAGATTCACAGATACAGAGAACAGACCGACAGCTGTCAGAGGAGAAGGGGTTGGGGGCTGAGTGAAAAGGTAAAGGTATTAAGCAAAAAAAGATATAGTATGGTAATTGTAAGAGGGAAATGGGGTGGGAAGATGGAAGAAGGTAAACGGGATAAATGGTGATGAAAGGAGATTTGACTTGGGATGATGATGAACACACAATAGAATATACAAATGATGTATTATAGAACTGAAGCCTATATAACTTTATTAACCAATGTCACCCAAATAAAAGTTAATTTAAAAAAGGTTTACGAGCTTACCCACATCATCCAAGAAAGGCCTATTAAAACCTTTGTGCTTAGTCATATGTGAGGCACATAATAAGAGTACTGCCTTCCATAGTCAATATTAAATATAATATTCTTTCCTTTATAATTCTATAAAGCCTCACTATCTTTGGTTCTCTGCAAGTTTCTGTAATTTGTCTCTAAGTTTGGCCAGTTTTTCTTTCCCACAAGCACCTTCCAATATCCAGATTTTGACATTGCAGCCTTTCAACTCTTTGATTTTTTCTGAATATAACTGCCAATATATTTTTCTCTAAATGGTTTCCTTTTAATTATGATCACTGAAGTAGATTAAAAACGGCTGAAAATTCTTTGTCTTTCCTCTAGTTAAGAGGAGAAGCCTAATTTCCGTCCCCTTGAGTCAGGGGGTGGCCTCAGTGACTTATTCAATCAACTTTAACCAATAAAATAAAGTGGAATTGACATTCTGGGACTTCCGAGTCCAGATCATCAAAACCTCCCCAGGCTTCTTGAAATACTCAACTCTTAGTGCCTAAAGCTGCCAGTAAGAAGTATAATTATCTTGATACTACCATACTATTAGAAATCCCAAGCCACATGGAGGCATTGCTGTCCACAGCCCCAGCTGACAGCCAAAACCAACTCCAGTTGTAAGAGTGCACTGCCACTCTCTAAAGGAGAACCACCCAGCTGAGTCCCATTAGCCCACAGAACCATGAGAGATAATAATATTAGTGGTGTTCTAAGTTGTGTTTGTAGCTCAATAATAGATAAGAAAGCAGTGAATACTGCTTTCTTACTCAGTATTGTGTCAACATACTCAGAAATGTGTCAACATACTCAGAAATGTGTCACGATTCTCCATGGCCCAAGCTGTACCATATGGAGTAAGCCTATCATGCAAGATCTCTCAGAATTAAATTGACACCTCTATCATCACCTCTGAACATTGCCTAGTTACAGAGGACTTCTTTAAAATTATTATTATGACTATCTCACCAGCAAATGAAGGAAAAATGGGAGTTAGGGGATGGCCAAATAAACTTAGCTTTAAACATACTTCGAATTTTTAGACAAACATTTTTAGAATGAAAGAAATAACTATAACCTTGTTCTTTTCAACAAATGTTAACTGCAAGAATAATTTAGTCTCTAGAGCTGTTATTTATGATTTTCTGAGACATAGTGCAACCCTTGAGAAATAAGCCTCCCTCAGCAAAAGTAGTTGAAAGGGTAAAGAGTAGGTCACTACTTCTGACAACAGAAGCAGAGGAAAAATCTGGTCAGACTCAAGAATGTCATATTATTGAATCATTTACCTAATGTCCAAAGATTTTGTTAACACTTAAATAAAGATTCCTTTCTTCCCTCTTTCCTCAGAACAAATAACTCAGCAAGTGAACTACTGTTCATCAATAATTGCTGTTTTCCATGACTGCTCTGAGGGAGGATGAGAGCTGGATAGTTCTCTGCCTTGTTTTCAAGAGTTGGGAGAAGAGGCCAAGGATCCAGTGATTTCTTCTTCACCTCTGGGATCCTCATATTAATTCACTGAATTAAGAGCCTGCATGGTGGATACTGGTTTGTTCCTACTCTGGGATAGTTAGATCTGCTGATGAGCCCAGCTTACTGTCTAGCATATAGCTGGCATTGGAGGCCAGTGTCACTGGGACTTGAGTGGCAACACTAGAAGCCTAAGATCACAATTACCCAATAATGGCATAAAAGATTCAGGATCCAGATTGGACCAGACTTTGGTCAGGAAACCAAAGTTCCTGAGTGTGACATATGTATGGGCCCTCAGAAGGCATATTCCTCTTAGATCTGTTATCTGTTCATGTAGCTTCTAGAAACATGAAGCTTTTAAAATTATTTATAATTAAATAAAATTTAAAAATCCAGTTCCTGAATTCCACCAGCCACATATCACTAGTGGATACCATATTGAACAGTACAACCATTGCACGTCTCCACCACTGCCAACTCTTCTAAGGGACATTGTTGCTCTAGGATAGAGTCTGGACAATTTAGGGCCTCTTCCTTAAGTGTTTGGTGGAATTCAACAAGGAAATTATTTGAGCCTGAAGTATTCTTTGGAGGAAGATTTTTAACTACAAATTCAATTTCTTTAATTGATAGAGGGCTATGCAAGTTATCTATTTCTTCTTGAGTTAGGTGTCTTTCAAATAATTTGTCCATTTCACCTCAGCTTCAATATTTTTTTGCATAATTTTATTCTTAATATTCTGCTATTATCCTTTTAATATTTATAGGTAGTGCAGTGATATCACCTAATCCCTGCTAATTCTTAAGCATTCTTGCTAGATATTTGTTAATTTTATTGGTCTTCTCAAAGATTGAGCTTTTGGTCACTGATTGCCTTTATTGTATTTCTGTTTTCTACTTAATTGCTTTCTTCTTTGATCTTTATTTTTTTCTTTCCTCTGCTTGCTTTGGGTGTAATTTATTCTTTTTCTAGTTATTTAAGGTAGAGGCTGAAGTCATTCATTTGACACTTTTTTGCATTTTTAATTAGATATTAAGTGTTGAAAATTTCTCCATTAGTGATATATCAGTCTATATAAGAACCCTACAATACTATATTTCCATATTTCCCTCCTTGGCCTTTGTGCTATTTTTGTCATTCATTTTACTTTTATATATGTTATCAATCTCATACTATACTGCTATTACTTCTATTTAAAGAGATCATTTTCTTTTAAAGAAATTTATGTAATAACGTCATTGCCATTTCTTGTGCTCTTTATTCTTTTGGACAGATCCAGAGCTTTTTTCATTTTTCTTCTGCCAAAGGATTTCACTTAATATTTTTGTAGTACAGATCTGCAGATGATTAATTCAGCTTTTTAATATTTGAAACACTTTAACTTTGCCCTATTTTTAAAGGATATTTTTACCGTGTATAAGTTTCTAGATTGATAATTTTTTCCTACAGTACTTTAGAATAAGGGTCCTAAGTCTTCTAGCTTGCATTGGTTCCATGAGAAATCTGTTTTGTCATCCTGCTTCTGTTTTTTCTCAGACTGCTTTTTAGATTTTTTTCCTTTATCACTTTAAGTAATTTGATTATAATGAAGCTTGGTGTAATTTTCTTTCTGTTTCTTGGGGGTTATTGAGCTTCTTGGATCTGTGGGTTTACAATTTTCATCCAATTTGAAAAGTTTTGGCCATTGTTTTCAAATATTTCTTCTGTCACCTCCCCCTTCTTCCTTTTAGGGACTTGAATTACATGTGTACTTGGCTGCTTAAAATTGTCCTACAGTTCACTGATGCTTTATCTTTCCTCCTCTGTGTTTTGTTTTGATAGTTTTTATTGCTGTGTCTTTTAATTTATTAATCTGTTCTTCTGTAGTGTCTAATCTGTTGTTAACGTCATTCAGTATATTTTTTAGATATTCTAGTTTTTATCTCTAGAAGTTAGAGGTGGGTCTAGGGGGTTTTTATCTTTCATTTATCTGCATAGCTCTTTGAACATATGGAATACAATTATAATAACTGTTCTAATGTCCTCACCTGCTAATTTTAACATGTGTGTGTTTTTATTTGGTTGTGATTGATTTCTCTCCTCATTTTCCCAATCTTTGCACACATGGTAATTTTTTATTACATGCCAAACATTGCGGACTTTAATTTTTTGGATGCTGGATATTTTTGTGTTCTGGGATACATTTGAGTTCTTAGAAATACTATGGTTATTTGCATTTTGCTTTTATGATTTCTTAGGCAGGCCCACAGCAGCACATATTTGGGGGCTCATTTTAGCCTGACTGCTGAAGCATGATTCTTCTTAGTCTTCTTCCAAATGCTTGTGAACTATGAAGTTTTCTGGTCTGGCAGGTAGGAATAGAAATTATTCTTGGCCTAGTACACTGTCTACTATTTAATCTAATACTTTAGGGTAGTTCTTTTTCTGGCCACAAGTAGCTGCCTCACCCACATGTACTGATTGGTACACTGCCAAATTCCTAAAGGAGACCCTCTACATATATGAAGTTTTCTCTAATTTCAGCTCTCTCCTATCCAGCATACTTCCTGTGACCTGGAGCCACTGCTCTTCCTTGGCTCTCAGCTCTGTCTCATCAATTCAGGAAGATTTCTGAGTTGTGTCTGGGTCCCCCTCCCCTGTGGAAATGGCTGTACACTCTTTCATGGCCTGGACATTCTTTTTTTTTTAATACAGTGGCTATTTTTTTAAAGATTTTATTTATTTATGTTTGGAGAGGGAAGGGAGGGAGATAGAGAGAGAGAAACATCAATGTGCCGTTGCTGGGGGTTATGGCCTGCAACCCAGGAATGTACCCTGGCTGGGAATCGAACCTGTGACACTTTGGTTCGCAAGACTGTGCTCAGTCCACTGAGCTACGCCAGCCAGGGTGCTCCTGGACATTCTTTTAAGTCAGTAAGCAGGAGCAATAGTAGGGCTCACCTCATTTGGTTCCTGCCTCTTAGGGATCACTGTCCTTCATTGGCTAGTTTCCAGCATCTTAAACACTCTAGTTTCATGTATTTTATATGATTTTGGAGGCTGTCTGTGGTAAGAAAGCAAATCCAGGCCCTATAACTCAATTTTGGCTGGCAACAGAATTTGGCTACATAGTTTCCAAAGTTGGCTGTAAACATGCCTAAAATTCTTTACACATTTCAAAAAATGTTTCTTTTAATTTTGCTTGGAAAACTTTTAAAAATATTTATAAAATGTAACCCAGAATTAACAAATGTTAGCCAAGACCAAGACTTTTGAGGAAGTAAATTGAGAATAATGCCAGATAAGGAACAGCTTAGCAATGGCCCCAAAGGCAGAGGGACCCACTGTGATGAATTTATTGTTACTTTAAATGATCAATAAAATTTACTTCTAAATTTGTTTTCATTTATAATCTACCTAATATCAATAGAGTTAACCATGGAAACAAATCTTTTTAAAGCTCTCAATAATTTGTAAGAGTGTAAATGGGTTCATCCTGGAGGCAAATGTGCCCAAGGTGTGCCACAAAGAGTGGGAAGGAAGAATAATTGAGAAGGAAGAAGAGATGGAAGGAAGGAAAGGGAGAAGGGAGGGAAGAAAGGAAAAAAGGGGGAAGGATGGAGATATATGAAGTCCAAAGAACACAATCCTTTATCTCCAGGTTTGCCAAACCCAAGACTTTTGAAGAAGAAACTACTGGCAACTGTAATTAGTTGGTTAAATACAGCCATCAGAAGGGAGAAGTTGAGAGGAAATTCTAGGAATGTTTAAAAAGTGTTAAAAAGAAAAAGATAGTCTACATGAGCAGCTCTCAAAGGTCCCTGAGACTCTTTCACAAGGGTCCATGAATCAAAACTACTTTAATAATAATTCAAAAATATTATGTGCCTTCTTCCTGCACATTCCCTCACAACTGAACATTTTCAGAGGCTATATGATATATATCTCAAAGGTTTAATGCAGAAGAACTTTTCTAATTTTTGTTTTCAAAATACATATTTTATAAAAATAATGGTATGTTCGCTTGGACAAAACCAAGGGGGAGGGTGGAAGCAAGGAAGGGAGGTGGGTTTGGAGGGGTGGGGAAGGGGTGGAGAGAAAATATAGACAACTGTAATTGAACAACAATAAAATAATTTAAATTAAAAAATCCTGGTCTTGTGGAAGCTATATTTTACCAAAGAATATAGTCACAAAGAGCAAATAAATAAATAAATAAATATTTATATATTGTAAAAAAATGTTATGTTCAAAGTAATGAATTTATTGTTACTTTAAATGATCAATAAAATTTACTTCTAAATTTGTTTTCATTTCTAATCTAGCTAATATCAATAGAGTTAACCATGGAAACAAATCTTTTTAAAGCTCTCAATAATTTGTAAGAGTGTAAATGGGTTCTTAGATCAAAAGTGTGAGAACTTCTGTTCTACAAAAAGTTTTTGCAATCCTCTGAAGACCACTGTAGTTCATGGAAACATCCTCCCAGGAGCAAAGACAAAGAGCAAATCGAAAAGGCTGAAGAGAGAGTACTCTAACACCAGCAGCTTCACCTATTACCCAGACTCTGAAGTGATGTTTCACAGAACAGCAACCCCTATAAGCCTCACCCATAAGGAATCATGCCCTAATTCACCACTGAGATCATAACTGCTCTTTTTCATAGCACAGATCCCACCTGAATTTTTCAAGTGGTGTGCAAAACTGCCAGTGCCATTTCCAGTTTATTTCACCACATATTCCTACTATTCACCTAATCCATGGTAATAATTGATCATCTAGGTATGAAGGAAATGTAAAAACACAAAGCACCTACTTATATCTGATAAGAAGTTAGATATTTTAATAGGACATCTTGTATCATGCTCAGAAGCTTTATTAGGCATAAACTCCTAATGTGATGGGATTTTTCTGGTAAAGAGTGGATCAGTATTTCAGGTTAAAAGAGTTACACTAGTCAAAACAGCTGATAAATTCCTCATTCCAAAAATACCAACAAAAAACACTTTTATACATCAGGGTGTTTCTTCACAAACACTCAATTCTAAAGTAACCAAGTGTAAAATGTATAAATAACTTGGTCTCCGTCTGATAGGAAAGTGAACTTAGTCAATATTGTGAAGGACTATCTGGAACTGAAATCTGAAAAGTACTCAGAGGTAATGAGAGACTTGGAGGAAATGAAAGGTCACTTTGCAATCAGAAGTTTCTCAACATTCCTTACGTAAATGCAGAAATTTAATTATTACCATGCCACAGTGGTTCTGTTTCTTTTTTTTTTTTTCATTGTTAAAAAGTTTTACCCAGACTTGAATCACTTCCCGTCTTGACAACTGCAATATCTCTTTCCCGTACCCCTCTACACTGCTAAACTTCAGATCGCTATTGCCAAAGCAATTACTCTCCTCATTGCCTAATAGATATCACAAGCCACTAGATGGCACATGCATGTGTGCACTCACATACACATGCTCAAACATCCCCATCTGAAATCTTTCCTGGCCCTTCATAGCACATGTCACCACCTAACATAGTGTTTTGTGCTCTTATTAACTATTTGTCTCTACAGAATGTGAGCACCATGAGGGAAGAGTTTGGGCCTGTTTTGTTCACTGCTATATTATCACTGTCTATAAGAAAGCCTGAATGTGCTAAGTGCATTTAAATTATTTACTGACTGACTGACTAAGTGAATGAACAAATCACTTAAATTTGTACATTGGAAGTCCTTGTACTGATTTCAGTATGTTTTATCCTTTCCATTTAATAATACTTTATCTTCTTTACCCTAACTTTTTTACAACAGTTATCTGTTCTCTCACCCATTTTTATTTTGTCTTGCCATGCCCTATCCATGCATATATGTAGGTTATTAGGTTTATGACAACTTTCCTGTCCTGGATCTTTCTAAAGGTAGATGGGAAGCTGACTAAACTAATGGGATATCAAAAGATGGAGAGCTGGAGAAAGTATTTCTCATTCTTGACAAAGTTAGGGGTCTGTATATGAGAAGAAGGAAAGCAGAGAAAGCTGAAGTCCAACTTACCAACCAATCATCTTCCAGGCTGCCCCACCCAAGACCTAAAAGAAGGATTTACATAGAAGCTTAGATCACCTGCTCCAATTCATGGCTTGCTTTCTGGGCTAATAAATGAACTGGGAGAAGACCTGATACTAAAACCCTCCTCTTTCAAAACCACCAGTCCCAGTTATGGAAAACCCCCGTTATGAATCAGATAGGGAAATGGCTGAATCAGTGGCCCTCATACCTAGTTCTGCTACAGAGTCTCCTTAACCTTCTAAAGCTCTACCTCCTGAACAGACTCTCTGGATTTTACCTGGGAATCTGTATGTTTAAAAAGCTACTAACTGCTCCTTAGACAAACACTTGGTAGCTAGCAAGACAATAAGACCCCTGAGGGCTTTTCCAACCCATGTCTATGTGACAGGGGTCTACAGAGGAGTGGCACAGACACTAGGGAAGTTTTAAGTACAGGTGGAAGTATTTGAGGTTGTCTATTTCAGGAGTGTGCTTTATTTGGTGGACAGAAGTTGAGGCTACTAGAGGTTCTATAGTAACTAACCAGGACATTGCCACACAAGAAACTGTCCTCCATTCTACAAAACTTTCAAATATTCCATCAGACCAAAATGCAGGTAAAATCTGACCCTGGAGCATAACTCTGTTTTTCATAGATACCAAAAGTATTTTTTGTAGAGCTTTAGTATGTATTGAATTTTCCAGAAATGCAACTACAATGAAAATTAAGGGGAAGTATGACTTTATTTTTTTCTGGAACTTTAAAAAGATTTTCACCACAGAATGAAATCACATCATGGAAAGCAATGACACTCATGACATTTGAGTTTTAAGAGAGACACAGACTTTCCAGCTGCACTTACACTGCCAGGTTACAGACTCTTCTGTGTGCCATTGCATCTAACAGCTTCTCCATGTTGCCTAATTCAGTCAGGCCCGCCTATGTACATAATGGACTAAAGAGAGAATGACTTCCATTCCTCCTTCATATTATGGTTAGTATAATATAGCTAAAGTTTTAATATCATGTGTAGGTTGGCTATGTGATCAATAAATTTCATTATAGGATAGTAAAGAGAATCTTATAAAATATTTATTAAGAAGAAGAGTGTTAATTCTTTTGAAATTACAAACCACTGATTTAAACATTTTAATTCATCTCTCAAAACAAAGCTAGTGGTTGGAAATGAAGACACTATATTTTTTGACTTGTCCTTGTTGTTTACTTGTTTATCCTTGATTTTATTCCATTCCCCATCCATGTTATATGGCCAATTTCCCAAGAAGTCAGTCACATAGAAGAATCTTTTCAAGTTCCAAGTCTTGCAGCATTGAGATTATTACCAAAAAAAGGACTTTTTCAGAAAGACTATCTCAGCTTTGCTCATCTTTCCTTTGGAAGCCCAGGTAACTAGAGCTTTCTCTTTAGAACTTCTTTTTAATTTATTTTTGAATATATAATCTTTATTATATTTTTTCCATTACCATTTAGTCCCCTTATACTCCCCTCCCCCTGGCAATCACCACCTGTTGCCCATGTCCATGAATTCTTTTTCTTTTTTGCTCAATCCCTCAACCCCGTATCCACACCCTGCCCTGCCACCTTGTTTTGGGTAGTATGGACATTTTAGTGATGTTAATTTGTCCTATCTATGAATATGTTATGTGCTTCCACTTATTTGTATCTTCTTCAATTTCTTTCTTCAGTGTCTTATAATTTTTCAAGTAAAGGTCTTTTACATCCTTGGTTAGGTTTATTCCTGGGCATTTTATTATTTTTGAAGCAATTGTAAATGGGACTGTTTTCTTAATTTCCTTTTCTGTTAGTTCATTACTGGCATACAAAAATACAGCTGATTTCTGAATATTAATTTTGTATCCTGCTACTTTGCTGAATTCATTTATCAGTTCAAGTAGTTTCTTGGGGTTCTCTATATATGGTATCATGCCATCTGCAAATAAAGGTGGTTTTACTTCTTCCTTTCCAGTTTGGATGCCTTTTACTTCTTTTTCTTGTGTGATGGCTGTGGCTAGGACCTCCAGTACTATGTTAAATAAGACAGGTGAAAGCAGACACCGCTGTCTTGTTCCTGATCTAAAGGGGAATGTCCATTCAGCATGATGCTGGCAGTGGTTTTGTCACATATGGCCTTTATTATGTTTAGATTGCTCCCTCTATCCCCACTTTGCTGAGAAGTTTTATCAAAAATGGATACTGGATTTTATCAAAAGCTTTTTCTGCATCTACCAATATAGTCATGTGGTTTTTATCCTTCCTTTTGTTTATGTGGCGAATCAGATTTATTGATTTGAAGATGATATACCACCCTTACTTTCCTGGAATAAGTCCCACATGATCATGGTGTATGATTTTTTGATGCATTGATATATTTGGTTTGCTAATATTTTGTTGAGGATCTTAGAATCTTCGTTCATCAGTGATTTGGCCTATAATTTTCTTTCTTTGTAGTGTCTTTATCCAGTTTTGGAATTAGGATAATGCTGGCTTCATAAAATGAGTTTGGGAGCCTTCCTGCGACTTAAATTTTATGAAATAGTTTGAGAAGGAGCGGTGTTAGTTCTCTTTGAATGTTTGGTAAAATTCACCTGTGAAGCCTTATGGTCCAGGGGTTTGGTTTGTTGGGAGTTTTTTTATTACTGCTTCAATTTCATTAGCTATAATCTGTCTATTCAGATTCACTGATTCCTACTAATTTATTTTTGGAAGATTGCATGTTTCTAGGAATTTACCCATTTTGACCAGATAGCTGAATTTTTTTGCCATACAGTATTTCATAGTATTTTCTTACAATCTTTTGTATTTCCTTGGGTTTAGTTGTTTCTCCTCTTTCATTTCTGACTTTATTTATTTATTTTATTCTAATCATTGTTCAAGTAGAATTTTTTCCCTTTTACTCCCATTCCAGCCCACCCAGTCAACCCTCCCCACTTCCTTCCCATTATAACCCTCCCCTTAGTTTTTGTCCATGTGTCCTTTATATTTGTTCCTGTAAACCATTCCCATTCTCCTCTGAAATTCCCTCTCCTCTCCCCTCTGATCACTGTAAGTCTGTCCCCTATTTCAGTGTCTTTGGTTATATTTTGCTTGTTTCTTTGTTTGTTGATTAGGTTCCTGTTAAAGGTGAGATCATATGGCATTTGTCTTTCACTGCCTGGCTTATTTCGCTTAGCATAATGCTTTCCAGCTCCATCCAAGCTGTTGCAAAGGGTAGGAGCTCCTCCTCTCTTTCTGCTGCATAGAATTCCATTGTGTAAATGCACCATAGATTTTTGATCCATTCATTTACTGATGGGCATCTAGGTTGCTTCCAGCACTTGGCTATTGTAAATTGTGCTGTTATGAACATTGGAGTGCATAGGTTCTTTTGGATTAGTCTTTCAGGGTTCTTAGGATATAGTCCCAGTGGTGGGATTGCTGGGTAAAAAGGCTATGACCTTTTTAGTTTTCTGAGGAAGTTCCACACTGTTTTCCATAGTGATTGTAACAGTCTGAAATCCCACCAACAGTGCATTAGGGTCCCCTATTCTCCACAACTTCTCCAACACTAGTTGTTTGTTGCTTTGATTATGATGACCATTCTGACCGGTGGAAAGCGATATATCATTGTGGTTTTAATTAGCATCTCTCTGACAGCTAATAATATTGAACATCATTTCATATGTCTTTGGATCCTCTGTAAGTCCTCCTTGGACAAATGTCTGTTCAAGTCCTTTGCCCATTTTTTAATTGTGTTGCTTGTCTTCTTAGAGTAGAGTCACGTAAGTTCTTTATATATTTTGGAGATTAAACCCTTGTCTGAGGTATCATTGGCAAATATGTTTTCCCATATAGTTGATTCTCTTTTTATTTTGATACTGTTTTCGTTAGCTGTGCAGAAGCTTTTTATTTTGATGAGGTCCCACTTGTTTATTCTTTCCTTTATGTCCCTTGCTATAGGAGACAGGTCAGTAAAAAAGTTTCTGCATGAAATATCTGAGAGTTTCCTACCTACATTCTCCTCTAGGACTTTAATGCTGTCATGTTTAATATTGAAGTCTTTTATCCACCTTCAATTTATTTTTGTATAAGGTGTAAGTTGGTGCTTGAGTTTCATTTTTGTGCACGTAGCTATCCAGTTCTCCCACCACCATTTGTTGAAGAAGCTACTTTTACTTCATTTTATGTTGCTGCCTCCTTTGTCAAATATTAACAGACCACAGAGACTTGGGCTTATTTCTGGGCTCTCTGTTCTGTTGCATTGGTCCATGTGCCTGTTCTTATGCCAGTACCAGGCTGTTTTGATTACAGTGGCCTTGTAGTATAATTTAGTGTCAGGTATTGTGATCCCTCCTCCTTCACTCTTCTTTCTCAAAATTGCAGCAGCTATTCAGGGTGGTTTATGGTTCCATATAAATTTTTGAAATGTTTGTTCTATGTCTGTGAAATAAGCCATTGGTACTTTAATAGGTATTGCATTGAACATGTACATTGCTTTGGGTAGTATGGACATTTTGATGATATTAATTCTTCCAATCCATGAGCACGGTATATGTTTCCATTTGTTTGTGTCTTCCTTGATTTCTTTCCTGAGTGTTATGTAGTTTTCTGAATACAGGTCTTTTACCTCTTTGGTGAGGTTTATTCCCAGGTATTTTATTTTTCTTTTTGCCATTTCAAATGGGATTTTTCCTTTGATTTCTGCTTCTGCTGTTTCATTGTTGGTGTACAGAAATGCCTTTGATTTCTGGATATTGACTTTGTATCCCACTGTTTTGCCAAATTCATTTATTAGGTCAAGCAGTTTTTTGGTGGAGGATTTTCTATAGGATTTTCTATGTACACTATCATGTCATCTGCAAACAGTGACAGTTTTGTTTCCTCCTTTCTGATTTGGATGCCTTTCATTTCTTTTTCTTGTCTGATCGCTGTGGCTAAAACTTCCAGCACTATATTGAATAGAAGTGGTGAAATTGGACAGCCTTGTCTTGTTCCTGATCTTAGTGGAAAAGATTTTAATTTTTGCCCATTGAGTATGATGTTGGCTGTAGGTCTCTCATATATGGCCTTTATTATGTTGAGAAATGCTCCCTCTATCCCCACTTTGCTGAGTGTTTTTTATCATAAATGGGTACTGTACCTTATCAAATGCTTTATCTGCATCTATCGATATGATCATGTGGTTTTTGTCTTTGCTTTTGTTTATGTGATGTATTACATTTACTGATTTGCGAATATTGTACCATCTTTGCATCCCTGGAATGAATCCCACTTGGTCATGGTGTATGATCTTTTTAATGTATTGTTGGATGTAGTTTGCCAGTATTTTGTTGAGGATTTCAGCGTCAATGTTCATCAGTGATATTGGCCTGAAGTTTTCTTTCTTTGTTGTGTCTTTGTCTGGTTTTGGAATTAGGATGATGTTGGCCTCATAAAAAGAGTTTGGGAGTCTTCCATCTTTTTGGATTTTTTGGAATAGTCTGTGGAGGATAGGGGTTAGCTCTTCCTTAAATGCTTTGTAGAATTCTCCTGTGAAACCATCTGGCCCAGGGCTTTTGTGTGTTGGGAGTTTTTTGATTACTGCTTCAATTTCTTTTGCTGTTATTGGTTTGTTCAGGCTTTCTGCTTCTTTTTCATTGAGTTTTGGAAGAATATATTTTTCTAGAAAGTTATCCATTTCATCTAGGTTTTCAAATTTCTTGGCATGCAGTTCTTCATAGTAATTGCTTACAATCCTTTGTATTTCTGTGGTATCTGTTGTAATCTCTCCTCTTTCATTTTTGATTGTGTTTATTTGGGTTTTCTCTCTTTTTTTCTTGATGAGTCTGCTTAAAGGCTTGTCGATTTTGTTTATCTTTTCAAAGAACCAGCTCTTGGATTCATTGATCCTTAGAATTGTGCTTTTAGTCTCTATGTCATTTAATTCTGCTCTGATCTTGGTTATTTCCTTCCTTCTGCTTGCTCTGGGCTGTCTTTGTTGTTGTTCCTCGAGTTCTTGTAGACATAGTGTTAGATTGTTTGTTTGAAATATTTCTAAGTTTTTTAGGTGGGCGTGTATCGCTATGAACTTCCCTCTCAGGACTGCTTTCCCTGTGTCCCATAAATTTTGGGTTGTTGTGGGTTCATTTTCATTTATTTCCAGAAACCTTTTGATTTCTTCTGTAATTTCATTCTTAACCCATTCATTGTTTAATAGCATGCTGTTTAATCTCCATGATTTTGAGTGTTTTGAGTTTTTTTCCTTGGGGTTGGTTTCTAGCTTCAGTCCCTTTTGATATGAGAAAATGCTTGGTATGATTTTAATTTTTTTGAAATTCTTAAGGCTTGTTTTGTGTCCTATCATGTGGTCTATCCTTGAAAATGTTCCGTGTACATTTGAAAAGAATGTGTGTTGAGGTTCTTGGGATGGAGGGCCCTGTATATATCACTGAAATCCATTTCATCTGGAGTATTGTTCAATGCCACAATATCTTTATTGATATTTTGTTTGGAAGATCTGTCTATTTTTAACAGTGGGATGTTAAATCCCCCACAATAATTGTGTTGCTGTCAATATCTTTCTTGAAGTCCTGTAAGAAAATGTTTATGTATTTGGGTGCTCCTATGTTGGGTTCAGATATATATTTACAATATTTATATCTTCTTAGAGGATTCTTCCCTTGAGTATTGAGTGACCTTCTGTGTCATTCTTTATGTCCCTTGTTTTGGAAGTCTATTTTGTCTGATATGAGTATTGCTATCCCAGCTTTTTTTTCCTTGTCCATTTGCTTGGAAAATTTGTTTCCAGCCCTTCACTTTCAGCCTGTGCAAATCTTTTATCCTGCGGTGGGTCTCTTGTAGGCAGTATATGTGTGGGTCATGTTTTCTTATCCATTCAGCTATTGTATGTCTTTTGATTGGAGAATTTAATCCATTTACATTTAAGGTTACATTCAATCAACCAATCTTCCAAGCAAATGGACAGGGAAAAAAAGCCCGGGTAGCAATACTCATATCTGACAAAATAGACTTCCAAAATAGGGCCATAAAGAGAGACCCAGAAAGTCACTTCATAATACTCAAGGGAAGAATTCACCAAGAAGACATAAATATTGTAAATATATATGCACCCAGTTTCCAAAAACTAAAAAGTTTCTGCACAGGAAAAGAAACCATCAACAAAATAAGAAAAGAACCCACTGTTCAGCAGAACATGTTCGCCAATGCTACATCTTATAAGAGGTCAATTTCCCAAATATGTAAAGAACCTATACAATTCAACACCAGGAAGAAAACTATCTAATTTTTAAAAAATGGGCAAAGGACCTGAATAGGCATTTCTCCAAAGAGAACATACAGATGGCCAATAGACATATGAAAAGATGCTCACATCACTAATCATCAGAGGGATGCAAATTAAAAACCACAGGGAGCTACTACCTCATGCTTGCCAGAACTGCTACCACAAATAAATCAACAAACAACAAGTTTTGACATGGATGTAGAGAAAAGAGAACACTAGTACACTGTTGGTGGGAATGCAGAGTGGTATAGCCACTGTGGAAAACAATACGGAATTTCCTCAAAAAACTAAAAATGAAACTGCCATTTGACCCAGCAGTTCTACTCCTGAAAATATATCCTAAAAATCCCAAAACACCAATTCAAAAGAATATATGTGCCCCTATGTTTATAGCAGGGTTATTTATAATAGCTAAGATCTGGAAACAGCCCAACTGCTCATCAGTAGATGAGTAGATAATAAAATTGTGATACATTTACAGAATGGAATACTATGCAGCAGTAAAAAAGAAGGCACTCTTACCTTTTGCAACAGCATGGATGGACCAGGAGATTATTATGCTAACTGAACTAAGCCAGTCAGTGAAAGAAAAATACCATATGATCTCACTTACCATATTTTTCAGACTATAAGGGTCATTCCCCCCCACCAAATTTGGGGGGAATAATGGTTGTTAATGCTGCTGTTGAGTTCTGTTTACATTTCCATTGGTGAAATATTGTGTTATTTATGTTATTAAATATTTTACCACATTTTTTTGCTTCAAATTTTTTTTCCTTTTTTCCCCCTCTGAAACCTAGGTGTGTCTTATGGTCCAAAAATACAGTATATGTGGAATGTAATGAACCAAATAAACTGACAAACAAAATAGAAACAGAGGCATGAATACATGGAATAGCCTGACATCTGTCACAGGGGAAAGCAGAGGAGTGAGCTGGTTGAAAGAAGGTGAAGGGATTAACCAAAGAACACATGTGAATAACCCAAGGACACATACAACAGAGTGGTGATGGCCAAAGGGAAGGTTCTGTGAGGGAAGGGGTGAAAGGGAGGTGGGTAAAGAGGTTGGGGGAATGGGGACATCTGTAATAGTGCAAACAATAAAAATGAAGTAAAAAATAATAAAAAATAAAATTTAATTTTAAAAAAATTCACTGAAGATCATTGAGGTGCAATAAAATTAATCCAGAAATATCACCTACGGAAGTGTGTTGGCCATTTATGCCAAGATCTGGCTGATCTTTAAATTTTATTTTATTTTTTTGAAAAGAAGAGAGAAAACAGTTACCATATTTACTGAAGAGTCAATATGGCCAAAATTGTTAATTATACTCCATGCTAACTATCAAACCTCTTAAGGGCCACACAATCTTTTTATACTCAGAGTTTCAGTGTTACTCATTGAGAAATGATTTTGTGTTTGGGATGAGGGGAAAGTGCTTACATTTCTTCCTCAGGAGGATTGGGAAGAGACAAAGATTGGAGAAAAGAAGAGATGAATAGAGCACCAGTTAGGAAAAATCCAAACCACCTCAGCTGCAACCTTGTCAATAAAAACTCTGTGTAGCCTACACAGGCTTCTTTTCCACCCTGTCAAACCAGATGGTTAGACAAAACACAATTTTCTTCTAAACTATACACACTAGCTCAATGAAGAGTGCTAGGCTGGGTGGCTCAGGTGGTTAGAGCATCATTCTGATGCTCAGAGATTGCACAAAGAGTCTTGTGTCAGGGCACACAAGAATCAACCAATGAATGCACAAATAAGTGGAACAATGAATCAATGTTTCCCTCTCTCTTTCTCTCTCTCTGTTCCACTCTCTCTTTCTTTCTCTCCCTTCCTCTCTCTAAATAGGCAAGTCCAGACTTGCCCTGTGCTTCAATCTTGGCTGTCAAAACCAGCCAGGTAGGGTTCCCCACTGTCTCTGGGATAAAACTCAGGTCACTGGATATCACATTCCAAATCCACCTTGACTCTATTTTTTTTTTTTTTTTTTGCACATTTCCCTCCTGGCCCTTGATTCTTCTTTGGCTTGAGTCAAATGACACACCAATTCTCTTTATAGTTCCTCCAACTCAGTCCCTACCTTCTTATCCTTCCAGGCCCACTCTAAATCCTATATAGCTTTTCCAGAGTGTATTCTAGGGTCTTCCTATCCATCTAAACAGGGGAAAGAGGCAACCATCTCCCCTCCTCTAACTCTGGTGCTTCACCTCCCCCTCCAGAGAGCATTTGCACCCCCACCTCGTAGCCTCGTATTATTTGGATTCTCTCCACTGACACAGTCCAATGCTGAAAGGTAGGCTTTTCCCCATTAGCTTGAACAAAGCAGACGTTTAAACATTGTACCAAATGAATGAAAGTGGTTACATTAACAGTACAGTTGAGCCTTGAACAACACAGGTTTGAACTGTGCAGATCTAGTTTTCCATGGATCTTTTTCCATAAATATTGTAAATGTATTTTCTCATGCTTATGACTTTCTTAGCAACATTTTCTTTTATCTAGCTTACTTAATGGTAATAATACAGTATATAATGCATAAACATACAAAATATGTGTTAATTGACTGTTTATGTTATTGGTAAAGCTTCCTTCTGATCAACAGTAGGATATTAGGAAAGGTTATGGGGAGTCAAAATTTATTCGTAGATTTTCAACTGCGCCAGGGTCAGTCTCCCTGACCCCTCATTGTACAAGAGTCAACTGTATTTATGACTGCTGTGCCTTAGACAATTCAGACCACACTGACAAGATAGAGAGCCTTTGATAAATTGCAGAGACAAGGTTTTCTGAGAAAGGGACTTAAATTCCACTGGCAGGCAGGGTTTGGCAGTCACTCAGGACAGCCTTGTTCTAGCCAGCTTCTTGTTCACTTGGTAATTTACTGGATTTTTGACTGTCTACTTCCTAGGTCAGTGGTTCTCAAACCTACTTTATTATACAAGCTGCAGAGTATAATCGCCTGGCAAGTTCTTTAAAATCCCTGTGCCCAGACTCCATCCTAGAGAAATCACATCAAAGCTCAGAGGCAGGAGGCAGAAGAATTTTTTAAAGTCTCCTCAGGTGATTCCAATATACATATAGTTAGGACTGACAACAGCTGATCACAGAGGTGATTATATTCAGCAAGATTTGCTCTGTTTGTATGTAACTGAGTGCATTCACTAATGCAGAGATATCTATTTCTACACCGGTGGCATACACAAGGCCTGTGGGCTGAATCCAGCCCTCCTCTTTGTTTTATCTAGCCCGGCACCTTGTTTCTACCGGGAGGCAGCTCCATGTCGGGAGATCTCACTTAACTGTTAAGGAGTAGTTATATTTATACAGTCCTAAAATTACATTCGGCTCTTTGAAGGCAACCGTGAGGCTGATGTGGCCTCAGGTGAAAATGAGTTTGACAACCCTGTCTACACTGACGCAGCAGAGAGGAATTTGGTGGGGAAAAAAAAAGGCAGCTTAGCCACACACAGCAGGTTTGCCTGGAATAATAATTGGTTACCTGGATATCAGTTCCAGACTAACAGATGTGCCTGTCTTCTCCACCCCTTCCCCATCTACATTTTTTACTTCCCTATGAACCTAGTTTCTATACACTAAGTCACATTACCTTACAAAATTTCTTTAAAATTTCAGCCAGGAAAAAAAAAGTTCAGAACTCTGATCTTGCAGTTAAATAATTCTCAGAATTTGAGGTTGATGATAAATATTCAAACATGGTGAGTGATATTGGGTATAAGTTCCCATGTTATTACAATAGCAAAAATTATACCTCCCCTTCTCCCTATGAGTCACCTACAGAATTAATCTAGAGAAATGCTTAAAGCTTGGGGAAGATTTATTCAAAAGAGTAGTCATGGAAAGTTCACATAAGGTTTTTGAAGTCAACTAAGTCTAAATACACATTCTATCACCACTGACTATAAATCATAGTTTCCCTCCAGGAAAGAAATCCTGTGAATCTTTGCTAAAAGTTTTACAGATTATCCTCTTTTTGTTTGATTGTTTTGTTTCCAGCTTTTAAAAATATATAATTAACATATAACAGTGTATAAGTTTAAGGCTTATATGTATTGATTAGATACATTTATATATTGCAATATGATATTAGCTATGACCTCTAGCATATCACATAATTACTACTTATTCTTTTTCCATAAAACACTTAAGATCTACTCTCTTTGCAACTTTCAAGTGTTATTATTATGCAGCATTGTTAACTATAATTCCCAAACTTGATAATCTTGTAGCTGGAAATTTGTACTCTTTCACCAACATCTCCCCATTTACTCCACCTTCTGTCCCTGGTAATATCACTCACTGTTTGTTTCTCTGGGTTCAGCTTCTACAAATAAGTGATATTATTTGTCTTTATCTGGCTTATTTCACTTAACTTAATGCCTTCATGTAGCAAATGGCAGGATTTCCTTCTTCCTCATAACTGAATAATACTTCATTTATATATACATATATACAAAGGGGGGACCTCAAATAACTTGGAATTATCTTCTGGAGGGTGGGCCCCTTTGGTACAGGCTCCCCAACCCCAGGTGAGTGTTCTAGAAACCCATCTGTATTAGCATATCAGCTGGTATTGTGGTGGAAGGTTTTGTTTGGCTTCAGTGGACTTTTTTTTAAGATTCTTTCCATGCATTTCCGCTTTCATGATGGGTGATTTACGAGTGCATCTTCACATACCACACTGCGTGTTTAGCAGTTTTTAACCAAAAACAGCATGACCCCTGTGCCCCATCATCCCTATTCACCCAATCTCTCCCCAGGTGACTTTTGTTGTTGTTTTCCAGGTGGAAAAAATCCTCAAAGGGAAACTTTTTGCTGAGGTGGGACAGGTGAAACAAAAAGTAACAAAAGTGCCCTGAAAGGTGTGGCTCAGTGGATTGAGTACCAGCCTGCAAACTGAGAAGTTGCTGGTTTGATTCCCAAACAGGGCACATGCCTGGATTGCAGGCCAGGTTTCCAGTGGGAGCATGCAAGAGGCAACTGATCAATGTTTCTCTTGCACATTTATGTTTTTCTCCCTCTCTTGCTCCCTCTCTTCCCCTCTCTCTAAAAATAAATAAATAAAATCTTAAAGAAAAATGTTGTAAGCAATAAAAGGCATCAAAATCAATGAGTTCAAAAAACTGTTTTGAGCAATGGAAAAAATGTCTCAATAAGTTTATTGCATCAAATGGGGAGTACTTGAAGATGTCTGAAGTTTAAACATGTAAGAACAAATACACAATTTTTTATAAATAAGTTCCACATTTTTATTTATCTATCGACAGACACTTAGGTCATTTCCAAATCTTGGATATTATAAATAATGTTGTAATGAACATGAGAGTGCAAATCTGTCTATTGAGATCCTACTTTCATTTCCTTCAGATAAATACTCAGAAATGGTATTGCTGGATGATAATATAGTTCTGTTTTAACTTTTGAGGACCTTTTGTAATGTTTTCCATAGCCACTTACCAATTTACATTCCCATCAATAATGACAAGGGTTTTCATTTTTACATATCTTTGCCAACTCTTATCTCTTGTATCTTTGATGTATGAACTATTCTTTAGTAGATAGGACATACTATTTGTAAAACCAGGTTTCTCCTACCTATTCCAGGCATGGTCTGTTTAATCATTCCAGAGAAATATCGATAGAGTCCCTATTATACTTGAATTTGTACTTTATTACTATTGCATTTCACTTATACTGATTTTAGCTTAAATGTTATCTACTGGCCATTTCAGAGGCTGGAAAGTAACCCCTGCACATAATGTGTTTTTTTAAAAAACTAGCATACAGTTAACATGTGCCAGCTTGAATGAAAAATTCCACAAACTCTGAGAAATGTTAGTGCTCATACAGATCTGACTGTTCCAACTACATCTAAAAGAGAACTATTCCATAAACTAGTGCTATCCTCCTTTGAGTGCCCTTATAATTTCAGCACGATGACATGTAAAGAGATATGGAAGTCCAGCAGACCCATGTCCAAATCCTGACTCTTATTCATTTGCTACAATCTTAAGAAACTGCCAGCTGTCTTTGGGCTTCAGTTTCCTTCAGGACAACTTGAACATAATAAAACCTGTGCAAGGAACATAGGTAATGTTGGAAAAGCACCTAGACATCACCTGCAGGAGATGGATGACTCCAGGGAGGCCAAGAACTGCTGGTACCTCCAGAATGAGGTAGCTCCTGATCAATCTAGGGTGAAGAGACCGAGGGGCTAGCAAATGAAATTGCACGTAATAGAAGGTCTAAAAATGTTGCCTTAGGATTTCCAGTCAAGTTCTATTCTCTCAATAACTCTGGGAATAGAATTAGGGAAGCAACATCAATCTTTGAGGGGCTAACACATGGCTTTGGAATGTGTTGGAATGGATCATGTTGAAATATATTGTTAGCATAAATGACTGAGCAGCTGCAGTCATTAAAAGCAACACTACTAATCGCAGCCAAGAAGTGCTTCTTTGTCAAGAAGTTCAGCATGTTTAGAAAAAAGACAGGGAATAATTTATAAGCACGTTCATTTCCAATACTTTCCCCCCAAATTGTTAAAAAAGAGGCAAACTTCTACAAAAGACACAAACATGTCATTGCCTAGTTCTATAGCAATGTCATCATTTCTTTGTTCATTGATTTGGGCTATGTCTGAAGGTTTCAGACATCAAACTTACTAAAGTCCTCACTGAAATTTTAGTCTTTGAAACTAGTCATACCATTGTCATGGACAGATTGAACACAGATATAGGGAAACCAAAAGCCTAAAACATCTGTGAATCCTAAAATATTTATTTCATTTATGGTTAGCATAGATAAATTTCAAGTTTTATAAATATGTTTTGAGGTTTTCTTTTGAAAATATCCCTTTGAAGCCCTTTTTTACCTATCGTTATCACTTGATGTTGTGTTCCCTTGGGCAGTTCCATCTGGGTGGAACACCTAAAATGCACCTGCAGAGTCCCTTCTTCTCAGAAGCAAACCCTGTCCTTTTTTCCCTGGAATAAGAGGCAAAGCTCCCTGGGGTATTAACTGACCTCAAAGCCTTCCCACTTTCTGCCAAGATGTTCCTACATCCATGAAAACCTGCATCCATTAATATCTCTTCTGGCCAGCAGTTCCTGAGGCATTCATCTCAGTCACCACACATAGACACACACACACTAATCCCCACTTAGCAGTGACTACAAATGACAGATGGGCCTGAGTGCCCTATGTGTCTTTACAAGATGGAAGTACCTCCCAGCTAAGAGACTTACCAAAGGCACCCAAGGTGGTGGTCCAGTTCAGACCCTTTCTGTAGGGCCCTTGCCAATGTTATAGACTGGTAAACAAAGCAGCTCTGAAATAATGGAAGCAGAGGAGCCACAGGGAAAGAGGATGCATGGTATATTGAGATCCTCTCCTGAAGGCCTTTCCAAGAAAGTAAGAATTTTGCTCTATCCTAGAGCACAGAAAACCATGGCCTTCACATTTATGAGCCAGTCCCAGCTCCACCCTTTGTCTACTCAGTAGCCTGGAGTGGAGTAGTCTGGAACGTTCTTATTTCTTCAGCTCTAAAGTTAGATAATAAACCTTTCTATACCTCCAGAGAAGGATGTAAGAGAAGCTATAGCCCCAGTGGGCTCCCAATACTACCAAGCTGGTCCCCGAGGCAGATTTGCACATGCCCTGCACTGTAAGGCCATAGTTCTCATCTGGAGCACAGAAGCAGTCTAGCTTTCTTTGCTATCCCCTTCCTGCCTTCCTTCTAATTGCTAATATTTGATTCTATCTCAAAACTAGACTAAGCAGCTTCACCTTTTCTTCTTCTTTGTCTCTTCCTCTTGCCATCTGTACCACCAATCACAAGGCCTAGTCCAGACTGGACACTCCATAATAATTTGTCTATAATAATCAGTCCTTTTAATAATGCATGAGATTATGAATGAGAAAGCCTTTTATAAACCGTCTTATTTCTGGGAGAGGCACAATGTATTTTTGTGGAATGTTTCCATAGCCATATTTAGCTTTAGCCAAAGTTTGTGTCGCTTGTCAAACACAGGAATTCAGGGCTGGGCACCAGAGTGCCAGGTCCTGGTTGCCAGACTTATACCAAATGTTACCCCTACCACAACCCTAAATTCAATGACATCCCTTGTCATTGTCTTGTGCATGGAAGCTGTGCCTCCCTAATATCATGCAGTGAGCATTTATGGTCTATGAAGTAAGGCTTACAGACCCCCTCCTAAGACTAAAGCGACCTGAAATCTAGAAGAAAATCCCAAGTCCTTGCCATGGTCCCAAATCCCCATGGTGATCTGGCCCTTGCTTCTGTCTCCCATTCACTACACAGCCTTGGACAGATCCTCTCTCTGCTCCCCCAACAAGGCTTTAATGCTGTTCCATCTACCCTTGGCCTGTCTGCTCAGACTTCATCCCTCCCAACTGCAATGCCCCATCACCAGGCTACTGTAGGGTTTGGCTCATTAGTCACTGTCTCAACATCCATATCTCTCTGTCACATGCATGCCATGTGTGCTGCTGTCTGGCTGTTTTCTGTGACCCCTACAGGCAGCAGCCAGATCCCCATTCCCCACTGTGGCATACCACAGCTGGACTCACAGCCAAGGTTTAAAAAATAAGCACTAAACAAACCAAAAGTTATGATCAAAAATGGTTTTAAAATAATCTCAATACTTACACACTTATTAGAGTGTCCAAAATGCAGAACACTGGCAAGTAATGACCAGGCTCTCAAGCAACAGGAATTCTCATTCGTTGCTAGTGGGAAAGCAAATTATACAGCCACTGTGAAAGATAGTGTGATGGTTTATTGTAAAACTAGACATAGTCTTACCCTACAACCCAACCATCACACTCTTTGGTATTTTCACAAAGGAGTTGAAAACTTAATGTCCACACAAACCTGCACATGGATATTTATATAAGTAGTATTCATAATTTCCAAAATGTTGAAGCAAACCAAGATATCCTTCAGTAGGTGCAAAATAAACTATGGTACATCCAGACAGTAGAATATTATTCAGCCTTGAAAAGAAATAATCTATCATGCTGTGAAAAACAAAAAACAGAAAGGAAACTTAAGTGCATGTAACTAAGTGAAATAAGACAAGCTGAAAGGGTCCATTCTATAGGATTTCAACTTTATGATATTCTAGAAGACAAAACTGTAGAGACAATAAAAAGATCAGTGGTGGCCAGGGTAAATAAGCAGAACACAGATGGTTTTTTTAGGGCAGTGAAACTACTCTGTATGATACTATATTGATAGATACATGTCATTATACATTTGTCCAAGCCCCGAGAATATACAACACCAATAGTGGACCCTACTGTAAACTATGGACTTTGGGTGATTATGATGTGCAGGTTCATCAATTGTAACATACGTGCCGCTCTAAGGAGACAGCCATATGGATAACTGGCAGGGAGGGTCAGGTAAAACTTCAAAATTCTCTAGACCCTCCTCTCAATTTTGCTGTGAACACAAAACTGCTCTTTAAAAACCTCAATCAACTTCCGGCCAAGACGGAGGCATAGATAGACACACTGTGCCTCCTCACACAACCAAGATAGGGACAACAATAATTTAGAAACAGAATAACAACCAGAACTGACAGAAAATTGAACTGTATGGAAGTCAGACAACTGAGAAGATAAAATAGACCTGTTCATCCAGATGGGTAGGAGGGGTGGAGTTGGGCAGCCGGGCACAGGTCGCAGCACAGAGAGCAGAGAGCCTTGTGACAGGGTGTGTAAAGCATCCAGGGTGCACAAGGCCACAGCAGGTGGACCCTGAGCTTGAAAGCAGCAGCTGGCAGACCCCAGCTGAGAAGTGGCAACTAGCAGACCCAGTGAGGTGGCGATTGTGAAGCAAGGCACTGTGCGCAACCCAGAATCACAATGCTGGTAAATAGAGCCTCAGGATACTGATTGAAAACACCTGTGGGAGTTGAGATGCAGTGAGAGACTCCCAGCTTCATAGGAGAGATCCTTGGAAAGTCCCACCATGTGCACAAGCCCACCCACATGGGAATCGGCAGCAGAGGGGCCCAGTTGGCTCTGGGGAAATGGCAGAAGGGACAGAGGCCCCACGAAGAGCGGAGCAAGCACCATTGTTCCCTCTCAGACCCCACCCCCACATACAATGTCACAACCCAGTGACTGGGGTGCCTTGCCCTGGTGAATACCTAAGGCTCTGCCCCTCATGCATAACAGGCACAACCAGACCAAAGGCAAAAAAAAAAAAAAAAAGATGACTCAAAGATGGCTCAATAGAACTGAAAGCACTACAACCAGTACTTTTAAGAAACCAAGAAATAGCCAACCTATCAGATGCACAGTTCAAAGCACTGGCAATCAGGATGCTCACAAAATTGGTTGATTTTGGTCGCAAATTAGATGAAAAAATGAAGGCCACAATAAGTGAAATGAAGAAAAATGCACACAGAACCAATAGTGATGGAATGAAAGCTGGGTCTCACATCAATAGAATGGACCAGAAGGGAGAAAAAAAACTTACAATCAGAAAAGAATGAAGAAATAAGAATTCAAAAAAATGAGGAGAGGCTTAGGAACCTCCAAGGCATCTTTAAATGTTCCAACATCCGAATTATAGGGGTACCAGAAGGAGAAGAGGAAGAGCAACAACTGGAAATTTGTTTGAACAAATAATGAAGGAGAACTTCCCCATTCTGGCAAAAGAAATAGACTTCCAGGAAGTCCAGGAAGCTCAGAGAGTCTCAAAGAGATTGGACCCAAGAAGGAACACACCAAGGCACATCATCATTACATTAGCCAAGGTAATAATGAAGGAGAGAATCCTAGATGCAGCAAGAGATAAGGGGACAGTCACCTACAAAGGAGTTCCCATAAGACTGTCAGCTGATTTCTCAAAGGTGACCTTGCAGGCAAGAAGGGGCTGGAAAGAAGTATTCCAAGTCATGGAAGGCAAGCAACTACATCCAAGATTGCTCTATCCAGCAAAGCTTTCATTTAGAATGGAAGAGCAGATAAAGCGCTTCTCAGATAAGGTCAAGTTAAAGGAGTTCATCATCACCAAGCCCTTACTTTATGAAATGCTAAAGGGACTTATCTAAGAAAAGAAGATAAAGAAAAGACATGTATAGTAAAAGGACAGCAAACTCACAAATATTAACAACCACACCTAAAGCAAAACCAAAAGAAACTAAGTAAACAATTAGAACAGGAACAGAACCACAGAAATGGAGGGTTAGCAGCAGGGGGGTGGGAGGAGGAGAGAGGGGGAAAAGGTACAGAGAATAAGTAGCATAGATGGTAGGTAGAAAATAGACAGGGGGAGGGTAAGAATAGCATGGGAAATGTAGAAACTAAAGAACTTATGACACATGGACATGAACTAAAGGGGGGAAATGTGGATGGGAGAGGGTGTGCAGGGTAGAGAGGAATGAGGAAGGAAAATGGGGCAACTGTAATAGCATAATCAATAAAATATATTTTAAAAGTTTAATTCCAAAATCTTATTGAAAAGTTTAAGAGAAAAAAAAGTAAAATACCATTTTAAATTATATTCTTGTCTCCATTTTAAAACTGCAACAACTAAGCAAAGAGAAGATAGATAAATTGCCCAGGAGAAAAGGAAGCTGGGCCTCCACTTCTAAGCTAGCACCCACCATACTCCAAACGCAGCCCCTTGGAGAAATTCTTAGGACTTCCTTGGAGCAAAATTTTAGGCTCAAGATATGAAGTGTAAGGAAAGTGTCTCTACATATTTTAAACACTCGTCATGTCTGGGTTGACACGATGAATGGGATGGTCCTGCGAGGGAGCATCCAGCCTGAAAATTAACTGTTGGAGCCATTTCCCACTGGCCCATGTAGATTCAGAAAGACTGAGGTTCAATTCCTCCCTGTAACCTCCATGTAAGGGGATGATTTGATTGAGTTTCCAGGCTCAACACCTCCAAATGAAGCAGCACTGGACCCTAGCACCTTTGGATGAAGAACCAAACACATCAGCACTCAACTGTCCAGACCAGTGTGGCCCATGAGCTGTGAATTTATACAGACTTGATGTACATTGATGGTTCCTTGATTCCTAGCTGCCACCTTTGGGCCACATACTGAACCTCTCAGAGTCTTATTATGTTTGGCCTTAAAGCTGGAATGATATCAGTCTTGCAAGTTTGTGAGAAAGATTAGAGATAAGGAATGTAAAGAACCCAAAACAGTGCATATTCCTAGTGGGAATGTAGTAAATGGTGACCATATTATATACCCAAGTGAACAGCACAAACCACATTTAGCTATCCTAAAACCACATGTTAATATCTCTCCAGTTCTGTCTATCCTACCCTCACCTTTGCATAGACTCCAGAGTAGACTGTTTGCATCATAAGTCCCAGCAGTGCACCAGCTACTGGTGTGACTTAGGCAAATTGGGTTTCTGTGCTTCACTTTCTTAATCTGCAAAATCAGATAATAATACTAACTACTTCCTCTATGAGACACTTAGAAGCAGGCCTCACATATAGTATTATCTATTAGCCACCATCATTATTTATTCAGTACCATTTAAACCATTGCTAAATGTTAGCTTGGTCTTGATTTTAACAGCCTAACACTGAGCTGAGGATCAGAGTGAAATGCTGTACTCACTGTAAAACTATTCACATTCATACCAAGTCCAAGAGACTTGTACACACCAAACCTGTGGTCTCCACTTTCCTGGCTCTACCCATGGCTTGTATTTATTTGCCTAATATCCATTAAGAGCTTTAAAGATTTACTCAATAGAAATAGAAATCAACCCAAACCAAACTAAACAAATAAAATCAATTTGCCTCCCAGAAAATCTCCACTTTCAAAATCTTCTGTAATCTCTTTTTGGGATATTCCTGTCTTTGCAGAATTATGTAAAAATATTCCTGGCTCCCTTCTGTTGACTCATTCAAGAAACACTTACTGAGCTCCCACAGAATGTCAGACCCCAAACCAGGTCCTGGAAAGAGAAACACATATAAAACCAGTCCCTGCCCTGGAAAAGTTATCACTAGGAGTCAGAGCAAAGCAAGTGGATGATGAAAATGTGATATAAGAAGAGTAGAGTAAACTTTAACAAAAATTTAATTCACAAATCTTATTGAAAAGTTTAAGAGAAAAATAAGTAAAATACCATTTTAAATTATATTTTTATCTCCATTTTATAACTGGAACAACTAAGCAAAGAGAAGATAGATAAGTTGCCCAGGAGAAATGGAAGCTGGGCCATGTTGTACTGTATGTGAGTAAGATAAATAAGCAACCAAATAAAAACCATTTTATGTTCTTTAAAATATGTTTGTGTGCTGCTGGAACTCACCAAAGACTGCTGCTGAACCTAAGAACCAAGAAATATGTTGTCATACATACTCACAACTTTCTAAATTTAGAATTAGAAGTCATTGTCAGAATTTCAGCATTTATATATTTTATAAAGTAAGAATATAAATAAACTTCATAGTGACAATCATAGTAATAGTGCCATTTTGTATTTTTATTTTTTTCTATTTCCTCTATCTTGTCTCTTTATGTTTCCAGTATGACCATGTGGTGAGGCAGAAAGTCAGTTCTAATCTCTACATTTTAAAGATAAAAAGGAGATAAAATCACAAATACTGAGGTTTACCCTAGGTTGTTCAAACAGTAAAAAGTCAGATCAAAAGCATCTAATTCCCTCACACTCAGCAGACTTGCCTAGCAACATCAAATGAGGTCAAAGGGCTCAGAAATTAGGTTAGCATAAGTTATTTTAAGAGGAGCTTGCTTTGCTACTGGAAAAGGAGCTTTTTTGGCTATTCATTAGCTTGCTTTGCTTTGCTAATGAATAGCCAAAAAAGGCAAGACAGTGAACCGAAAAGGGCAGAATAAGAAGCCAGAGGTTTTACAAATTGTTTCATTAAAGTACATTAAGAAAACAAAGTAGCCTTGCCAGTTATTAGTATTAGTTTTTTAATGTTAAAACCCAATGTTGGTGAAAGCATAGGAAAATGATATTCATACCATGCTGGAGGGAATATAAATTAATATCATTTTCCTAAATTAGTTTATAGCAAGTATCCAGAGCTTCAAAACTGCTCGTGCCCTTTGACCCCACAATTCCACCTCTGAGAACTGGTCCCAAGGAAATAATCCAGCAGTGATACAAAGTTTTCCTACAAAGATGTTAGTTTTGGTAATATTAACAATATTAAAAAATGAAATATATACCAACAAAAGTGAATAAATTATCTGTATAATGGGATTTAAAAGCTTTTGTAGAAAGAAAATCATTAACATGGTGAAATGTTCACAATATGTTATTGAAAGGGAAATAGGTAATAAAACAGCAGGTACAGTACAAGTATACTCTCTCAAAATGTATATGTGTTCAGGGAAAAAAACATACCCACCAAAATATTAACAGTGTTTATTTCGCAACGATGGGGAACATTTTGCACACCATTTAAAAACCATTTTTAAATGGTTTGCATTAAAAAATATTTCTTTTTCTTTAAGATTTTATTCATTCACTTCTTAGAAAGGGAAGAGAGGGAGAAAAAGAGAGAGAGAGAAACATCAATGTGCGGTTGCTGGGGGTCATGGCCTGCAACCCAGGCTTGTACCCGGACTAGGAATCAAACCTACGACACTTTGGTTCGCAGTCCGCACTCAATCCACTGAGCTATGCCAGCTAGGGCAAAAAATATTTCAATTACAGTTGACATTCAATATTATTTTATAATTTTGGGTGCTATAATTGTCAGGGGGATAACTTGTTAAATTATGTAAATATCTTATAACTATGATATACAGTAATATGTTTTTATTTTTCATCTTTTTAAGTTATCTATTGGTATTCTACTTTAGTTTTATGTTTGACATTGAACATGTGCTGTGTAAATTTTTTTTATTTTAATCATTTTTCAAGTACAGTTTTCTCCCTTTTACTCTCATTCCAGCCCACCCACCCAACCCTCCCCTCTCCCCTCCCATTACCACCCTCCCCCTAGTTTTTATCCATGTGTCCTTTAAATTTGTTCCTCTAAACCCTTCCCATTCCCCCCTGAAATTCCCTCTTCTCTCCCCTCTGGTCACTGTCAGCCTATCCTCTATTTCAGTGTCTTTGGTTATATTTTGCTTATTTCTTTGTTTTGTTGTTTAGGTTCCTGTTAAAGGTGAGATCATATGGTATTTGTCTTTCACTGCCTGGCTTATTTCGCTTAGCATAATGCTGTCTGTGTAAATTTTTAAGGATGTGGTTCAAGAGTGGGTCTTAGCCAGTCCTTGTCCACACCTGCCAAGTTTTTCTCCTAAGTAAGCAACAGAAAGGGGCCCAAAGGTTTTGAGGGTTAAAAGATTAACAACTGCGGGTTAATCTGAGAAAGGCCATTGGTAATTTTTAAATTCATCCCCCCTATCAGGAAGATCAAACTCATCTCATGAAGTGTTTTCTGATTGTCTGGGGAGCACTGTCCTCTTCCTTAGCCCATATGACGCATACATTTACAGTGAACACACTCAGCCTCTAACATACAGATGGTCTCCAGTCACCTGGGGGCGAATACTGTGATTTCCCAAACCAGCTAGTCACTCTCTGTATCTTTCAAAACATCCTTCCCCACCATCCAGGTCTTCCCACTTTCAGAGCCACAGTGCAAGCTAGCATTATGCTTAAGAGTGAGGAGTTTAGATTTAATTAAATTAAATGATAAACCTTATTTTGTTCTTCTTTTTGCTTTATTTCCTTTCTTGAACCTGCCATATTCTGTTCCATTTTCTTATTCTTCCCACAACAACAGTATTGATAGAAATTATGGACATCAATGGTATCCAATAAGAAATACAGGGCAGTGTTTATCACCTGCTAAAAGAGTGCACAGCCTTCCTTATAGCTAGCTATAGGTGTCACATTTGTAAAGCCTTTGAAAAAAGCATGCTCATGCTTTTAAGGTTACATTTTAAGCCCTTATTGAAAGAAGCAGATACATGCCTTGCTAAAACAATACATTATAACTTCAAGTGCAACCAGGGGAGGTCTGTTTATAGTACTGCAACACCTTCAGTCAAACACTGGGCTAAATTATGCCCTTCTAAAACTAGAGAAGCTTAATGGAAAGTGATAAAATAAATCTAATTCTAACATCAGCAACAAACAGCATTTTAATAAAACTTTATTACAGTATCTTTCAATTAAACCTCACAATTTACCAAAAGTCACATAACCATTTATAGTTTATAAGTAGCAAAGAGTAATAAAAGATATTTCCCATATCTTTTATAGCATTCTTATCTTAATATTGCATTGTTAGTCTTTGATAGAATAAAATATCCATAATCAAAGTGATCTTTTAATATGACTCCCAGACACATCTTAAGGTTAAATATGCCCACAGAGCTACATAACTCCAAGAAAATATTCAAATCTTGTTTCAACAAGCAGTATAACTTCATCAGTCTCATCAGATTCCATTTGTCCCTTCTAAATATTGCATCAATGCACAAGTAAACAAACAGGAGGAAAGAATACAGGAACACAAACCTGAGAAACAGTTTATCTTGCCATCTCTTCTTCTCATCACTTGGGCATTTGGGCATGGCCAGCTTCACAGGAGGTGGTCACTCTCAGAGGAGGCCTTTGGGTTTCTTCCCCAAATGGAGCCAGCTGAGCTGAGGTTGGTATTTAAAAACAAATGTGCATTTTGAAGTCATACTTGGATAAAGGGACTAATTCCTTTTTTCTTTGCCAATGAGCTCTGGATCTGGTCTGTGCAGCACAAGAGTTTTACCTCACATCTTGTCAGATGACCCAACTGTGCTACAGCTAAAAGAAAGAAGAAAATGGGCTCTGGGTGATGCCTGTGTCAGAGCCTATAGAGCTTTAATCCTCAGCAAGACACATGTAAGGAACTATAAGCAGGAAACTCACAACCAGGCCAACAGCCAGAATCATTCAGAAAATGTGCCAAAGCGTTATGAAACACCAGCACTCTGTATTGCACCATCACTTCTTGTGTTTCATAAGGCCATGTCTCTCTCCTAATATGACTTTGCATTAAACCTGGACAAGACTTGTCAAAATGTCTAGCCTGTCATATGTTCCTGTCATCCAAGTCTGGGGTCTCACACCTTCTCCCTATTCTGCCAACCTCCCAGCCTTTCTTATAACAACATCTACAGGCATCATGATACAGGACCTTTAGTTCAGTTTTTTCTATATTTCACACCCAGGTCCTCTTTATGGTGCCCACCACCCCTTCCATGTGCCCTGACAACATACCTGATCCATTCACGACAGATAGTGTCATCTGATTACCTCTTTTATTTTTCTCTTATGGCCCCTCCTGTATCCCGCATTCAGATTCATGTTCTCAAAATGGCACAGGGTCCAGCTTATCATAGTGCTACTCAAAAAGCTACAGCACAGAAGGGGAAAAGGCCCAAAATTCTGTTCTACACTCAAGGCCTTCCATCAGCTGGCCTTAGCACACCTTCCTGCCTTGTTCCAGGGGTCTTTAAAAAAAAGCCTTTGCTCTTATTGGAATTATACTAGAAGGCACCGTTCAAACCTTTGTTTGCACATACGCTGCAGCCGTCATACTGTCGTTCTCTCTCCTTATCTTTTTTAGTGTGACCCCACCCACTCTCACAACACTCCTCACTCTTCTTTCCCCTCCTCACACTTCAGTCTGTACCACCATTCTCTCAAGCATAACACCTGACGTATCCTGAGTGATTGTCCTTGCTCTGAACCTGTGTTGTCTCTCTGTAATAATAACAGAGACAGCAAGTATGGGCACTTACAATGTGTCAGTTTTCTAGGAAATATAAACACTGTAGGCCAGTGAAAAAACAGATGCTTAGAAAAAGTAAGTACTTTCCCCAAAAATCCCTTAGTATGGCACTGCTCTTCAAGTTCTACCTGGGATCAGGCCTATTTATTTGAGAATGGGATTTACATGCTCAGGGACAGTGCAACTTTCTCACTTTTCTTGGAACCCTTTCCAGAGGCCACATCAGAATGCCTTCTCATTAGAGGTAATTACCAAGTAGCTATGATTAACTGGTAGATTAATGAGCTTTAATGGAGAGACAAAATATTCCCCTTTAGCTATGGACAGGGATTTCAACAATGTTAAGAATAAGCAGAAGGATTTTGAAGTTTAAGGTAACATTCCTATAGTGCTTTTGCTGACATTGTTCATCTTTCTATAATGTGAGTATTCAGGTCTAGGCCATATGGAGAACCAAAGTACCTCTAAAAACAATCTCATTGAAGTATCCGGGAAGCCCATCTAATGTCAGGGGAAACTTTCTACCTTCCCTCATATTGTAGAGTAGCTGTGAAGCTGGGGAGACGAACTCCATCCCCAGCTCCAAGGTTGGTCCCAGTGGTCTGAGCCAGCCAAGGTCATCACACTCTTTCTTCCAAAGAGCTCAAGGATGGGCATACCCTAAGCAAACCTGGGAAGTGCACAGGGTCCTTCTGGCTACAGCAAGAGCAAGGTTTAGGGTTTTTTTTTGGTTTTTTTTTTGCTCAACAGAGCTGGGAAGCACGCTGTCAAGAGGCTGCCATGGGTACCTCTCTTAACAAGAAGGAAAATAATTCTGAAGATTAAGCTCATGCACAAAGTAGGGTTTCCAGAGAACTACAAAGTGATAGAAACTGATTCAACCCTTATTACTTCTGGAATGTGCAATGACCAGAGCCAATATGTGCTTTTTGGTGTTTTTAAGTCAGATCAGTAGAGCTGAATTTTCAATTACAGCCAAAAGTGTCCTAACTTGCTTAGGCTCCTACAGCAGACAGCAGCAGTAGCTGGGGAGCCAGAAGGAGGGATGACTCAGGAAAAGAAAGGGTCTGAGCTCCTTTTCCTCTGTACCAGCAGCTGGTCACAGTTCCGCCTCTGGCTCCTCCATTCCTCCCCACTCCTACTCTCCCCTCCCCCTCCCTACCGCTGTTTCTCTTTTTTTCTTTTGCCCTCTTTTAATCTTTCTTATTATAAAAAGAGAGAAAGCCAAGTAGGCATTGAGTGGACAAAACAGCCAGTAAAGGTAAAGGAGAAGCTACAGTCAGTGGTGGTTTGAAACTTTTAGACAAATAAATACCACCTCCTGAGTTTCCAGATTTGGTTGTTACACTCAAAAACACACTAGGAGTACCTAGAGGGCAAATGATATTTCATTTACAAGATACTTCTGGCCTCCCACTGGGTACAAGTCCCTCCTCTAGGCTCTTTGGAAGGAAAAAGAAAAGATCAGGAATACTCAGCCTTGGCCCTAAGAAGCTTACTGTCAAATATATAGGCAGACCTTGAATGTGACCTTATCAGCTTAACTCATACAATAGTTATTCACCTCTCAAAATGGGAGTTTGTGACCACAATTTTTAAAATCAGTTTAGCTTATTATCTTTACTGAACTTCTAGCAGAAAAAGAGATTTCATTCCAGGGGCTTTCTTGACCCACTTTTCCACTCAAGACAGTTTCTTCCCCTTTCCTCCTTCCTGCTTCTCAGTGAGGAGAAAAATGTCAGGAATCTGTATGGTTTAGTTTAACATGTGTGAACACACACACACACACACACACACACACACTTGCCTGGGATTTGTCAATTGCTTAGTTCCCCCACAGAGTCTAGGAAAAGCAGTTATAGCTGGCAAGAAAAATTCAATTATCAAAAGTTAAAAGAAAATCTCCAAAACTCCAGGCTTATTTGTGAATGCTGGAGCACAGGATTCACAAGCCCAGAGCCCAGAGTTAATGTTAAAATTATTGGAATGACATCATTATGTCTTCCATAATTTTACCTGGTTTACCAGAAACATGGTCTTTGTAGAACTCCAGAACATCTGTATTTACACTTAAGTGAACAGAAATAATTTATGTGTTGTCCTAGAATATTTTAATAGAAAAGTTTACACATTCAGACTAGACTTGCATTTAAGAGTATCTTTAATGTGGTTGGAATCCATGTGTTTTCTGTGATCCACAAATAGTTCATGTTTGCTAAACATCACAAATGATGAGAAAGGAGAACATGAAGAAGCACATATAATATGTGTGTGCATGAATGTATACCTGTGTGTGCCTATGTGCAAGCATGTACATACCTGGAATCTAACCTCAGTTCTTCCTCCACATGCTATGGGTTTTTAAGAAAGGGTTGTAAACCTCTGTTTTACTAAACTCAGCAACTTTGTAATTAAACACTGACCTGGGCTCCAAGAAACCTGTGGTTATAGGGAAATCACTTCACCTGTCTGTAGCTCAGTTTTTGCATCTGAAAATAAAATACAGTATAGAGTAAGTCCTTGCTGCACAAAGTATGGCCAGGGATTATGAGTACTACCAGGAAGCATGTTAGAAATGCAGAACTCAGGCCCCACGCCCAAACTACTGAATCAGAAATTGAATTGAATAAGATTCTCCTTGTAACTCCTGCACATGTTAAGGTTTGAGGAGCACTGGCCTAAATGATTAATCTGAAGTGTTGTCTGGTGACACATTCTGTTAGTTTAACTTTTGTGAAAAATGTAACACACTGTGCCCAAAGGCTGCCTTGTAACATTTGTGGTTAGGTCCTGGGAGAATCTGGTTTGATGCTTGTCTGCTGATTTCAGTCTTGTTGCAAGCAGTGATATAAACAAATCCAATCACTCTGTAAGTCTCCCAGGATGCTGGGCCACATTGTGATTTCCAGCTTCCTATGAACCCTCTTAGGAGAATGTCGTCTCTTAATACTCCAGACCTATAAACAGGTTTCACATCTATTACTGGGCTTGTAGGATTTTGCCAACACAGGTTAGTGAACAGGAAAAATTCTAGATGAAGTATGATAGCAATAGTCTTTTGGCAGCGAATGAAGCCATAATGGCTAGGAGAAAGCATGAACTAAGAGTGAGCCAAGTCTGGCAAAACTCCTTCAATCTTCCATTTAATGAGGTTACAGATGGGGAGAATGGGCAAAACACTGTGCACTTAATAAAGTAGGAGCTATAAAAGCATGTGCAAACACTTTTCTGTGAGCAAGATGAAGAATGCAATTAGAAGAATAGGGCACTTTCACAAATACCCATACTCCATGGCAAATGGGTCAATCTGAAGTGTGGTCTCAAGTGAAAACCTCAGGTGCTGCACTTGATCCCTCCCAAGAAAACAACACCCAGGCTGGTTGTGGACATGGTCATGGTTACCCTCCTCTATTGCAAGTCAAGAGTAGAGGAGGGAAGGAAAACAAATGGAATACATTTTTTCCCCCAGAAAGCAAATTCAATGTTTTAAAGCAGAACTGAAATCTGAAGCCAAAAAAATTATCTAGTGAACTTTGGGGGAAAAAAACACAGAGAATGTGGAGATGGATCTTGGTAGTCCATGATCCCAGATTCTATGAATACTGGAGAAGAAAGGGTCACAAAGCCAACCTAGAGATTGAGAAGGGAGCTGGGAGGCTCAGATCATATGCCTACAGCATAAAGGCATAGCTCACAAGTTCTCCACATGAGGGGTGACCTGGGATTAACATGGACTGAAGATTCACTGACTGAACAAATCAAGAGCCCAAGAGATCCCATTAAGATGAAACCAGAAGCCAAATCTAACTATATGAAATTTAACAGAGACAAATCTAAAATCCTATTCTTACTTCCCAAACCTAATTTTTTAAGTATGAGATAGGGCACATGAAAAGCAAAAGCACTGGTATGTTTGTTTGGAAAACACAAACAAACATATATTGGGATTTTGACTAAAACATCCTCTGTTAATTCTAAATGTGATCAGAGACTGCTTGCTTAGCTGCCCTGGTAGAAGCATAACTTCTAATACAAGGAAGGGTGATCATGCTTGAAATTTGCCTCCAGAGCAGTGTTTTCCAAAGGTTCTCCCATCAGGGTACTCAGAGAAAATGATAAAGGGGCTGCTTGTGGCCAGAGAAGACCAGCCAACCCCTTGGCCAGCCCAGAGCCAAGGGAATTAATATGTGCACACGTGGAAGTCATCAGGCTAAGCTAGAAGCCAAGGAACCCTACCACAGATTTGGAAGTAGGGTAAGGGTATATAAAGTTCCACAGTCCGATTTAGGAAAGATCTTTGTAACAATAGACCTCTCAGCAATAAAATGGTCAAATTCAAAGATGGTGTGTTTGTCCCATCCCCAAAATACCTAAACAAAGGCCACTTGCAGTGGGCATAAGCATCTAATGGGAATCCCTTCTACTATCTCTTGTTGGCCCTCTGATTTTGCATTCAGTTTCTGGGTTCTTTTGTTTTGTTTTGTCCTCATAATGTTTACTGAACAGGACCAAGGAGGGGTACAATAAACTATTACCGAAAGGACCCCCACGCACTAGGTTCACTATGCCTGCCACCAGAAGAAAGATGTCTCTCAATGCCAGAGATTTGTGAAAAGGAAAAGAAATATTTATTTAAAGCTATACAGACTTAGAGCAGTGACCTAATGTCTTCATTAAAATATTAAAGTCCTCTAAGATATTCACAGATGCACACAGTCCTTCCTTCTCCCTCTCCCCTAATCTAGGGTACAGTATCTCAGGAAAAGAAGTAGAAGTCCATGACTCAGGCTCCCAGCACATCAGCTGTGTCACCACGAGGATCTCCAGCTAATCCAAAGCCATGTGGCACCTTCTCATGGCCCACCAGCAAGAGTCCTTTCACTCCTTTTCTTCCAGGCAAAGTCTCTCCTGCTTCCTAAGCCACGTGGCAAAAGGGAGCACCCAAAGCCACATGGTTCTCACTCTCCCCAAGGCCACGGGGATCCCCACTCTGCCAAAAATGTGCAGTTCTCTCCCTCACATGGCTGCCAAGTCTGGGTTTAAATCCCCATGGCAACCTTCCTCTGCACCCCCATTTCTGACTGCTCCTACAATTGGTTACACCTACCAGCATTCCCGTATCCTTCCAGCTTTACTGGGCTGCCATAGTGAGTCTGGGCAGGTGTGGCCTTGCGGCATGGAGCCAATCATCTCCAAGCTCTCATCCAGGTGCTGTAACCAGGGGGAGTTGCCTCCCAGTTACATTTTGGGTGGAAGTCACTTCCATCCCCCTGGCTCAAAGCATGGCCACAGCTATTTAACATACCTATGAAACAAGTTAAAGGTTATAGATATGTTAAATGACCATGCCAGAGGTTAGCTGCAAAGCTGTTGCTGTACAAGATAGCTCTGCATATTCCTGCTCCATGTGTCCCTTCCTGCAACTCACAACTGTGTGGGGGAGGGGGGAGGACATCCTATATATCTTTCTAATATTTCCTGGACACCTTGAGGTCTGGACCCCATTCCAAATCCCTATTTGGGGCCCCCCTCTTGGCTGCACCCTATTATAATAACAAATCAATGTGCTACATTTAAATTTACATTTTGAAATAGGAAACTGGGGACAGTAGGGACAAATCTAAGACTAGAATTTAGATCTGCAAATTTGAACACATTTTCTCATTTACTCTGTCTCAGTGACTAGATGTACATTTCTGTGAACTTTGGGTACATTTTTCAGTCCTTCTAATAAATAAGGAAGTAATTTTTTAATAAGGTAAGATGATATAGTACTTGTATTATGTCAATTTCTGAGTAAGATTCACAAATGAATAAATGTGTCCTTACATGTGCCAGTAAAAGTAAGGTGAGCAGTATGGTCTCTAGTTTTCTTTCACACAAGTTAGCTAGTATCACTAAACCAGTAGGAAGGATCAAAAGGTATTAATTAGTACAGATTTTAAAAAATATGTTTGTTATAAAAAGATATACATAATACAGAAAATGGGGAAATAAAAGATTTATAAATACTTCATGATCTTCCCACCTAATTCCTATCATTATTAGTATTTTGCAATATCTTATCTACTTTCTTTTTCCTATGCACATATCTCTTTGATTTATGTCACAAGTAGTTTTTTGTGCTTACATAGCTTGCATAATTATCATTTTTGGTACCATGTAGTGCACATCATCTCTTATTTTGACACATTTTCCTTTCTTTGCAGTCTTCACACTCTATAAGGCTTTTGTTTCACATCTGAAAAGATTTTATCCACACACTACATGTTAAAGGTCTGCAGAGACAGACATCTATGTGGAATTACAGTGGTAATGGGAGAGAAGAAATTGTTAACAATCCAGGATTGCTTTCTTCTTCTTTATGTTTTTCCATAAGTCATAGATATTTTACCAAAAAATGCATTTCTTCTAGTAGAAACATTAAAAATCAGATTAATACACCATGAAGGCTCAGTCACTACAAATTGAGCACTCATGTGCTTTTGATCCCTTTTTAGCTGTTATTGAAAGAGAACACAAACATCACAGCATCTAAGGCAAGAAAACCAACAAACTGATTTTTTTACAAATAAAATTCCTACCATTATTTTTTAAATTTTAATTGTTTGAGTACAGTTTTCTGCCTTTTACTCCCATCCTAGCCCACTCTCCCAGTCCTCCCCAACTCCCTCCCATTTCCACCCCTCCCTCCTTGTTTTTGTCCATGTGTCCTTTACACCTGTTCCTGCAAACCCTACCCCTTTTCCCCTGAAATTCCCTCCCCTCCCCTCTGGTCACTGTCAGCCTGTTCTCTATTTCAGTGTCTTTGGTTATATTTTGCTTGACAAACTGGTTTAATTAGCCTGATTCACTGAACTTTAAGAGCCATTATCAAATACCTTGGGAGAAGGATGTAAGAGCACCCAGAAAATGCAGTTTTAAAGAAATTTATTGTTCAATTGCAGTTGACTAAATTTTTCCCTTATTACTCTCCCCTGCCCTACACATGCCCCCACCTCCACATTCAATCCTCCCACTGTTATCTTTGTCCATGTGTCCTTTATACATGTTCCTTGATGACCCTTCCCCTTCATTCCCCAGTTATCCCCTTCCCTCTGCCCTCTGTCTACTGTCAGTTTTTTTTTGTTTCCCTGTCTCAGGTTATATTTTGATTCCTCGATTGATTTCTTGATTAGGTTCCACTTATAAATGAGAGCATATGGTATTTGTCTTTCACCATTTGGCTTATTTCATTTAGTATAATGCTCTTCAGACCCATCCGTGCTGTCATGAAGTTGGTTCCCTATGCATTTTCCTTTATTTCACTTTTCATAGCCTTCACTTTTTCCTCTATTTTGTGACCATGCTCAACCATTTCTGTGAGCATCCTGATTACCAGTGTTTTGAACTTTGCATCTGATAGTTGGCTATCTCTACATTGCTTAGTTGTATTTTTTTTTCGGAGCTTTGATCTGTTCTTTCATTTGGGCAATATTTTTTTGTCTCAGCATACTTGCTACATTCTAAGGGGCCAGAGCCTTAGGTATTCACTGGGAGAGGGCAACTGACATTGTTGTGTTGTGATCCTGTATGTAGGGGAGTCCAAGAGGGAACAATGCTGCTTTGGGCTCTTCTGGTGCTGATACCAGGGTGGGTGGATTTGTGTATGTTCTAGGATCCTGTGGGTCTCTCCAGCAAACTCTCCTGTGAGGCTGGGAGTTTCTCTCACCACTACAACCCCCACAGATTTTTGAGGCTTTATTCCTAGTGCTGTAATGCCATGTTGTGGGGTCTGTCTGGCTCCCCAGTTGTTCCTCCTGGCTTATCTGCATGCAAATGTGGGACTGCCAGGTCTGCAAACCTGCACAGCCCACGTTGGTCCTCCAGTCACCGCCTTGCTACTCTTCTCTGCCCTGGCTGCCCATCTCCTCCTCTCCTACTGATCTGGATGAATGTTTCTTCTTTAACTCCTTGGTTGTCAGACTTCCATAAAGTTCAATATTCTGGCAGTTCTTATTCTTTTTTGTTTTTAAATTTGTTGTTGTCCTTTTTTTGGTTTTGTGAGGAGGTACAGTGTATCTACCTACTCCTCCATCTCCCAGCTTTTCTTTTTTTCTGTCCATTTGTTTGGAATATTTTTCCAACCTTTCACTTCCAGTCTGCGTAGGTCTTTTGTTCTGAGATGGAACTCTTCTAGGCAGCATACGTGTGGGTCATATTTTCTAATCCATTCACCCATGTTGTGTCTTTTGATTATAGCATTTAATCCATTTACATTTATATTTAAGGTTATTATTGATAGGTACTTATTCATTGCCATTTATCTCCTTTGTACCTCTGTTCCTCTCTCTCACTCTTTCTTCATCTTAAAGCAGTCCTTTTAGTATATCTTGCAATGTTGGTTTTGTAGAGATATACTCTGTTAAGTCTTCTTTTGTCTGGGAAACTCCTTATTTTATCTTCACTTTTAAATGAGAGCCTTGCTGGGTACAGTAGTCTTGGTTACAGGTCTTTGCTTTTCGTTAATTGAAATTTTTCTTGCCATTCTCTTCTGGCTTGTTTCTATTGAGAAGTCAGCTGCTAGACTTATCAGAACTCCCTTGTACCTTACTTCTTGTTTCTCCCTTGCTGCTGTTAAGATTCTCTCACTGTCTTCAAATTTTGCCATTTTAGTTATGATATGTCTTGGAGTGGGCCTCTTTGGGTTCATCTTGATTGGGACCCTCTGTACTCCCTGTGTGTGTACTCCTTTTGTGACTCCCTGTCTGTGCTCCTTTTGTGACTTTTTCTCTCATAAAATTAGGGAATTTTTCTGTTATTAATTTTTCAAACATTTTTTCTATCCCTTGCATCTCTTCTTCTCTTTCTGGTATCTCTATTGTATGGATATTACTATGTTTCATGTTGTCTTGCAGTTCCCTTAACCCCTCTTCATTCTTTTTTAGTCTTTTCTCCCCTCTCCTGCTGTTTCTGTTGATTTTTTCCACCCTATCCTCTAGCTCATTTATTCTAACCTCTGCTTCATCCAGTCTGCTTTTGATTCCTTCTACTGTGTTCTTCAATTCTGAAATAATATTCATCATTATCTCTTGGCTCTTTTTGATAGTTTCTATGTCATCTTACATGCTCATGTAAGTTCACAGTAAGTTCCTTACAGCTTCCCTGTAGTTTTGGTAACTCTCACAAAACTCATTGAGCTTCCTTATAACCATTGTTTCAAACTCAATGTCTGATAGTTTACTTGCTTCTATTTCATTTCACACTCTTTCTGGGGATCCCTCCTTTCCTTTTGATTGGGTTTGTTTTCTTTATCTTCTCATTATTTGTGAAACTCTTCTGGTTTGCTTCTGCTTCTTAAATTTATTTGTTTTGCCTCCCTGTCTTTGTGGTGTGAACTTCTATGGTAGGAGACCTGTGAGATTCAGTGGTACTGTCTCCTTGATCTCTTGGACTTGGTGCTCTTGGGATGCCATTTATGCTGGCTCTCTCAATGTAACTGGATTTTGATTTTTGTTGGGTTATTCTTTGGTGAATCCTTCCCTCTAGCTGGTTGACTGAGGGTCACTCTGCCCACCACATCTTGTATGCTGTTGTGCAGGTGCTGCCAGAAGAAAACCACAAAGCCCAGGAAACAAACTCACAACTGCAAAAATAACTAGCCCCTACAATTCCATTCTCAAGAGGAAATGAACCAATATTAGTAAGGGTGTAAAGAGATTAAGACTATTATAAGAAAAGAGAAATAAACTATAGTATAAAATCTAGTGACTTAAAATGCACAAACTTGATGGACAAGAAATAAATGTTAAAAAGCTTTGGCGGAAAGAAAATATTGCGAATAATTGAGAAGACCAGAGTGGATTTCATCTCGGTAACTTCTAGTATTTACCACTGTTTTTTCTTTCCAGATCTGCCTTTGGTGGTGTCAGATGGTGACCCTGTCTGACTTTTAGGCAGCCTGTTGGAGACTACCAGGGATCTACTGTCCGTGGCTGACTCCTTCAGTTTTTAATCTAGTCAATCTGTACTCAGTAGTCCAGCTTAATCAACATAGTGCAGGGCAGAATCCCTGCAGGGGTTGGGGCTATTGTTTCCCTTCAGGCTGCTGCCACTGGGAGGAGAGTGTTCTGCCTGAGCAGGATGACTGTCAAGGTATGGGGGATGACTCAGAGCGGGATCCCAGTGACTATTCTCTCAGTTCTCTCCCCAAGTCTCTTGGAGAGAGACACTCTGTCCCTAGTCTTTTCTCAAGGGTCTGTAGTCCACTATGCCAGACCCCACCTTTGCCAGAGCCCAGGGTAAGTGGCTCTATTGGTAAGTGGAATGAAAATTTGTGCATTGGCCCTTTAAAAGGCTCTTCACCCTCAGTCTCTGGCAGGGAGCAACTCTGCTGCTTTTCACTGCTGGTTGTTATCTGAGTACTTTTTGTGTTCTGGTCCTGTAGGCTGTGTATACCAGCTTACCGTTTGCACCCCACACTTTTCAGGGGGATCCAACTGGTTGTTTAATTTTCCCTCTGATGCTGTCTCCTGTAGACACCCAGCCAGCCTTCTTGAGTCTCTACTACACTCCTTACCAGTCAGGTTGTGGTGAAGCTGATTCTTCTCTCTGTTCCGTTTATAAGGCTTTTCTCTCACTATTATTCAGTTGTTTGTTCTGGTTGATTACACCACAATTTAACTGTAATTGCAGATTGGTTCTGGGAGGAGGTAGTTTGGCTTTATTCACTCCTCTAACATCTTCAATCCCCCTCTTTCTTATTTTTTCTTTTCATTTCAAATTTTAATTTTTCCCTGTTTCAGCCTTGTTTTTTGTTCCTCACTCCTAGTGTTCCCTCTCCCTCCATCATCTCAACATAACTTCCCTTTTCTCTATAGATATCTAAAGCTTTTTCTTCCTTTTTTCTTCTCATTCTTATCCCATCTATATTAATTTTAGCTCATTTGATGTAGATAGTGCTGTGGTATAAGATTCGTTCCAATTTGATTCCTACTTTTTCATTATTTTACTTTCTGCTCAAACCTAATATTTCCCTTCTCTTCCTCAATTCTGTCTTCTTCATTCCCTTTTTATTTATGATGTAAATTTTACTTTCTCCCTTCACATTGCTCTGATTCCCTACTCTTATTAGTTCTCATCCATCTACCTAATCAAAATAATTTTATTTCATTTTTTATAATTTTATTGTTCAATTACTGTTGTCTGCATTTATACCTCATCAATCCCCTCAACCCCAACCAAACCTCCCTCCCTCTCTTGCTTCCACCCCCCAACTTGGTTTTTTCCATGTGTCCTTTACACTTGCTCCTGAAAACCCTTCTTCCCAATGTCCCCTCCTCACTCCCTTCTGCTATTGTTAGATTGTCCTTAATTTCAATGTCACTGGTTATATTTTGTTTGCTTTTTCATTTTGTTGATTAAGTTCCAGTTAAAGGTGAGATCATATGGTATTTGTCCCTCACCACCTGACTTATTTCACTTAGCATAATGCTCTCCAGATCCATCCATGATGTTGAAAAGAGTAGGAGCTCCTTCTTTCTCTGCTGCGTAGTCTTCCATAGTATAAATATACTATAGTTTTTTGATCCACTTATTTGCTGATGGGCACTTAGGTTGCTTCTAGCACTTGGCTATAGTAAATTGTGCTGCTATGAACATTGGGGTACATAGGTTCTTTTGGATTGGTGTTTCAGTGTTCTGAGGCTATCATCCCATCAGTGGAAATGCTGGGTCAAAAGGCAGTTCCATTTTTAGTTTTCTGAGGAAATTCTATAGTTTTCCATAGTGGCTGCACCAGTCTGCATTCCCACCAACAGTGCATTAGGGTTCCCTTTTCTCCACATCCTCTCCAGCACTTGTTTGTTGCTTTGTTTACAATGGCCATTCAGAATGGTATGAAGTGGTATCTCATTGTGGTTTTAATTGGCATCTCTCTGATGGCTAGTGATGTTGAGAATCTTTTAATATGTCTCTGGGCCCTCTGTATGTCCTCCTTGAAGAAGTGTCTGTTCAAGTCTTTTGCCCATTTTTTAATTGTGTTGTTTGCCAGCACACAATTGGAGTGGAGTCATGTGAGTTCTTTATATATTTTGGAGATCAAACACTTGTCTGAGGTATCATTGAAAAATATGTCTTCCCATACAGGTGGTTCTCTTTTCATTTTGTGACCAATTAAAACACCCAAATATGCCTGTAATTGTAGTCTCAAAAGTGTGTGCAGGAAAAGTGAGGCAGGGAGATGTATCATAAAAAAATATGTGAAGAAATAATGGCCAAAATTTTTCCAAATATGAAGCAAACTACAAACCCACAGATCCAAGAAATACAACACATTTATTGAAAAAAAATATGCCAAGGCACATCATAATTGCCTTGTTTAGAATCTGTGATAAAGAGAAAACTTAAAAGCTACCTGAGAACAGAGGAACAAAGATAAGGATGACAGCAGAATTTTTTTTACCAGAAATGATGCAAGGTAGAAAAACTTTGGGTGAATATCTTTAAAGTACTAAAGAAATAAAAATTGCCACCCTATAATTCATTATTCAGCAAACTGTCTTTCAAAAATGAAGAGGAAGTAAAGTTGTTTTCAGACATACAAAAGCCAAAAGAATTCATTGCCAGCCAACCTAAAGTGCATAAAATGTTAAAGGAAGACTTCCAGGCAAAAAAGAAAATTAAGGCAAGCAAAACCCTGGGTTTACATAGAGGAATAAAAAGCAATAAAAATAGCAACTCCATGGGTACATACATAAGATTTTTATTATTTAAATACTTTTAAAGATAACTGAAGTCAAAATAATCATGTATAGCACAAAGGCTGGGTAGAGGGTAATAAAAGTGTTATAAGGTTCTTATACTGTACTTGAAATTGGACTTTAGTAAGTTTAAGACATGTACAACACATCCCTTTGCATTGCAGACCATGGCTGACATATTTGAGAATCTCTGTCACACATTGTTAATAATGGCAATAGTTTTATTGTCTTCAAGTCAATTGTACCATTCTTTTGCAAGCTGAAATTTAATTCTTTTATTATTTCTTTTTTATTTTTTTTATTTTATTGTTGTTTATTTATTTTTTAGAAAGAGGGGGAAGGATGGAGAAAGAAAGGGAAAGAAACATCAATGTGCAAGAGATGCATCAATTAGTTGCTTCTCAGACTCCTCCAACTGGAAACCTGGCTTGCAACCCAGGCATGTGCCCTGACCTGGAACTGAACCAAAAACCTTCTGTTGAACCAGTGCTCAATCCACTGAGCCACATGAGCCGTGACTACTGGTTGAAATTTGAACAGCTTCTGATAGTCTGCCCCAATAAAATCTGAATTCTCTAACCTGTTTTTTTATTATTATCAGTCAAGATACCCTTTACATACCTTGTGAAGAAATTACCTTCTGGCATCTGGGCCTCCTTGGGACACTTCTGGGAACTGAAGGAGATATAATCAAGAGTGTGTGAGGTGATTTTTGCACCAGAAATTCGCACCTGGTGAGTGGGTAGGCATGTAGTGAATCATCAACAGTCATGCGGAAGGAAGTCCAGAAAGGTATAAACCCTTTTCTGAATGGCACAGAGCATCTCATGTCTGAAAGAATCCTCACATTACCCTGGAACCAACATCCACAACTGAACACCTCCTCAGGTGAGGACTTGAGAACCAAATTAGGAGTCATCTATGTCAGTTTCTACTTTGCAGAATTTTCTCCTTCAATCTCTGTATCCTTTTCCTTTTAAGGAACTTTACAGCCTCTGAGTCTGCTGGTACATCTCTTATGGTTTGGGAAAGACATAGAAAAGCTGCAGGCAAAGGGGACTAATACCAGAATGTCTTGATGACAGTTGAGACCTCCTTGGCAGAGGACCATAAAGTTTGTAATGAAGAAAGAATTCCTTCACTAGAGAACCTCCACATATTCCAAACAATTTGACACACTGAACTGAAAACAAAGTTACAAACCCAAATGGTCAAATCAGTTTCCTGGTTGTTTCTACAGGCTATAGCTAAAGAAAATAAAAAAGACCTAAGGCTTTTCACAACCTGAACAGAAATCCATCTAAAAAGGGAAAGTAATTATTAGTTTAGCATCTGATATCTGAAACAAAGACATTGACAATGGTGATATGGTGATGATACCTGGCCAGGGAATCCTGGAGCCTCCATCACACTGGCAGTCAGCAGCCTTAGGGCACACAGTGGGTGACTGTGCCACCTGCCAAAGTTTGGGATTTATGTTGGGCTGGAGGTTGGGGGCAGCTTTGAGCAACAAGTGCTCATACTTACACTGGGCCTACTCACCTTGCAAAACTGAGTGATAAGACAAGGGGAAATAATAAAAAGACATAGCAATGCAAACAGGGAGATTTAAGGATAATCAAGTTTAAAACAACAAACTTTGACTTTTCCTTTCCAGCAACCTTTTCAGGAACTATTCTGTTGGTGTATTCTCTGAAAAGGTTGCTAAGAAGAGAGAAGATTCAGGTTAAACTATTTAATGGTGAATAATCATTTTTAATGTATATATGTATTAAATCTTTCTTATTATGGCCAGCTCTGACCTTAGAGTTCTGTGATTTCTGCAAACCAGTTGTACAATATATGTATGTTCATGTGTATGCATGTGTGTTTTATTGCTGTTCTAAAATCAGGGTTCATTATATAAACAAAATCAAGGATATATTAGATGTATAATTTCTGAGTTATATCTAATATACTTAACAGATGAAGAGTTCTAAAGTGGAAATCTAATCTCCTGGGAAAGAAGTGGCATTTATTTTTTATTTTCAAATAGATGGTGCTCACCTTTGCATTTTTGCAATGTGTAAATTTGTACCTCCCTTTACTGGCCTGCTTTTTAACACTGTTGTAATTTTGTGCATCCTTGTATCACCCCTACCAGCTCACAAGCTCCAGAGGTAGGGTTCCAATACCAAGACCCTCTTAGTGCCTACCATGGCTCAGAGCCATTGCCACAGCATGTCATCAGACATATTTATTGAACGAATACATATTTCCTTGTACACACTGATTAACAGAGAAGATTTAGTTAAGAAGTTTTTGTCAGTGGAAAGGGTCTTTAGAGGGTCTTTATCTAATCCAACTTTCACCAACAACAACTTGTGTTATTTGCAAGTCCTGAGGAAGTTAGGAGCCTGTGCAAATTCACCTGATCGGTTAAAGGTGGCCCAAGGTAATCCAGGTTGACCACAGATATTGCCATGGTTCAAGTCAGAAAACAAGTGAAAAATGTATGAAGTATATATGTAAATATATATGATTGTGTATATAATTCATATATACATAAAATGGCAAATGGCATTATTTTCTGATTATAAAAATAATGCATTGAAAAATTAATGAAATACAGAAATATTTAGTAAAGAAGAAAATAAAATCACCAAAAATTCCACCATCTGGAGCAGGCCATGTATTAAATAAGAACAAAATTCCTTTCTTTATTGTTTTTACCTTATTAAATGCCATTGCAAAAATTATTCCAACCTTTCCACTTAGCTGAATGTCAAGAAGAATAAGGGAACTCCTTACTGGACATTGTAGTAGATTAAATAAGGCTGCAAAGGGTCCAGCCAGGTGAATCACACGAGTCTGCCTTGGCATAAAGGCTTCTCTCTTTCTTCCTCTGTGACCCTGATGTCACATTGTAAAGCCTGGTGCTACTACAACAACCATTTTTCCACCATGAGGGGAAATAACCTTCCAAAGAAACAAACACTCAGAGGAAATGCCAGAGATAATAGTAAAAACCAATGGAGCTAGAACCACTGGATCAAGTCCATCTTGTAACCTCCCTTTCTATAAACTTTAGTTACATAAACTAAGCTATGTCTTTATTATTTAAGCCAATGTGAGTCCCTTTCTGATACCTGAAGCCAAAAACCTCATGAGATACCATCAGTTAAGAACTGGTTAAATAAATTATGACAAGGGTGTGTAATAAGATACTGCATAGAGGACAAAAAATATATGTAGATGTATAATCAATGTCACGCACAGATTGCCATTGGGTATTACTGGTATCACTCCCTTTAGCCAAACAAGTAAATTGAGCTATAAATAGAGATATGAATTGAAATCATAGGGGAAGAGAAAGCTTTTATTTCTACATTTATACACTTCTGATTTTTTCAGGTTTTAGCAATAAGTGTGACTACTTTTAATATACAGAGTCCAGCAGAAATAACACACCTTTTTCATTACAAAATCTTTCATTATAAAATCATAAGCATGTGATTCTGTAACATAAATATATCATGCTCAAGCATATCATTTAGGTGAAATGTTCAAATTAAAATTATGATTTATTATGCCCATATTACTACCCTAGAATCATACTCAAGCAAGCCTTACTTCTGCTGGACCCTGTATATATTTATGTATTTGCATAAATATATATTTCAGTTTTGGAACTCAGAAATGTTCTAGGCAACATTATTAAAAAATTATTCTATAGAGACGACAAGATGGTGGCAGAGTAGGAGAATTTATCTCATACCATCACCTAAAACAAGCTAAAAGCAAAAATACGGAGGGGAACATTAACCCAAAATACACAACTAAAGGCTACTTGAAGAGGATATACTCAACCAAGGACAGGCAGAAACCACCTCACAACCAGTAGAAAAATCAGGGACACAAACGAATCAGCACTGCTTTCATGGACAGTGGCTGAACCAACTGCTTGGCTCAGGGAGCTTCACCTAGGGAGGAGTGAAGCCTGGACCTCAGACCAGACTCCCAAGTACAGTGTTGGGATCACTCACCCACACAGCATCAAGCAGTGAAAAGTCACAGGTTTTTCGCCCACCAGAGAAAGAGTTCTCTGGAGACAAAGCCACCTTTTCTCTTTTTTTCTTTTCTTTTGTTATAAGGGGCCAATGCACAGGATTCACATTCCCAACCACTCACATTTGGCTCAGGCAAAGGGAGGGCAGCACAGACTGCAGTTGCAGGAGGAGGGTCTGGAGAGGGAGGCTTGGGAAAGAGGTGTCAGAGAATGACTGTGGGGTATCCAGTGCTTAGATATAACACCATACTGCAGCAACCATTTTTTCATGAAAAGAGCAAGCCCCTCCTAGGAGAAAAACAATTGTCACACCCTGTGGGAAAACCATTTGCCCCAGCCTCTGAAGTTTCCTAGCCCCACCCTCCGGAATCCTGCGTGCCCCAGTCAGCATCTTTTTTTTTTTTCTTTCTTACTTACTTTTCCCCAACCCATATCTTATCCCCTGCTGAGGAGACAGCAACATAAGCAGACTCAGCAGTGTTAGAGACTAGCTTTAGGGAAAGGTCACTCTATACATTTTCCTGGGAACCAGACTGGTACTTTCACCTCACCAGAGAACCTAGGAATGCCATTCCAGTTTATAGCAGACCAAAACTCTGGATTCTGGATGCCCAACATGCTATCCTACTAGGGGCTTCACCCTACCAAGTTCAGGGACAGACTCAGATGTATAAACATACCCACCATCTTCCCTGAAGTCTGAATGGCACCTCCCACCGGAGATCCAGGGGTCCCATCCTCCCATTCCATTCAGAAACAGATGGATCGGCAGTTAAACTAATAGCAGTACTGCAAGCAGAGGCAGGTGGAGGCAGTACCTGTGGTACTTTTGGTTGTTGGTTGACCTATCCCTGGGCATTGTGCTGATAAATGGCCAGCCAGGCAGAGTAGTGAGGACCATCCCAGATGCAGCTAAGCATGAAGGAGGCAGCTATAGACAAGATAGTGGATTGCTCCTAGCTTTGAACAGGCTGCATAGAGCTAGATGGAGACAGCATCTCACAATGGCTTGCACTAACTTCAGATAACACCAGTGTTGTATCTAGAAGGAGAAGCCAGCAGACAAACACTAAACTGCTGAAACAAATTCCACTTCATCTTTTTTCATTATTTGTGTTATTTTTTCTTTTGCATAGCTTTTTAATATTTTTCTTCAATTTTTCCTATTTTTCACAATTTTTATTTGAAATCCCATATTTTTCTCTTCTTTTTCCTTACACCATATTGCATTTTCCATCTCTTTCTTATTTTCATTATAATTTTTTTCTCTTTCCTCAACCTTTTCTGGCAATTCCTTGTCCCAATTTCTTACTCATATTATTTCTCCTCCTTTTATCCTCTCAAAAATCATTTTTTCCTTTGATCATCTCATATTCTTTTTTCTCTCTTATAATACTATTATTCTCCATATTATTGCTCATTTGTCATGGATATTGCTATTGTTGGTGGTGGTATTTTTGCTACTGTGGGTTTTGTTTTCTACGTTGTTTTGTTTTGTTCTGTCAGCATCTATACAACAGCATACAAGACATGCTGGGTTTGAGAATCTCAGTCAGCCAGCCAAAGGGGAGAACCTACCAACAAACAGGCCAAGAACAATCAAAACCCAAATACAACAGGAAAGCTCACATAAGCTGCATAAAGAGAATCCCTAGAGAATACAGCTCAAGAAATCAAGGAGATTGCACACTGAGTCCCACAAGACTCCTACCAGAACAGGCCACCCCACAAAGACAGTAAATCAAAGCAGATCAATATAATATGTAGAAACAAAACAAAAGAGTACCTAAAATGGAGAGACAAAGAAACAACCCTCAATCAGAAGGAATGGAGGAATTCCCAGAAAAAGAGTTAAATAAAATTGAGGCAAGCAATTTATCAAACATAGAGTTCAAAGTAATTGCTATAAGGATATTCAAGGAACTTAGAACTACAGTAAACTTTATGGGAGCTCTAAGGAACTCAGTAGGAACTACATCAACATGAAAAGGGATATGGGAACTATAAATAAGAAACAGGCAGAAATAAAAAAAAACAATATCTGAAATGAAGAATACACTAGAAGGAATTAAAAGCAGGCTAGATGAAGCACAGGAAGGAATCAGTGAGTTGGAAGATAAGGTAAAAAAACACACACACACACAGTCAGAGCAATAAAATGAAAAACGACTTAAAAAAAAGAACAAGGATAGTTGAAGGGTGTTGGTGACAACATAACATAAAATGTAACAATACTCGCATCATAGAGATACCAGAAGGAGAAGAAAGGGAGGAAGGGATAGTAAACCTGTTTGAAAAAATAGTGACAGAAAATTTTTCTACCTTGGTGAAGGAAAAATTCACATAAGTTCAGGAAGCACAGAAAGTCCCTAACAAGATGAACCCAAAGAGGTCCACTCCAAGACACAACACAATTAAACTGGCAAAATTTAAAGACAAAGAGAAAATCTTAAGGGTAGCAAGGGAGATACAGGTAGTAGTATACAGGGAGCTCTGATAAGGCTGGCAGCTTCATTTCTCAACAGAAACACTACAAGTCAGAGAGGACTGGCACTAAATATTCCAAGTAATGAAAATCAAGGTTCTGTAACCAAGACTCCTCAATCCAGCAAGGCTCTCATTTACAACCCAAAGCAAAATAGAGAGCTTCCCAGATTTTTTAAAAAGTGGCTAAAAGACTGCATCTCCACCACAATCAGCATTGCAAGAGAAGCTAAAGAGACTGCTTTAAAAAGAAGAAATGAGAGAGAGAGAGAGAGAGAGAGAGAGAGAGAGAGGGAGAGAGAGGAATACATGTACAAATGGGGAAATGACAACAAATAACTGCCTATCAATAACCTGAAATGTAAATGATTTAAATTCTTCAGTCAAAAGACACAGAGTACTGAATGGATAAGAAAACACAACTCGCATATATGTAGTCTACAGAGACCCACCTCAGAACCAAAGATTTACACAGGCTGAAAGAGAAGGGGTAAAAAGAAAAATATCCTGTGAAAATGGACATGGAAAAAAAGCTAGCACAGTAATGCTTACATTAGACAAAATAGACTTCAAAACAAAAGCCATAACAGGAAACAAACTAGGTCAAAGTCACTACATAATACTTAAGGGAGTAGTCCAAGAGGATATAACCATTGTAAGCATATATACAGCTAATATAAGAGCACCTAAATATATAAATGAAATCTTGGAGGAATTTAAAAAAGAGATTAACAGCAATACAGTCATTGTGTGTGTGGGGGGGGGGGGGAGGTTAACATTCTACTGTTAACAACGGATAGATCTTCCAAATAAAAAATCAACAAGATATAATGGCATTAAATGATACTCTAGATAAAATGGACTTAATTAATGTTTACAGAACATTTCACCCCAAAGAAGCAAAATATACATTCTTCTCAAATGGACATGGAATATTTTCAAAGGTAGACCACATAGTAAGACACTAAATAAGCCTCAACAAATTCAAGAAATTTGAAATCATATCAAGTATCTTCTCAGATCACAATGGCTTGGAACTAGGAAGCAACCTCAAGAAAAAACTCAAAAACATTCAAATACCTGGAGGCTGAAACATATGTTATTAAATAATAAATGAGTTTAAAATAAGATCAAGGAAGAAATCAAAAAGTTTCTAAAAATAAATCAAAATGAACACACAACAACCCAAAACCCATGGGAAACAGCAAAACCACTGCTGAGAGGGAAGTTCACAGCATTACAGGCCAACCTAAAGAAGTGAAGAAAATCTCAAATAGAAAACCTAAACCTACATATAAAAGAACTAGAGGAACAACAATAAACAAAGCCCAGAGAGAGTGGAGGGAAGGAAATAATCAAGATGAGGCAGGAACAAGAAAAGGATGTTCGCTTTCACCACTTTTATGATACATACTACTGGAAGTACGATCCATAGCAATCAGAAAAGGAGAAGAAATCAAAGTTATCCAAATTAGAAAAAAGGAAGTAAAACTCTCATTGTTTGTAGATGACATGATAATGTACATAGAAAACCCTATAGGTTCCCCCAAAAAACTACTCGACCAAGTAAGTCAATTTGGCAAAGTAGTGGGATACAAAGTTAATATTCAGAAATTGATGGTATTTTTGTACAGCAACAATGAACTATCAGAAAGAGAAACTAAGAAAAAATGCCTTTACTCTAGAAACAAAAAATAATAATAAAATAAAGTACCTAAGAACAAATTTAACCAAGGAGGTAAAATACCTGTACTAAAAAAACTATAGAACACTGAAGAAAGAAATTGAGGAAGATACAAAGAAATGGAAGCATATACCACATTCATGGATTAGAAGATTTAACATCATTGAAATGTTCATTCTATGCAAAGAAATCTATAGATTTAACACAATTCCTTTAAAAATACTAAGGGCATATTTAACAGATCTAAAACAAATATTTGAAAAGTTTATGTGAAAACAAAAAAGACCCTGAATAGTCTAAGCAATCTTAAGAAGAACAAAGTTAGAGGGGCCACAAGGCCTGATACAGAACTACACCACAAAGCCACTGTAATTAAAACAATCTGGTACTGGCATAAGAACAGACCCATAGGTCAATGGAAGAGAATAGAGAACCCAGAAATAAACAAACATCTCTATGGTCAATTAAATTTGACAAAGGGATACTCTGGTTTCTCTTCAGATCGCGCAAATCTTTCACCTATTACTAAATTTGACAAAGGGGGCATGGCTAACAAAGCAATAAAGACAGTCTCTTCAATAAATGGTTTGGGGAAGTAGGACTGAAAGTGGAAGGTGGGAGGTGGTTAGGGCAAGGAAGAGTATTGAGTGAAAAATGGGGACAACTGCAATTGAACAACAATAGAACATTTTTTAAAATTTTTTTAAAGAATGTCATTGGGAGAATTGGAGTGGTATGTGCACAAAAATAAAACTAGACCACCAATTTCCACCATACACCAGAATAAATTCAAAACAGATAAAAGACTTAAATATGTTGTAAAACCATAAAAATATTTCATGTAGCAATATTTTGCAAATGTATCTCCTAGGGCAAGGGAAATAAGGAAAAATAAATGAGACTACATCAAGCTAAAAAGCTTCTGCATGGCTAAAGAAACGACCATCAAAACACAAAGGGAACCAATTGTATAGGAGAACATATTTGCCAATGATACATTGAACAAGAATTTTACCTCCAAAATATATAAAGAACTCACACAACTTAACACCTAGAATGCAAACAATGCAATCACAAAATGGGCAAAGGACCTAAATAGACACTTCTCCAAGGAGGACATACAGATGGCCTACAAACATATGGAAAAATGCTCATCATCACTAGCCATTAGAGAAATGCAAATTGAAACCACAATGAGATATCACCTCACACCTGTCAAAATAGCCATCATTATAAATCAACAACAACACGTGCTGGATGTGGAGAAAAGGAAACCCTAGTGCACTATCTGTGAGGATATAGACTAATGCAACCACTGTGAAAAACAGTATGGAATTTCCTCAAAATAATAAAAATGGAAATACCTTTTGACCCAGTGATTCCACAGCTGGGAATGTATGTTAAGAATTCCCAAAACACCAATTCAAAAGAATTTATGCACCCCTATGTTCATAGCAGCACTACTTACAATAACCAAGAGTTGGAAACAGCCTAAGTACCCAAGAGCAGATGAATAGATTAAAAAACTGTGTACATTTACACAATGGAATACTACACAGCAGAAATAAAAGAAATGATTCCTACCTTTTGCAACAGTATGGCTGGTACTTGAAACTATTATGGTAAGTTAAATAAGCCAGTCAGTGAAAGACAAACACCATATCATCTCACTTATAAGGAAAATGGAATGAACAAAATAAGTAGCAAAATACAACCAGAGGCATAGAATCATGAAACAGACTGACAGTTGTAAGAGGAGAGGAGGACTGTTTGAAAGAAGGCGAAGGACCCATGGACGTGGACAACAGTATGGGTATTGACTATGGAAGTGAGGGGAGGGCTAAATAGTGGGGGGCAAAAGGGGACAAAATTAGGACATCTGTAATAGCATAAACAATAAAACAGAAAACAGAAAAGGCCTGATGCTCTAGCTAAGATGGAGGTATAGGTACATGTGATTTGCCTCATCACAGAACCAAAAGAAGGATAACAAGCAATTTAAAAACCAAAAACAACCAGAACTTCCAGAAAACCCACTGTATGGAAGTCCAACACCCAAGGAGTTAAAGAAAAAATATTCATCCAGACTGGTAGGAAGGACAGAAATGGGCATACGGGGTAGAAAGGACATGCGACAAGGCAGCCACAGGCAGCCTGGACCAGCAGGGTGATGCCTGGTGGACTGGGAGTTCTCACATTTGCATGTGGATGAAACCCAGGAGGAACAACTGGGGAGCAAGACAGACTGAGAAACCCAGGGTTCCAGCACCAGGAAATAGGCCTCAAAATCTCTGGCTGTAAAAACCTTTGGGGATGCAGTTGGGGAAGAAACTGCCAGTCTCACAAAAGAGTCTGATGGAGGCGTCCATGGAGTCCTAGAATGTATACAAGACTAACTACCTGGAAAGCAGCACCAGGGAAGCACCTGGAAGGCTGCCATTTGCTTTCAGGGAGTGGGGGAAGGCACAAAGCAGGTCAAGAGCCAAAATAAAGCATCATTGTTCCCTTGCTGACCTCTTCCCCACATATGGTACTACAATGCAGCAAAGAGGGCTGCCCCACCTTGGCAAATACCTAAGGCTCTGCCCCATAAAACATAACTGGTGCACCATGACAAAGAAATATGACTCAAATGAAATAACAGATCACAACTCCAGAGAAAGAACTAAGCAATGAGGAGATAGACAGCCTATCAGATGCAGAGATCAGGATGCTCTCAGAAATGACTGAATACAGCCACAAAACAAAGGAAGAAGTGAAGGCTATGCAAAGTGAAATAAGGAAAAATTCACAGGGAACCAATAGTGAAGGGAGGGAAACCCAGACTCAAATCAATGGTTTGGAGCAGAAGGAAGAAACAAACATTCAACCAGAACAGAATGAAGAAACAAGAATTCAAAAAAAATAAGGAGAGGCTTAGGAACCTCCAGGACAACTTTAAATGTTCCAACATCTGAATCATAGGGGTGCCAGAAAGAGAGAAGGAAAGGCAAGAAATTGAAAACTTATTTGAAAAAATATTGAAAAAAAAATTCCCCAATCTGGTGAAGAAAATATACATACAAATCCAGGAAGGTCAGAGAGTCCCAAACAAGTTGGACTCAAAGAGGGCCACACCAAGACATATAATTAAAGATTATAATTAAAATGCCAAAAATTAAAGATAAAAAGAGAATTTTAAAAGCAGCAAGAGAAGAGAGTTACCTAAAAAGGAGTTCCCATAAGACTATCAGCTGATTTCTGAAACAAACCCTATAGGCAAGAAGGGGCTGGAAGGAAATATACAAAGTCATGAAAAGCAATGACTTACATCCAAGATTACTCTATCCAGCAAAGCTATCATTGAGAATGGAAGGGCAAATAAAGTGCTTCCCAGACAAGGTAAAGTTAAAGGAGTTCATCATCACCAAGCTCTTATTATATGAAATGTTAAAGAGACTTATGCATAAACAAAAAAAAGATGAAAACTATGAACAGTGCAATGACAACAAACTCATAACTACCAACAACTGAACAACAAAAAAAAACCCTGAGCAAACAACTAGAACGGGAAAGAATCATAGAAATGGAGATCGCAGGGAGCGGGTGGGCAGAGAATGAAGGAAAAGGTACAGGGAATAAGTATCATAATTGGTAGGTACAAAACAGACAGTTGGAGGTTAAGAATAGTGTAGGAGGATACTTCCAGCCAAGACGGAGGTGTAGGTAGATACACTTTGCCTCCTCACACAAACAAAAAGAGGACAACAAATTTAAAAAAATTGAATTGTATGGAAGTCTGACAGCCAAGGAGTTAAAGAAGAAACATTCATCCAGACCAGTGAGAGGAGTGGAGATGGGCAGCCAGGATTGAAAGGACTCATGTCAAGGCGGTGGCTGGCAGACGGGGTGAGGTGGTGCCTGGAGGAACAGGCAGTCCCACATTTGCATGCAGATGAACTGGAAGGAGCAACTGGGGAGCAAGACAGACCACACAACCCAGGGTCCCAGTGCAGGGAAATAAAGCCTGAAACCCTATGGGGGTTGAGGCAGTGGAGAAACTCCCAGCCTCACAGGAGAGTTGGTTACAGAGACCCATGGTGTCCTAAAATGTATAGAAAACCACCCACTCAAGAATCAGCACCTGAATGGCCCAAATTGCTTCTGGGTAGCAGGGGAAGTGACTGCCATCCTACCCAAGAGCTGAGCAAGTAGAATTGTTCCCTCTCAGACACCTCCCCCACATACACCGCCATGACAGAGCAATGTAAGTTGCCTCCCCCTGGCGAATACCTAAGGCTCTGCCCTTTACTACATAACAGGCAAGCTAAGACAAAATAAAATGGCCCAAATGAAAGAACAGATCAGAGCTTCAGAAAACATACAACTAAGCAATGAAGAGATATGCACAGTTCAAAATATTGCTACAGATGCACAATTTAAAATATTGGTAATCAGGATGCTTACAGAAATGGTTGAGTATGGTTGCAAAATAGAGGAAAAAGTGAAGGCTATGCAAAATGAAATAAAGGAAAATGTAGGAAACCTACAGTGATGGGAAGGAAACTGAGATTCAAATCAATCGTTTGAAGCAGAAGGAAGAAATAAACATTCAACCAGAACATAATGAAGAAATAAAAATTCAGAAAAATGAGGATAGGCTTAGGAACCTCCAGGACATCTTTAAATGTTCCAACATCTGAATCATAGGGGCACCAGAAGGAGAGAAGGAAGAGCAAGACATGGAAAATTCTTTGAACAAATAATGAAGGAGAACTTCCCCAATCTGGCCAAAGAAATAGACTTTCAGGAAGTCCAGGAAACTCAGAGAGTCCCAAAGAAGTTGGACCCAAGGAACCACACACCAAGGCACATTATAATTACATTGTCCAAGATTAAAGAGGAGAGAATCTCAAAAGCAGCAAGAGAAAAGGAGACAGTTACCTACAAAGAAGTACCCATAAGACTGTCAGCTGACTTCTCAAAAGAAGGCTTGCAGGCAAGAAGGGGCTGGAAAGAAATATTCCAAGTCTTGAAAGGCAAGGACCTACATCCAAGATTACTCTATCCAGCAAAGCTATCTTTTAGAATGGAAGGGCAGATAAAGTGCTTCCCAGATAAGGTCAAGTTAAAGGAGTTCATCATCACCAAGCCTTTATTGTATGGAATGTTAAAAGGACTTATCTAAGAAAAAGAAGATAAAAAATATGAACAGTAAAATGAGAACATAATCAGAACTACCAACAACTGAACCTAAAAAAAATGAACTAAGAAAAGAACTAGAACAGGAACAGATTCTCAGAAACAGAGATCACATGGAGGGTTATCAGCAGGGAGGGGGAAGGGGGAAAATGGAGGAAAAGGTACAGTGAATAAGACACATAAATGGTAGATACAAAATAGACAGGGGAAGGGTAAGAATAGTATTAAAAATGGAGAAGCCAAATAACTTACTTGTATGGCCCACGGATATGAACTAAGGTGGGGTGTGATTGTGGCAAGGGAGTACAGAGCAGAGGGGGATAAAGAGGAGAAAAAAAGCGGGACAACTGTAATAGCTTAGTCAATAAAATATATTTTAAAAGAAAAATAGTATAGGAAATGGAGAAACCAAAGAACTTATATGTATGACCCATGGACATAAAGTAAGAGGGTGAATGCTGGAGAAAATGAGTGTACCAGGCAGAGTGGGATAAAGGGGAGAAAAATGGGACAACTGTAATAGCATAATCAATAAAGTATACTAAAAAAACATGACACAAATTATGCTATAAGAGTTATTAATGGCATGGTCTCCAAATACCTTAGTTATTTCACAAGGACAATTTGCATAATGGTATGCTTTTTTATCTTTTGATCATTTTCTCTAGTCTTGTCTGTCTTAAAATCAAATGTGTGTCTTGAGCTCTAAAATAAATAAAAACAAACTCACAGGACTGACACAAAATGGTTAATTAAATAGTAATTGTTGTTATTAAATTTTTTTTATTACAGAGAGCCTTTTCTGAAATTTATATTTGCTTGGAGCTCAATAGACCTTCCTATGATATTACATCTCTTCCAATACTAGAAGCAGCAACAGTTCCTTCATGTACCATACTGGATATCCTGATCATGGAAATGACACAGGCACAGACACAGCCTCAGGGAAACCAGAAAGGGTCCTTTAGGGGAAACTTAGATTTATTTATTAAAGCTGGAAAGGAGCCTTGAAAAAATCATCAGGCTGCCTTACTTATTTTTCAGATAATTAGTCAAGACAAATTTTCTTTAAACTAAAGTCACCTTCTATTTTCAATATGAAAAGATAAAAGTGAAGAGCTGCCAATGAGTGGAATCTTGGGCCTTATCCCCAGGATACTCTGGACCAAGTTTTCCTTCTCTGGGGAGGAAGGAGAGAAAAGCAGGGCCAGCCAGGCCTGCTGCCCAGGAGGCCAGTGGCCAAAGACTCTGAGCCATGTTTTGTGGCCCCCTTCCATCCCAGCTCACAGCTCTGTTTCACTTTGCAATTATGAATGTGACATACATGCTTTGATGTTTTTTAGGGCCTTCAAAAAGAGTTTTAAATTGTTGCCAATTATCATTGGTTATCAGGCTAGCAATTTTTTAAATGAAATGTCGAACAAAGCTCAGCTTGGAAGCTGTCCCATCCAGATATATGTACTTGTATATCTGTGTTTGTATATATAATGTCAGAAATATTCTTATGCATATTATAAGTGTGCTACAGAGATTGGGAATATTAAACTCCTTGAAGATTTTCACTCAAAAAGCCAAGGTCCTAGTGTGCCATTTGAAAATTTTATGGAGTACAAAGGAAAGAAAATATGTGATGCTCATACCTGACACAGAAATGCTCAACAAATATTGTGAGATGACTGAATGACTTCCCTCTGGGATCTGATGGAAATAACTTACCTTTGTTGGGCCCCAGATTATCGCAAATGGTGATAATCACATCTACTGCGTGGAATGGTGATGCAGGCTAAGGTGAAATGCTTTGTCAAGGAAAAGATTGCTGTGAATACAAGACACTAGGAATGGAAGAGGAGGCCAACCTTGCCACCCAGCTGCATCTCTCATGAGCCATCTAGAATTGCACCACCTCCCTCCACTCTACACACCCCCAGAACACACATCTTCTCTGCCAGCAGGCTGCCTTATTAGCATTCCCACACAGCAGACTCAGCCAGGTTTGTTGTTGGTCCATGTCAGACTCCTTTACTGGAATCAGTTTCCAGGCTTAGCCAGAGTTTACTCTCCCTTTAATGTCCAATTTCCAGTCTCATCTCTCCAAGCAGCCTTCAAACCACTCTCCAGAGCCACCTCTGTCTCCAGTGCTTCCTGTGCCCACTGCCCACCCCCTAAGGCAGGAGACCCTGTCCTACAGAGGCAGCAATAGCAGCACAGAATCAGAAGTTGATGTGACCAGCAGGTTAACTGTCAAAACACGCATCTTAAAAGCTTTGACTTTAAGTCTGGCCCTTGAGCAAGAAAAGAATTTTGTTTTTATTTTTGCTTTTATCTGTGGAATTCAGGAAACCCATTCTTATCTATCAAGAGCCAAAAGCCTAGAAACCTGAGACATTTTGCTCAAGAGGAGTGCTCATTCAAACCAGCTCTTAACACAGAAAGTATTGAGTGAATATGGCTGGGTTGGGGGCTGCAGTGGAAGTAAGGATGGAAAAGACCCAAGCTGAGGAGGAAGCTGTGTCTTGATTTCCAGGCAAATCTCATACTGAAGCCCCACCTCCTACATGGAGTCTGCAGTGGGCAGCAAGTGGGTTGAAGTGTCTGATAGATAGCCTGAGAGAAGCCTCAGAGGACTGGTAGCCTCAACAAGCTACAGAGGAGTTCTAAAAAGTTTCAGAGCCAGCCCCACAAAACACTGCTTCATGAGACCAGGGACAAGGCGGGACACTTGCAAATCAACAGCACAATACCAAATGACCAGGTCAGTGGGCATCACAGGGCAGCTCCCAGTGTGAACAGAGCTGAGAGGAAAGGGAGGAGGCAAGCAAGAATCTTGAACTAGTTTAAATCCTTGAGTAAACATGTGCAAGACTGACAGTACCTAAGTTACCTTGAACTGGAAAGACTGAATTTTTCCACCATCTTCAGAAGTAAGTTAAGATCAGTTACAGGGAAATAATGTCCATTTTATTGTAATTGTGGCTAAATGTTCACATGCTATCCACCAGCTACCCACATCACCTAGGTGACCAGCCATTTCAGTTTACCCAGGACAGTCCTAGGTTTAAAACTGAAAGTCCCTTGGCCTAAGAATGTCTTCAGTTTCAGGAAAACTGGGACAGTTGTTCACCCTACATGGCACTGATGTAGCACCTCAGTATGTCCCAATTTAATTTTAAGAGTGTGAGGGCAGGGACTGTATTGATATTCAGATCATGTTGATATTCACCCAACCAGCAAAGGTAAATACAGCAGTCTGATGGAAGAGAAGTACTCTTAAACAAATAGTTAAAATACAGTGTGATAGCCCTGGTCAGTGTGTCTCAGTTGGTTGGAACCTCATCCCATAACTGAAGGGTTGTGGGTTTGATTCCCAGTCAGGTCACATGACTGGGTTGAAGGTGTGGTCCCTGGTCCAGGCAGGTAGAGGAGGCAACCAGTCAATGTTTCTTTTTCACATTGATGTTTCTCTCTCCCATACTCTCTCTCTAAAAAACAATGAAACAAGTGAGGATTACAAAATTTAAATAGAGTGTGATAAAGGAAGATGTAAGTTAATGCAATGAAATAACACTGCACACCTACCTGAATGGCTAAAATATTAAAGGCTGGCAATACCAACATTGACAAAGATGTGGAGCAACCAAAGCAAAGATGTCACACATGGCTGGTGTGAATGTAAAATGTTGCAACCACATGGGGGAAAATGCTAAAACTTTCTTGTAAAACTAAGCATACACCTTTCCTTTGACCCAGGAATTCTGATCTTAGATAGCTTCTCAAAAAATAAAAACATATATCCACAAAAAAACCTTGTACTTCATAGCAGCCTTCTTCAAAACAGCCAAAAATAGGGAAAATCCTGGATACAGGAAAACTGGCAAACAAATTGTGACATATTTGCACAACAGAACAGTGTTCATTGAAAAAAGAACTGAGTACTGGTGCACACACATGGGAAAATCCCAACCACCTTATGCTGAGCAGAAGAAGCAAGATGCAGAAGAGCACAAACTCTGTACTCTGTTAATGGGACATTCCAAGGAAAACAAAGCTGACCCACAATTACAGCTAACAGCTCAGTGGTTTCACAGGACCTGTGAAGGATGCTGACCAGGCAGGGTACACAGAAACCTGTTGAGATGTTGGAAATATCCTATACGTAGCCTTTAGTTGTTGTTACATGAGTTTACACATTTGTCAAAATTCATCAAACTGCACACTTGAAATGGGTGCATTAACTTGTTTGTAAATTATATCTAAAGCAGTTGATTTTTAAAAATCAAAACTTGAAAATATAATATGATGCAATAAGCACTGTAACAAACATGCACACAAATAGCTGAGGGAATGAAGAAAGTGTCTGTTGCTGAGCTGAGGCTGAAAAGTTAGAGAGGAAATGAAAGCACACCCTTGGCCAAGTCCTGCCTGCAAGAAAGAAAGTGAACCATGGCCTGCAGGACTGGCATGGACAGAGAAGTAGGTGGAAGAAAAATGAGAATGAAAAGGCAGGTCTGGGAGAGTTTAGGAAAAGCCTCATGTTCTCTGCATTGGACATTGGACTCTACATCTGGGTGAGTGTTGCTCAATTCTGATGTCCTCATTTGTCAAGAGAGCATCTGGGAAGTGTGGCACAAGCAATCAGTTACTTATTAGGACTTGTCCCTGTCCCTCCTGTGCAGGCCATTGTTTTTTCTAAAGGAGGGAGGAGGACAAGGAGGGGTTGGGGGACAGGAGTCCCCATGGAAGGGTGTTCCCTCTGAGTGGGACCTTCACCAGATGAATGATTGCAAATGGTCAGGGGCCACTGCTGTTGATGATGGTTGGGAAGAAATCAATCACTGTCTGCTTCAGAAGGATGATCTGGTTATAGAGGGGGGATTAGAGTCTGGTGAGACCAAAAGCAAGGAAACCAGTTAGTGATCTGGGACAATGGGCCCCAAGGCATAGCAGGGTTCTGGGTTAAGACAGTGGAGACAAACAGAAGAATACAAGTTTAATATATGTTTTAGGATCAGGTGCAACTGCACTTTGTGATACTGAGAGCACTAGGAAGTTGGATTAACTGTGAATATTGACTTGAGATTGGCCATCCTGTCACTCAGGACAAAGTGGAAAACTGAGCAGGCAGTCAGGGAGCAAGTGGTGTTGCATCTGGTGACAATATCAACAGTAGCCCATGTTCATGACTTCCTCGGCTCTTTACCAAAGTCACAACAAAATTTTCCCTGAGGGTCTCTGTGGAGCACATTTATGCTCTATCAGGTTTCCTGGAAGCATACCCTCTTCTCAAATACACCTCTTTCCTTTCCCTGTTGCCTACTTCAGGCTGGAAATGAGAGCAACAGACCAGGGAGAGAGGTGCCATGAGCAAGAGCCCTCTTACCATCCTATATAATCACATCCCCTACTCTCTACACACACATGGTTGGCCCTAAATTACTTGAATCATTCTGTACTGCATAGACTTAGCCTAAGAGGGAGGTGGGGACTGGTTGAAAGAAGGTGAAAGTGAAAGAACAGACATGCAGGACCCATGGAAATAGACATGGTGTGGGGATTGACTGTGGGAAAGTGGGACAGGCTGGGTACAGAGGAGCAAAGGGCAGAGGAATTGGGATAATTATAATAACATAAGCAATAAAATATTTAAAATAAAGAAAAAGGAATCCAATAAAAATTCCCTCTCTCAGTGATGAACAGTGGGTCCCAACAATTAGAAACAAGTATCTCTGTAGGTTACTGAACCTTGGGGCTCTTGCTTCATAGTATGTATAAATAATATCTGGCACACTGGGGAGTTATAGAATTGAGTTCTCCCAGAGCACAGTTTCCTGGAAGCAAGACCAGAGTCCAAACAGCCATATCACTGTGTCTACATTACTGTTAGCCAGACTTCCCGTGGAGATGTTAAAAACACATACAAGATTCTGGGACATTGATTATGTATGATGTTAGTGTTATATTTATAATAAAATACAGTTCTTTCTCTGAGAGCAAAAGAAAGCTAGACACAGTTTACAATTGCATTCTACAGGAGTCTAAGAGCACATTGTTTTTATTTGGGGAGTGGATTTGGTTAATAATTCCTGAAGAAGAAGTGAATTTGGGAATAGGGGGCTACAACATGGAGTCGTCATCATGAGCCCAGAAACTAGGGCTGGCAGGTTGTATGTTAGATGGAGCCAGACTCAGATGGGGCTGGACTCAGGATTCGCTCAGTCTCCTCAGAAAGAAGTAGCTTTCTCCCCCTTGACTCAGCTTTCCTTTCAGCCCTCAACCTCCTGTCTGAGAGGAAGTTGTCACACTGATTGTTCCTTACACTGCAGTCCTCAGACATCCTCCTTGATAGGACCTCAGGCCCTGCCAGGCTGGTGGGGAGCCCTGCACTGCCCGCTGAGTGTGTCCACAGCTCATCAGAGCCCCCACCGTGGTCATAGTCTAGTGAGGAGAAAGGGGCATGCATGTCTTTCTGGAATCCTGACAATCCCTCTGGAATCTTTGTGGCGTTTTGTTGTTGCTGTTGTTGTTGTTGTTTCACAAAATAAGAAGCCACCAGGAACAGCCAGTATGGGCTCCTGTATGTCACTGACTCTCATAGCAGCCCCACATCTCTGCTATGAGAGTCAGTGACAGCAGCAAAGTTGGGAACTGGGTTATGAATTAAGAGAAGAAAAGGAAACTTCTGACTTTCTGAGCTAATAGTTCTATCTGTTAAAGAATAGTAGTTGGGCTACATAAAACTGAGGAAAGAAATCAAGGAAGGCACAAACAAATGGAAACATATACCGTGCTCATGGATTGGAAGAATTAATATCATCAAAATGGCCATACTACCCAAAGCAATTTACACATTCAATGCAATACCTATTAAAGTACCAATGGCTTATTTCACAGACATAAAACAAACATTTCAAAAATTTATATGGAATCACAAACGACCCCGAATAGCTGCTGCAATTTTGAGAAAGAAGAGTAAAGTAGGAGGGGTCACAATACCTGACACTAAATTACACTACAAGGCCACTGTAATCAAAACAGCCTTGTACTGACATAAAAACAGGCACATGGACCAATGGAACAGAACAGAGAGCCCAGAAATAAACCCAAGTCTCTATGGTCAATTAATATTTGACAAAGGAAGCAGCAACATAAAATGGAATAAAAATAGCCTCTTCAACAAATGGTGTTGGGAGAACTGGACAGCTACGTGCAAAAAAATGAAACTCGAGCACCAACTTACACCTCATACAAAAATAAATTCGAGGTGGATAAAAGACTTAAATATAAATCGTGACACCATTAAAGTCCTAGAGGAGAACGTAGGTAGGAAAATCTCAGATATTTCACGCAGAACCTTTTTTACTGACATGTCCCCTAGAGCAAGGGACATAAAGGAAAGAATAAACAAATGGGACCTCATTAAAATTAAAAGCTTTTGCACAGCTAAAGAAAACAGTATCAAAATAAAAAGAGAACCAACTGTATGGGAAAACATATTTGCCAATGATACCTCAGACAAGGGTTTAATCTCCAAAATACACAAAGAACTTACACGACTCCACTCTAAGAAGACAAGTAACCCAATTAAAAAAATGGGCAAAGGTTTTGAACAGACACTTTTCCAAGGAGGACATACAGAAGATCCAAAGACACATGAAACAATGTTCAATATCGCTAGCTATCAGAGAGATGCAAATTAAAACCACAATGAGATACCACTTCACACCAGTCAGAAAGGCCATCATAAACAAAGCAACAAACAACAAGTGTTGGAGAGGTTGTGGAGAAAAGGGGACCCTCGTGCACTGTTGGTGGGACTGCAGACTGGTACAACCACTATGGAAAGCAGTATGGATCTTCCTCAGAAAACTAAAAATGGATCTGCCTTTTGACCCTGCAATTCCACTGCTGGGACTATATCCTAAGAACACTAAAACACCAATCCAAAAGAATCTTTGCACCCCGATGTTCATAGCAGCACAATTTATAATAGCTAGGTGCTGGAAGCGACCTAGGTGCCCATCAGTAAATGAATGGATCAAAAAACTAGGGTACATTTACACAATGGAGTTCTATGCAGCAGAAAGAGAGAAGGAGCTCCTACACTTTGCAACAGTGTGGATGGAGCTGGAAAGCATTATGCTAAGCGAAACAAGCCAGGCAGTGAAAGACAAATACCATATGATCTCACCTTTAACAGAAACCTGAACAACGAAACAAAGAAACAAGCAAAATATAACCAAAGACACTGAAATAGGGGACAGACTGACAGTGACCAGAGAGGAGAGAAGAGGGAATTTCAGGGGAGAATGCGAAGGGTTTACAGGAACAAATTTAAAGGACACATGGACAAAAGCTAAGGGGAGGATGGTAATGGGAGGGAAGTGGGGATGGTTGGGTAGGTGGGCTGGAATGGGAGTAAAAGGGAGAAAACTACTTGAATAATGATTAAAATAAAATTTTTAAAAAATTATCAAAAAAAAGAATAGTAGTTGGGCTTATATAGTAAGGGAAAGGAGAGGAAATCACATTTCTTTCTTTTTAAAAAATATTCATTCTCATGTTTTATTTATTTTTTCTCTCTTTTTTTATTGTTGTTCAAGTACAGTTGTCTCCAGTTTCCCCCCAACTCCCACCCTAGATCATACTCCCCTTTGGCTTTGTCCATGTTTCCTTTATACATGTTCCTTGATGACCCTTCCCACTTTTCCTCCATTATCCCCTCCCACATCCCTGCTGGTTTCTTTTTATTTATTTATTTATTTTAAAGTGAGGGGAAGGGAGGGAGAAAGAGAGGAAAGAAACATCGATGCAAAAGGGAACTATTGATCAGTTGCTTCTCATAAGTGCCCGGCCAGGGACCTGGCCTACCACCCAGTCATGTGTCCTGAAAGGGTATCAAACCAGCAACCTTTTGCTTTGTGGGATGATGCTCAACTAGTAATGTCAGGAAATCACATTTATGAGGTATCCAGGACTTATTTACTTATTACCCAATTCTTGTTTATATTGTGATTACTGGTTTCTTAGACTAAACAGCCTGATGGAGCCAGAGCTTCTTTGGGCAGTGGGAGTGACAAAATCAGAAGCCGGTCTGCAAGTGCTTCTTACAGACCTAGCAGAGCTGCCACTTTCTGGGGACCTGGAGCCAATTATTTAGCTTTTCTCTGCTTCAGTTTTCTCACCTGTAAAAGACAAATGATGAATGGTGATAGAACCTAAGGCACAGGGTTCCTGTAAAAACCCATGAATTCCTGAGCATCTACTATGTGCAATGGAAAAAGAACAGACAGATTCCAGTCCTTGTGGAGAATAAAAGGAAAAAAAATAGAGAAGGGGGTCAGTGGGGTGGAGCTGGGATTAGGGAAAGGCAAAGAGGTTGTCAGGGCCCAAAATTGAAAGTCATGTGCATACTGCAGGCACTAGCAGAGCACTATCTGGGCACCTGGCACTAAGTGGTGGTGCCAGGGAAGTGTTGACCAATTCAGGGAAAGTGTTCAGCAAAGCCCTTAATAAATATTAAGAGCAGTAGCAAGAGGCAGAAAACACTCTAAAATGAAAATATAAATTCTCAGAACGTTGAACAGGTGGGGGCTCATTTAGTGTTGGAGCAAATAGTGGAATACACCTGGGAACACTGGTTCCCAGCTCTAGCTGCATTTGAGAAAAGTCAGAGTTGGGGGCCAGCATAGATTAAATAAATCAGCAAAAGCATTCATGCTGCAGCTGGGGCAGCCCCAGAGGCTTTCATTCAGTTGATCTTGGGGGAGACTCAGCATCATGACTCTGGCACACACTCTAGGTTGAGGACAGATGCCCCAGGGCAGAATGATATTTGAATCACAGCATCAATCACCTAATTAGAGAGTATAATGTGCCAATCACTGTGCTGAAGGCTTTCCAAGGATGATCTTGTTTCCTCCTCCCCTGATTCTACAGGGACAGTAATATGATCATTCCCATGTCGTAGATGAGGAAATGGAAACTACAAGATCTTATGTAAATCTCTCAAAGCATGTAGTTAGCTCAGACAGTAACTCATGTTTTTAAGGGGTCAACTAAATTATCAGGAAAACATTAAATGTCCACAGTTATCTGTGCTTAAGAACACAGGGCATAATGTAATTTATTTTATAAAGATTAACAAAATAGATGTTTACAAAGTTAGCTGTTCAAAGCAGTGAGCTGCAATTCCTGGAAAATTCACTGAACACCACATTCCTGAATGACACTTAATAAATGCAATGTGTCTGTTCTGCTCAATAAAAATGAGTCAGGGGAAGGCACAACACAGGGGATTGTCAATAACGACACACCAGAAATTGAATTCAGCAGCACTGAAAAACAGTGGTCTTCCCACTGAACCACAAGGTGAAGTTTAAGAGGAAACCTAAGTATCCAGAAGGGAATTATTCAAGTCAAAAAGGAACTACTAAATCTGGGAGGCCACACAGGAAAGAAAATGCCAGAAAGACAGAAGCTTTGGACCAGTGTGCTGACATAGAACCATGATAACTAAAGAAGCTTTGGCCACTGCCCCCAAGCAAGGTCACAAAGAGGGAGGGGCAGAGCGCTGCCCAGCTGTTCTGGCGTGAGAATGGTCATAGGAGAAGTGGAAGTTTATTCTCTTCTATCAAACTGTCACTGTAAAATCCCATCCTGCTACTTACTACATGTGTGACTTTAGGCAAGTTAACTCTTTGTGAGCTTCATATATGGTAGCTAACACTATTGTGTATTATTATACAAAGAGGGCTAAATCCTTATAGGATTATGTATTGCATAGCCCATCCTCATATAGCACTGGAGTGGACAAGCTTTTCTTATAAAATAGCAGATAGTAAATATTTTAGACATTGCGGGGCAATAAGCAAACATATATTTGCCCTGGGTCTAGACACACTTTTGGCCTGGGTACATCTGTTGGAGACAGTCTTAAGGAAAAGAACAACCTGCTGGAGGGAGGGACCCTAGGGATCCAGAGAAGCAGAATGGGGGTGACAAAGAAGACTGGTCCTCACTGTCAGTTTCTCTTTGCCCCATGACACTCAGACACTCTCCTCTTGGAGAGTCAGTCTGTCCCCTTGGTCAGTGGACCAGAAATTAAGTTACAGGGTCTTCAGCTCCCAGAATAGGAACCCAGCAGGTGCTAGAACAGCTTAGGGGGTGGGGGAACACCCAAGCTTGGGCACACCACGCTTGCCTGGTGTCCTAAGGACCGACAAAAACAGGAAACAGGCAATACATGGCCTGTGGGCCACATTTACTGACTCTTGATGTAGCAGGAGAGACCTAAATGTAACCCTAGTGTGAGTGGGAGGATGGCCACTGAGAATGCCCTCACCTGCAATCTCCTAGTCATGGATTATAAAACACTTCAGTGGGTCACCACCAGCATTTTTGAGAAAATGAAACAGGTTTTCAATTGCATCTATGTGTATATGATGTATGCTCTTAGTGCAATGTCAAATGTTTCTCTTATTGAGGATGGGGCTTAAGGCACACCTTTTGGCTTTTGTAAAGCTCAAAAGACATTTTCTCATCTATTCATCAAGGATTCATGGAGCACTACCCTACAAAGGTTTAGGAAACCTCTGTTTTCTCTGAAACCCACCATCTTAGCATGAAGGTAGGAAATAAAGGGAGAAATTAAGTGCACTGGTGTGTGGGACAACTGTACACTCCTGGGAGGACCCTGGAGAGGGACAGTTCTCTACTAGTGCAGCCCCTACCTTATGTCTCACACACTTACATAATCACAGCATCTCACAGAGCCTCCAGTCCAGCAGCAGTTTTCAGCCTATGCTCTGAGGAACTCTATGGTTCTTTTATGTGCCTCAGAAGTCCCAGGGGGAGAGGTTTCCACTTTTCTTCCCCAACTTCAAATGGAGTTGCTTTGCATTTTCTTTTCCATATTTTGAGATGATGTAAATTTCTTCTGACCAAAGGGCTCCAAATCTAGAACATTTAACAACCAAGATGCATGAAAACCATCTCTTTTATTCAACTCATTTTATACATGGAAAAACCTGAAGTACCTAAGGAAAGACTAGCAGCATGAATTACTGGCCTTCAGATCTCTACTCCCACCTGTCCAGTGGTCCTTCTACCCCAGCAAAATGTAGACTAAGGAGAATCTAACCCCACTCTGGAATGACTCCTGTCACATCACAGGCCAGCCAGATGATATCATAACATTGAGCTCAAAAAATTAAGGGAAAGAACAGAAGAGAACAAATACTGTTTCAAATACTCATTGAGAGGTTTCTGCCATTTGTCCCCCAGAATTAATTATCATTGTTTGGGCATAGAATAGCTTTTGAATCTTTGTCAAGTCACTTCACTTATCTGAATCTTGGCTCCTTAAGCCCTCTGTGACCCTCTGTTCTGAGTCTTCACTGGAGAAAAGGAGAATCTCAGGTTAAATTCTTCAGGTGACCATTATTTAATTTCACTGCTATGACACACCCATGGGGAGCACCAGCATTTGCCACCTACAGCCAGTCTGGGCAGTGAGACAAAGCTTCTTGGAGAAGCTGTGGAGATGGAGAGGGTAGCTCAGGCCTCTCTGCTCCTATGTCTGCTCAGCCCTGTAGAGAACAGGGAAGCTCCATTCAGGGCTGAGAGCATTAACTTAGTTGTTCCAGTTGTTGGAGTAACTCTGCTAGTTCTCCCTTGTTGTTTTAGAGGCCCTTAGACTTCACATGGTTGTCCAAGGGTATAGAACTGGGATGGGGAGAAAGAGGGACAGAAAGAGGTGGAGAGAAGGAGAAAAGGGAAGCAGGGAGGGAGGGAGCTTCAGTTTTGAAGCTTGAAGATGTCAGTTATCACTTGTTGACTGTCTTCTGTGACAGGAGCTTTACATACCTTTTCTCATTTAATCCTTTCAGTAACAGTGCAATATAGACATAATAAACACATTTCACAACAGAGAAAAGTGAGAACCAGAGAGGTTAAAGAAATGATTTTGGTCACACAGCTGTTAAATGATAGATCTGGTCTTCCAACTTGGTTTTTCTGTTTCCCAACTCTTTGCTCTTCCTACTCTCATGAAGTCTCAATGCCAAGGCTTATACATGCCCAGAATATTCACCAGTCAATGTTGCACAGGGACAGGCCTGAGTAAAAGGTGCTCACCTTCACCACTGAAAGTGAAAATGTACCATGAGAAGAGCAGATATTCAATCTCAACTAGAACATTGTTGCCTCTGGCAAAAAAGTAACAATCTGGGGTGCCGCTAATCTCTAGCATCTGGTCATCAAATGTGCCCAGATTTTATGAAGTCTGGTATCCCATAAAGCAGGGCTGTTATTCATAAATATACTGATAGCCCTTTATATTTTCACAAACTCTTTACAACTTTGAATTGTTTCCTGAAGAACTAAAATATTTTATGAATAAGGTTACTTATAAGTGATTCTACTATAGTGGGAAAAAGCATAAGTTTGAACTGAAAAGTCCCTTTATCTTTCTCAACCTTTGATTGTTTATTGGCAAAAATGGAATAACCACCATAATGTCCACACAGGTCAGAATGAGGATCAAATGAAGCAATGTGTCTGGATCTTACAAGTCCCTATACAGTAGTTGTTTGTTTTTATGCCTGCAGGCAACCTGTCATCTCATTGAACTGAGGGTGTCCCATTGCATAGAGGAGAGGCTGGAAGTGAAGACAACAGTGCCTCTGAAATTCTATGAGTTTTCTCATTTGATCTTCACAGCAACCCCATGAGGAATTGAGAATGACATACTGCTCCCATTGTCCAGGTGGGTATCAGAAAGTGTAGTAAAATCAACCAAATGTGAGGCCGGCAGCCTTGGCCCATCAGGGGAACCTCCAGATCTTGAAACTACAAGCAGAAGAGTCCTGGGAGCAAGGGGCGTGCATGTCCTTGTCAACTCAGTAGGCTCCTGGTACCCCACTTGGATCAATGAAGTACACTGAAGGCCCAGAGCCCAACGCTCAGCTAGCAATTAACTCTGAGGAGGGGAAAGAACTGGGAGGGGATGGGGACAAGAAAAAAGAGGCTTAATTCATTTGGGGAAAACATCCCAGATTCAGAATATTGAACTATCACTTTGGTTGTGTCCTGGGAACTCTCATGCAGGAAAAAATTAAGAAACTCCTGCAGTGAGAAGCTGGGGAGTCCCACACCTCAGGTGTTAGCCCACCTGTTCACAGGCCAAGAGCCACCTCTATCAACCTTCCAGTAATTGCTCTGTGACCCCAGGAGAGAGAAGGCCTTGCACTCACAAGTAAAGAAACTTCAAAGACTGTTTACAAGAGAAAACTGATCATGTGCATTGGAAAAGGTGTCAAAGTATATTTGATAACAGGTAGAGTGACTACTCAGAAGTACATAGAGAAGTAGTTCAGAGAAGATCTGTTGAGAGATCATGAAAACTGTTTCAGAGAGTAAAACTGTAAGGTATTTTCAGCCAGGTTGAGTTTTTAAATTTCAGGATGTGTGGTGTAAAGTTCTATTGAATATGGAAGGCCTGGTTTCCTAAGGAGGATGTGAAAATAAATTACCCCAAATTCACAACTGAAGCTCTGTACACAGGAATCTGAGGTTTCGAGTGCCCAGAGGAAGAGTCAGGATTCTAGCTGAGTCCCAACTATTATGTGACTCAGGTGACACCTCAGCTTCTGTACCTACAGAGCATGGGTCTATCAAAATGAGATAACACAAATGGAATCCTTTTATGCCTCCCAATAGTTAAGGTGACATGTTATTTATTTTCTCCAATTATTTTTCCTGTCCTTAAAAAAATCTCACAAAAAGGGGAATTTCAAGTAACACCATTATCACTGAGCTATGAGCATAGCACTGAGAAAGTGATGACTCATTTGGGTTCTCAAGGGGTTTTCCTAACTTGGGAGGTGCCCCTGTTGAGTTCACCCCCTAATTTCTGAACAGGAAAAAGAACCACTTACCAACTGCAGCCTGCAGATTGGACAAAACATTTGTTGAAAGAGCATGACATTGAGCATAAATCAAATAATTCAAATGACCTCCACATTTCACTCGAATGCAATTGATTCTGACTGATGAGAGACATGGCAAAGGGTTGGGCTTTTTCAAGAATAAGTTGCAAGCCTTTTATTTCAACTTAGCTTTCTACATTTGGCTCTGGGTGTAATAGTAGCAACTAAAAAACTCAGAAAAGAATAAATCTCAAGAGGGAAGAGGACCCAGAACCCCTCCCTCCAGTAATCTTGTGGACAGATGTCCTGATGAGTTCTGAACTTACACTGTCTATAACTATCTTTGATTTCATGCCACACTGTACTCCCAGAAAGTCACCACCTGAAGGAAAGCAATCCCCAAACAATTTATCTACACAACAGCCTTAAAAAATAAACCAGAATATTCTTCTCATTATTTTTGGAAATGAGGAAACAGTGATACAAAGACAGAGGCACACTGTTTGAGTGGTAGAGTGGATAAGGACATGCCAGCCAGGTCTGATTAGATTGTACTATGCTCATGGCCACAGTGATTACTCCAGAGACCCTTCCCTGGACTTCTTCAGCCAGAAATATCAAGGAATATGACCTTCCACTTGGATTGTTGTGCAAATGTAAGGTACACCATGAGCTGTCAGTGGCTAACATGCCTACCATATGAAGAGAACCCATTTGTCCAAGAGACACAAAGATAGGATACCTTGACAGTCCTTGCATCAATTCAGCCATGCCTGACACTGATAGTTTTCTGGGAATCATTTGGCTGTTTTATGAATCAACAGATTCTCTCTTCCTCTTTCTATCTCCCTTTCTCTCTCTCTTTCTCATATGCCACTTCGAGATGAGTTTTCATTTGCAAATAAAAATATTTACTAATACAAATGCTTAGTTATAAGGAGTAGGGTTATATGTAAAAATTGTATGCTTTTATTCATCTGTATATTTTGCCTATGATTCAGAAAAAGTGACCCATACTAAAAACATGTAACCTAGAAATCAAAATATTATAACCTTCACAAATATGTTGGTGACAGAAGTGGGCTTCTCATTCAATCTAAATTTGAAGTTAATCATTGGTCAAATACAGTCAAAATAGGGGTTTTCCAAACTGGAATGTATAATAGGATTTTGTTGTTTGAATGTTATCCAAAGGAAATACTTCAAAAGAGAAAATGTCAGTGGATCCACTCAGTGCTTCAATTCAAGAAGAGAAAAATGTTTATTACTATGGAGCTATAAAAACACTTCCAAGAAACTAAAGTCAAATGTTTTCTGAAAATTGTAATTGCTACTTTGCACTCACTAAGATGTCTTATTAGTAAAGAGCTTGTTAAACCATGGCTCTAATTTCTGGCCTGCTGTTGCTGGTGGGCCAGGGTTCTCATGTCATTCTCAGTTCACTATGAAGAATATTAGACATTATCATAATCATAAGCTGAACCATAAGCTATGGGGCATACACTGTCCTAGGCACAGTCCTAACTATGACCTTGTAAGGCATGTATGTTGGTAGAGAATCCCCAAGAGGGTAAATTGAATAGTTTTGTGCTCAAAATCCTAGAGCTATTCAATGAAGAAGCTGGAACTAGAGACCGTAATTTACTGTGTTCTCAGCCCAATTTGCACTCACTAAGTGCAACAGTGAGTCTCAGTTGAAGATGGTGAAGAAAACCCATGTAGCAAGTGTGTTAGCCCTAAATCATTGACATCCTCACCCCCAAACCTAAAAGTACAGTTAAGGCCACATGGTGATCATCCTCCACAGTGAGGTGAGATGTGAGCATGTTGACAGCTCTGATTCTATTGCCCTATAAGTTGTAGGATGCTGGCTCTGCAAGGAACTTGTGGGTCACTTAAGAACACTCTTTTTTTAGAAGTGGAAAACTGAGGCCCAGTATAGGGAAGTGATGTGCTCAAGGCTACCCAGGCACTGCCTGGTGACAGAGCTCAAGGCCTGAACCTGGATCTCACTCACCTGCCCAAGCACTCTGCCTCTTGGAGTTTTCTATCTTCCCACATTTGCCTGCAGCCTGATGACCAACAATGTCAGGACCATCTCACATCGTGATTAGTCCTGCAGGGTGACAAATGGGCAGACTTGAAGGAGGTCAAAAGGCCAGAGCTTTGTCTGATCCCAACTCCCCAAAAGTCTGGAAATGTTCTTGCACTTTTAAAACAGTAATTTTTTTCATTTTTTATTTTATTCTAAGAATTGGTTTTAACGTTATTATAAACAATACTAAATATTTTGAAAGCAGAACTTGACTTAACTTTGATTCATTTGTGTATACAGATGATATAGATATGCATATATACATATAAATACAGACAAATACATGTATAGAAAGGAAGGAAAAGGCAAAATGGATCATGTCCCATAAAATAGTAAACTCTGTCCCTTGGTCCAGCCCCAACTTAACCCCAGCTCTGGCCAACCTTCTAAGCATTCTCACATCTCTCTCTGTGACTCCTATTGAAGATGTAGCACCCTGTTTGTTCAATGTGACTGCTAAAAGCACCTGTGAAAGTAGGTAGCTACATTAGTTCCCAGCAGGTAAGCCCAGCCAGACTGATAGAATTCCTGTCAGGTTTTCTGTCCCTTAGCTGAACTCTTTTCGAATGATTACAAACTTAGAATAACAGAGAGGGGAAATAAGAAGGGCAGGGACCTTATCATGGCTTAGGTGCAAAATTAGAAAGGTTAGGATTAGAAGATCCAATTGGCAAAAAGGAATTTATCATCTTAGGATAGAACAGAAACACCCTGTAAAATGGCTCTCCCTGTGGAGCACTCAGGAGAAAAGAACTAATGAGGTCTTCAGTTGCTAGGGGGTCAGGGGATTTGAGGTAGGATGAAGGGGGAGGCACAATCCTGAAGCAGTTGAGGAGTCATATGTGAGATTCTTATGCACAGGGAATCTTTCCTCACCCCATTTTCCAAAAGAGTAGCTAGCGGACAATTCTCACCAGCCCTAAGTAAAGCTGGAGGCTGCCTGTCTCTTAAAAGAGAAGTATTGGTACTGACAGCAGAGTGCTTTAGAGGACTTGTTACAATGAATACAATGGGGTTGCTTGGGTGCCTGGGCCAGAGTAGGCAGCCAAGAAGTATGACGTTTACTTATCCTCACTCTAAAGTCCACAGATGAGTGACTGAATAACCAACTGCCTTTTAGGTCCACACCAAGTTCTCTGATTTGAAAGTCTGAAAGTCTGAGAGGGAGAGTCACAAGGAGTGTTGGCTTACTGTCAAATACATAACACAGCTGCAATTAACAAGTAGTGAAACACTGTGGCTTATTCTGATAATACTATTACTTCCCCTCTCCACAGGAATTAAGTTTATTAACTATGTAGTTAATTCATCTTCCTTTTCAGGTAATTAGAATATTTTAAAAATTGTTTTGGTGCTTGGCTTACAGATGGCTTTGGGTGTGGAAAACAGAAAACTCTTCTTCTATTGTCAGGAGGAGGAGGAGCAAGGTAAGAGTTCAGATGTCCTTGCAACTTTATAAAGGTTGAACTGGGGAGGAAGCTAACAGTTCTCGATATACAGATCACCATACACACACACACACACACACACACACTCTCTCTCTCTCTCTCTCTCTCTCTCTCTCTCTCTCTCTCTCTCTCTCTCTCTGTCTCTCTCACCAAACCTACCCTACCAGAGACTACACAGTGGCCTGTCAATTCCTGGTGACTTTCTAGAGCACCCATCAAAGCAGATTCTAATAATCACCCAAGAAATGACAGCATTAATAAACAAGGAATCAGGCGGCTTATTTCCTCCCTCTCTGGTAACTTAGCTGACAGCTGAGTTAGTTTAACAGAAGAGCAAGCTGCCATCACCCCTGAGCTCTGGAGGCCTTCCACATCCCTCCAAATTACTTTATTGAACACAGAGCATCCATTTTCACATAGTCATATAGTCCCTGTCCCCAGATGCTGTGTATAGTGTGAGGAAGATGGGTCCAGTAGACCCGGGATTGTGTGGCTCTATTATTGCTTCTCTTAAGCCAGGTAGGGAAGCCTAGCCCACCTCTGAATGTCTCCAGATAGACACTCTGAGTATTTACTTCTGCTTTGTGTAATTTTTCTGTTTCTTCAATCTCTTTCATTTGGCTTTTTACTGTACTGTCATGCTACCTGCTACAAGCAGCCACTCCCCCTTTTAAAAGAGCTGATTTGAATCCTCTGTTTTGGGAGGCCAGATACACAAGTGTCAGAGGGTAAGTAGGCTCTTGGAGAGGACCCAACAGCCTCTTTTGTGGAAGAGACCAAAAAAATGACTAAAGGAGAAAAGTCCTTCAAAGACCACAGCCTATGAGGCTGTGCACCAGAGGGGACATTGGGACATGGGAAACAACAGAGAAAAGAGCAGCATGACAATAAGGAGGAACTTTCCAGAGATACACTCAGTGAGGTCAGCCTTGGCAGCATTGTCTCTGCCCACGCGAGGGCCATTTCTCAGATCTCATTCCCCTGTGCTGTAGGCAGCTTTTTCTGGTACTTTGTGGAAAGATGTTTCATAGAAGCCATTGGAAGAGCCTAGTCTAATGGAGAAGCACCCAGCTCAAGACCTGCCGTGTCTCAGATATTATGCACTAGCTGCACACCAGACTACATAGAGTGGGTACACAAGGTCACAGCTGAATAAATGAAAGTGAGTGAGTGAGGTAAAGTACTAGAAACACAGTTAATGCTGTTTATGAGAGTTTGCAAACTAGACTCAGTCCTTTAAGAACAATCTTTGAGCAATACACAGCAACTATGGTATCAGTTGAATTGAAAGTGTGAAATAGAATGGATTATACGGTAGATAGAAGCCATCAAGGTCAATCAAAGAATAGGACAAGGCAAGACAGACACACTGCCATTGGGCAGCAAGTGTCACTCACTCTCCAAAGAGCAAGTATTAGTAGTAATTGTCAGGGTGATACAGTGTGTACCCTTGTTCATTATTACAGTTGGATGTACTCATATTCATGTGGACTTTTTACCAACTGGTTCTCAAATGATCTTCTTGTGGTTATTATAAAGTCCTGAGTCCAAGGACTTTCTTAGGTGTTAGTGAGGAGGCATATGTGAACCAGGTGGTGGCAACATCTATAGCCCAGGGCACACAGAGGGCAATCTAACAGACTGCTAACCTCAAAAATTAGGCCAGAACAGAGCTGAGTCAGGTGTTTAGATACTCCATGTTATAATATCTGCAGTAGCCAGCCTCCAAGATGACCTCCCTTTATCAAATGATCTTTACCTTCTAGTGTTCATGCCCTTGTACCTTTACTATTAAATCGGGTCTGACCTGCAGAAATGATGATAGCTAGGTGACTTCTCAGGTTAGGTCATAAAAGATATTGCAGCCTCCACATGGCTTTTGGGATCAACACATCCAAGTCACTCAAGCTGTCCCATGGGGGATGGACATGGAGAAGAGCTAAAGTCCTGCCAACAGCCACCATCAACTCGCTATCCATAAGTCACCTTGGAGGCTGATTCTCCAGCCCCAGTCAAGACTTCAGATGACAGAATCACTAGCTACAACCTCTTGAAAGGCCTAAGTCAGCACAGCCAAGCACTCCTGACTTGTTGGCCTTGGAAACGGTGAGCTAATAAATGATTATCATTGGTCAAACAACTAAATTTTCAGAAATGTGTTAATCAGCAATATACAACTAGTACAACGCCTGTCTTAACCATTTATAGGGTGTTTTTCACTTTGTTTTAAACTCCTAACTCTATTATGAATAGTTGAGAGTAGTAAATAAATGGTCCATATATCAACTACCCCAGTCCTCCTCATGTTTAGAAAATATGGAAGAAAATTTTTGTAAAATAAAACCAAAAAACTAAACAATGTAATTATGTTCCCAGAAGACAGAAGCATACATAGATATACTTTGCTTCATTGTACAACAAAAAGAAGGATAAGAACCAATTTAAAAAAATAAAACAACCAGAACTGCCAGAAAATCAAACTGTATGGAAGTCTGACAACAAAGGAGTTAAAAGAAGAAACATTTATCCAAACTGATTGGAGGGGCAGAGAGGATGCCTGGTAAGGCAGTGGGCTGGTGGACCAGGTGGGCAAGGTGGTGGCTGGCAAACCAGATGGTCCCACATTCACATACAGATAAACCAAGAGGAATAACTGGGGAGTGAGACAGACCACACAACCCAGGGTTCAACTCAGGAAATAAAGCTTCAAAACCTCTGGCTGTAAAAATCTCTAGGGGTTGTAGGAGTGGGAGAAAATGTCAGTCTCACAGGAGAGTTTGTTGGAGACACCCACCACGTCCTAGAATAGACACAAGCCTACCCACCTGAGAATCAGTACCAGGGCAGCACTTAAGGGGCAAAATTAGCTTGTGGGAAGTGGGGGAAGTAACTGAAAGTGGGGTGAGAACCAAGAAAGGAGCATTGTCCCCTCTCTGACCCCTCCTCTACATGCAGTGCCACAGCTCAATGAAGTGGGTTGCCCCACCCTGGTGAATACCTAAGACTCTGCCCTTTACAATATAACAGGGGCACCAAGACAAAGAAATAGAGCCTAAATGAAAGAACAGATCAAAACTCCAGAAACAGAACTAAGTGATGAGGAGATAGCAACATATCTGATGCAGTGTTCAAAACAATGGTAACCAGGATGGCCACAGAAATGATTGAATACAGAAGCAAAGTAAAGGAAGAAGTGAAGACTACACAAAGTTAAATAAAGAAAAGTATATAGGGAGCCAACAGTGAAGGGAAGAAAACCAGGAATCAAAGTGATGATTTGGAACAAAAAGAAGAAATAAACATTCAACTGGACCAGAATGAAGAAACAAGAATTCAAAAATATGAGAAGAGGCTTAGGAACCTCCTGGACAACTATAAAAGTTCCAACTTCTGAATCATAAGGGTGCCAGAAGGAGAAGAGAAAGAGCAAGAAATTGAAAACTTATTTGAAAAAGAGATTGAAAGAAAAAAACCCAATCTGGTGAAGGAAATAAACATGCAAGTCCAGGAAGCCCAGAGAGTCCCAAAGAAGTTGGACCCAAGGAGGAACACACCAAGGCACATCATAATTACATTAGCCAAGATTAAAGATAAGGAGAAATCTTAAAAGCAGCAAGAGAAAAGAAGAGAGGTATCCACAAAGGAGTTCCCATGAGACTATCAGCTGATTTTTCAAAGAAACTTTAAGAGGTAAGAGAGGGATGGCAGGAAATATTGACAGTCATGAAAAGTAAGGACCTACATCCAAGATTACTCTATCCAGCAAAGCTATCTTTTAGAATGGAAGGGCAAATAAAGTGCTTCCCAGATAAGGTCAAGTTAAAGGAGTTCATCATCACCAAGCCCTTATTCTATGAAATGTTAAAGGGACTTATCTAAGAAAAAGAAGATCACAACTGTGAATGGTAAAATGACAATAAGCTCACAACTATCAACAACTGAACCTAAAAAAAAAGTAAAAACAAACTAAGCAAACAGCTAGAACAGGAAGAGAATCACAGAAATGGAGAGCACATGGAGCATTATTAGTGGGGTGGTGGGAGAATAGGGGGACAGGTACAGAGAATAAGAGCATTATTGGTAGGTACAAAATAGGAGGTGGTTTAGAATAGTATAGGAAATGGAGAAGCCAAATAATTTATATGTATGACCCATGGACATGAATTAAGGGGGAGATGCTGGATGGAATAGGGGTACCAGGCAGAGAGGGAGATAAGGGAGTAAAAAATAGGACAACTGTAATAGCATAATCAACAAAATACACTTAAAAAAGAAAGCAGATGAACATATATAAAACTGACATTTTATTGAACCTAAAATAATTATGTTCCCATAACTAATTTCATTATATCAATTGGCTTCAAATGGATGTTAACAGTAACCTCCAGCCTATTAAAGTCGTCCACTGAGGGAAGAAATGACTATTTATTTAAGCTCCTCAACTTCAGTAAAGCATGAATATTTCCACTCTGGAAGTGTTTTTTGAAGGATGCCAGCCAGCCATGACTCAATGGTGGCTTTCAAAAATGGGTTTGTATCAATGACCAGCATGAGGACAGCTTCTGAAAACAAGGCCATTTAATGAGAAATAACAGAAGACTTCATGCATCCTGACCAAAGAGCAACTGGCTTTCTTCAGTATTGGCCTGGACCCCAGTTTGGCTTGACTTTAAAAGATTTAAAAACCCCACCCATACCCTCAAACTGGAAGATCTGTTGAAACTATTGAATCTACTGGAAGTGATACACTGTATCCCTTTCTGGTTCTGTTTGGAGACAAGGTAGCTTATGTGATTGACTTTAGACATTCCCACGGCCTTGGCTATCTGTTGAACAGATTGCTGGGTTGCAAAACACTGTTCAGGCTTTGTGGCCAACTTAAATATCTCACATGGAAAATTGTTTATAGGTACAACCAATTTCCTAAAGTACTTTAGTCTTTAATGAATCCTTGGAAGGAACTAGAAAAGAAGTTAAAAGGGTGCTAACTCAAATCCTTTGTTTTGCAAATAAGAAACATGAAAATCAGCAATATTTAGTGATCTGTGGCTAAGATCACAGAGTTATTTCTAATATAGGTAGAGAAAGTTAGCAAATGAAAAAGGAATATGAGCATTTGGTAAAACGATGCTTTGAAATGTAGCATCACCCCCATCCCAGAACACTTGTCCTCCTCCCCAGAGAAAACTACAGGTAATATTCTCTTATTTATGCTTTCAGAAATACTCAAGGCTGATGTGCCACCAGTTACATGCAGGTAAACTTGTCTTCCACAAGTCAATGAATGTGGGTGATCACTCTGGTTCTAGCCTCAAATAACCTCCACTTGCAGACATTAATGAAAACATGCTTAGGACCTCTTGTGTGAGCCAAATATCAGGGCTCACACCAATTTCACACATTCACTCATCTACCCTGCCCTTCATTAGGTACCAACCTGCTGCACATTCATTCTTGCCTGTAGCATGCAACCCAGTTCAGAGTACATGTGCTGCCCACCTAACACTGGGCCAAATGAGCTTAAACACAAAAGTCCTGAACCTTGGCTATAATGAAGGGCATTTAGTCATGTGACCCACAAGTGTGTGTGTGGCACTTGATATTTTACCAAATTGGAGAGAATCTTTTTTGGCTTGGACACTATTCAGGAAGTTATTTCCTCTGCCAAGAGGAGTTTAAAACGTCCCTCTGTATACTGCACACAGTCCATGAAAGCAGACACAGTGGCCTGGATGCAGCAGAAAATAGAGAACTGGCAGCCACCAACAGGCGACTTCCGAGGTGCAGTAACACAGCATAGTCACACTCCTCAGCCACATCATTTACAAACAGTGCTACCAATCACCACCTTACCATTTAATTGGCTGCTGGACAATGATCCCAAATTGAGCAGTCTCAAGTCAAACCCTTTCTCTTCATGGTGTACTATAATGAGAGCTCTGCTGTTGGCAACTCATCTCATGCAATAAAATAAATGCCAAAACTAATAACTAGAATAAATAAAAACACACGTTTCTACCTTTACTACTATCTAAATCAAACCCAATTTAAAAGCAACCTAATAAATGTTTCTTTGGGAAGATGCTTCTGCCAGGTTGGACATACTCAGGTTTCTTATGTACTACATTGAGCAACTTCTGGACTAAAGTCACATTCTTTGTCTTTTTTTCCATTTTCCTCCCTATAATATGCAGATCAATTTTCATTACTTTAAGAAACTTAGAATCAAATCACATTCAAAATTTACATCAGCTGTGTCAAAAATTGTACTGCTATACAGTGCTACAAATTTTTAAAATAATATATGCGATATGTGGGGGTAGGGCCACTTCCACAGCCAAATCTAATTCCACTCAGCCAGCCCTGTGATGTATCATTGTAGGTCATCACATACGTAACCACAGAGGTGAGTAAATGCAATCTGGCAATCTCTCTCATGACCATGACACCTTGGCTAAAGTCTAACAGCAGCTTTCATTGAAGACAACTATTGAGAGATAAATACTCTCTACAAGGGCATTCCATGAACATTACCAGCTAATAAAATCTCAGGACACCTCCAGATGGAACTCATGGTAAAATGAGCAGAAACTAGGTAGGAGATGAAGATCTTAGTTCCCTGAACTATTTAAACCCCAGTGAAATGGATGTAGTAAAAACTGCCTTGCATTTTGCACAAGTGGTTCAAATAATGAATTGAGTTCAGTATAAACTACATGAAAGTATGGGATGCTCAGGGAAGAGATGAGATAGCCCAGAGCAGGCTGGTCTACAGTGGCTCCAGGTCAAGGTTGTGAGTCACTGTGGGGATTGTTTTTCCCAAGGTTGACCTCGAAAGGTTCAGGATGTTCCAACTCACTCTCTCCCTCCCTCCTCCCATCTGGCAATGATCTGGTAACTAACTTCTTTTCTCTTGCTACTTTTAAGAGTCTCTATTTATCTTTAACCTTTGGCCTCTTGATTTTGATGTGTCTTGGAGTAATCCTCTTTGCATCCATCATAACTGGGATTCTCTGTGCTTCCTGGACTTGCAAGTCTGTTTCCTTCACCAAATCAGGGAAGTTTTCTTTCACTATTTTTTTCAGATTGGTTCCCAATTTATTGCTCTTTCTCTTCTCCCTCTGGCACCCCTATGATGAAAATGTCAGACTTCTTAAAGTTGTCCCAGAGAATGGGAAAAAATGAGAATGTTTATACTATTGTCATTTTTTTGGATTCTTTTTTCTTCTTGTTTTTCTGTGTGGTTGTTTTTTGGTTCCTCATGTTCCAAAACATTGATTTTATTCTCAACTTCATACACTCTATTGTTGTTTCCCTGTAAATTGTTCTTTATTTCAATTATTGTATCCTTCAGTTCTGACTGGGTCTTTATTATGTTGCTGAGGTCCTCACTGAATTCCCTGAGCATCCTTATAAACAGTGTTTTGAATTTTGCATCTGATAGATTGTTTATCTCCAAGACAAAGAAAAAGGTTCAGGATGTTCCCAGTGATTTCTGAACACACGTTGCTATGATGCTCTCTCCCCAGTTTCTTCCAGGTCCTTGGCCAACAAACCTCCCTAGTTTGTGCCATCTCTGGGGACATGTTCCATAAGGTCACTCCCTGCTCTGCAGAGTCATGCATTAACTTTTATTTCTTAAATATTTTTAAAAATTATTTTTAATTTATGTATAAGTTATTGGGTTGACAGTTAGTAAAATTATATGGGTTTCAAGTATACAATTCTATAATATATCACAAGTATAGTGTATTGTGTGTTTACCACCCATTACATTTTCTATGCATCTAGTGGCATGCCTTGCTTCTGCTCCAGAACAGGGGGGGGGGGGAATACAATTTTACTCTAAAATATACCTTTTTTTAAATAGCTTTACAGATTTGTATTCTCCAGGCCTGCCCTCATACACCCTCCCTAATCTGTTCAGCATGTAAAAACCACCATTGGTTTGCAAGGAGTAACTGAGGCAAACAAGGTGTGGGTCTAGGTAGTATACATCAGTGTCTCCTGTGAGGGCCACTGTGCCTAGAAGAGGGCTTCAGGCTGGGCAGGATGTGGGGGGAGGGGGGGGACACAAGGGGAATAATAATTCCCTGAAAAATCCTGAAAATCAACCAACAAACTGAGAAATCATTGTAATTTAAAAACTCACAGAACCTAGGTTCATAAAGGCCTAGAGTTGGAAACCATCACTGATGTCATCTAATAATAACTATAATTTACAGAGCATTTATTCTGTGACAGACACTCCATATATTATCTCATTCAGTTTAATCCCCTAAGCAATGTTATAAGATAAGCATCATCCTCCTCCTAGTTCACAGAGATTTTAGGAACTTGTCTACCACCATACAGTGAGCAAATGGCTGAGCTGGGAATTAAACCCTGATACTTAATTAGCCACCACATACTGCATCATCTCTTTGTTCTGATGCATTCTGAAGAGGTCCCAGGAGGAGGTGGAATGGCTGGAGGTAAAAGACAATTATGAGGCTAAAATTGGTGCCAGGCTTTTTTTTTTAAATACAGAATGAATTGAGGTAGGATGAAGTGGTTGTAGGTGCAGAAAGAAACAAATCTCAGAGTACAGGGTATTGAGGAGACGTGAATAAAACCTTTTATCTTTGGTATCTCAGATATACCTTCACACAAACACTCTGGTCAACCACTCTCAGTGAGTCTCTGTTACAGAAATTGCTATTGAGAATTATTTTTTATATTACTATTCCAATTAAAATTAATGATCTGCACTCAGGTTCTTCCAGGATTTGAGGAAGCTCCCTGACCATGTAAGAATGTGTTGCTTTGCTGCCTCTTTGTTGCTAAGAACCTGAAGAGTTTACTCAGGAATGGCCTGTTTGCCCAAAACCTAACCATCCTGGGCAAGCTAAGCCCACAGTCTTCCGGGGCAGAATCCCCTCCATGCCATAGGCTGAGAGTTCTCAAGGCTTAACAGCATCACATAGCATCAGAACACTGAACATATTCCATTCACATGTCTGATGTGAGAAAGCAAACACCAGAGACTGGGTAGTGGGGGAGGTAAATAACCATGTTACCCACTTTTATGCCCAGGGTGTGCATTTTGAAAAGCACTTACTGAGTGAATTCCACTTCCTGGGCTTAGTGGCTTATTGACCTTGAATTTCTCTATAAGAGAGACATCTCCCTACCAATGTCAAGAATTGTAAATATGTAGTGCTTTCCTGCAGATCCACAGATTCATTCCTGGGAATTTGCCAAAAGGAATAAGTCCTCATTTAACATCACCAATAGGTTCTGCAACTTCAAGTGGAAAGACGTAAAACAAAATCAATGTTACCACAGGCTAACCGAAATAAGCACAAGTTAAATCCCTAAGTTATCTCATCAACATTATAACTAAATAACATTATTCAAGGACCTGCTATAACTAGAGATAAGTGTCATAAGAGACAAGCATGTTTACTGTAGCTTTGTTTATGATAATTAAAAACTAGAAACAACTTCATTTCCTATGATAGAGGCTGGTTAAATAATTTTTAGTATATTGACACAAAAATACCTTTCTTGTAGATATGTATTTATTGTTCTGGAAAGAATAAATCAGACCCTATTTTAATCTTTTGGTATTTTAATATGTGCCACCTCTTCATGAATGACTTCCATACCTTTCCTTAAGATATTTAGAGTCATTTCATTGTCTTTGCCCCATCAAACATCAGATGGCACCCTCTAGTATGTTCTAGTAGGTTGAGTAAATTTAATTTAAATTACCTTATGATTACATAGGCTTATCATACCAGTTTTTGACTTGCCTGAGTAGAAGTCCCAGGTTTTGATAAACTACCTCTTCTGAAAGTTATCATCTCCCCCAGATTCTGACCCTGCTTCAGATATGTCCCAGATCTAACCAGATGACTTCCAAATAGAACCAGTAGAAGAATAGGCATTTAGCAAGTATAGACAGGAAACATGGACACTAAAACCAACTTGCAAGATAAATGAATACTTCTATGTGGTCTAAACTAAGGGAGTACACAGGGAAATTTCTAATTTGCAATTTAGAAATTGACTCTCAGTTTTTCCAGATAATATGTCAGCTAATGAACTTCGAGAAGGTCTGGCAAAGCAATAAGTAGTGGGCAGGAAATTATAGCTGTACTTCATTGGGAGTATTTTATGATGATACTTTTCCCTAAAATGACTCCAGAGAAGTCATCTATACTGTTTTTACAAGATAAAGATACCCAACCTATCCATTACAACTCTAGGAAGAAATGTGACCACTTACTGTGACCATTTCTTGGCAACACTCTCCCATTGTCCCATTGAGTCAAAGGTCAACAAAGCGACGGTTGTCACAAACAGTCTTCCTGTGTTTTCACAAAACCAAATTTCAGTCATATTTGAAAATGGAGTGAACTTTGGGTACCACATCTTTAAAAAGGCAAAATAAGGCTCAATTAAGTTCTTGGAAACAAAAATGATTGACTGTGTAGACGTATACATGGTGTGGGGAGTAAACACTTGACTAGAAGACAGGGAACTGGGGTGAAAATCCCAGCAAAGCCATTGACCACAGGTGTCGCATGGGTGGTCTTTCTCTTCCTCAGCCTCTGTTCCCTTCAGAATTGAGAGGATTTGATTAGGTAATGGCTGAAACTTCCTACGGACTTAGGAAAAGCCTTATTTTCTTTTTAATGGAAGACATGATCTGAGAAGGTAACTTACATGTTGAGGATCTTCAAAAAAACATCAAGATGCTGGAGATATTAACATTGTCATGAAAACCAGGTGAGTGTGTCAGATGAGATCACCCTCCCAGAACACTTAGGAAGCCACCCAGTGCCCTCTTCCAGCTCCAGAGAGGCAGCATTGTTGAAAAGCACCAAAAGGACCCCAGGTTAGTTCAGAGGCAACTAGAAGAAGGACCACAGCCTGGTCAAAGGCAATGATCCACAGAGCTTCTCTGGTCCTCCTGCCAGCCTCTGCCAACCCAGAGCTGGGAGTCCCAGGGAAATAAAGAGGTTATGAGATGACAGACTCATCATAAACACAAAACATACACATGCATGCACACACATTCACAACAGTAGAAAACTGTGATATTAAAATTTTAAAGTGAACAAGACTAAATCTTAAAACTCAGAACTAAACTGATCTAATAACCTACTGTTATTAAAGAGCTGTGGGAATGGACTAAAGGTCACTAGAGGGCTCCCACCTAGTGAAAAGAGGGTTCAGCAGTTCACAGCTGGCTGTGGTTACAAAAAAAATGAAACCATATCATGCATTTGCCCCCAAAAGGGGAGATGCCTCATTAAATTAATTACGCAATTAGTAAAAGAAGATGTCTTTTTTTCAACAATACTTATTTAACATAAGCCACAAGGAACTGTGACAAGGGCACCTGCAAGCTGATGGCCTTCTCTGAATTGCAATCTCCTGAACCTCTTTGTGGCATGGGATACCAATGCTTCCTGCAGGAATTTCTCCTGTAGACTTTGTGTGAACTCTGGAAGTCATCTCTTTGCCATCTGAACACCCAGCTGAGTCTTCTCAGATTACTGAAGTTTTTGTTCCCCTTTCTGTTCAGCTTTCCCTCAGAAAGCATATCCACAATCAATGCATTATTTACCAACCCCTTATGGAAACCTCCTCACATATGTATAGTTCCTACTGATTAGTATACTTATGTCTATAGATTAATGCTAAGACTCATGTCCACCACTTACATTCAATGCTGAGAATGGAGTTTGCTTTCACCTGCTGGGGGCAAGATTGTCACACGCTCCATCCAAAATTCCAGGAATGGATCACAGAGACAAAAAGATGCCCAAACTTCCCAGTGGTTTCTAAATATGTATATATTAGAATTTTAGTCCAAACAGCTGAATTTGAGCCTAACATTTTGGCCTAAATTTAAAGACAGTACATTGCCTTCTAAGAAGGGAAGACCACAGTGAGCACAGGAAATAAAAAGCAGTGGTCATGTTCCAGTTTTCTATTACTAAGTAAGAAATCACTACAAAACTTAGAAACTTAAAATAACAAGTATGTTATTTTATCTCACAATTTTATTGGTCAGGAGCACAGGCAGCTGGGTGATTCATCTGTTCCCTCTGGTATCAACAGAGGTTACTTACTGGCACTCAGCTGGAAGATGGCCTGGTCTTGTGGGTCTCTAATATGTCTGGCATTTTGGCAGGGACAGTCAGGGGAGGCTGGGCTTAGCTTATACGCTCACCTGGATTGCTTACCTGGAGCCTCTCCAGCATGGCAGCTTCAGAGAAGCTGTACACATTTTACAAAAGCTCAGGACTCTAAAAGCTAGTGTTCCATTCAAGCCACCCAGTTGCAAGCTGTGGGGGTTCCTAGAGAAAATCTAGGGAGTCCCAGAAAGTCACTTCTGCCTCAGTCCATTGGCAAAGCAAGTCACTAACACCAAACCAAGTTTAGGTAAGGAAATTTTAATGCCACTTCTTAATGAGAGAAGTAGAAAAGAATGTGCAACCCTCTTTAATCTACCAGAAACTCTATTGGCCGCTTTCATGACTTTATGCTTAGGTTCAGTCCTCAATGTCACCACTCACAAGCACCCAGTGAGACCATAGCCTTTATTGGAGGTACTGCACAGCAGAGATTTAGCAGTATTTTTAGTCCCAGATTCCTTTGGGGCCAGGGTCTGCCCATGTGACACTTTTATCAATGAGACATAGAAGAAACCTATGGCAAGCTCCGGGAAGTGTTTCCAGATATAGGTAGAGACAGGACTGAGGTTACCCTTTCCCCTTCTACTGCCTTTAATGTAGGCTCTGTGACTGGCACTCCAACAGTCATCTTGTGACCATGAGAAAAGGTAAAAAATTCAAGAGTCACTGACTCTCACATTGTGGAACTATACTTTTAGCAATGTGAGAAAAAAAATTTTGTTTAAACCACTCTCTATTTTCTGTTACTTGCAGCCAAGTTCATATAGATATAAAGCTAAAGAAGATGTTTAGTTGCCTCATGTATCAGTAACCCCCACAAGTTGGTGTGGTTGGAGAAGCACACACAACCTATGAAAATGCCATGCCCACCTTTGTTTCACAAGCTCCGGGAAAGCAAGGAAACGCTGTATCATCTATTGAGAGCTCTCTTCCCAAGCTCTCACCACACATAGCATCTTGCTCATGGGAGGTGTTTAATTTAATTTGTTATAAATAATTGGTCTCTAAGAGGAAAGAAATACAAAATCTGCTTTGAGCAATTGGAGAATAAAATGTAATTTAAGAAATATTGGAGTCAGTGTTGTCAGTGAGCATGGGGAAGTCAAGAGGCTCACAGTCCCCTAACTCTTCTCCACCCACCCCACCCCTGACTCTATCACTAGATGCTCTATATTTGGGGAATAGGGGAACACAGAAAGGGAGACTGAGAGCAACCTCTTCATAAATTTTCTTCCCTGAAAGATTGTAATTTCAACTGTATTATAGGAAATTTTTATTTAAAGAAAAATATGGTCCTGGCTGGCATAGCTCAGTGGATTGAGCACGGGCTGGGAACTAAAGTGTCCCAGGTTCGATTCCCAGCCAGGGTACATTCCTGGGTTGCAGGCCATAACCCCCAGCAACCGCACATTGATGTTTCTCTCTCTCTCTCTCTCTCTCTCTCTCTCTCTCCCTCTCTCTCTCTCTCTCTCTCTCTCCCCCCCCTTCCCTCCCTAAAAATGGATGAATAAAATCTTTAAAAAATATGCTAAAACAAAAGCACTACGCATGTGATGTCTCATCAAGATCCTTTACCTCCAGGAGGTTTCTGAAATCAGCTTTGACTTTGAAGATAAGTCTCCTGAATTTCCTCAGGATGGACACTGCTGAGTAAAAGCTAACTAAAAAAAGACAGTAGATTTGAATGTTTACCAAGAAAAGTATAGTCAGCACCTGATAGAATTCCCAAATGACTTTATTCCAAAATAGTTTTCTTAGCTTCTGAAATAATTTAATTACAGGCTTTTATTAGTCAGAAGCCAACAAGTACCCTGTGTCCAACAGTGATATTCTCCAAGACGTTTAAACAGGAAACTCTCTAAGTCTGCAGAACAAAAACATTCAGAGCCATGCCAGGAACTCCTAAAGTTACCCTCTGTTTACACCAAGTTCCCAGTGTCCTCCACATTTTGAAAGAGATGTTAAGTCTAAAGCTAAAAGAGGGATTTAGTGGTTCTTTTCACCATGAGATAAAGGAGCTCAAGCCTGAAGATGAAGCTGGCATAGCTTGGCAGCATTCAGTCTTGGAGAAAAAGGACTCAGATCTCTGAGTGTAGGGGGCAGTGATCCTAGAATACAACCAAAAAAACCCCTCCTTGTTTGTTCTCAGAACACCACAGGGCCCATCCCATTCACACCAAGCACTCAGCTCCGGTGCCCTCTGCCGGCTGGCTCTGTGGCATGTTCAGATAAATGTTGGAGAATAAAATGTAATTTAAGAAATATTGGAGTCAGTGTTGTCAGTGAGCATGGGGAAGTCAAGAGGCTCACAGTCCCCTAACTCTTCTCCACCCACCCCACCCCTGACTCTATCACTAGATGCTCTATATTTGGGGAATAGGGGCACACAGAAAGGGAGACTGAGAGCAACCCCAGGAGAGAATCTGATTGGTTCAATTGGTTTTTGTGGTATCATGGCTCCATCCGCAGCATTTTGGGGCCACTAAGGTGTGGGCTTTTTCTCTCAGAGGCTCTGCACAGGTCTATCACATGGTTTTTCTCCTGTGATACTTCATAGGATGCTTTGAAGAGGTAAAGATGATATCAGACCCTGGAGCTCCTCTCAAATTACTTACAGTCTCATAGAGGAGAAAACAGAAAAACATGATCAACAACATGGAAAGTTGAAAGCACAGAGTGCTGCAGTGAAGGCCCAGATAGAATCTGGGACCAAAGGAGATCATTCCCGTATTTGGAAAAGTGCTTTGTAGTGGAGGTGGCATTTGAACAGAACCCTGAAGTAGAAATAGGGTTTGGAAAGAAACAAAAAGCATGAGAAAAGCAAACAATCACTGGGCAAACTCTTCCTCTTGCCCATCTTTTTACTGCAGAAGCCATTCATTCATTCATTTTTTTCATTCATTCATTCATTCATTCATTCAACAAACACTAACTGATCGGTTACTATATAAGCACCTCCTTTTTTCTGAATGTCTCTGAACAGCTGCAGGACTATCGGGCTCTGGTACAAATATCCTTGGTAGATGGAGGGTGAAACCATATTACACCAGAAACAAATGTTTGCACAGAAACTTTGTCCTGCTTTCTGGGTCTGGCCTCCATGGACCTAGCCCAGTGGTACTCAAACTTTGACCAGAGCCCAACTACCTGACCTGTCCTCTTTCCAGGAAAGAAAGTCTTCATAATGTAGAATTAGACAGGAACAACAATGACAAAAGTTGCAGGAAAGTTGCTACAAATAACCAAAAATTGCTCATTTTGAGGAGGTAATACCTGGTCCCTTCTCCTCATGTTTTCTTCCATTTGGACACTCTTAGACCCTCATTACTTGCTAGTCTACCCCAGGGGAAGAATGTGAGGGACCCCTCTGTGAGTTTCAGAGAGGAGTGGAACATGCAGTGTTCAGTCATGGACCCTTGTTCTGCCTTATAGAAGCCAAGCTATGGACAGGTAGCAAGATTCTCCTGAGTTGACCATGTCCTAAATTTTCCAGGGCCAGAGCCCAGAGATGGAAGGCCTGTAGTGCCCCATCCTTGTAGGGAACCGCTTTACGAGGTGTGGAAATGTAGCTCAGCACCCATGTGGAAAACCAGTGGGGAGTGAGTCAGCACACAGGGCCACGCCTGTGAAGAAGTTCTCCTGTGGGAAATCAAGCCTGCATTATACCTAGGCTGCTTTGTGACTTGCTTTTGCTAAAATTCTCTCACCCTGAGTTCAAGCAGCAAATGCTTACTGCATATCTTTAAAGTAATTTCCTAAAGAATGTGCTAATTCTCCCAAGGGTTGAAATGTAACCAGACCTATTACTCTTATGGTTCCCTTGCATTTGCAACATTTTTTCCTTGTTAATCTGTAAGAAGTAATCAGTAACATCCCTTCCACTGCTATCTGTAAAAAAGTAATTACCTAAAGCAAACCTAAGTATAATGAATGAAAACATTCTTTGATGTGCTATTAGGAAGCCAATAAAAGCTTATCAAGGCAAGGTTTGGTGTGCTCTCTTCTTTTGAGAGAGTGCCCGAGGTGCTCTGAGGAGCTCTCCCTTTGAAAGAGTACCTTTTCCTCCACAGGACTTGGTAGTCAGTGTCAATTTATCTTGTCTCATCCATCACTGTGGGCTGGTGTCTGTGTCACATCCTTCCTGGGACTGGGTGCTCAGGCACTCATACTCAAGAAGCTCCTTTGCCACACACCTATGACACACCTTCCAGCACCAGCTCTATCTGTAATACAGATATGTCTGGGTTCCCCTTCTGCCTTCTCTTCTCTCCTGTCTGTGACTTGCTTCAGAACTCATCTGGGGAAAACAAGAGTGACAAGGATACGATTTATGGATAAAATATACACAGGGTGACAAAATCATCTGATGTGGCCAAAGGGATAGTTTTAAGCTGTGGTGGCCCAGTTCCTCCTAGCATAGGTGGCTTGTGGTAGCCCACATGAGGCCATATGGCTATATAGGTTATTTTATAGTGGGTGGTGGGCCACTTCCATAAGACAGACAATAGTCTGTACTATGCTCTCCCTGTGGAATCTTCCCTTGGGGCCACTGCAACTCATGGCTATTAGCTTACTTGCCTCTTTGTTATTAGCATGTGGTTTTATTTTTTAAAATATACTTTATTGATTATGCTATTACAGTTGTCTCATGTTCTCCCCTTCACTCCCCTCCATCCTGCACACACCCTCCCACCCACATTCCCCTGCCTTTAGTTCATGTCCATGGGTCATACATATAAGTTCTTTAGCTTCTACATTTCCCATACTATTCTTACCCTGCCCCTGTCTATTTTCTACCTACCATCTATGCTACTTATTCTCTCCTCCTCCCACTCCCCTGTTGATAGCCCTCCATGTGATCTCCATTTCTGTGGTTCTGTTCCTGTTCTGGTTGTTTGCTTAGTTTGTTTTTGTCTTTGTTTTAGGTGTGGCTGTTAATAATTGAGTTTGCTATCATTTTATTGTACATGTTTTTTATCTTTTTTTCCTTAAATAAGTCCCTGTAACATTTCATATAATAAGTGCTTGGTGATGATGAACTCCTTTAACTTGACCTTATATGGGAAGCACTTTATCCATCCTTCCATTCTAAATGAAAGCTTTGCTGGATAGAGCAATCTTGGAAGTAGGTGCTTGCCTTTCATGACTTGGAATATTTCTTTCAAGTCCCTTCTTGCCTGCAAGGTCTCTTTTGAGAAATCAGCTGACAGTCTGATGGGAACTCCTTTGTAGGTGACTGTTCCCTTATCTCTTGCTGCTTCTGTGATTCTCTCCTTCATTTTTACCTTGGCTAATGTAATGATGATGTGCCTTGGTGTGTTTCTCCTTGGGTCCAACTTCTTTGGGACTCTCTGAGCTTCCTGGACTTCCTGGAAGTCTATTTCCTTTGCCAGATGGGGGAAGTTCTCCTTTATTATTTGTTCAAATAACTTTCCCACTTGTTGTTCTTCCTCTTCCCCTTCTGGTACCCCTATAATTCAGATGTTGGAATGTTTCAAGGTGTCCTGGAGGTTCCTAAGGCTGTTCTCATTTTTTGAATTCTTATTTCTTCATTCTTTTCTGATTGGTTGTTTCTTTCTTCCTTCTGGGCCACTCCATTGATTTGAGTCCCAGTTTCCTTCCCATCACTATTGGTTCCCTGTGCATTTTCCTTAATTTCACCTAGCATAGCCTTCAATTTTTCATCTAATTTGAGACCAAATTCAACCAATTCTGTGAGCATCCTGATCACCAGTGCTTTGACCTGTGCATCTGACAGGTTGGCTATCTCTTGGTGGCTTAGTTGTATTTGTTCTGAGGCTTTGATCTGTTCTTTCATTTGGGCCATTTTTTATTTATTTATTTTTTTTGTCTCAGAGGGCCTGTTATGCAGGGAGGGGCAGAGCCTTAGGTGTTCACCAGGGTGGGGCAACCCAGTTGCTAGGTTGTGACACTGTGTGTGGGGGAGGGGTCTGAGAGGGAACAATGGTACTTGCTCGGCTCTGTGCCTCATTTCAGTCCCTTCTGCCACCTCCCCCAAGCAAATTGGGCCCTTCTGTTGCTGAATCCCATGTGAGTAGGTTTGTGTACATTCTAGGACCCTGTGGGTCTCTCCAACAAACTGTCCTGTGAGACTGGGAGCTTCTCCTAGTACCTCAAACCTCACAGGTGTTTTCAGTTGGTGTTTTGAGGCTTTATTTCCCAGCACTGGGACCCTGGGTTGTGAGGTCTGTCTCACTCCCCAGCTTCACCTGGTTTATCTGCACATGAATGTGGGTCCACCTGGTGGGCCATCCACCTTTCATGCCACACCCCTCTACAGTCTGCCACCTGGCTGGGTCCCAACCACCACTTTTTATTTTTGCCATGACTCCTCTCTGCCTGCCTGCCCAACTCTGCCCCTCCTACCAGTCTGGATGAATATGTCTACTTTAACTCCTTGGTTATCTGACTTCCATACAGTTCAATTTTCTATCGATACTGGTTTTTGCTTCTAAATTGTTGTCCCTGTTTTGGTTGTGCGAGGAGGCATACTGTGTCTACCTATGCCTGCATCTTGGCTGAAAGTCAAGCATGTGGTTTTATATTGAGGCTGTTTAAAGTAGGATATTGCTTGAGCAGAGAGTCAGGCCATGTGGTGACCAAAACAAAGACAAGAGCCTTTGGAAGTAGACTGCTGCAACCTCAACTTGAACTACATTAACTATAGGTGGGTGTGGTTAATTCCAAGCAAAGCTGAATGAAACTGGATTAAACCTTTTCAAGTAGAGGTGGTGCAATGTTACTGAGTTCCAGTGCTGCCCATGGGCACCTTGAGATACCACCTCTGCCTTGTCACTTCAGGCCTGAGTTGGCAGAACCAGATCACCTCCCCCAACTTCCCTCTCCATCTGGACCAAAGAGAGTGTGGAGGGATGCATCTTAAATTAATGTGGCTTGTACAGGGGATGAATTATTTGTTGGAGGAATGTGACTGAAAGCTATATTTAATTTGGGCATTAAGAAAGGAAAGTACACACAGATGATGTGTAGTAAAGTGGAGGCTGTTAGGACAGTGATATTGAGCCTGGCCCAGCATAGATGTTGGACTGATAGCATAGAATGGAATTATCCAGTTTAAGAGAAAAGGTGAGCAGGGTGCTCCTGGTATGTTGCAGCCAATCAAAGCTGGGCAGATCCACTCTTGCTTCTGGGAGACATAAGAAAATGTGCAGAGCCATGGGGATACTGGACATACCTTTATTCACAGGTGGGCAAGCCATGCATGCTGCAAGCTGCAAGCTGCAAGCTGCATGTCTTCCTAGTGAGAAGCTCTTGCTTGTTTAAGTACTAGAGGGGAACAAAGCCAGAAAAATGCCAGAACATTACATAATATCACATAATTCTGTGCATACGAGTCCACTTCATGTTATGGGAACAGTTTATCAGACCCAGTCTCAAGCCTATGAGAACACTAATTATCATGCCCCTTCAAGGCTACGGGAACACTGTTCTCCTTAATTACCCAGACACCTGGGTGAGGAAGCCAGCCTGCATCCACTTACCCTACACCTGGCAAGCCCAAACTTTTAACCGATTTTACAGCTCCCACATGGAAGATTCAAATGAGACAATAATCCAGAGAAGCATGCTAAGATGAATGTAGGAATGAAGGAATGAATGCCTGGTCTGGAAAGTTAAATGAGGACGGCTCTCAGGACCACAGGCACTAGAAAATGGAAGAGGTTAAAGCAGGAGTTTCAGCCCAGAGTGCTCATTAGAATCACCTGCAGGGCTCAGGCAGTTCCCAGTAGCCAGATCACCCACCACAGAACTGGTAGAGATGGGGCCAGATGGTAGTAAGACTGCTTCCATCTCTGCAGATAATCCCAACATGCAGCCAAGGCTGGTGGCCTCCAGCTTACCTGGAACACTCTGAATCAAAGTATCTCCCTTCACTTCAGAAACATGGTATTGGAGAATGGGTGAAAAAGTTGAAGGGATTAAGAAGAACAAATGGCAGTTACAAAAGATAGTCACAAGGGTGTAGAGTACAGCATAAAGAATATAGTCAATTATATTGCAACAACTATGTATGGTGAAAGGTGGTACTAGACTTGTTGAGATGATCAGTTTGTAAGTTATATAAATGTCTAACCATTATGTTGTACACTTGAAGCTAATATAATGTTGTATTTTAACTGTAATTAAAATAAAAAATATTTTTAAAATATATTTATGTAGGAGAAATGCCACACAGGATCTTCATCATTCAAAAGCTGAGTAACAGCTGACTACCGAGGAGCATGTAGTGAGAGAGTCATCCTCACAGGACCCCAAGAAACAGGCAGGGTTTGGGATATGCTGAGGGTTATTTTTGTACCTTAAGTGGGGGGAGGGAAGAGCCCTCCCTTGTTAAAGGTCCAGAGGCCTAGAAATTTCCATGCAAGAGGCCATGGTCACTGGCTATCTGGCCCAGACTGCATGTGCCTGCTGTCCACACACTGGGAAAGCTCTGTCACAAGACAAGGCCCAAAACACAGGACCCCTGAGGAAAGACTCAATAAGAAGATCTAAATATGCTAGGTGTGGGGGAAAGGTACCAAAAAAGACCCAGAGCCTGAGAGATTAAAGAGTTCCCCTTAGAGATATATATGAGGTCTCTGTATGGAAAAATTTCAGCCATTGTTAGTATGAGAATGGTTTCCACAACATCGACGTAACCTGGCAGCCAAGGAGAGTGGACTGGAATGTTCATGCATGAACAATGACAACTTCACTGTACTAGTCAAGTTGTCTAGTACAACTTGGGGAGGATGGTAGACACCGTTGTCTAGTACAACTTGGGGGGATGGTAGACACCGTTGCATGAGCGTGTACTGTGTGGCTGTCACATTCAAAATGAGCAATGAATCTGCATCAGATTTGAATTAAGCTTGAACATTCCTCCACAGAAACTATTCAAATGATTCAGGAGGCCACTGCTGTGGACAACTGGTGGTTGGCAGCTTCATTACAACAATGCACCCACTAATGCACTTTGTCTTGTGCAGAGTTTTTCAGCAAAACATCAAATCACCCAGGTGACTCAGCCCTCTGCAGCCCAGATTTGGCACCCTGTGACTCCTGGCTTTTCCCAAAACTAAAATCACCTTTGAAAGGATAGACATTTCATATGGTTGATGAGATTAAGGAAAATACAATAGGGAAGCTGATGGCGATTAGGAGAACTGCATGAGGTCCCAAGGTGCCTCCTTCAAAGAGGACTTAGACATCATTTAGTGTAGGTTTTTTGTATCTTGTATCTTCTTCAATAAATGTCTCTATTTTTAATAGTACATGGCTGGTTATCTTCTGGACAGACCTAGTATACCACTTCAAAAAGCATAAGAAATCCTCATGCTTGAATGAGATGCATGGGGGAAATTTCCCAGATATGGCCAACATGGCACTGCTATGAATGTCACTGGAGTAATTGGCCCAATCGAGTTTACATTCTGAGGTAGTGGATTCTAGACAAACTTTAAGCACACACCACAATCACCTGGAGGGCTTCTTGACCCATGGGCACCAGGCCCACCCTGGGTTTCATGAGCAGCTAGCTGCCAGTTGCAGTGAGCAACCCCCCCACCCGGGGATTCTGATGCTGCAGCTCTGAGAACCAGTGGCCTCTGCTGGCTCCCAACTTCCCTTCTTCCTCAAGGTACTCCTGAGGCTCTGTTATAGTCACTGCCAACCCTTAGGGCCAGGTTCTGAGAACAACATTTACCTGGAAAATCTCCAGAGTCCAGGGAATGGTTTATTTTATAGTTTGGTGCAGTGCTGCAATACTCTTGTATTACCTTCTGGGACTTTTTAAAGGGCACATGTGAGAGACCAAAGACTACAGTCCCCTCTCCCCAGACAGAAGAGCTTCTCATTGGGACTGGGTAAACAGGAATTGTGGAGGAGAAAACTCAGACTTAATTTCAACATTTTGAGATGTTTTTAAATAACTAAACTTAAAAAAGCAACATAATTTAATTTTTGAACTTAAATGTCTCCTCAGGAATGTGATATGAGAAAGTTTAAAATCAAATTTGGGGACTTCTGACCAAGATGGAGGCGTAGGTAGACACACTGTGCTTCCTTGCACAACCAAAATAAGGACAACAAAAATTTAGAAACAAAATAACAACCATTAGTGACGGAAAATTGAACTGTATGGAAGTTTGACAACCAAGGAGATAAAGAAGACATAATTCATCCAGTCCAGTAGAAGGGGCAGAGTCGGGCAGCCAGATAGAGAGGGGTCATGGCATAAAAACAGCAGTGGCTGGTGAACACCAGGCCCACAGGTGCCTGGTGGACCCAGTGAGGCAGCGGATTGTAGAGGTGCGAGGTGTGCAAGGTAGCTTGTGGAACCGGGCGGCTCCACATTTGCATGCAGATAAACCAGGTGAAACCGGGGAGTGAGACAGACCTCACAACCCAGGGTCCCAGTGCTGGGAAATAAAGCCTCAAAACACCAACTGAAAACACCTGTGAGGTTTGAGGTACTAGGAGAAGCTCCCAGTCTCACAGGACAGTTTGTTGGAGAGACCCACAGGGTCCTAGAATGTACACAAACCTACTCACATGGGATTCAGCAACAGAAGGGCCCAATTTGCTTGGGGGAGGTGGCAGAAGGGACTGAAATGAGGCACAGAGCCGAGCAAGTACCATTGTTCCCTCTCAGACTCCTCCCCCACACACAGTGTCACAACCTAGCAACTGGGTTGCCCCACCCTGGTGAACACCTAAGGCTCTGCCCCTCCCTGCATAACAGGCCCTCTGAGACAAAAAAAATAAATAAATAAAAAATGGCCCAAATGAAAGAACAGATCAAAGCCTCAGAACAAATACAACTAAGCCACCAAGAGATAGCCAACCTGTCAGATGCACAGGTCAAAGCACTGGTGATCAGGATGCTCACAGAATTGGTTGAATTTGGTCTCAAATTAGATGAAAAATTGAAGGCTATGCTAGGTGAAATTAAGGAAAATGCACAGGGAACCAATAGTGATGGGAAGGAAACTGGGACTCAAATCAATGGAGTGGCCCAGAAGGAAGAAAGAAACAACCAAACAGAAATCAATGGAGAAAAAGAATTCAAAAAAATGAGGAGAGGCTTAGGAACCTCCAGGACACCTTGAAACATTCCAACATCTGAATTATAGGGGTACCAGAAGGGGAAGAGGAAGAACAACAAGTGGGAAAGTTATTTGAACAAATAATAAAGGAGAACTTCCCCCATCTGGCAAAGGAAATAGACTTCCAGGAAGTCCAGGAAGCTTCTTTGGGACTTCTTTGAGTCCCAAAGAAGTTGGACCCAAGGAGGAACACACCAAGGCACATCATCATTACATTAGCCAAGGTAAAAATGAAGGAGAAAATCCCAGAAGCAGCAAGAGATAAGGGGACAGTCACCTACAAAGGAGTTCCCATAAGACTGTCAGCTGATTTCTCAAAAGACACCTTGCAGGCAAGAAGGGGCTGGAAAGAAGTACTCCAAATCATGAAAGGCAAGCACCTACATCCAAGCTTGCTCTATCCAGCAAAGCTTTCATTTAGAATGGAAGGGTAGATAAAGTGCTTCTCAGGTAAGGTCAAGTTAAGAAGTTCATCATCACCAAGCCCCTATCACAGGAAATGTTAAAGGGACTTATCTAAGAAAAAGAAGATAAAAACATGTACAGTAAAATAACAGCAAACTCAAAATTATTAACAACCACACCTAAAACAGACAAAAACAAACTAAGCAAACAACCAGAACAGGAACAGAACCACAGAAATGGAGATCACATGGAGGGTTATCAACAGGGGAGTGGCAGGAGGAGAGAGGGGGAAAAGGCAGAGAAGAAGTAGCATAGATGGTAGGTAGAAAATAGACAGGGGGAGGGTAAGAATAGTATGGGAAATGTAGAAGCTAAAGAACTTATATGTGTGACCCATGGACATGAACTAAGGGAGAGGAATGTGGGTGGGAGAGGGTGTGCAGGGTGGAGGGGAGTGAAGAGGGGAAGTGGACCACTGTAATAACATAATCAATAAAATATATTAAAAATGAGGCAATAAAACAATAATTATTGTACTTAAAAAAGAATCACTGGAGTAAAGATGGACAGATTTGATGATGTTACAATTTCTACATGACTAAATAATATTGTAAAAGCAAAATGTAAAGGATGTTGTGTCAGTCAAATTCAAGGAATTAGTAACTATGGCATGTAGACTTATTTACAGTTTATTATGTTTTTAATAATTTTTATTAATGTTTGAACACAATGGTTTCCATTTTCCCACCATCACTTTCCACTGCCCCACCTACCCCCACTTCCTACCCTCAATTCTACCCACCTTTGGCTTTGTCCATGCGTCCTTCATATGAGTTATTTACAGTTTAAAGAAAAGCATCATAATTTCAATAAATGAAAGAGCATGAGTAAGAAATTTGCAGGAGAAACATGCATAAAGAACCATGAAGAATGATCTATTTCAATAATAATCAGAAATGTAAATTAAGGTAACACTGAGATACAAAAGTGCTCTCACACTATTAAATTTTAAAATGCATTATTAAGGTCATTTCAAAATAGTCACTGTTACACCCTGTAATCCCATTTACAATTTGGTACTGGGAAGTATAAAGGCATTATGTACCAAACCAGTGGGTATCTGGGCCCAGCTTGCACCTTCTTGCAAGAGCCAAGTGTGGCTGGCATTTCTTCCCAAATCTGTTCAGGGATATCATGTTGGTAGATTAAAATTGGCCATTATGGAGGTATTTAAACCACAAAAATGAGCTAACACCACAAGTGAGCTCTCTCCTCCCCAAAACACCACTTTAAGGGTCATAGAGATGCCCAGTAATGCTACTTGTGGGAATTCATCTTAGGAAATAATAGTTTAGTGAATCTTGTTACCCTGATGAAGAAAAATTATGCATCAATGATAAATTATAGTTATCAAGAATGTGAGACTGAAATATTTGTAATGTTATGGAAAAACTCTGTATTGTTTTACACAATTTATATGGTTATAACAAATTTGTAGTGCCCCTTGACTACATTTATTACACATTTCTTCCCCTCTACAACTCATATGCTATTAGAAAAAGTAGGAGACATTGGAGAATTTTGAACACTGGATTTGTGATAATATTGAGGAACACGTGTGATAATTGAGATTGTTACATTTTGAAAGCAGAGTTATCTTTCTAAGAGGCACACCAAAATATTTATGGATGATAGTTGAGATTTGTTTCAAAATAATCCAGTGCTAGGTGGGAGTATATATGAAATAAAATTGGCCAGGTATTAACACTAACGATGGGTGCATGAGGATACCTTATACCATTCTTTTTATTTTTGTATATGTTAAAAGATGTCCATAACACAGAGCAAAAAAAAATAAAAAACCTACATAGAAACAACCCAAATGCCCACAGACAAGAGAATGGATACATAAACTGAGGGATAATAATATAGTGGAGTCTGATACAGTGGTGGGAATGAAAAAAATTATATCTACATGCAATACTATGGATAAATATTAGAGATATATTATTGAATATATAAGTTCCAGAAACATTTATTTATAGCACAACAACCTTTTCTATCAAGTGAAAAACACCTAAAACTAAACTCTCACTCTCTTTCTATATACATACACACACATATATGCATACATATATACTAATATATGTATACTGAAGAGTACATATGTGATAAAACTATATTTTAACTACATATAGGTACATATGTCTATATTTAAAGGTCATACATATAAGTTTAAATGTTGAAATTGTCTATATTTTAACAAAGCAAGAGAGTGAGAAACCCAAGGGTCATGATTGTGAATAAATTCAGTGGCAGGTCAGGCATCAGAGTGGAATGGATTAGGAAGATGTAAGTTTTGTCAAATTTTAGATCTTCTATTAGCTGGTGGATTATTATTGCTTTATCATTGAACACATTAAGAAACAGGCCACTCATGGACCCATGAAGTGTATGTGTCCTTAATCAAGGGTTCTGATTCTGTGCTCCTAAGTCCAAATTAAACAAACAAAAAGAAACAAGGTGGTTTCTTGCCTTAATGTAGCCAGTTCTACCTATTTTATGTCAATTCTATGGTTTAACTCTCTGAAGCTGAATTTTTCACCCCCCCTAAAAAACTGTGGGGGGATAGGGTAATAAATAGATTTTGACAACCTGACACTTCAATGCATTGCTTATAGGAAAAAAATCATGTATGTAATCAAACAACACCTCTCCAAGAACTCACAGAGAATGGGCAGCAGAAAAAAGTACCAACAATAATTTATGCACTAAAAAATAAAATTGCTGCCTCAGTATTTCATATGCTATGGGAACGCATAAGCATTTTTCAGAGAGGGTGAGATGGTACACTGATGGCGTGAGTCTCCAGGGAGAAGTGTTCTTGCTTGTGGATGCAGCCCCAGAGTCTGGCACAGTGCCTTACTATTTGGTAGAGACTTAAGATGTGTTTGCCGAGCAGAAACAAATGGCATGTTCCTTGGGTTTTCCCAGAACTTGACAGCCTGTGTGGACAAACAGGAGCCCATGAGTGGGACTCTTCTAAGTTTCCTTGCTGCCAAATTCATACGGGTTGTTTCCATGACTCCTGCCAATAGCTCACTTAAACACATCCATGGACCTTGTGTTTTTGTGGTTGTTTTCTGTCCTTGCTGTCCCCACGCATCAGCATCTGCCATACATGCCAACACTTCAGAGCTCCTTGTTGCTACCACTGGCCACCAAAAGAGCACTGTCACTCCACAGAGGGCACTATCTTGGGGTCCAGAGGACAAGCAGTCCAGCTGCCACTGTGGACTACAGTGGACTACAGCCTCAGTCACTGTGGAACCAGAAACTTTCATGTACACTCACCAAGCTCCCCTTTGGTGGATCTCATGGTCAGTCAGACACCACTGGGATGGTTTGCTGGCAGCCCCTTTCCCACAGAGGTTGGCCATAGAGTGTACTCTCCTTCCTAATGTGCCTGCAGAAATCACTTCTTCACTTTTCTTCAGGCAAAGCAAAGAAAAACAAAGCATTCTGCAAAGAAACTCCTAGAGGTGCTGCCTATTGGTTCTTCAGAAACAGGGAGGCTGAGGTGTTGGGTTTTTGGGGGTCAGGAGCTACTCAGCTCCAAGAATTAGGGGACAGGAAAATTTCAATGTGGGAGGACAAAAAGCAAGAATGAAAAACATAAAACCAACATTTATGTATCTACAATGTGAAAATTTAATGTTTTACTCAATTTAATCCTTAAAAAATCTACAAGGTGAATATTGTAACCCATATTTTCAAGTTGAGGAAACAGAGGCTCACTAGGGTAAATATTACATCGTGGAGGATGTGGCTTAGATTTGCAGAAACACAGGGCTTCCTAATACTGAATCTCCAAACTCAACACAGCTGGGAAATAGCTGGCCCCCAGGTGGGATGAAGCCTTGGAAGGGACACAGGAAAGAGCAGAACAAACTTTCTTTCTTTTTCTTTCTTTCTTCTTTCTTTTCTTTCTTTCTTTCTTTCTTTCTTTCTTTCTTTCTTATTTCGTTCTTTCTTTCTCTTTCTTTCTTTCTTTCTTTCGTTCTTTCTTTCTCTCTTTCTTTCTTTCTTCCTTCCTTCCTTCCTTCCTTCCTTCCTCCCTCCCTTCCTCCCTTTCTCTCTCTCTCCCTCTCTCTCTCTCCCTCCCTCCCTCCCTCTTTCTGTCTCTCCCTCCCTCTTTCTGTCTCTCTCTCTCTCTTTCTTTCTTTCTTTCTTTCTTTCTTCTCCTGGGGCAATCTGGATCCAGAGAAGCTGAGATACATACAAGTATGTCTGGTCCCTCTCCAAACTCACCAGACATACATCTGGAGTCTATGAAAGGACAAAATTGACTCTAATTGGGGGGCCCTCCACAGGGAACTAAGCACAAGAAATGGAACCCAAGCATCCCTCTTCCCTACAGTATTTTCTAGGTTTTTGTTCTCTTGGCCTGTGGGACTCTAACCAGCCTGTGGACAACCAGGGAGCTACTGTGTTTCACTGGGATGGAGATGAGCAGGCTGCCCCACAGTCCCTCTCACTTTTGGGTGGGGGGGGGGGGTTGCTCACCCAGTAATAAACACGAGTGCATTTTTCTAATCTCCCTGAGCCTGAGGGTGGGCAATGTAGATTTAGCCCCTAGAAGACTTGGAAATGATTAAGAACAGTATGGGAATCAAATTAGATGCAAAACCATGCTATACTCAAGGCTGAAAAATTTGCCCTATTTCTTGTCCCAGATTACTGTATTAAAATGTAGGTTTTATCACTACTCAGTTATGGTGAGGACAACAGGTCAGGAGACGACCCTCACTGAAAAGATGGCTTTTTACTCACAGTTCTCTAGAGAAGGGGCATGCCACATGGGGAAGCACCAGGGTGGCTGGAAGGCAGAAAAATTGAGGGGAAAGCATTTACCTTTATTGTGATTTCTGTAGGACACCATTCTGCGTGGCATGGGCCCAGCTCCCACTGGGAGATGCACAGGACCCATGCCCATGGATAGGTTCTCCTGTGGGGAATCAGGCCTGCAATGTACCTAGGCCGCTATGAGTCTTGCTTTTTGGTAGCATTCCCTCACCCTGAATTGAGGACATTTACTGCAAAATAACTTCCTAAAATCCATGCTAAACCTTCCAAGGATGAGTGTAACTGGTCCTACCTCTTTTGCCTTTTCATTTGCAAATATCCTTCTTCTGTGATGTGATTAGCAACATTGGCTCCTTTGTTTTCTGTAAAAGGTAACCACCTAAATTGAACCTGGGCATAGTAAATGAGGATCATCATATAATGTCTCCTGAAAAGAAATAAAGGCAGGTCACCCAAGGCTTTTCTCCCCTTGAGAGAAGAGACATGCTGTTCCTTTTCCTCCACTGGACTTGGTAGTCTGTGTGAATGTCTCGTTTCATCCATAATGACGTGGACACTGTGGGCCAGTGTCTGCATCAGGTTTCAGTGGAAGGAATAGACAGGTATGGAAAGCAGGCTCAGAGTTGACTAGTGTGAATGATTTTCAGGGGGCTCTGAGGTATTCTGGGGGCTCTGAGGTATACAGGCTGTCCAGAGGTGTCTGGTGCCAGGCTTAGGGCAGGTGGATAGTGGTGGGGAGTGTGAGAGCTCCATAAAGGAGGAGGTTGAGGTGAGGTCCTCTGGACTGCCTGATTTGCATTTGAAAAGCATGCCCTAGGAAGTGGATAGCTCTAGGAGAGGCAGGCCCTTCAGAGTCAGCAAAGACTGGATGTGAAAATATTAGGAACATGTGGTTAACACAATTATGCCCAGTTTGTCTGACACAGTTTGCCAGAGGTTCTGCAACAAAATTAAATGGCCAAAAATAAAGAGGAACAAAATAGATAGAATCCTAATTTTATTTTATTTTTGTAAGGGGAATCGCAAACATCTTTTATTAATCTCTGTCATGCCAATCAAGCAGGCTCCATGCATCTGTTCAGCACTAACTATGGAAGGTTAGTGCTACAGACAAATGTAACCTTGCATTCGTAGACTTGGCAGTATCCAAAAGGATGTAAAAAGAATACTCTGTAGCCCAAATTTGATTTTTTAAAATATATTTTATTGATTATGCTATTACAGTGGTCCACTTCCCCTCTTCACTCCCCTCCACCCTGCACACCCTCTCCCACCCACATTCCTCTCCCTTAGTTCATGTCCATGGGTCACACATATAAGTTCTTTAGCTTCTACATTTCCCATACTATTCTTACCCTCCCCCTGTCTATTTTCTACCTACCATCTATGCTACTTCTTCTCTGCCTTTTCCCCCTCTCTCCTCCTGCCACTCCCCTGTTGATAACCCTCCATGTGATCTCCATTTCTGTGGTTCTGTTCCTGTTCTGGTTGTTTGCTTAGTTTGTTTTTGTCTGTTTTAGGTGTGGTTGTTAATAATTTTGAGTTTGCTGTTATTTTACTGTACATGTTTTTATCTTCTTTTTCTTAGATAAGTCCCTTTAACATTTCCTGTGATAGGGGCTTGGTGATGATGAACTTCTTTAACTTGACCTTACCTGAGAAGCACTTTATCTACCCTTCCATTCTAAATGAAAGCTTTGCTGGATAGAGCAAGCTTGGATGTAGGTGCTTGCCTTTCATGATTTGGAGTACTTCTTTCCAGCCCCTTCTTGCCTGCAAGGTGTCTTTTGAGAAATCAGCTGACAGTCTTATGGGAACTCCTTTGTAGGTGACTGTCCCCTTATCTCTTGCTGCTTCTGGGATTTTCTCCTTCATTTTTACCTTGGCTAATGTAATGATGATGTGCCTTGGTGTGTTCCTCCTTGGGTCCAACTTCTTTGGGACTCAAAGAAGTCCCAAAGAAGCTTCCTGGACTTCCTGGAAGTCTATTTCCTTTGCCAGATGGGGGAAGTTCTCCTTTATTATTTGTTCAAATAACTTTCCCACTTGTTGTTCTTCCTCTTCCCCTTCTGGTACCCCTATAATTCAGATGTTGGAATGTTTCAAGGTGTCCTGGAGGTTCCTAAGCCTCTCCTCATTTTTTTGAATTCTTTTTCTCCATTGATTTCTGTTTGGTTGTTTCTTTCTTCCTTCTGGGCCACTCCATTGATTTGAGTCCCAGTTTCCTTCCCATCACTATTGGTTCCCTGTGCATTTTCCTTAATTTCACCTAGCATAGCCTTCAATTTTTCATCTAATTTGAGACCAAATTCAACCAATTCTGTGAGCATCCTGATCACCAGTGCTTTGACCTGTGCATCTGACAGGTTGGCTATCTCTTGGTGGCTTAGTTGTATTTGTTCTGAGGCTTTGATCTGTTCTTTCATTTGGGCCATTTTTTATTTATTTATTTTTTTGTCTCAGAGAGCCTGTTATGCAGGGAGGGGCAGAGCCTTAGGTGTTCACCAGGGTGGGGCAACCCAGTTGCTAGGTTGTGACACTGTGTGTGGGGGAGGGGTCTGAGAGGGAACAATGGTACTTGCTCGGCTCTGTGCCTCATTTCAGTCCCTTCTGCCACTTCCCCCTGGCAAACTGAGTCTCTCTGGTGCCAATTCCCGTGTGGATGAGCTTGTGCCCATTCTAGGACCCTGTGGGTGTCTCTAATGCACTCTCCTGTGAGGCTAGGATTCTCTCCCGGCACCTCAACCCCCACAGATGTTTTCAATTGGTGTTTTGAGGCTTTATTTCCCGGCACTGGGACCCTGGGTTGTGAGGTCTGTCTCACTCCCCGATTTTTCCTGGTTTATCTGTGCAAGAATGTGGGAGCACCCAGTCAGCCAGCCACCTTGCACACAGTTCCTCACTTCACAATCACTGCCTTGCTGGGTCTGCTCATTGCCACACCACACCCAGGGTCTGCTAGCTGCCACCTACATGCTCGGGATGCCTTGTGTGCCTGGTGCCACCACTTTTTGTGCCTCAAACCCTCTCCACCTGGCTGCCCAGCTGTGCCTTTCCTACCAGTCTGGATGAATGTGTCTATTTTAGCTGCTTGGTTGTCAGACTTCCATACAGTTCAATTTTTGTCTGTTCTGGTTATTTTGTTTCTAAATTGTTGTTGTCCTTATTTTGGTTAGGCAAGAAGGCACAGTGTGTCTACCTACACCTCCATCTTGGCTGGAAGTTCTAGTGATTCTTTTATTGGCAGTGAATACAAGAGAATTCATCCTGGTTTCATCTGTTCCACAAATATTTATTACATGCCCACTATATGGCAGGCATGATTCAAGGTACTGATGATACAGCCATGACAAAAACAACATCTCTGTCATCATGGAGCTCACATTCCAGTGGGAAAAGCAGATAAAAATGAAGCAAGCAAATATTTAATGTTCCTTATTTAATTAAGTTCCTTCCACCAAGTTGATGGAAGCTCAGTCCACTTGCTCTTGCCCTAACTCAGATTTTTGGCTGATCTTCTGATCATTAACCTGAACAACCAATGGAATCTTAGCTGATAGGAAGTTTTGAAGCCAAGGAATACAGAAGATGTTTCATACTGTCTGGTAAGGGGATTTTATAAGCTGAAGAAGAAATACCCTGTGTGTGGCACTTGCAGCAGCAGAGAAACCAGACAGAAACTGCAGCTTTGGAGTGCCCTCCTTTCTCAGAGTAGGGTGACTCAGTCTCACACAGGGGTCCCCAACCCTAATCAGGGATGACTTGGGAGGATACACAGAGTCTGGGAGACCCAGGCTACACACACACAGTGAGAAGCACATTCACAAGTGTAGCACCAACCTGGAAGTTTGCAGCTAGGAATTCAATCTCCTAAAAAAAGCAGGTTGTCACATCTGGGTCTGTCAGTGGCACCTGCAATCTGTAGCCAGCTGTGACCTTGAGAGACATTTTGCTTGTGGAGGAAGTGGTATGCATGGAGAACCAGACAGTGACTCAGTTCTATCATGTAGGTACAGCAAAGAGACTTTTTAAAAATATATTTTATTGATTATGCTATTACAGTTGTCTCATTTCCCCCTTCACTCCCCTCCACCCTGTACACCCTCTCCCACCCACTTCCCCCCACTTTACTTCATGTCCGTGTGTCATACTTATAAGTTCTTTAGCTTCTACATTTCCCGTACTATTCTTACCCTCCCCCTGTCTATTTTCTACCTACCATCTATGCTACTTATTCTCTGTACCTTTCCCCCCTCTTTCATCCTCCTAATCCCCTGTTGCTAACCCTCCATATGATCTCCACTTCTGTGGTTCTGTTCCTGTTCTAGTTGTTTGCTTAGTTTGTTTTGGTTTTGCTTTACGTGTGGTTGTTCATAATTGTGAGTTTGCTGTCCTTTTACTATCCATGTTTTTTTTTTAATCTTCTTTTCTTAGGTAAGTCCCTTTAACATTCCATATAATAAGGGTTTGGTGATGATGAACTCCTTTAACTTTATCTTATCTGAGAAGCACTTTATCTGCCCTTCCATTCTAAATGAAAGCTTTGCTGGATAAAGTAATCTGGGATATAGGTCTTTGTCTTTCATGACTTGGAATATTTCTTTCCAGCCCCTTCTCTTCTGTAAGGTCCCTTTTGAAAAATCAGCTGACAGTCTGATGGGAACTCCTTTGTAGGTTACTATGCCCTTATCTCTTGCTGCTTCTAGGATTCTCTCATTTGTTTTTACCTTGGCTAATGTAATTATGATGTGGCTTGGTGTGTTCCTCCTTGGGTCCAACTTCTTTGGGACTCTCTGAGCTTCCTGGACTTCCTGGAAGTCTATTTTCTTTGCCAGATGGGGGAAGTTCTCCTTTATTATTTGTTCAAATAACTTTCCCACTTGTTGTTCTTCCTCTTCCCCTTCTGATACACCTATAATTTGGATGTTGGAATGTTTAAAGATGTCCTGGAAGTTCCTAAGGCTGTTCTCATTTTTTTGAATTCTTATTTCTCCATTTTTTTCCTGTTTGATTGTTTCTTTCTTCCTTCTGGTCCACTCTATTGTTTTGAGTCCCAATTTCCTTCCCATCACTATTGGTTCCCTGTGCGTTTTCCTTCATTTCTTTTATGGTAACCTGCATTTGTTCATCTAATTTGCAGCCAAAATTGACCAATTCTATGAGCTTCCTGATCACCAGTGTTTTGAACTGTGCATCTGATAGGTTAGCTATTTCTTGGTTGCTCAAAAGGATGAGTTCTGGGGCACTGATTTGTTCTTCAGTTTGAGCCATCTCTCTCTCAGTCTCTTTTTTTTTTTTTTTTTTTGGTCTGGTCACTCTTGTTATGCATGAGGGGTGGAGCCTTAGATGTTCACCAGGGCTGGGCACCCCAGTCACTAGATTGTGATGTTTTATGTGAGGGCAGGGTCAAGATGGAACAATGGCTATAGCTCCGTTCTCTGTGGGACCTCAGTCCCTTCCTTGGGATCCTGGGTTGCATGCTCTGCCCTGCTCCACAATCGCCACCTCACTGGGTCTACCAGCTGTCACTTGCACACTCAGGGTCCACCCGCTGCGATCTTGCGCGCCCCAGATGCCTTAAGCACTCTCGTTTGCCTTATGTGCCCAATTCTCCCTGTTCTCCACACCACAACCCGCGCCCGACTGCTTGTCTCCACCCCTCCTACCGGTCTGGATGAACGGGTCTATTTCAACTTCTTGGCTGTCCAACCTCCATTCAGATAAATTATCTGTCAGTTCTGGGTGTTATTCTACCTCTAAATTGTTGTTGTTTCAATCTTGGTTGTGCATGGAAGTATGGTGCATCCACCTATGCCTCCATCTTGACCAGAAGTCCCTAGCCTACTAATTTCTTAGACCATGATCTCATTTCCAATAGACAGTGAGGATTGTCCTGTGTTTTTACACTGAATTTGTAGACTCCTAACCTTGCTCCAGATTCCAGGGTGAATTCCACCCGCCGATCTTAAGCTTCTGTTCCTGACCCCACTTCCAGTAGGGACTGGTTCTAGATCATTCGTGGTTTATAAAAGAATTAACTCAGAAACAGCCAAGTGGAATAGATGCATAAGAACACAAAGCTTCCACGTCCTCTCCCAGAATCTCCACGTGTTCACCAACTCCAAACCCCATCCTCCTGGGTTTTAATGGCATCTTCATTACAACTGATTAAACTCAATCTGCAACCCCCCTCTTCCCTCTCCCAGCAAAGAGACTTTTTAAAGTGGAGCTGAAATGTGGCAGGGTAAGGACCTTGCATGCAGCTGCTCTGCCAACAAAGAGACAAGATTGAAAGTTCAATTGAGGAGAGAAATCTAGCAGAATGGGAAAAGTGCTTCTCTTGGACCTATTCTGAACCTCTCTCAGCTGTGCCAATCTACACTGGATTTACAAGTTCTTTCCCACTGAGACCAGCTGGGCAGAGAGATCAGAGACTTGTGTAACACAGGGGGAGGCCAGAACAGACACCTTGTTCAATGGGTTGGGGAAGAAAACTGGTTTCCCCAGTCTCAAGTTTGCAAGAGGGCCCCTGCCCTGATCCCTGTCCCAGCACAAGCTAATCAGCTGCTGTGGATGCAACTGTGGAGAGGAACCTCCACAGAATGGGAAAATTGCTTTTTGACACATTCTGAACTTTTCTCAGCCACACCAAGCCATGCTGGATCTTCAAATCCATTCCTACTGATCCAGCAGGGCAGGGAGTTCAGAAAGCTGTGCAATTAGGAGTGTACTGGGCCCCTCCTAGTGCAGCTAGCAAGCAAGCGGGATGGGGGGAATACACAGAACAGAGAGGTCTGGACTGTGTCTCATGCAAATGTAGTGGGCTGGAATTTAGACAGGTAAGAGTTGAGCACCTGAGATTCTTTGCTGCCAGGCAGACCCCTCATGCCACCCACTGAGTATAAATCATTTCCACAAGGGAAAGAAAGAAAAACTCCAAAGGTGCTTTTCTGAACTTTTGTCAGCTAGCCTATCAAACCAAGCTGGTTCCCTGAGTCTTATTCCACTGAAACCATCTGGGCAAAGAGATCAGAATTGGTGCAACAAGGGGTATTCAGGGCCGTGCTTGGCCTCAACTCTTACACAGAGCTGTCATCAGTGCCAAGGAAGAAAGAGCTGACCCTTTTACACAGATTGGCCCTTCACATTAAATGGACAGCTAACTCATCAGAAACTATACATTACTGGAAATAATCTGGGACAGACCAAGACGTGTGGCACATGGGTGGCAGAACATACCCAACATCTTCTCTGAAGTCTGAACACAGCCTCCCCTGGGAGATCTAGGGACGTCATCCTCCGGATTACACCAGAAGCCCTCTCAGAAACGACAGTTCAGTGGAGAGGATAAGATTAACTGCAAGACTGCAAATAGAGGCAGGCAGACATAGTATCTGCAGTGCTTTCAGATGTTAGATGAGTTACCCCTGGGCCTTGTGCTGAAAAAGCCAGCAGTGCAGAGCAATGAGATCCATCCTGGATGCAGCCAAGCCTGAAGGAGACATCCATAGACTGTGGATCACTTATAGCCTCAAACAGGCTATCTAGGGCTAGATGAGCACAACATCTGACATTACTATAAATATACCCAGAAGGAGAGGCTAGCAGGCAAGCCCTAAACTCTACTGAAACCAATCCCTCCTCATTCTTTTTCATTACTTGCATATTATTTTTTTCTTTCACATAGCTTTTTAGCATTTGTCTTTTTCTTCAATTTTGTTCCTATTTTTTCACTATTTTTTATTTCAAATCTCATATCTTACTCTTCCCTTTTCTTAGTAGATTTTGGCTTTTCCCCTCACCTTCTTATTTTCATTTAAAATTTTATTTTTCCTTTTCTCTGCCTTGTTTATATTCCTTACTCTTGTTATTTCTCCTCCTTATATCCTCTCAAAATAATTTTTCTTTCCTTTAGCCATCTTATATTCTTTTTTCTTCCTTATAATATTCTTATTCTCTATTGATCTTTATTAATCTTTGACCATTTGTCCTTGATATTGTTGTTGTATTGTTTCTTTCAATTTTGTTCCAATTTTTACTATTTTCTAAAATTTCAGACCTCATATTTTGCTTTCCTACTTTCTTACTCCATTTTACCTTCTTCCTTCCCTTTCTTTTTTGCATTTTGAATTTTACTTTACAAGTTTCTTCACCCTGATACTGTTCCTAACTCTTACTGTTTCTTCTCCTTCTACCCATTCAAAATCATTTTTCTTTCCCTTAGCCATCTCATACTCTCTTTTCCTTTATTACAATATTGGTCTTCTCTTTCCACCTTTGGTGATCTTTGCTCATTTGTTGTTGATATTGCATTTCTTGTTGGGGGGTACTTTTGTTGGTATGGGTTTGTTTTTCCATGTTTCTTTGTTTTGTTCTGTCAGCACCTGTACAACAGCATACAAGATATGGTGAGAGAAAAGAGATGGCAGCAAGATAGGTAGGTGGGAGCAGAGTCCAATTCCCCCTGCTCACAAGTGGAACACTTAGCCGATCTTCTGAGGAACAACATGAACAGCAAACAGTATCCCAGAATATATGAAGGTTGGAGGCCAAAATTGTAGAGGACATTGAAAAATCAAATAGTAAGGAGATTGCTTTGGGACGATGAGGTCCCTGGGACCAGCACAGGAACCAGGATGGCTGCAGCCCCAGGCCTAGCACCTGTGGGGCCAGCAGCAGGATTCTTGGATGAGACCCAGGTCAACAGCTCCTTCCTCTGCCAAACAGGGAGGTTTGAGCAGCACAAGGATGGACCTGGATGCTTGAAGTCACTGAGAGGAATAAACACAAAAATGGCCCACACACAGGGGTGGTGTGCACCCACTGAGACTGTGGACACTAGCTGGGTCATTATCAGAGAAACTGGGGAGCTAGGTGACACCTGCAGAAGGGAGAAGTGTTGGGCCATGATGGACCCTGACCCGAATAGTCTCTGGTCTGGTTGGAAAGATAGGCTGTGTGAGAGACCAGGCACTTGTTTGGAGTGGCAGTCTTGAACAAGAGGAATTTTTTTTAAGGCTCTAAATGGCTGTTTAAGGAATTCTCCCACAGCAGAAGTCTCCCACAGCAGCTGCCCCCACTGCCCGAAGCTGCACCCCTGCAGCCTCCTCTGCAGCTCGCCCCTGACACTAGGACCCTGGTGGTGCCCTTACCTTACCCCAGCCCCAGCCCCAGCAGCAGAGAGTGCATGCCTGTGCCGCAACCCTGGGGGTGGCATGCACCAGATCCAGCTGTAGCCACAACTGTACCACCCACCCCTGCAGCAGCAGCAACAGAGGCTGCACACTCTTGCTTCCAACACCAGAAGCACATGCCTGCATCCACTGCCACAGTCATGACAACAGCCCCAACCTGTGGGACAGGACTGCCTTGCTAAGAGGAAGGCAAGGCACCCCCCGCCGAGGAGAGCAGCAGGGCTCAGGAAGTCAGCATTCCCAAGAAAAGTGGTGTGTGAGTTGCCCCTAACCGGTGCACCTCAAGGACAGCACAACAGGTAGGTGTACTGAAGGTGTAGGCCTGGTGCAGAAGGGCATTGGGGGCCCGGCAATGACCTGAGGAACTGGGCTTGAGGCTGCGTAACTGTGAAGACTGTGGCTCAGAACTGGCTCTCATCTGCACAAAACCACAGGAAGGGAGAAATGCAAAACCAATCCCCTCTCAGCCTGCTGCAGCCAGGAAGACCAGCAGATCTCACTTGGCTGATTTAAAGCCAGCAGGAGGCTTTTTTTATCTTCCTTTTTTTTTTCATTCTCTTTTTTCCCCCAACAGGGAGACAATAAAACCTAGAGCTGGGAAAGGGCCAGAGTAACACCAAAAGAGGGGTCATTCCAACAACTGAGACAGTGAGACAAATTTCACTTTGTTACTCTAGAGAACTTGCAAGTGATTGTTTATTTGTACTATTATTATTTTTACTTCTTTTTATTAGTATTTTATTATTTCTCTTCTTTCTGTTTAGTTGTCTTCATTTAATTTGTCAAAATGCATTGTTTCACTCATTTTCCTTATTCTCTCTTTCACAGTGTATTTTTAATTTTTCTTCTTTCACTTCACTTGTGTTCCAATAGCACACTACAATAGGTCGTGTACTTCCTATTCATGTTATTCAGATCACACAGATTCTGTCATATGATTGTTGCTCCATTATTATTGTAAATAATTGTTGTTCCATACAGTTGTAAATACTGCACAGCATCCCTCCTGGATCTTAGCTCATTTCACTGTCTTCCAGAATTTTATGACTGTTGTTGGATCTTTCTTTGGTGTATCCTTCCCTCCACCTGTTTAACTGAGGGTCACTCCACTCACCACATCTTGTATTCTGTTGTGCACATGCAGACAAGTTGTGTCTCAGCTGAGCCACAGCTTGAGTGAGAAAATAGAGTCTCACACACTATACCTATTTTCTATCATCTACTCTCACTATATCTCATAACTGGACCTCCCACAGGCTCACTGTTTTCTAGATCAAACTCACAATCTACCCACACCCCCAGCAAAGTCTTATCTTTTTTCTACCTTTTCTAAAAAGTCACTAGTTGGCTGAAATATCAAAGTTAACACTATACTTATCCAAAGGATCTCCTATTGCTTCTGTCCAGGTGGGTACTTTAAGTCCAATAGAATACATTCCTGCTCTCTTAATGCATTTTGCCTTCTCCCTCCAACTGATCACATAAAAGAGTAGGTGGGAGCTAGGAACACCAGTATACTCACTGGAACAGAGAACCCACCAACAAAGGAACCAACAACAGATTATAACAGAAGAAGGTTAATGAGGGAGTGGAAGCCACACCAACCTCCACCTGGGACTAATCTAGAAATACAACTAAACAGTGGAGAAATTACCCAGAACAAACAACTAAATAATATCGAGAGAGAAGTCTCAAAACCTTGGACATACAGAATAAACAACTTCAACATCCCAAAGAAGATAAATACACATACTTTTCAAATGCACATGGAACATTTTCAAAGATACAGCACATGATAGGACTCAAAACAAGCCTTGACAAATTCACAAAAATTTAAATCATATCAAGCATTTTCTTGGATCACAAGGGACTGAAGATAGAAACCAACCTCTAAGAAAAAACTCAGAAACACTCAAACTCATGGATATTGAATAGCATGCTATTAAACAATATTCGAATGAGTCAAGAAGGAGATCAAGGAAGATATCAAAAAGTTTCTGGAAACAAATGAAATGAACTCACAACTACTTAAAACTTATGGTACATAGCAAAGGTAGTCCTCAGAGATAAGTTCATATCAATACAGTCCTGCCTAAAAAAGATAAAAACATTTAATTAAACAACCTAACACTATACCTATAAGAACTCAAGGAACAATACAAAGACAGTCCAGAGCAAGTAGAAAGAAGGAAATAACCAAGATCAGAGCAGAAGTAAATGACATAGAGACTAAAAGTACAGTTCTAAAAATCAATAAATCCAGGAGCTGGTTCTTTGAAAAAATAAACAAAATCAACAAGCCTTTAAACTGACTCATCAAGAAAAAAGAGAAAGGACCCAAACAAACACAATCAGAAATGAAAGAGGAGAGACTACAATTGATCCCACAAAAATACAAGGATTATAAGAAATTACTATGAAGAACTGTATGCCAAGAAATTTGAAAACCTAGGTGAAATGGACAAATTTCTAGAAAAAATATAATCTTCCAAAACTCAATAAGAAGAAGCAGAAAGCCTGAACAAACCAAATAACAGCTGACAAATCAAAGCAGTAATCAAAAAACTCCCAACACACAAAAGCCCTGACCAGACAGTTTCACAGGACAATTCTACAAAGCAGTTAATAATGAACTAACCCCTATCCTTCAAAGACTATTCCAAAAAACTCAAGAAGATGGAAGACTCCCTAGCTCTCTTAATGAAGCCAGCATCATCCTAAACTCAAAACCAGATAAAGACATAAACCATGAAGAATACTTAGGCCAAAATGGCTAATGACACACATGCTAAAATCCTCACAAAAGATTAGCAAACTGCATCCAGAAATATGTTAAAAATATCATACAATATGACCAAGTGGGATTCTTCCCAGGGATGCCAAGGATGGTACAATATTCATAAAACAATAAATACAATACATCACATAAACAAAATGAAAGACAAAAGTCACATGATCATAGCAATAGATGCAGAAAAAGCATTTGAAAAAGTACAGCACCCATTTATGATAAAACACTCAGCAAAGTGGGAATAGAGGGAGCATTCCTCAACATAATAAAGGCCATATACAAGAGACCTGCAGCCAACATCATACTCAATGGGCAAAAACCTAGAACTTTCCCACTAAGATTAGGAGTAAGACAAGGATGTCTGCTTTCACCACTCCTATTCAACATAGTATTGGAAGTCTTAGCCACAGCAATCAGACAAGAAAAATAAATTAAAGGTATCCAAATTGAAAAGGAGGAAGCAAAATTGTCATTGTTTGCAGATGACATGATAGTGTACATAGAAAATCCTATAGGCTCCACCAAAAAACTACTTGACCTAATAAGTGAGATGCAAAGTTAACATTCAGAAATGAAAGGCATTTTTGTACACTGACACTGAAATATCAGAAACAGAAATCAGGGGGGGAAAATCCCATTTGATATAGCAAGAAGAAAAATAAAGTATCTAGGAATAAACATAACCAAGGTACTTCCTTATTAAAGTACCAATGACATATTTCACAGATACAGAACAAACATTTCAAAAATATATATGGAACCATAAACAACCCTGAATGGATGCAGCAATTTTAAGAAGAGCAAAGTAAGAAGCATCACAATACCTGATATCAAACTGTATTACAAGGCCACTGTAATCAGAAAAGCCTGGTACTGGCATAAGAACAGACACATGGACCAATGGAACAAAACACAGAGCACAGAAATAAACCCAAGTATCTATGGTCAATTTATGTTTAACAAAGGGGGGAAGAAGCATAAAATGAAATAAAAATAGCCTCTTCAACAAATGGTGTTGGGAGAGCTGGACAGCGTACATGCGAAAAAATAAAATTGGTCACCAGCTTACACCGTTCACAAAAATAAATTCAAAGTGTATAAAAGACTTAAATATGAGTCATGACACCATGAAAGTCCTAGAGGAAAACATAGGCAGGAAAATATCATACATTCCATGCAGCAATATGTCCCCTAGAGCAAGGAACATAAAGGAAACAACAAACAAATGGGACCTCATCAAATTAAAAGCTTCTGCATGGCTAAAGGAAACAGCATTAAAATAAAAAGAGAACCAACTATACGGGAAAACAGATTTGTCAATGATACACTGGACAAGAGTTTGATCTCCAAAATATATAAATAACTCACATGACTCCACTCCAGGAAAGCAAACAACACAATTAAAAAATGGGCAAAAGACTTGAGTAGACATTTCTTCAAGGAGGACATATAGAGGGCCTAGAGACATATAAAAAGATGCTCAACATTCCTAGCCATCAGAGAGATGCCAATTAAAACCACAATGAGATACCACTTCACACCAGTCTGAATGGCCATCATAAAGAAATCAACAAATAAGTGCTGGAAAGGATGTGGAGAAAAGGGGACCATAGTGCACCATCAGTGGAAATGCAGAGTGGTGCAGTCACTATGGAAAACTGTATGGAATTTCCTCAGAAAACTAAAAATGGAACTGCCTTTTGACCTGGCAATTCCACTGCTGGGATAATATCCTAAGAACCCTGAAACACCAATACAAAAGAACCTATGCACCCCAATGTTCATACCAGGACAATTTACAATAGCCAAGTGCTGGAAACAAGCTAAGTGTCCATCAGTAAATGAACAGATCAAAAATCTATGGTACATTTACATGATGGAATACTATGCAGCAGAAAGAAGAAAGGAGCTCCTACCCTTTGTGACAGCATGGATGGAACTGGAGAGCATTATGCTAAGTAAAATAAGTCAGGCAGTGAAGGACAAATACCATATGATTTCACCTTTAACTGGAACCCAATCAAGAAAACAAACAAGCCAGCAAAATATAACCAGAGACATTAAAATTAAGAACAATCTGACAGTAACCAGAGGGGAGGTCAGTGGGGATAATGAGGGGAAGGGTGGGAGTGTTTTCAGGATCAACTATAAGGGACACATGAACAAATCCAAGGGTTGTGGAAGCAAGGGTGGGGATGGCTGCCATGGCAGGGGGAGTGGTGGGCAGTAAATGCAGACAAATGTAATTGAACAATAAATTTTTTTTAAAAAAGGTATTATGGGGGCTTCAGACTCTTAGTCAGCCAGCCTGGGAGTAGAAGCCACCAATAAACGAGCCAATAACAATCAAAACCCAAATACAATAGGAGAACCCACACAAAATGCATAAAGGGCATCCCTGGAGCATCCAAGTCAAGAGATCAAGGAAAATGCACCACTTAGTCCCACAGGACTCCTATCACAACAGGTTATCCCATGAAGACAGGGAGTCAGAGAAGATCAATCTAATATGTAAAAACCAACAAATGAGTCACCTAAAATGGGAAAACAGCCTTCAATCAAGAAAAAATGGAGGAATCCTCAGAAAAAGAGCTAAGTGAAAAAAACACAAGTAATTTATTAGACATAGAGTTCAAAGTAAAAGTTATAAGGATGCTCAAGCTACTTAGTAGGATACATTATGTGTACCAAAGGAACTTAGTGGGAACTACATCAGCATGAAAAAAAACATAGAAACTATGAATAAGAACCAGATGGAAAGGAAGAATACAATATCTGAAATGAAGAGTACACTAGAAGGAATCAAAAGCAGGCTAGATGAAGCAGAGGATTGAATCAGCAAGGTGGGAGACGAGATAGAGATAAACACACAGTCAGAGCAACAAAATGAAAAAAAATTCAAAAAGAATGAGGATAGTTTAAAGCAGCTTAAGACAACATGAAATGTCACACTCACAGTGTAGGAATATCAGAAGTAGAAAAGGTGCAAGGAATAGAAAAACCTGTTTGAAAAAATAATAACATAAAACTTCTCTAACTTGGTGATGAAAAAAAGTCCTCAAGTCCAGGAAGCACAGAGGTTCCCAATCTAGATGAACCCCAAGAGGTTCACTTCAAGACATATTACAATCAAAATTGCAAAATTTAAAGACAAAGAACTGTAAAGGCAGCAAGGGAGAAACAGCTAGTAACATACAAGGGAACTCCAATAAGATATCAACTGATTTCTCGACAGAAACACTACAAACCAGAAAGAACTGGCACAAAATATTCCAACTAATTAAAAGTAAAGAACGCTAACCAAGGCTACTCTATCCAACAATGTGTTCATTTAAAATGAAAGGCTAACTAAAGAGCCTCCCAGACAAAAATAAAGGGTAAAAGAGTACATCTTCAACACTATCAGCATTGCAAGAGATGCTAAAGGGACTGTTTTAAGAAGAACAGAGAGGGGGGAGGGCAACACAGGTACAAAGAGATAAAATGGAAAAGAATAAGTACCTAGCAATAATAACCTTAAATGTAAGTTGTTTTAATGCTCCAATCAATAGACACAGAGTAGCTGGAGGATAAGAAAACACAACCTGCATATATGCTGTGTACAAGTCCCATCTCAGAACAAAAGTATACACAGACTGAAAGTGAAGGTTGGAAAAAATATTCTATGCAAATGGACATGAAGAAAATGCCAGGGTAGCAAGACTTATAACAGACAAAATATACTTCAAAAAAAAGGCCATAACAAGAGACAAAGGAGGTTACTACATAACACTTAAGGGAGTAGTCCAAAAGAGAATATAACCTTTATATGCACCCTATATAGGAGCACCTAAATATATAAAGAACATTTTGAGGGACTTTACGAAAAAGATCAATAGCAATACAGTCATTGTGGCAGATTTTAACACCTCACTGTCAATAATGGATAGATCTTCCAAACAAAAAACTCAACAGGCACATGACATTAAATGACACTCTAGATCAAATGGACTTAATAAAAGTTACAGAACATTTCACTCCAGAGAAGCAAAATATACATTCTTCTCAAATGGACATGGATCATTTTCAAAACAGACAACATGGTAGGGCACAAAACAAGCCATAACAAATTTAAGAAAATTGCAATCATGTCAAGCATCTACTAGGATCACAATGATTTGAAACTAAAACTAACCTCAAGAAAAAACTCTAAAACATTCAAATACATGAAGACTGAATAACATATTGTTAAATAATGATTGGGTTAACAATGAGATCAAGGAAGAAATCAAAAAGTATCTGGAAACAAATGAAAATGAACATACAATCCAAAACTTATGGAACACAGTCCTGAGAGGGAAATTATAGCAATATAGGCCTACATAAAGAAGATAGAAAAATCTGAAATAAACAACCTAACTCTACATCTAAGAGAACTAGAGGAACAACAACAAACAAAGCCCAGAGAAAATAGAAGGAAGGGAATAATCAAGATCAGAGCAGAATTAAATGACATAGAGACTAAACAACAATTCAAAAGATCAGTGAATTCAGGGTCTGGCTCTTTGAAAACATAAACAAAATTAAAAAAAAAAACTTTAATCAGACTCATCAAGATACCTTAATAAATAAAATCAAAAATGAAAGAGAAGTAACAACTGATACCACTGAAATACAAAGGATTGTAAGAAATTACTGTGAACAACTATATGTCAAGAAATTGGACAAACTGGGAGAAATACATAAGTTTCTAGAAACATATAATCTCCCTTAACTGAATCAGCAAGAAGCAGACACCTGAAAAGACTAATAACAACTAGAGAAATTGAAGCAGTAATCAAAAAACCCCTGGCACTCCAAAGCCCTAGACAAGATGGCTTCACAGGCAAATTTTACCAAACATTCAAAGAAGAACTAACACCTACACTTTTCAACTATTCAAAAAAATTCAAGAATAGGCAAGTGTCCCAAATTCTTCGTATGAGGCCAGTATTATTCTAATTCCAAAACCAGATAAAGACATAACAAAAAAAAGGAAATTACAGACCAATATCTCTGATGAACATAGATGCTAAAATCTTCAACATAATATTAGCAAACTGGATCCAGTAATACATTAAAAAGATTACATACCATGATCAAGTGTGATCTATTCCAGGAATCCAAGGATGGCATAATATTTGCAAATCAATAAACATAATAAATAACATAAACAAAATAAAGCACAAAAATCACATGATCATATTAATAGATGCTGAAAAAGCATTTCATAAAATCCAACACCCATGTATGATAAAAACACTCAGCAAAGTGGGCATACCTAAACATAATAAAGGCTGTATATAAAAAATCTACTGTCAACACCATACTCAGTGGGGAAAAACTAAAAGTATTTCCCTTAAGATCAGGAACATGGCAATGGTGTCCACTTTCCCCACTCTTATTCAGCTTAGTACTGGAAGATCTAGCCAGTGTTCAGACAAGAAGAAGAAATAAAAGGTATCCAAATTGGAAAGAAAGAAGTAAAACTGTCATTATTTTCAGGCACATGTTGTACACAATCTATAGTGTACAAAGAAAACCCTACAGACTCCACCAAAAAACTACTTGACATAATGAGTGAATTCACCAAAGTAACAGGATACAAAGTCAAAAATCGATGGCATTTTTTGTACACTAACAATGAACTATCAAAAAGAGAAACTAAGAAAAAATGGCATATACCATAGCAAAAACAAAATAATAAAGTAACTAGGAATAAATTTAGCCAAGGTTGCAAAAGACCTGTACTTGGAAAACTACAGAGCACTGAAGAAAGGAGTTGAGAAAGATACAAATAAAGGGAACCATGTACTGCATTCACGGATTAGAAGAATTAATATCATTAAAATGTCCATCCTACCCAAGGCAATCTATAGATGTAACATAAATCCTTTTAAAATACCAATAGCATATTTAACAGATCTAAAACAAATAACCCCCCAAAATTATGTGAAACAAAAACCCCCCAAATAGCCTCAGCAATCTTTAGAAAAAAGAACAAAGCTGGAGGGATCACAATACCTCATATAAAACTATACCACAAGGCCACTGTAATCAAAGCAGTCTGGTACTGACATAAAAACAGACATATAGATCAATTGAACAGAATACAGGGCCCAGAAATAAACCTATGTCTCTATGGTCAATTAATATTTGACAAAGGGAGTATGAGCATACCATGGAGTATAGGCAGTCTCTGCAATAAATGATGTTGGGAAAACTTGGCTGGTGCATGCAAAAAAAATAAAATGAAACTTGACCACCAATTTATACCACACACCAGAATAAACTCATAATGGATAAAAGATTAAAATATAAATCATGATACCATAAGAACCCTAGTGGAAAACATAGGCAGTAAAATTTCAGATACCTCATGTAGCAATATTTTTTCTAATATATCTCCTAGGGCAAAGGAAATAAAAGAAAAAATAAACAAAAAGGACTACATCAAGTTAAAAAGCTTCTGCAAAGATAAAAAACCATCATCAAAATGAAAAGGGTGCCAACTGTATGGGAGGACATATTTGCCAATGATACCTCTGACAAGGGCTTAATCTCCAAAATATTAAAGAACTCATATGGCTCAATACCAGGAAGACAACAAATCCAATTAAAAAATGGGTGAAGGACCTAAATAGACTTCTCTGAGAAGGACATACAGATGGCCCACTGACATATGAAAAAATGTTCAACATCACTAGCCATCAGAGAAATGCAACTTATAACCACAATGAAATATTACCTCACATCTGTCAGAATGGCCATCATTAATAAATCAACAAATAATGTATTGTCAAGGATGAAGAGAAAAGGGAACCCTAGTGCACTGTTGGTGGGAATACAGACTGGGGTAGCCACTATGCAAAACAGTACTGAACTGTGGCAGATCCTGGCCGGCAGGATCCGTGTATGTTATGGCTGCTCGTGAACAAATACACAGACAACAGAAGTCCTGTGGAGAAAAAGGGATGTCATGGCCACTCTCTGAGAGAGAGAGGGGATGAGAGGGCCAGAGGGCTCAGTCCCTGCCTGAACAAGCTTTTATTGCTTCTCTGGGTACATTACATGGAGGGTAGTCCTCATTTACAATGCACCAGTTCACTGCAGGGAATTACCTTTTATAAATAACAAAGGAAAGAATGTTGCTAACTACTTCAAAGAGAAGGATATTGCAGATCAGGGGGAAAAAAGGTTGAACTGGATATACTCCATACTTGGGAGGTTTAGCACAGACTTTAGGAAGTTGCAGTAAGTCCTTGCTGCCCCAATTCAGGGTGAGGGAATTTTAGCAAAAGCAAGTCTCATAGCAGTCTCGGTACAATGCAAGCCTGATTCCCCACAGGAAAACCTACCCATGGTGTGGTCCTGTGTGCCACTCGCTCCCCACTGGTTTTCCAACTGGAGGCTGAGCTACAATTCCATGCCATGTGAAGTGGTTCCCTACACTGAACTTCCTCAAAAAAATTAAAAATGGAACTACCTTTTTACCCAGAGATTTCATTGCTGGGAATATACTCTAAGAATCCTAAAACGCCAATTCAAAAAACTTATGCAACCCTATGTTCATAGCAGTACTATTTACAATAGCCAAGAGTTGGAAACAACCTAAGTGTCTATCTGTAGACGAGTGGATTAAAAACTGTGGTATATCTACACAGTAGAATACTACAAAGTAGAAAGAAAGAACTCCTACTTTTTGCAACAGCATGGGTGGAACTGGAGACTATTATGCTAAGTGAAATAAGTCAGTCAATGAAAGACAAATACCATATGATCTCACTTATAACAGGAAATCTAGTGAACAAAATAAACTAATCAGAAAAATAGAACCGGAGATACAGAATCATGGAATAGACTGACAGTGGCAAGAGGGGAGGGAAGAGGTGGGGACTATTTGAAAGAAGGTGAAGGTATTAGTCAAAGAACATATATGAAGGACCCATGGACATGGACAATGGTGTGGAGATTGCTTATGGAAGTGAAGCTGGATGAGGGGGACTAAGGGAGAAAAATTGGGACAACTGTAACAGCATAAACAATAATAAAAAAAGGTCTGGTGGTGATAAGAGCTAATAATACAAAACAGAGTGAGGGGGTATGAGGATGGAAAAAAGGTGCTATTTAGAAGGGTTTCTGGGAAGATCATATTGGAACAAATACTTGAATGGGTGAAGGAGTAAATCATGCTAATTTTCCTGCAATTTGATTTTTCTAATAGTTTAATTGGGAATTTTTTTGGTATATGAGAAAAGAGGTTCTGACTCTTTTTTCTTAATGTATATCTAATTATTTCAATATTGCCTTCCTTTCTCTTGATTTTCAGAAGCTTTGTTATGAGATTGAGTCTCTTTCTCAGTTCACTAATATGTTCTAACACGTATTTTTCTGACAGATTACTCTATTTTAATTGCTATTTTTGGGATCATCCTTTTAGAAAAATTCACCAGTTCTTGCTGATTCTCCTTCTTTAGCATTTCTAAACCATCTTTCTCAGTGTCAAACTGAATTCCATCTTCCTGAAGGGGCAAATTATGTCTTAACTGTCCTTGCATCTATATTTCCAGCAGAGCAGAGCCAAAATAGACTTTAATACATTTTTGTTAAATGATGAATAAGTGAATTTCAAATTCATTTAGATGTTTTTAACTCTCTTCAGGTCTGATGTTGCCTCACACTTTTAAACAGGTCACAAGTGCCAGAGGGTCACTCACCAACCCACATTTTCTCCTGTCATTCAGTTTTAAAATAAACTTCACATGAATACTTCAGTCATTTGCTATAAACCCACTATAAACATAGCAGCTTTGTTAAACAAATAAGGGAAAGAACAAGGTCCCTCAAAAAGGCACAGCCACTTTCATAAATAAGGATATCATTTGTACTTGAATTATTTTATTTCCTTTATTTTACTTGGATAGGATTGAAAATCCTGATGACTAGTCTTTAATGCAGTCAGACCATATGCTTTTCCAGTTCTGAGTTTATACTGTCTGTGTATCCACATTCCTCCCAAAAGCAAGAAGACCAGTGAAAGGGGAGCCAGCACAATCCCCCAGGAGAACGTGGCCACTGTAAAAAGAACAGAGTCATATCAGGGGTGAAACATTCTCTCACTACCAAATAGGATGGTGTAGTGCAGGTTTAGAGGGAAGAAAGCCATTGGAGTTTGTTTTTCTTAATAAATGTGCATTGATTTTCAGAATGTGTCCCTGACACCAAGATAGAGGACACTTGTTTATTGATTTATTGACACTATGAACACCAGACCATACAGGGCACTCCTCAAGAGAATGCTATTTGTGGCATTAGGGAAACAAGCAGAGTAGGACACTTCATCAAAAAGAAACAAGGCAGAGTGGAGGGCAGGTGTTGAGGGTCTAATTTTGTTTCACCCACTGAATAAATAGTGTGCAGTTAGATGTCATCTGGTTAGGTCTCAACCAGCCAACTGTGACATGGCCAGAGCACGGATGTCATGAGGTTTCAATAAAGTTACAGAAGAAAGAAAAATCAACTTTGAAAAATAAAGTTTCAGGCATCAAGATGATTGCTTGGAACCAGCTGTTTTATATTCTACTCCTTGGGCTTCCTTGTGTTGTGAAAATATAGGAAGTGACTAAGAATAAAAAGTTAACAAGTAAACACAAGAATATGAGTGTCATCAGACACATTGATGATGAGGCCGCAATTCCACATGCTGAAGCTACTGTTTATCATAGTCTGTCTAGGCATCCAGGAACCAACGCAATCTCAGATTATTTTCTCCATGTGATTCTTACCCCCTAAAATCCAACAAGGCTTTAAATGAGTGATGTTTTCATTTTCTGAGCACCTCTCCATCCTCTGCCATCAGTCATGGCCAGTTCAGCAACAAGAATAGGCTCACGTTATAGCAATATTTAAAGGTTCCCAGCATCAGGACCAGACAACCACAGGTTCCTTCAGGTTGCTAATCTAAACCACAGCAGTAGATTCTGCATTCTGTGGAATCCTCCATTTCCAAGTCTAAACTACCACCAACACTCTCACGGAAATGATCTGAAATATCAGCCTTTATGTATATGTCTGAGGATAATGGCACTCAAATTTTAATATAAAAGGGCCTGTTCAGTTGTGATTTTTGGTCTTACCCCAGGAGAATTTGACTGGGTAGCTCTGGGGTGAGCCCAGGGACCTATATTTTTAACAAGTGGCTCAAGTGAGCAAAGCTGTGGCATATAGACTTTTCTTTTTGGAGAAAAGTTATGTCATGTCATTCTCTGACTTCAGATTATCCAAATCCCCAACTTTCTAATTAGAAATGTGTCTGCAGCTGCTTCCCCAGCAAACATAGAGACTATGAAGCAATTTGTGTTTATCTGATTGCAGCAAACTGCTTGGAAGGCATGATGAGATTACAGCTGGGGATGACTTTGACTTGTTCCTTATTATCTGGGGCTGCCAACAGACAACATTACCTGTGTCTCCCTTTCCTGCTAAGTGCTAAACTAAGTAGTCAATTGGTCAGAATGATAATGTGGGTTTTTCTTTTCTTCTTTCTAAAAATATTTTCACTTTATTTCCTGTTAACTGATGACTTGAACCCTAAGCCTACCCAGAGCCTTGGATATCTCCCAGTCCCTGGCTCTTGGACGATAAAGTTTCTCAACTTCAGGATAAAAAATGTCCCACCTTTGTCAAGGGGTTGTAAGAGACAGCTAGTCCTGCTGAGAACCACAAGAGAACACAAGGTTTCTTAGAGTTTATTGCAGAACCACTTTATCTCTTTTCCAAAATTGTTTGCTATTTAAATTTTTTAAATATAATCTCCCAAAGCCAGTCTTCACCTTACAAAAAAAGCCATAAAATATTAGAGATTTGTTCTCAGTGCTCTATGGACAGGAAACATGAGGGACTTGGTAGGTGACCAGGTAGATCAGGAGATCAGGTAGCCTTGCCTGACATCCACAGAACATTCAACATGTTTTTTTCCTTCAAAGTCTCCAAAACACATACCTTCTTTGACTGTCGTATGTAGCATCTGAAAACTCAGTGTGTTACGAACAACACACTTAAAATCCATAGTCAAATCCTCTCTTATGACTGGATCAAAAATCAATGACACTTCAATGTAGTTCTCATTATTTTCTGAGTAGTCCCTGAGTGAGAAAATATTTACTTAAACATGGCATGTAAGTTCAAGCTTGTCTTTACAATGTAGACATTCAAGCATTCTCAGTGAGGAGGATCCATTGTGCTTACATTGGATTTAATATTGCTTACTTAATTGTGCTTACATTGTATATTGATTTCAAGATTAAGAATGTTAGGAGCACTTGCTATTATATTTGTTACTTATTTGGGAGAATTCAAAGCCTCTCTCTGAATGTAGGAGTGACACTGATGTCGGTTGCTGCTGTAGGACACTTGTTATAAAGAGAACTTACAGGAGCCAATTTTCTTTGAACAATGGAAACTTCATTTTTTAAAAGCCACTAATGTACAAAGAATCAGAAGTGGGAATAGAAATGTCTTATTTGGGGAAACTTGGCTGTATCACCCACAAATCATTTGCATACTGAAAGGTCCGGGAGATTCCAGGAATCTAGTTTTCAACAGTGTTCCCTCCTCTCATTTCTACTGCCAAGTCTCACTCTGGAAACTCAAGTTCAGAGTTGAGGGCTGCAGACAGTCTGGGGAGGATGACTCTAGTCAGCATAACTACCATTTGTAATGCTACAGGAATCTGAAGGTGATTAACTATCTACTAGTGTGAATTAAAATGTTGTTGCTGTGGATCCACAAGGACTTTTTTTTATCTATGGGAGAAAGATAGGCAGGCTCCTTTAGTAAATGGGTAGTGTGAGTAAGCTGAATGCTAATTATGAAATAAGAACTTGCAAGCAAACAATTGTGCTAACCAAACATAATTTTTATCCACTCAATTGCATCCAGAAAGATCTTTTTTGATAGGTCTTTCAAAAAAGTCAAAAATTTGGCAAGTCTAAGTTCAGGCTAATTCAGGGTATTGAAACTATAATTTTAAAATCTGTACTTTATGATTTGGAACATTGAATGGTCTCTTTTCCTTACACATAAATGGTTCCTATTTATAAGGTCTGACTGTGATACATTCAAAGTGAGAAAATATTTTCTAGAGATGAATGCTTATGAGAACAGAATTATTTCTTACTTTTAATATTAACCTTCCTTTGAGACTGTGGCAGCCCAGAGTTCCCTGAGAAACAGAAGGATCTCTCAGATACTGTGGCTAAGTTTCAGAATCTTTTTTAAGGGTTCATGAAAATTACACTCAAATTGCAGAGTGGGGAATGGAAATGTATTAACTTCAAAGTATTTTAATGGTAAAAATTGAGAAATAAATATTTTATTAACAAGCTGGAAAATGCAACCTCAATGCCAAGTAGCTGACTACAAGTCAACTCTTATATAGAAAGTCTGCTTCCCAAAAACAAATGGTAATTCTTACCAAAACTCAGTTTTTAAAACTCTAAAAGTCCAACAGTTTAGAATAAAAAATTATTTTGAATATGGTATGTGTGTCATATTGAGAGGTTGGATATTACATTATCTACTTTTTTTAAGTGTAAAGCATATGGAGGTCTCCCAACAGCTCTGCCCAAAAGATGCCTCTACGCTGACAAACATCTTCACCCACTTACAGACGCTGCCCCTCACTGACACGGCCGTCCTGGTAGGCACTGTCTATGTTGGTGTTGTTGGCCATCCACCACAGCATGGTGGTTGAGTGTGAGCCAGCTCCCAGAAACACCTTACATGGGATTGTCAGTCTTGACCCTGTGCACAGTAAGACATAGCACATCAAATGTCAGAACCTGGCTGGACACAAGAGTTTTCCCAGCTCCTCATCCATCAGCAGACCTGAGAAGTAGACCCTTACCCGTCTCCTCAAACACCTTTTGTCAGCCAATTCTGTTCTTGAGAGTAAACTTAGTTCCCTCAAAAAATTCCATTCACATAGATCATCAGTAACTACCAAGTGTCTCCAGTTCCTTCAACTGGCCTTCATGGAAAATAAAAACCCAGAGGCAAATGGCTTCTCCAAGGCCAATCAGCTCCTACAGGGCATTCTGAATTCAAGGGCCACCTTCTTTCACAATTTATACTGCCCATCCTACAAATCCAGATTAACATATGGATTCTTTCTCTTTGCCCATTGCTGGCTTCAGCCCTCCCATTTCCTCTGGGAACTCTCCTTCTGAGGTTATGTTCATTTAGAATTAACCCTTGAAAAGCCACTTTTAAAGTGGTATTTTATAGGAATGGTGCTTTCTACAGTTGCACAATGTAATGTGCACTGGATGCCTGAGACTCAGTCACTATAACTTACATGTTTTAAGTCACCAAAAGGAGAAGGAGGAGAAAATGAACAAATCTTTCCGACTTATTTCTTCCTTGTGGGTGCTATGCCTCCCTGTGCTGTGTCTTGTATGGCACCTCTCCCCGCCTCAAGCTCAGAATGCCAGCCTTTCTCCCTGCTTCACCACCCCAATGATCTGAAAATTTCTCAGCCAAAATCAGCCCATTAAATCTTGCTCATATGACTCTGCCACACACATCAGTGTCTTCCAAGCAAGGTGCAGGAAACTCAGCTCCCTCCACCTGGCTGAGAACACTGAGAAGTTCTCTATGGCCACCAGTTAAAATGTTAAACATAAGCCCAACACCAAACAAAAGAAATTGAGAGGGGCCAGGGGGATATGAAGGATGACAGGACTCTGCAGCTAGGGTTTAATAAATGAGCATAAACCTACAAAACCACTATATAAAAGCAAACACAGAAAAAGGTACAGGCTTCACAGACACACAGGCCTGAGTCCGAACCCCAGCCTGACCCAGGTGTAGCTTTTGACATTTTTTGTACCACTGTGATTCCCTGGACAGCTTTTCCTTCTGGAGAATGGCAGAAATAAAACATTTCTACAGCACTGATGCTGGGAATAAGGACAACACACCAAACACACTATTGCTCAGTAAGGAGGTGTATGCTGGCTCAGACTGCTTGCACCAAAATGGGGTGAAAAAAGGAAAACCCTGTCAATCACTTTCATTATCCCGCCAGCTGACCACCAATTTTGGCAATAGGAAATGGCCTCTGAGGGGCCAGCTTTGACTGGGTCAGCCTCGTTTTACAAATGCAGTCTTAGGGAAATGCTGAGCATCAGCCACATTGCAGTAAAGTGAATTATTTTAAATATACTGCAGGTACTGGCTCTGTCAGAGAATCATGCCATTCACCCTTTTCCACCATTAATCACTGCTCAAAATGTTCAGATTTTTTTACATTTAGATTTTTGTAAGTAGGGTTTTCATGGATTAAATATACCTGTTTCAAACAATGCTATTTCTAACAACGTTTGACACAGAGAAATGTTCTCTCACATTTGTCACTCCAGCCCCTCATCATGGGGTTTCAGGGTCTCTAGCCAGGCACACTGTACACAAAGGGACAGGTGTAGTCAGTAGACACAGGGGTCCCAGGGCCCCAGGCTTTGACATTGCAGGCACCCCTGGGGGCTGTACATCCTTGCAAGTCTTACCCAAAGAAGTCAGTATGGTCTGGTGGGGGGAGATAATCACAGGAATCGTCTCCTCTTCTTTTTCTGAGATAAATATACAGAAAAGAGATTCAATTAGGAAAGACTTCCTTTCAAGCTGAAATTCAGTTTCATTGTGTAGCTAATTAAGTTATTCCTGACACTATGGCCAGCCATTGTGGGATTTGACCTTTGTCTGGCAAAGGAAACAGGCTCTCTACAAAATTGAGCATCCTTGGTCAACGCCTTTCCCAGAAAAGAGATTACTAGAAGAATCTCTCTCTTACAAATACATTCCACTAACAGATGTTCTTCATTTTGTGATAAACAATTAACCATTTCCCTCCCTGTCTTCCTGAATGAATTCTTAAAAGTAATGTTCATAATGTTCACAGGATAGGTTTTACCCCATGGTCAACTTGCCCTAAAATATGCCCCTCCACCCCATCCTCACCTCCCCAAATGCCTGCCACAGAATACTGGAGAGTTACCTCAAAAAAAAAGAAACACATAGGTTTGGGGACCACATGTATGTAGTGCTAATACCATGTTGAGTGATAGATTGACTCAGGTTGGCCAATGAGACTTATTAATTGAGGAGATAATTCTTTAGGGAGGCAAAGGTGGATCTCCTAGGAATAAGAACCCAGAGCACCAAGAGGCAGGTCTCCCAGCAGCTTGAAGAAACTGAGCATCTGAATTGGAGTAAGAAGAACAGCTTGGGGGTGGAGAAAGGGCTGTCTATCTTACATCTACCTACTCCATCCACACTTCATCCACTAAGGGCATTTTGAAATCCTAACATGGGTAAACATTAGGCAGAATCACAGTAAAGTTCAAAGTGCAGGTGGCTTCCCAACTGTCACCAGGAACCTTTCCCTCCCCTCACAGTCACATGGCTGCAACTCACAGGCTTGGGTAACAGATAGGGGAGACAGAAGCTTCAGGGACTTATACACCAGTGGGTCATAGCATCACCTTGGGGATGTTCTTTGCTCCTCTAGCTCCTGTTTCTAGGTCAGTAGATCAGGGATGGGGTCTGAGATTTTGCATATTTAACCACTACCCAGGTAATGAGGCTGCTGTCCTCACTTCCAGAACTGCTAAAATAGTGTGATCATAATGCAGGATAATATGTAGGTTTACTGCCCTCTAGTGTTCCTGTGCAGTATCACATGAACAGTATACAACCCCTTCAAAGACAAAGGAGTCTCCTGTTCCCCTGTGGGGGAAGGAGTTGAGATGAATGAATGCTCACAAGACAGAAAAAGAAATATAATCTAGCAATTTGACTTCATGGGAGACATGATTTTCCCTTTAGCAAAACTGAATCTCTGGATTCAGTGAGAAAAAAAGTTAGTCTCTTCCCCTCATAGACCAAGTATTTAATCTTAATATATTTCCAACAGTCTCTGAAATGCCCTTAAAAGACTCTAATTGTGTAATTCTTTAGTATATAAAATAAATAAAAGCAGTTTATTCTCCAGGGCAGAGCTAAGGACTTAAACATTTTTTACCTTTGCCATCAAGCTTGATGTCCAGCATGTAGGAGGTATGGAGTAAATGTTAAACAAATATTAAGTACTAATCAATACTATTCACAATATTATTTTAAAGTAGAGCTCATTTAAACCAATAAGAGCACTCACTATTTGAAATCCTGCTTTCAAGAGCAATTAGATATGCTTTGGGGAACAAAACATGAGACAATTTCCACTAGATATGCCATTGCATAGCCTTCTAACTGAAAAATCCAATAAAAACCCAGTATCTTAGAGTTATACATAAAGTTATGGCAACCATGTTCTGATGGCTGGCCCAGGAGGTGCAAGCCTTCCAAAAGGATCTTCCAAGTGAACCATTGTTTGGTCCCCTCTAGTGGTGTGTTTTAGCCTCAGACTTGGAATCCAGGGATTTAGCTTTCCTCAAAATAACACCCTGCTTTCTACATTTCAAGGTGTCACACATATGTCTTATTAGTCCGATATTTTAAGATGGCTGACGTATTTGTTTTCCTTTCATACCAAAGACATTCAAGGAATTCTTTGTGAGCCATAATTTGTTCTTTGTATGCTTGTTATTCAACCAGGGTGGAGAGATACCTTGATGGCAAGCACTTACTGTTGATACGTAGTTTGATATTCCTAGTTATGTTGTATGACATGCCTTGGTGGGCAAACATCATGACACAGCTGTAATAGCCTGCGTCCTCCACAGACACGTTGTGTATGAGTAAGCGAGTAGTTCCCCTCACACTCAGAAACTTCTCGTTGTCTGGATCCAAAAGGACAGAATCCTTAGGGAAAATGTTTTTCAAAATTACACTGTATACTAATTTTTATCTCAAAAGCTATGAATAGTATCAATATTATCAATCAATGTTGAATTTGCAACCCAAGAATTGCCCTGTTATTTCTTTGCAAATGTTACACTTTGGACATAATTTTAACTCTGTTTTTAGGAGAGAGAACCTGTTGACATATAAAACAAAGTTGCTGGATTTGTTTAACCACAATGCTTAAAACACATTTGCTTAAGCACAATGGGGAAACAAAAGAAACTCTTCTTTGACAATGTAGACTTTTAAAAATACAAATATAATAATGGCCTAATAGCTGCCTATAGACTTCAGGAAACCCCCCCAGGGAAGAGTACTATTATATAGTTATGGTGACTTGGAAAACAATGTTCAAAAGTGATAATGTTGCTATAATTGCTTTAAAAATCATTTAAATTTAAGGAGTTGATAGAGATATAGACAAAGTTCTAGAAAAAAACTAAATGTGAGAAACGAGTTCACATTTTTCATATGGACAAAAGATATTGTGGGTTCTGCAGAATTCCAACACTTAGGAGCAAGGTCTCCAATAACACAGAAAAAGCTGAATGGGATTTTAAAGACATCCTAATGAGAACAGATTGTTCTCAGGAACAGTTCTTTCAAAGCCATGATGCTCAAAAGCTTGCAACGGTCAGGTGTAGCCTGAATCATTTCAGATTCTTACTCTGAATAGAAACATAGACATAACTAGAAGAGTTTGTTCACCATGTGGCTCATAAAATATTACTTTTCAATATATTTAAAATGAGAAATGTAAATGTTCCTATCACAAGTGGTCAAATATGAAAAAAGCCAAAAACGGCTAAGCACCACAGTTCTGCCAAGGCCCTCAGCCACCAGGGCTGCCCTGCTTGGCAGTGCTTGTGTGGAGCCTCCTGGGGTAGAATTTTGGCTTCACCAACTAGCTGCTGTGTGACCTTGGGCAAGTTCCTTACATTTGTGTATCTCTGTTTCCTAATCTGTAAAATACAGATATTAACAGTGTCTGCTTCACTGGGTTACATATTAGCAAGTTTAGGACAGAACTGTGTACAGTACAAGCTCAATAATGATTAGCTTTCTTAGTAAGGGAACAAATATTACAAAGTATATCATTGTGATATCCTGTCCACCCATACGTATCGAGCTCCATTTTATATGACAAGCCCTGTACTACGTGCTCCACACATAGTACTTCCACTTAGCGTTTCAAATAATTTGAGGCAGTAGGAATGACTAATTGCCACTTTGCAGAAGAAGCAGGTTCAAAGGATGAAATAACTTGGCCAATGCTACACAATTGCTGAATGAAAAAAAAGGGGTTGTAATCTCACACTGGTCAACTTCAGAACCTGTGCTCTTTTCTCCACAGGTACAACCTCTTACTTGTCCTATTTATACTCTTCCTAAACCAAAAAAGAATTAATTGCTTAATTGGACTGGCTACTTTATAGAAGCTGGCCACTTTCTTCTACTTCAAAAAAATCATTTAAAATTTTTCAGTATTCATTGATATCCTATGAAGTAATAAGACCAGTCAACTAGTTAAACCTATTCTTTTTTTCTGAAAAGGCACATTTTGAAAATTATGAAAAAATTATAGATAATGTTGATTGAGACTATACTAGAAAATTAGGTTTATATAGATTGAGTGCAGATTAAAGAATAATACATATATTTCTTAAGTAAAAGGAAGTTCCTCACTTCTCCCTTTACACTACAGAAATACCTTCAATGTTTTTGCTGATTAGCAAAGTAGTACAACTAGAAAAAAATATGTAACACTGACTTATAAAAACTAGAAAGTGAACCCTTTATCTTCAAAACATCTATTATTATTTCAGTGTATATACCTCCAGATTTTTAAATATATTAAACCATATTTTTATATAACTAGGAAATACAACATATAACCTTTAAAGCCTTTTAACTATAACAATATTGCATTTTTCTTCTATGTTAATATATATATAATAATCTCATCTTTCTAAATGCTATAGCTATGTGATATTTCATTGTTATTATGAGAGAAAATTAGTTTAATTCCTAACACTGAACATTTTTTTAAATTACCACTGAGGATATGCTTATTGATTTTAGAGAGAGGAAAGGAGATAGAGAAACATCTACAGTTGCCTCCTATATATACCCCAACTAGTGATTGAATCCACAACCTTTTGGTGTAAGGGGAGGATGCTCCAACCGAGTCACCACTAAGAGCAAACATTTTCCTGTTTCTAGCATCTTATTATAAACAATGATTCAGTAACTATGTTAGTAAATAATGTTATATATACTTGTCTCATTATTTCCATGTATGTTTTTTAAATGGACCTAATTCCTGATTAAAGGGTTAATTTCTATCAATGATTAAACAAATAACTCTACTTTCTAATATCAGTCTATTCTATATCAAGTAATTTTTTCTGTGAAGGGCCAGACAGTAAGTATTTTAAGCCTACAATCCACTTTAGGCCATTGCAATGTGAAAGCATGAAAACAAATGAGTGTTGCCATGTCCTAGTAAAACTTTATTTATGAACACTGAAATCTGAGCTTTATATCATTTCACATGTCATATAGTAGTATTCTTCTTCTAATTATTTTTAACCATTTAAAAAAGTAAAAATTAGCCTTTGCTTGCAAAACAGGTGGTGGATCAATTTGGCCCTACCTAGTCTACCTACGTGATCTGATGATAGTATTTATTCAACCAGGCAATTGAAGAAATTGTGTTTCTATTTACTCCTTTAACCCAAAAGTGATATGTGTATAAAGTTGTTAAATAAGCCAACAATTGTTTTCTAAATGTTAACAGACAAATAGAGTAAAAGTTATCTACTTCAGCTGTTATTTACTCTGGATTCATTTCATATTCTCATCTCACTATTGTTAGGATCCTTACCCAACCCACATAAGGATTAAAAGAACATATTTATCATGGCTCTTTTTTAACTAACTAGTTTAAAAAAACAAAATTATAAAAGCAAATGTTATTTTCAGAATGGACATTTTATATCATTCCTATGGGCAGTAAAATACATTTTATTAACTGCCAATTTTTAAAAATGTACCTTGTACCATTGAATCTTCATGTCAGTTTTGTTGCGGGTGAATTCACTCAGTTCAGGACAAACTAATGACCCAGAGGTTGAGAAGGTTAGAATTTGTGGATATGAGATGACAGGCAGGGAAACTTCTGTCTTCCCAAAAACCCTGAGCTCAATGGACATTTCATCACAGTAAGAAGTGTTTCTAATTTGAAAGAGAAAAGAAAAGCAATAAATGGCAAGGCAAATAAAAGTAAAACTAAATAAAATTAAAAACAATTTCCTACTCTCATTAAATTCTGCATTCTGCATTTTCTTAATTAGTACTGCAGCAATTCTGTCCATGATCCTTTTGAATGCTTAGGAGACAAAAGAAAGCACCACATCATAAATGTTATACAGAATGGTTATATCCTGTGTTTTTCCCAAAGGACCCTTTACAAGCCTGATTTCAACACCATCTGGGGCACTGAGAAATCCCCAAGGCCTAAACCCTTCCAGTTTCTGGGGCTCTTTGAGTAAATGCACCAACTTCTTGGTCCAGGGAACCATATACAAATGAAGAAATTGTTTTGTAAAAGCTACTGTCTCCATAGAAATAAAATTCCCTTTACTTCTTTGGGGAATCATTTAGTAACTGAAGTTTAATTTCAGAAAATTGATGAAAATTTTGTATAAAATCTATAAAAGATTTTTGCAATACTGCTTGGGGAAAATTAACTTGATAAGTTAGTTTAGATTTTAGCTTTGGGGTGTTGGGCTACCTATAATTTCAAAATCATATTTCTATCAAGATACTAGAAGTGGGTAAACAGTATAAGTAATGAAGGGAAGGACAAAGGAGATTAGTTAAAACTAATTTTTAAGTAGAAAACCATAAAATATATTATCTCACTAAGTTTCTAGCTATCTAAGAAGCATAGGACATCAACAGAGACAATGAGAAAGTATGTTGAGGGATGGGGAGACTAGCACTGCAAAAAGGAAAATAATCAGTGCCCAAAGAAGAAGCAAAATTTGGAACTTCTGGTCAAGGTGGAGGCATAAGTAGATACACTTGGCCTCCTCGTACAATCAAAAGAAGGATAACAACAAATTAAAAAAAAAAACACACAACTGCCAGAAAATTGAACTGTACGGAAGTCCAACAATCAAGGAGTTAAAGAAACATTCATCCAGACCAGTAGGAGGGGTGGAGACAAACAGTGGGGCAGAGAGGACCAGAAGCCAGGCAGCTGCTGGCAGACCAGGTAATCAAGGCAGCAGTTGGTGGAACAGATGGTCCCACATTCACTTGCAGATAAAAACCAGGAGCAACAACTGGGGAGTGAGTAATCCCAGCCCAAGACAGACTGTGCAACCCAGGGTTCCAGTGCTGGGGAAAATATAGCCTCATAACCTCTGGCTGTAAAAACCTGTGAGGGTTATGATGGTGGAAGAAACTGCCAGTCTCTCAGGAGAGTCTGCTGGAGGTGGCCAAAGAGTCCTAGAATGTACACAAGCCCATACACCCAGGAATTAGCACCAGGACAACACCTGGAAGGGTGCCATTCACTTGAAGGAAGCGGGGGAAGTGACTGAAAATGGAACGAGAGCAGAGCAAGCAACATTGTTCCCTCTCTGACCCCTCCACCACATCCAGCACCACAAGCAATGAAGTGTGTTGCCCTGCTCTGGCGAATACCCAAGGCTTTGCCCCTTACAATGTAACAGGTGTGCCAAGACAAAGAAATATTGTACAAGTGAAAGAGCAGATCAAAACTCAAATAAAAGAACTAAGCAATGAAGAGATAGCAACCTATCAAATGCAGACTTCAAAACACTAGTAATCAGAATGCTCACAGAAATGACTGAGTATTGTCACAAAATAAAGGAAGAAGTGAAAGCTATACAAAGTGAAATAAAGGAAAATCCACAGGAAACCAACAGTGAAGGAAAGGAAACCGTGCCTCAAATCAACCATTTGGAACAAATGGAAGAAATACACATTCAACCAGAAAAGAATAAACAAGAATTCCAAAAATGAGGAGTTGCTTAGGAACCTCTGGGACAACTTTAAACATACCAACATCTGAATCACAGGGGTGCCAGAAGGAGAAGAGGAAGAGCAACAAATTGAAAACTTATTTGAAAGTATAATGAGAGAAAACTTCCCCAATCTGAAGAAGGAAATAGATGTACAAGTCCAGGAAGATCAGAGAGTCCCAAACAAGTTGGACCCAAAGAGGAACACATCAAGACACATCATAATTAAAATACCAAAGGTTAAGATAAAGAGGGAATCTTAAAAGCAGCAATAGAAAAGGAGAGAGTTACCTTACCTACAAAGGAGTTCCCATCAGACTGTCAGCTGATTTCTCAAAAGAAACCTTGCAGGCAAGAAGGGGCTGGAAAGGAGTATTCCAAGTCATGAAAGGCAAAGACCTACATCGAAGATTGCTCTATCCAGCAAAGCTATCATTTAGAAGTGAAGGGCAGATAAAGTGCTTTCCAGATAAAGTCAAGTTAAAGGAGTTCATCATCAAACGAAGCCCTTATTATATGAAGTGTTAAAGGGACTTATCTAAGAAAAAGAAGAAAATCAAAACTATGAACAGTAAAATGACAACAAACACAACTATCAACAACTGAACCTAACAAAACACAGAAACAAAAAGAAAAAGCAAGCAAACAATTAGAACAGGAACAGAATCATAGAAATGGAGATCACGTGGAAGTTTATCAGCAGAGAGGAGGAAGGTGAAGAAGGGGGAAAAGGTACAGGGAATAAGAAGTATAATTGGTAGGTACAAAATAGACAGGGGGAAGTTAAGAATAGTATAGGAAATGGAGAAGCCAAAGAATTTATATGTACAACCCATGGACATGAACTAAGGGGGTATTGCTGGAGGGAATAGTGATACCCTATTGTCCATGGGGAAGAGGGTAACAAAGGGGAGAAAAAAGTGGGATAACTGTAATAGCATCATCAATAAAATATACTAAAAATATTTGAAAAATATCATTTGAAAGAAATATGTGATAAAATCTTACTATCTGAAAGTTAAAAGAATTCAAGTATATAAGACAATATTATATTACACTCATATTTGTTTTATAAATAGAAAAAAAGATGAACAGACATTTTATGCACAAAGAAATATAAAAAGTTAACTGTCACCTTGAAAAATGCAAGTTGGGAAAATATGAATGAAGACAAATCTATAGAACAATGTACATCTGTGAGTAATCTACCCAGCAGTTCTTCCAGGTAAGGAGGCAGGTGAGGAGCCAGTCCTGTGCTGGTGCTCTACATACTTTATTTCATTTATTCTCCAACACTATGAGTTAGGAATTATTATCATATCGTTTTTAGATGAGGAATAATAGGTATACATAAATTAAGTAATTTTCTCAGGCTTCATAGCTACTAAGATGTCAAACCAAGGTTAGAAACCCAGGATGGCCCTGAGAAAACCCTTAAATTAGGACAGTATCTCCAGAAACCAAGCTTACTAGACAGAAACAAAGAGACTAGACTCATTGAAAGTTATTCACATTATTGATCTGATAATTCCCCTTGAGGAAGATACTCCATGAAAATAACCCAATAGAGAGAGAGGTTGAGGAGTAATTTGATCTCCACTCATATTCCTCATGTAGTTTTGTATACCCTCAGCAAAAAGGTAATAGTCATTTATATTGTTCACTACATATATCCAGTTCTCCCAATCCTGAACACACAATGGGATTACATGTCCTAGCCCCACTGTGGGAGGGTGCAGTTATAAGACTTCAGTCACTGAGTCATATGTGTATCACTTCTACACCAAAGTTTTAGTAGCCAGAAGAGATTCAGAACAAGTTTTCTCTGGGTACAATGACCAACATTTGAGATTACAACATCTCCTTCAGTCTGGGTCCCTGAGTGTTGGCCAAACAATCCAGAGCTTGTTTCATGTGTGATAAATAAACTTTTGTTGTTAAAAGCCACTGAGATTTGAAGCCTGTTTTACTCAGCTGCAGCATCTTCCCCACCCTGATTCAAAGAAGGGCCACATGGGTTCTAGATCACAAGATTATAAAAATAACAGGGACAGGGTAATTCATGCTCTCTGCCTAGAAGAGAGTTTTAGATATCAGCTAGGTAAACTCTCTGCACGCTCAGGAAGTTTGTCCCAGATTCAGGAATATTTCTACTGGCCCTCAATTCCACATCTCTGTTCTTCTAGAAGAACATAAAATAAGGATATTAGGTACAATTTTTTAGTGAAGTATAGAAATAGTCTTTAAGACAAACATGATTTAGCCCATGCCTTTGTAGATTTTGCATATTGTCACTTCAGTAATCAATAAATATTGCCTTTGGGGAAAGAAAAGACATTTCTATTTATCTATTGACCACCTGCTTTGATGGTCCCATTACTAGATGCTTCACACGCTATGATTTCACAGAACCCTCGCAACAAACCTCTACAGCAAAAGTGTAGTAGTCAGAAAATAAAACTAAGGACCATAATTGTCAGTTATCAGACCAAAGTACTACCAGATAGAAAATGAGAGAGGTCAGATTCACATCCATGTCAAACCTGACTCCAAATTTTATTCTTTTTCTAATACACTTTTAAATTTTCCTAGTAGTATTCCTTCAGGGAAAAAAAATAGGATTTTTTTGGACTAGAAAGGAAAGAAAAACTATACATTTTAGCTACTGTAAAATCACACACCCATATTTCCCAAATGTAGAGGTAAGACATTGCTTGCCTGCTTTCATTGATAGAATGTGACACACACACACCCCATGTAAGAATCTGGGACTGGTGATATTGTCTGAAATTCTCACATTCACCAGTAATAACTTTGTGCTAAGAATGTCACTTTCTTTGGTTCTCTTCCTAAATGTCAGTGTGTGTGGGTATGGCTTCTCCTTAAATCAAATAGGTTTATGAAATCTGGAGAGACTCTAAAGTTGCCTGGTGGGAGGAGTGGTTACAACCTTCAGGAGGGTTACAGGCTACAGCTGGAGAGAGAAGGCCAGAAGTCCCATTTCTTAATCAGGCCAACAGTTGGCCCTAATCTTTTCAGAAGAAATAAGCCAGTAAATTTTCAAGATTTCCAACATTAAACCTATAACTTTCTCTTTCACAGAGCAGCAAGCTAGACCAAAGCCATCCAATGGTAAATGGACAGTCTTTCAACTAAAGGTGCTAGGAAAGCTAAATATCCACATGCAAAGAATGAAGTTGGACCATTCATTACCTTATACCATATACAAAATTTAATTCAAAATGGGTCAAAGACTCAGAAGAGCTAAAACTATAAAAATTCTTAGGGGAAAATCTTTATGACATTATACACAGCAGTTATTTCTTGAATGTGCCATCAAAAGCACAGGCATCCAAGTAAAAAATAGATAAATTGAACTTCATCAAAATTAAAAACTTCTGTGCATTAAAGAACATTATTAGCAGAGTAAAAAAGCAACCCATGGAATGGTAGAGAATATTTGCAAATCATATATATGGTAAGAGAGTAAAATCCAGAATATATAAAGAATTACTATAACTCAAAAACAAATAAACAACTCAATTAAAAAGAGCAAAGCTTGAACAGACATTTCTCCAAAGAAGATACACAAATTGCCAATAAAGCACATGGAAAGACATAATGCTCAACATAACTAATCAATAGGAAAATGTAAGTCAAAATCACAATGATATAACTCTTCATATCCATTAGGACAGCTATTATAACTACCTCAACCTACCCCAGAAAAAAAAAAACACAGAAGATAATAAGTGTTGGTGAGGATGTAGAGACATTGTAAACTTGTACACTGCTAGAGGGATGTAAAACAGTGCAGCCACTGTGGAAAACAGTATGGTTGTTCCTCAAAAAATTAACAAAGAATTACCATATGACCCACCCAATTCTACAGATACCTGTACACCCACATTCATTATAGCATTATTCACAACAGCCAAAAGGCAGAAGAAATATAAGTGTCCATGGACAGATAAATAGATCATCAAAATGTGGTCTATACGTATAATGAAATATTACTGTCTTAAAAAGGAATGAAATTCTGATACATTGTACAATATGAATAAACCTTGAAAACATTATGCTAAGTGAAATAAGCCAATTATCAAAAGACAACTACTGTATGGTTCCACTCATATGAGGTGCTGTGAGTAGTCAAATTCATAGAGACAGAAAGTAGAATGGTGGATGCCAGGGGCTGAGGGAGGAGAAAATGAGAAGTTGTTATTGTTTAAGCAGAACAGATTTTCAGTTTGGGAATATGAAAAGTGTTCAGGAGCTACATTGTGGTTGTGGTAACACAACAATATGAACACAACTGAATTGTACCTTTTAAAGGATTAAAATAGTAAATTTTATGTTATGCATACATTAACACAATTTTTAAAAAAGCAATAAGGCAAAGAAGGAGAGGGACTAGACTTGTGTCAGAAGCTGTGGGTTCTAATCTCAGCTCCACATCTGCAACCTGGGAGAACTTCATAAGTGAGCTTGGTTCTATCACACATGGAATAAGCAGTTGGATTAACTTATTCCTAACATCTCATCCAAGTCCCAAATTCTATTCCATGTTCTATATCTATTCCTTGTGTTCATGTGGGTTCAGCAGTGAACAAAATAGGCCAGGTTCCTGTCCTCCTGGAGTTTACATTCCGATGGAGTAGACAAACATTAACTACATACACACATATGTGTGTGTCAGATGAATAAAAATGATGATAGGCTAAGGAGAGAGTGTGACAGAAGTCCTGTTTTAGATAAAGTAGCTAAAGATATGACAAGTGAGCAAAGACTTAAATGATGGGAGAGAGGAGCCATGAGGACAGCTGGGAAAAGGCTCTTGCACAGGAGGAATTGCAAGAACAGTGAAGAGGACATAAGATGGATTCTCACCTGTGCACTGGATTTTAAAATGAAGGTTATCACTGAAGAATTGTACAAGAGTACATTCTTTAAGAGCTCCCACACCCACCCTCATTCCAGAGGGGCTTACCTGACAGTACAGATATAGGTGCCAGAGTCCCCCTGCATGGCTGGCAAAATCCAGAGAGCACCATCCTGGACCCAAATTCGTGTCTCTTCTTTCCCTGAGACCACCCTCATAGAATCATTTTTACGCCACATCAGGTTGACATGGGGACTGGCCGAGGCCCCCAGCCAATACCGCACCTGGGGGCACCTCAGGACGACAGGTTCCCCTTCCACCTTGAAGTCGGTTTTAAAATGCTTGCCACGGAATTGGCAGTTTTCTGAAATCACTGAAGAACAGAGAGACTACAGTCAGGCTTTGTGTCCTAAACCTCCCTTTGATGGGCACATCCAAAGAAGCAGCATTCCCCTAACAAAGTGGTCCATATCCTGGGTACCCCCATTAACTCCTTTTATTAGAAAGGTTTCAAAACTTCTAAATAGAAACTTTGGGCTGCCATCAATTCCAATCTACATTCTGTGGGAAAAGTTAAATCAGGTTCACATGATGCTGAAAAGTAACAATTAAAACATTTGGCCATATTTTTTACTTTCTGACTCATTATTAAAGTAGACCTTATCTGACTTCAGACTTTTTTCTAAAGAGCTTAGTCCTGACAGGATGTGTGATTAAAATCCAAAGTCATCTTTTACAAAGGGCAAAGCACAACTTGTTTGGTTTACTCCTTTGGCACGAATGGCAGATGCCCAGGGGAGCATGGAAGATGGGCTAGAGGAAGCAGTTGCCATTTACCAAGGCAAGACACCTTACTTTTTTTAATTCTTTGATTTTTATTTGCATTTCATTTCTTTATTTTTGTATTATATTTACTGAGGCAACACTGGTTAACAACATTATATAAACTTCAGGTGTACAACATTTTAATTTGATATCTGTATACTCGATTGCATGCTCACTACCCGAAGGCTAGTTTTCCACTACCATATATTTGACCTGCCTTTACCCATCTTGCCATCCCCTATATCCCTTCCCCTCTCATAATCACACCTTGTTTTTTTAAATAACAACAAAATCTCCCTACATAAAACACCTGTTTTCCCCAGAGAAGCTGCAGGCAAGCACTTTCCAGCTCAGTCACTTCTTACCCATGTGTTCCGCAGGCGGAATGGTGAAGGCAGAAACACCCATTATCAACAGGTACAAGAACATTGTTTCCGACAGCTTCCAGAGAGCACAGAAAGTGGAGACCTTAGGTCCAGCACTCAGTAGCCTAGAGAAGAACACAGACGGGTCACCAAGAAGCACCAACATCCAAAGAGAGAACCCCTTGAAGATGTTGCCAGGGGTGGATTCTGGAAGCTTCACTTAATAATAGAAACCTTTTTGCCTAGATTTGTAAACAAGAAAACTCACAATTTGGGGATTTGCTCCCCTACAGCTATAGTCACTGAACACATCTAACATCAAATCCACAGAGCACTTAAAAACAGCCTTGGCCTGGAGGTTCCATACAATAAGTGTCTGTCTCTCCTGAAGTGTGCCTTAGTACTCCCTGCCCCTCAGCCTGAGACCCTCTCCTCAGCTAAGGCCACTGCTTGGGTCCTCTTCTGTTTCAGGTCTCTCTGCTCAAATGTTACTTTCTAATCTTCCTGTATAAAATGGAACCACCCTTCTACCCCAATACTCCACATTTTCCTTTCCTGCTCTATTGCTCTCTGTGGTATTTATGATCAACTGTGACTTCTCTCTCTAGAAGTTAAGCTCTATGTGCAGAGGAATCCTACTTCATTTTAGTCATCATCCTACTTTTTGAATGACTGAATGAGTGAATGAATCACTACAAGTCAAAAGGCTCTCATTTTACTTGTCAGAGAAGTCTTCCTATAGTCTTTATAAATTAATCCTTATGGATGAAGTCTTATTTTACATATAATTCTGACAAATATTTGGGGAGTCTATATACTGCTAACTCTCTGCTATTGGGCATCACAGGGAAAAAGCAACATGAGGTCCAAAAGTGAATAATGTACACAAGTCTATGAAGCATCCCTCCTCCGCATGAATGTCCCCAAGATGTTCAGATGCCTCTGTTTCTCCCTGTAGGCCTTCCCACACTATTTTGCAATTGCCTGTTGTATCCGATAACCATTGCCACAACAATACTGCTAACAAACAACCCCAACACTGATTAGCTTAAAACCACAATCATTTATTCTTGCTCTCAGGTCTATGGGTCAGATGGAAGTTGGCTGCACTCATTTTGGCTGGGTTAGGCTTGGCTCCAAGCTTCAGATGGCATCCAAGTCAGCTCCATGTATCTCCCGTCCTCCTTGAATCAGTGTCTTTCTGGGAGATGGTATTCTCATGTAATGGGAAAATGCAATTGATGTGAGCAAAAACACTCACAGTCTTGCTAAGAACTAGCTTGCTCTTGTCTGCCTACATTCCACTGATCAAAACAAGTCACAGGGCCAAACATGCTATCAGTGGGATGGAGAAATGCCCCCACCTCTAGTGGGAGGAGCTGAAAAGTTACTCCAAGAGGGAAAAGAAATGGGAGAAGTCATGCCATCTGCCATACCTGTTTCTCATCTGGCACCCATGGGTGGGGTCAGCCATGAGGACAGAGCCCTGGTGTTATTTACAGCCTCCATGGCCTACACAAAGCCCCATCCCAGAAAGTACCAGGGAGTACTTTCTGACTGAGAGTCTACTAGAAAGTTGGGAGTGATGAGTAAGTCCAGAAAAAAAAAAAATCCCCACCACCACCCCTCCCCCATTTCCTTGAAGAAATTTGACTTGTTCTCTGTTCCTGGAACAGATTATCATTCTGAATGTCTCACAGTAAACCCAAATAGTTCTTAATTGGCCAAGACAGGGCTATTAAACTGAAGAAATGATCCTTGCACGCTAGGAACCCTCCCTCATCAGTCAGGACCATCAGAAGCACAGTCTCAGAGTTGTAGTCTAAACCCCCATTCTAGAGACCCAGAGTCAGAGGTGGGCAGTGAGATTTTCCCCTTAGCTGGATATCTGCTCCAGGACTATCTCCCCTAAGCTCTTCCTACTCCTACGTAGTCCTATCCTTCACGTGTTTCTGATACACAAATGTTTCTGTAACTTTACCTGTAATACTACCCTCCAGTTCATAAGGACACTTAGAAAAAGGTCATATCAGTAGTAACCAAGTTGCTTTGTCCCCAGTTATATTGGTCTCAGCCAGACTCACTAGTTCTCTGGTTAGGATATGAAAGAAGTAGGAGTTACATACACCAGGTATAACTAATACTGCATATCCGAGTAAATAAAGAAGTCAAAGATTCTGATGCAGGGAATATTGTAACAGTGACAGCTATTGTGCTAAACTCTGAGTATTTGTTCTTCTATTTTACCCCCATTATGTGAATATTATGCCCATTTTACAGAAGAGTATTTGTTCTTCTGTTATATCTTCTATTATAACAGAAGATATAAAGATATAAGATATAAAGATATCTTCTGTTATAATAGAAGATATAACAGAAGAGATATAAGAGCTTAAGTATCTTGGCCAATATCTTATAGCTAGTAGGCAGAGGGTGAAGTTTAAACCCAGGATTGGTGATTCCACAGCCCTTGCTCTTCAAAAATATCATTTCTGTGACAGATACTGCTAGTTTCTTCCTCCAATATCTGTCCTCCCTGTTTCCCCAATAATAGAGCTACCAGGCTCTTAACTAAATAAATCACTATCCTACACAAAGACTGTATTTCCAACCCTCCCTTGCAACTAGGAGTGGCAACATGACAAAATTTGGGTCAGTGAAATGCAAGTGGAAATGTAATATCCTCCTGGGAAGTCTACTTAAAAGTCTCCACCAGTCTTCCTTCCTGCTGGCTCTGTATGAATATGATGGCTGGGTTACAGTTGCCACCTTGGGCCACAGGAAAGGAGCATGGCTTTATGGAGTTGCCTGCCCCCATCCCAGATAGCCTTCTTTTACATGTTCAGGTTTTCTGTCATGCACAGCCAAACCTAACCCCAGTATGTTAACTTTGCAGAGTTTATGAAAAGGACCCTGGGGTAAAAAGCCCTGCCAGGTACTATCAGGTGTTATGTTCTAACTGGTCCTGTTTCTGATGTTCAACATCAGAACTGATAACTTCAGTCATCAGTCTGATTACTGCCCTTGAAAAGTACCTTTAACTCAAAGGCAAAAGGAGCTGTTCGGCCTCCTCTTGGATGAAAGCAGCCTCCCTTCCCCAAGAATCAGGTACAGGCTTAGACTTGGATTATGTGAGGGTTTATGACCATGTTTTAAATTATTTTTACACCAGAAAGTCAGGCAGCATTCTTTCAGGGGCAGTTACTAGCTGAAGCTTCACAGAGCTGCAGAGCTGGAAGAACCTTAGAGATATCTAGTGCCATCACTTTCTTTTCCAAGTGATGCAAATAAGTTGGGTGTTAACCCTCTTCTCAAAATCACATGTCTAGTCAGGGTTAGAAGTAGAGATGTTTCAACAAGGACCCTATTTCAATAAAATAAATACAGGACCCTCAATTTAGGGTCCTCTAAATTGAGGAGGACCCTAATATTGCCCTCCTCAAGTAATAGTCATGCCCCATCCCCCAACCCCCACCCAGGACCCCCACTGCCAGGAAGATTGATTTCTCTCTATGGACTTTGGCAAAATAGCTGCTTTACTATGAACTTTCCAGGAAGTGGCTTCAGACTTGAAACCACAAACACATCATAGCAATTGTTTTCATTAATCAAAACCTCTGAGAAAGGCTGGAACCCAAATTGCCATAGTGTGGGAAACAGTTAAGTTTTTGGCAGACCCAGAGGAAAAAAAATTGTTTGCAGATGTTTGTAGCAAAACATTATTCTCCTTCCTTACTTTCTTTAAATGTGTATTTAAATTACAGAAAATTCTACATTTCTGCTTGAATCTGAGTAGACCTTCTACTGGAAGAAAAAATGTTAAGGGCAGCACATACCAAATATTTGAGTTACAATTCTATCCTTATTTTGGGGGAGGGGGGCAAATAACCATGTTTTGCCATCCCCAATGTAAAAAAAAACAGAGAACTAGAACTAAAAATCAACAGAGCCAGGCATTTAAAAAATGACATAAATGTGTGAAGAGTTGAAGGAAGGAGAAAGAATATAGAAAGGTGGAAAGGACTGATGACACTGCACTGAGTCACAGAGGTGGAAATTCACCCAGAAAATTAAACTTTTCTTTATTTCTATCTTCACCTTCCTTTTGAAAGCTTTCAGGCAACTGAGTCTAAAAACTCTGAGTCAGACCATACAGTCATCCAAAACCAAGGTAACAGATCCTGAATATTTATGAAGTCAAATAGCTATCAAGCCTTAGGCATATTACTTAGTCACCTCCAGTTTGTATAATCAATCCCTAAAAACCCAAAAATGTTGTTTCAGGCATATGGTATAAACCTTCAGAAACACATGAGGAAAATAAATATTTTACATAAAAATTAAGCTTGGAAAAATTCTGTAAATGCTAAAGTAAAACAAAATAAAAAGTATTTTGAACTAAGTCTCTGGAAAACACAGAATGGTAGGAGTTTGGTGGTATGGAAGGAGCTATAGAGAAATATATGACCAGGTGAAAGACAGCTTTTGCTGAAAACTGTCCTTGCTCAAAGCAGAACCCTTAATAGGTTCTCCATAAACTAATTTTGTTCTTTAGAAAAGACAAACTAGTTCCTCCACCCACCAACCCCCAGAATTAAGGGAGTTCAGATCAGCACAGTGGGACTGTTTCTGGTTTGTATGGCTGTGTCAGAATGACAGCATCTCGATGTCCTTGACTCTGGTGGTGCCTCAGAAGACAAATGGCTTACTGGAAGCCATGGCACAGAAAGACCCATCTTTGGCAGAGTGGACTGAATTTCAAGGAGAAAAATTGAACAGGTTAAGACTTGCCTCAACCAATGGCTACACACACTCTCTTTTATTTTACTTTCTGCCAACAAGTATCTTATCCCCCTAAAACCATACCTATCAAAAGTTTTGAACTTGACCAACTTCTTCCCTAAAAATTGTTCATTGACTGAGAGTTTCAGGAAAACAACTCATTTTCCCACTCATTTAAATCCTCTGTTCATATACTTCATTCCCATTAAGGCTGACTCATTCAGAGCCCTCAGCAGGCCAGGCCATCAGCTGAAGACACTTCCTTACTTTCCTCGTTTTTACAGGCCCATTCACAGGCAAACCCTGGACAAGGTCACTCCACTAGCCCAGAACAGTTGCCTTCCTTATCAAAGTGAATGAAAGGGAAGCTCTACCCATTAGGTCCCCAACACCCACAATACAAATCCACCAAGCTTCAAATTCTCCCAGCTTGACAATTGTGTAAGAGGGACCACTGCTATGAATAACTCTAAAGGTCAGAACTCATGTGTTTGGTAGAGCAAATCATCCCTATTATAAACATGAAGCAATGGAAATACAGATACATTAAATAACTTGGGTAAATAACTTACCCAAGGCCACAGAGCTAATGGAATAACAAAGTCTGATCTAAGTCTGAGCCTATACAATCATCTGAATTGATATTCTTTCTCTGCTCTGTAGAACCATGAGAACCTGGAGTTGGTTGGGGCTCCAGAAACCATTGCGCTTAGCAGCTCAGCCAAACAGCCTTCTCAAACCCAACATTCTCTGTAGCTGGACAAGCTACCCTTCTTACAATGGACACTTCCAACTCCAAAAGAGGACTCATGATCAGAAACTCCTCTGTTATTTCTAAATACAAATTTGTTTCCCCCTAAGTTCTACTCATTGGACAGATTCCACCCTTGGGGCAGCTCAGAAGAAGTCTAGATCTTCCAGTAGTCCTGAGACTCAGGGAGTCTATACAGGGAGCACTGTGGAAAGTACATGAACTGTAGAGTCTGACAGAGGAGGGCAGGGAAATGCCTGTCTGCCTTTTTTGCCAGTTGGAGGGTTTGGTGCCAGCAGAAAGATTCTGTTGCCTCTGTGATGCTCAGTCTGCTAATCTGTGAAACAGCTGTAGCCTGACATACATCACAGGGGGGTTAGATGGCATGTGGTATATAAAGAGGTCAACACAGATTTGGCAAAGAGAATGCCCTCAACAAGTGGTTGCTCTCAAAAGTGTTATTACAGAAGCAATCCCCCAAAACTCAGGGAGGTAAGTAAGTTGCTCAAGAACACACAGCTACCAAACCTCAGTGAGAATTCAGAGCTTCCACTGTCTGTATTCTAACTCCTGCTAATAGTCCCTCACACAGCCCAAGAACTGTCTGGTATCATACTCATTAACTTAGCTAACACCAGCTACTATACTGTAAAGGTGTACAATTTTATCATGGAATCAATAAGCCTATGTGCACATCCAAATTATAGAAGGATGTTTGACATGTAAACACACAGTCATAAACACATACACATCCAAAGCCTACCACAGAATTCTGATGCTTTCATTCAGACTGATATCATTGTAAGTCTTTAAGTACACGGGAGATTGAAGCTGGATCTCACCTTCAGTCTGTTAATCAGCTATGTGTTCTTGGGCAAGCCACTTACACAATCTAGGTCACAGTTTCTAAATCACTAAAATGCAAGGGTTGGGATGCTAAGAGCTATTACACATCCAAGGTGTAAAACCCTAGGATTCTAAGTCAATCTGAATTTGAACTCAGTCTTCAGTTTTGGGCACAGCTTCCATTTCTAAAGCACTGAATCAGGGGGCTTAATCAGATAACCACCAGATTGCGTCCACTCATTTGCTTAAGTCCCTAAGAGAGCAAATGACAGAGCCAGGACTCAAGTCTCCTGCGTTGTCCTGAGTATTGGAGTTCCAGCTCATAGGGGTACTCACTGGGTAGTGTTGACTAGTAACTGACACTGTGCTGACAAGGCACAGGAGGTGTTATGAGCAGATGCACACCCTTTAAACCAAATGATGCTTTCAGTGTCTTATAATCTGAGTGTGGCAAACACTTCAAATATTTGAATCATCCATCATCCAGAAAACTTGCCCATTTAAACTATACGACAGGCCAAAGAAACAAGGACAAAAAGAATTTAAACAGTTGAAAAATAGCCAGTAGGATTCTGGCACAAAGGCATGTGTATTTTACTCTCAGGAGAAGGTGGAAGCCCTCTTTCAGAACCTCTTTCTATTTGTGTGGGCGTGGCTATAGTTTCTCAGAGTAGCTCACTGTATTTTCTAAAGATGCCACAGCAACATCTCTCATTCCACAATGTTTCTATTATATGACTGTGCCACCCCATCATCAAAAGTTGGAATCCAGGTCACCTCCCTTGAATGTGGGCCAGCTTGTGACTCAAGTCTAACAACAGAGTGATCTGGGTGAACTCAGAAGATAAGTCAGAAAAAGCCATACAGCTTCCACCTGGTTTCCTTGGGACCTTTGCTCTGAGGGAAACCAGCCACCATGTACAATCTCCTGAGACCACATTGCGAGGGATACCACATATAGAGGATCAGGGTGACAGTTCCACCTATGTATAGACTCACAGGAATCCCCTCAAAGGTGCCAGCTATTTAAAGCCATCTTAGACTCTCCAGCTGAGAACCACTGTTTGAACTCAATTGAACCTCATGAAGCAGCAGAATCACCTAGCTGAATTCTCAAATTCATGACCTATAGAATATGAATTAGAATAAAATATTTGTTTTAAGCTACTAACTTGTGGGGCAGTTGTTATGCGGCAATAAGTGACCAAAAATTCTTAATCAAAAGCAGATTTGAGGTAGCAAATTAGAAACAGGGAGAGGGCTGGTGTAAGAAAACACACAGAAACATGTGGCAGCTGATTGACCGATAACAGGGGAGACAAAAAACTATTAGGACAGATGCAAGAACCAAAGAGCACAATCAGAGGCCTTAAGAGCAGACACAGTTTCCTCCACTTCACTGTGCTCTACTGAGGATATCAGGATATCAGAGCACAAAACACTCGATGTTCATAATGAGTCCCCTGAATCATGAAGAACAGCTTAACTTTTGTTCAAAACCCACTTTTCCTAGGATGAAACAGTGTATAACATATGCAATAAGGAGAATATTATAATTATCTTCCAATGTATTACCTTTTTTACTATCTTTGATGCTTCTACCACTCTGACCCCAAGAAAATGCAAGAGCAAGGGCTTCCTCACAAAGGAGGGAAGGAAGTGAATATGACATAGAGGAATTTTCTTCCTGGTAGGAAGGGGAAGTAGTAGAAAGGCTCTGGGTCTCCAGGGTGAAAGGCAAGAAGCCACAAGAGGAAACAAACAGATTCTACTCCCTTTTCTGGGTTCAAAAACTGTGCCAACAGAGAAAAGGTAGAAGAGAGGAGGAAGCTAAAAGCAGAGGCACTTTTGCTTTGCTTTCACACTGGGTCTCTCAGGGAATTCTACTGTAGTAAAATAAGAAGCTATTGCCAAATGGTGACATTAGGGAAGGATAAAAATAATGGCATGGCGTGTTTAGGTAGAGAGATCTAATGTTAGTTCCCTGCTAGCTTCAGCTCTTCACCAATGGAGAAAACATCCAGATGTTTCTCTATGCTTCGCATGGAGAATGGGAAGTAAACTGAGATCTGGGCTGATATAGGGCCACCATGATGAAGGGCAAGGTAACCTAGAGTGGAGACTGCAGGATACTCAGTCCATGAGGAGCACTGTGGCCAAATGTGGAAATATGTGCTTATTAGTTGGTGAATAACCAGTTACTTAAGCCCTGAGCTCTGCCCACTCTGGTACCCCAACTTCCCTGGTGCTCCCTGGAGATCCTCATGGTCCAGCAATAGTACTGCAGCAACTATTCTGACTAGTTGGTGTTTGTGTCCTGCTGGTGGGTGAATATTTTGAGTATCAGTTGCACAGGTGGCCAGTCTAAGCTGGGGGAGAAATGATGACATGGCCAGGATGCAGAGGACCTGTGGAGCCAATGAGAAGTACAGTGGGACCACATCAGCCATAGCATTGGCTCTCACTCAGTTGAAATACCACACCATAAGTTTTTCCAGCCATGGAACTCAAAAGTAGTTTCAACAGGACACCCATGACAGCCAGGCGAGGGATTTCTCCCTGGAAGCCAGCAAAGGCTCATAGGCCAACAGGTGTGGACTAGCCACCATCCCTTATCATGCCTTGGAAACACAGCTTCTCCTATGCTTGGATGCTTTTCTGGCTAGAAGAAGGTGGCAAGGTGAGAAATTCTGAAAGACAGAGAATCTACCTTCAAGAGATTGAACAGTTCCAAGAGAGGCAGATTTGAGCCCACCAAGATGGGGATAACATGTAGTGATAGGTTTAATTCCTTTTTCCTGATGAAAAAGAGTCTCAGGAAATAGACAAATGAGACTCTTATTAGAAGAGCTAATAAAGATACATTTTCATGGCATTGATTTGCAATGAGTATATGTTTTGACCATGCTACATACATTTTACAAATATTTCTGTCCAAAATTGTTACATCATCAAAATAGATGGCATTTTCTTTTTATGCTAGAAGATCATCTTCACTCTTTGGAAGATGTGCCCACCTGGAGTGATTTGACCTCTAAGAGTCACAGAAGGCAGCACCTTTCCTCAGCCCTGTGTCCAGCATGGCCAGGAGAGCAAACAGAGTCATACACAAAACATACACAAAACATCAAAACCCCAGTTGGTTTTTATCTGTACTACATGGATAAATCTCTTTCTGCAAAAAAACAGTCTTTAGGCTGATGATGGCCCAGACTTACAGGTTTTTCAGAGGCCCAAAAAGTCCCACCAAGAAAACATTTACTCTACCCTGGGGCTAGGATCAGTGATGCATTCACTCACTTGTCCCTCGTGGCTTCTCTCCACTTTCTGATGCTAGCCAGTTTGTTCCCTGGTGGTAAGAACAGCTCCCTGACACTGAGCCAGCTGAAATCCTGGTGATTACCCCACCACTCCAACTGACCTACTAGATAACATTATGTGGTAGAGAGAACCATGTGCACCAATATCTTTCTATTTTGAGATACACAAAAGAGTTCATTTCTTGACTCCCTTAAAGTTAAGCATGGCCACATGACTCGTGATAGGCATGAAAAGTAAGTGGGAAAGATGTGGGCCATTTCCAGGCCTTCCCATTACTCTTCTGGTGCCCTACCCCCCACCCTCTCTTCTGTCACCATGAACCCTGAGCCCTTATTTGCTAATAGCAATCACATAGAATGGTCAGGCCATCCTGATAGGAGGCTGAGGTCTACTATCTATGGATCCACTTCCTCACTCCTGAATATCTGTTTCTTCTTCTGTTAAACAGAAGAAACACCTATTTCCCACCACAGAACTAGTATCAAAACAATCAGAATCAAATGGATGATCTCTGTAAGCTGTCTTTTTAAATATCCTCAAAAGGCTATGATGAGCCATCACAATCAGACACAGCTGGCCAATGATGATATATAGCATGAGCAAAATAAACTTGTGTTGTATTAAGTTACCAAGATGTTTGAGGTTATCATTGCAGTATAACTGGGACTGGCATGCATCAAAGAGAAGAGCTGGGATATCATGTTCATTTTCTATTGTTATGTAGCAAGTTGCCACAAAGTCAGTGATTTAAAAGAACCATTTTTTTTTTTGCTCACATTGCTGTGGGTCAGGTGTCTGGTCTCAGCTTGGTTAGACTTTCTGCTCAAGGACTCACAGACTTATATCAAAGCTAGTAGTCCTGTTCCAAGTGCAAGTGTGTTGGTAGAATTAAGTTTTGTCATTCTACAGCTGAGGTCTCTACTTTCTTGCTGGTTGCCAGTGAAGACCATTCTCAGCATCTAGAGGCCACCCACCATTCCCTGCCCCATGGCCCTCTACACAACATGACAGTTTGTTTTCTCTAGGTCAATAGAAGACTCCAGATACTATTTCACATTTCTCTGACCTCTCAGTTCTGATGTCTAGACTTTCCTTTAAAAAGCCCACCGATTGTTTCAGACACACCCAGGATGATCTTCCTTTGGATTAACTTCAAGTCAACCAATTGAGGACTTAAATTACATCTGCAAAATTCCTTCACCTTTGCCCTATAAGGGAAATGAATCATGGGAATGACATTCCATCATATTCATATATCCCATCCTCATTCAAGGGGACAGGGCTTAGACAAAGCCATGAGTCAGTGAGGGTCACCTTAGAATTCTGCCTACCTCAGACATTTAAGAAAAGGTTCTTAATATTAGCACTAGGTGAATATTAGCACTAGGAAATTTAGGATCCATTCAAAACTTTGCATTAACTTCTTTCTTGCTCCCAAACAAAAAAACCTCACCACAAATATTCTGAAACTTTGCTACTTGAAGTGTGGTTCACAGCCCAGCAGCAAGGACATGACTTGGGAGAAATGCAAAGTCTCAGGATCCACCTCAGACTAGAGAGTCAGAATTATCTGCATAGTAACAAGACTCCCAGGGGATCTGAGATGCACTGATTATTAGTATTAGATAATTCTTAAACAAAGTAGGCGCATGAAGTGAGAGCCAATGTTCAATCCTTGTGCTCTGCTCACCCCAGCCCTCTCAGAATGGCTTTTGAAATTTTGCTGTCAGAACCTCAAAAGCTGATGATGATGACAATTATGATGATATTGATAGTTAACAATTACCAAACATCCACCAAGAAGTAGGAAAAATTTGAAAATGTATTATTGTTTTAATTTTTCAAATATATATGAATTACATACTATTGTTTTCATTTTAGAGATTAAGACATTGAGGATTACAAAAGTTAACTAACTCTTCTGAGGAAACATATAGAAGTGGTGAGGCCAGGATTTGATACTCATTCCTTCAATTTAGGGTTACAAAGTCATATATTGTCACAAGTTGTCAAAGCTAACAAACTGGGAGTCACAGACCAATTCAACTTATATATATGCATCATTCAGCCAAAGTGTTGGTGTTATTTTTCATTGCCTGTCTTTTCTGAGGAACAAGCACAGTCCAGCTGACCACAAGCCCTGTCACTGACAGCCTCACAGATTTGACTTACTGCATGGATCCTGAATACACTCAGATTTGCAATCCCCAGTTAAGTACAAGTATTCTTAAATTTCCTCTTGACATTTCATGAAAAATTTGGATGGTATGAATACTGTCTAGAGATTCTTAAAAATAACAAAGAACCCTGTTCTCTAATCCATCCTTTTCTTCTGATGAATGAAACTAGCATCCAAAAACATCAAGTTATGAACTTCTGGATTACCCAGCTGTTTGTTGTCAAACAATTGGACTTTGAAGGTTGGAGTAGGAGTAGAGATGTTGAAGGGAAGACCTGTTGTCAGGGCATGAAAGAAGCTCCCAGGCCAACTGGGAACAAATGGGCAGAGACCTCCTTCTTACTTTTTGGGATAATCAAAGAGGCTAAAAAAATGAAAAATACCATTAAAATGGATAAGACTGCGATGAGATTTGAAGGAAGGGGCACTCTTTTATACCATCCTAGGAAGTGAAATCACGCAATCTGTGTTGGTGGAAAGGAATGCACTGTTCTCTTTGGAACGTAGAGTTCAGAGACATAGGACAGAAAGAGAGTGCGCTTGGTGGCAGTGGGATGGACTGCAGAGAGGAGGCCAGCAGCATGGCATCACAGACATGAGCTGCTGTGATGGACTGGGAAGTTCAAGCCCTGCAACTGCCTCAGCTTACAGAAGAGAAAACTCAGAGATGATTGGTATAGCTGCAGCCTGGAGGTAGGAGGCTCCTGATGGAGCTGGGGTTCCAAGAAGATGAAAAGCTTCCAAAGGGGCACAGAATTCAAGAGGGAGGATGTCTAATAATGAGAGCAGGCACTTCGGCAGCACCACCTTGTGCCAGGCACAATTCTAAGTGCTTTTTTTGATTCAGATTCATGTACTCTTCCCACCACCCTGGTGGTCCTCCTCCTCATTAAGATCACAGTGAATGGATGGAGAAACTGAAGCACTGAGAAGGTAAAAATAAATTCTGTAATTTGTTTCATTATAATAGAGATACAAACATATTTTTTAAGGAATCATGCCCAGTTTATTATTATTTCATGAGAATATTCAAGGTAAACATACCTCTTCCTGGCTGTTGATTACTGGTAAGCTGCTGGCCCCTGGGTGAACGACATGTACTGAAATGGCACTCCATAGTCATTAAAGTACAGAATATTTTAAAGACAGTTATATTATGAACACATCCATGGCCTCATACAGCTAGTAAGAGGCAAAGTCAAAACTTGAACCCAGACCCTTTAGCCCCAGGGCTCACACTTTTCCACCAGACTACTCGTGGCTCTTCTGAGACAAGCATGAGTGCTGGTACCCATCTGGCCTCCGGAACCAGTGTTAGAAAACCAGTGTTAGAAAATTATACTTACTTTGAAAAAGAAAACATGCCCCACTAGAAAATCCCATGATCCTCCTAAAGAAGAAAATCTCTGAGTTCAGTGTAAGTTTCACAGGCACAGCTTCCCATGGCGCGGGGACCTGTACACAGCAATTTGTTTCCTCTCATGGAATCCCACAGCACTTTGCCTGTCATTTTGACTTATCAAATGTCCTCAGAAACCATCTGATCTAGTCCCTTTGGTGACAGAGAATCTGAAGACCTAAAAAGCCAAGGTTGTCTTCACATGGGTGAAGGTCACAGAAATGAGGATGGTCACCCAGAGGAGACACATGAGGTCCAGAGATATCAGGAGAACTGCCTGAGTCTCCATCCAGAAATGGAGCTCTGGAATCCTTACTCACAGGTCTGTCTCTCCTCACCCTCCCTTCCTCTCTCAGAAGCCTCTTACCTGCAGCTCTGCATTTTTCACCTTGTTGCTTCCTGCCTGGGGAAGGCTGGCAGGCTTGACTTTTACCTCAGTGGAAGCTCAATGTTCAGGGTAGGGATATATATTCTCATCCTCCAGGGATTTCCTAATCAGGCTGTGTCACTCTCTCTGACTGGGTGATTGTGGACACACCTTTTCCCTCTTGACAGGGGAGCACCCCAGGCTATTGAGCTGGATGCAAGATCACTCAGATGGGGAAGTGACTGAGGAAACTCTGCGTAAGTTTCCCTATTTTTTTTTCTTTTGGTTTGTGACGCTAAGACTTATGTACTTCCAGCTGAGAGGTGGTTTTAAAGTGGTGTGTACTTTGACCAACTGAGGCCCTATTAGAGAGAAAAGGACTTTTAGTCTTTAATCAGTGGGATGGGATTTAAGGAAGATTAAGCTTTGAATACCCCCAAAATGAAGTTGGTTGAGCAAGGGGTAAAAGTTACACTGTATCTATGTTTATTCTTTTTCCAAGGACAGAGGGAATATTTGTGTTTGTTCCATATTACATCATGGTAAGATTAAAGAGCGAGTTATAGATTTAGGGTGAGGCCAAGTAAGTTTCAAAGGTATAAATTCACTCCAGCAGGAAAATCTCACCAGATATCATCATCCCAGGATAACGAGCATGAAAATAACTGAGCTTTCTCTACACTCTCTATGGTCACAGACATCAAGCATCCCAGTCCTAGCTGACTTGTCTTGGTTGGGATTCTAGTCACTAAATAGCACAAGGGAAGCACACAGCTTAATATAAGCAAAGAGAGGAAGTGAAATCATGCAATCTGAATTTGGCCATGCTGAAATATAACTGCTAGTCTTGTGATCCATAAAGAGGAATTAATATAACCTCAAGTCTTGCTATGGGAAAACTCCATCACAGAGCCACAAGAATTGCTTGAGAAGGGCTTTCAAGAACTCATGCCTCAGACCCAATAGTCAGCTGAAAGTCCCCAGTCTGCAGTCACACTCAGGGAATGATGGCTGCCTTTTCTATATCCCTTCATTCCCACCCAGGGCCTACAAAGTCCTGATCTTACCATCTCAGCTACATTGGCTCAATTTCTCCACCAACTGATGGGAAATAGATCAGGCACAGAATGTCCCAAAGTATCTTGAAATCCCCTGAGGTTTTAGGTGAAAGTCACTCAGGATGTTTATTGCAAGGGTTGAAGTAATGAGTCTTCACTTTTTAGACCCAGAAGGCATTTCCAGAGTCTATTCGGGTTCAGAAATCAGCAGTATCCTCCGAAAACCCTTTTGGCAAGATTCCAACCCCTTTCCTTTCTGTGATGTGGAGGCCAGAGGTTTGGAGAATGTGAGAAGGGCAGGCGAGGAGGAGGACATGTGCTGGCCTCTCTGTCATGTACTGTAATGGGGACTATTTGTCCCTGCTTTTAGGAGACAGCCTCTGTTATATTATACCCATAAATTCACTCATATGTAGCAGATCAGAGTCCTTATATTTGATTCAAGAAAATATGGTGTGGAGGAGACACCGTTCCATGACAAGACAGCTATCTGACCTGCAAGATGGCTCTGGACCAGAAAAAGGTTGCTTGTTGCAAACCTCCCTAAGAGCCTGTCTGATCATAACTGATATTCATTCTGACTTAAATCAATGCCTACTTCCCACTACATACTTGCTCCTGGTTGTCTGGCCGAGTCAAGCATGTAAAGTAATTTCCTGTACCTGGCAGCATTCACATCCTAGTACCCATCACTTTGCCCTTTCTGTCCTGGATAATTCTTTGGCACCTGCCAAGCAGCATGGGGATCCATTTCTTCTTGCAGCCACCCAAGATGCACTCCATAGATTAAGTTTCTCTTGGTAAACTCAATTAATTACTAGCAGGAGTGGCCAATCTCTTTTCCTCGGTCTTTCCCTGCTCTCCCTTAGGAGATGTATTTTCAGTCCCAGGACTTTTCCCTGGGTCTGCATGCAGAAGCATATGGTCATTAAATCCATAAGGCCAATTTGGCAGTCATCCCCCATAAAACTGAAAATTTTAAGGCCTGCTATGCTCATCTAGACAATAACAGAAAATAAGTTTGTATCCTAGAGGCAAGAGAAAAAATGTTCCCTTATATAAATAATATACAAATTAACATAGTCAAAATGGAAATACTGACTGCAGTGGCTTTGCTTTCCTCATCCATAAAAAGAGAAGGCTGAGGTGAATGAGATCTCTATTAGATCCTAGATCTGCTGTAACCAGTTACCACATATTGTAGCTTCAAACACCACCAATTAATTCTCTTCTAGTTCTAGGGGTCAGAGGTCTGATACAAGTCTCAGTGGGCTAAAATCAAGGTGTTGATCAAGGTCATTCCTTGTGAGGCTCCAGGGGAAAATTGTTTTCTTTCCCCTTCCAGCTTCTAGAAGTTGTCATCATCCCTGGGCTGTCCCCAGCACATTACTTTTTCTCCCCCTCTTCCATCATCGTGGGGTCTTCTTTTTCCTGACACTCTTATAAAGACCCTCATGATTATCCCTGACATCCTTAATTTAACCACATCTATAAAATCCCTTTTGCCATATAAAGTAACATAGTCATCAGTGCCAGGGATTAAGATGTGGCCATGTTTAAGAGACCAGTATTCAGCCTCCCACAAGCTCCACCATTCCTTCCAGTTCTCACAGTTTGTGCTTTGTGATCATAAATAGAAGCATAGAAAATGGTGCTATATAACTATGGATTGAAACACAATTTCCTTCACACCTAAGGGCTAAGGCTGTCTAGAATATATAGAAAGAGTATGGATAGAGCTTCTGAGAGCCACAGGAGAGATTTTATTTTGCTAGTCAATTCAGACAAACTCCAATGTCTTTTATGAAAAGGCCTTTTCTTTCCAGCCTTTCCTTTTGCTTCCTTCTTTTCACGCTGGTTTTTAGTGAGAGACACTGGGAAGGGGTGAGAATTCCAGGGCAACCATGACACTAACAGCCACAGTTACTCTCTGCCTCCAACCTCATATAGGACCTAGAGTGAGGAAGGGAGGAGAGCTGGAAGCTGGTCCCATTTCATGCTTACTTTCCCTCCCCAGGGCACCTGGGCTGGATCCAGGACTGAATGCCCCAGAGCTCTTTGGGTCCCTGCTCCTCCAACCACAAGCAAGCCTTCCCTCCACGTGGTTCTCAAGAGGCACAGGCAGGCCCCACCTACTCTTATTTAAGGACCACTGTCCCTAAATAAGATGTGCATAGAATGCTCCCTGAGGGGCCCTGCTTCTCTCAGCCTTGTCCTGTTACCTCCTGGGTCTGGGATCTGCCAGTGTTGGGGACCTGGTCTAGGTTGAGAAACAACCTAGACGCCAATCTCCTAGGGCACTGACAGGCTTTCATTCTGTGACCTGTGGGAGAATTGAAAAAAAAAAATTCCTGTTATTTCCTGTTAATTCCTGTTCCAGCAAAATCAGAAAAGGGAAATATTTCTCCTGATAGAGCCATGATCTCTCTCATATTATTCATTCTATTATTCTGCTGCAGAGCTCCAACTCACACGTCCCCCCAACAAAGGCAGGCAGAAGGACTTGCTTGCCAACAGTCCCAGCTTCTTTGCGATCTGATCCAAACTGAAAGAATAGACCAAATCATGATGACTTCATGCACATAGTCAAGTCCATCTAAGGTACAATGTCTTTACTATACATCAGAGCTAAGAGCTGCTGCCACCTGTGACAGCTGACATTGTGCATCTCTCACCCGTGCCAACATAGAGCCCCAGATCAAAGTATAGAGCTGAGACCTGCAGGTTGTCCTCATAGGAGGCCACCACCCACCAGCTGTTTTTGTCGGGATTCTATTGGATCCTCCTGGCTCCTGTTGGAAATAAAAAACACAAGTAGCTGAATTCTTAAATTGAATTTAGACTCATAGGAAAAGTGGTTTGAAAAAAAAAAGTGGTCCCTAACCTAGGACTCGTGTGTGTGTGTGTGTGTGTGTGTGTGTGTGTGTGTGTGTTGGGTTTTGGAGTTTTTTTCTTAATGAAGTGCTACACTGCTACACTTTACGTGCACTCCCCCAGAGCCATGCCAGTCTCCCAGTGCTACTGCTTACACAACACTTACTTTTCCCAGCTACCACTTGGCAGAGCTTCAGCAGGTAAGGAGAGAAAGACCCCAGCCACCACAAAAAAATTTGAAAAAAATTCAAAGCACACTCTCAGGGCATTAAAGATCTATGCCAAAATGGAGTCATAGGTATCAGGTTGTATTGTAAATGTTTGTTTCTAAATAAGTCCTTTAGGATTCATCCCAACCTCAGTGACTCAGTGCATAAAACTCAGAGGTAAAACTTCAAAGTCACCATCCATAGCCTTTGTGACTGTGAGTCTTGGGTCAAACAGCCTTTCTGGCCACCCTCACCCACATCCCCACCACCTCCAACCCTAATATATCCCCAGCTCCCATAGTATCTTCTAGTGGCCAGGCGGTTCTTCCCTTGAATCACGAGACCTTTCTCTGCTTTCTAATAATTTCTGAGGAACATGTAGAACATTCAGCTCAACAGACATCTGAGCCCCGTGCTTCTGGAAGCAGTGATGTGATGGGGCTTGAATTATCCTGTGAGGCCCCAAATGCACCCACTGCCTTCTCATCCATGTATTGTGTTACACAAAACAGCCTAGTTCTCCTGACATGCACCCACACTTCATGCAGAGCCTGATTTCCATTTACCATCTTCAAAGCACCCACAGCCTGCAGGGCTAGCAGTCCTGGCAGGCTCAGTGCTTAGACTCAGCAGGCTCTGGTGACTGGAAAGGGCTTTGACTGATGTTGATCATAGAGGACATGTTCCTTAACATCGTGTCATGGGCTGGCACATCAGCCTTCATGGCAAATAAAGTACATGTACTTCCCACATCACCCCACAAAAGTTATTGCCTTAGCCTGCTCAGGTCCACGGGTGGCAGTGATACACACTGCTGCAGGTGCCTCAGTCCATGAGCTATAGAATCTGACTGAGCTTAGAGGACAGGAGCAGGGGCATATCACTGTAGACTTCATGGACTAGACATTGATTTTAAGAGACTTTAAAACGGACCTGAGTGAATACTGTAGCCCAGCTCAGAGCCATCCACTCCCCATTGCTCTGCAAACCACCCTGTGTTAACTACATCTTCTATTTATCATGTCTTTATTTTTTTCCCACTTCTCTGTTGCTTTGACATCTGGAGACAGTCTGACCCCTTGAGGGACTCGTCAAGTCTTAGAGATGGGAAAAGCTTACCCACAAGCACACCTCTCAAGAACAAACCAACCCAGAACCCACACCCAAACCATCTTCAAACGTGTCCACTTCTATGTATGTAGTTCCCCATATGGGGGTCTTTTTCTCCTTCAAATAGAACATCTTTTGAGGCATTCCAATCTCGTTGGGATGAAAACACTTTTTTTTTACATCCTGGCAGGGATAGCCCAGAGCTCAGCAAAGGGCAGAGCAGTGTAGAGGGCAAAGCACATGCTTCCACATGGGAAAGGGATGAGCCAGGGCAGCAGAGGCAGGGCCACAAAACAGTGCAGCTCAAGGAGGGTTGGGTGGCCGTAGGCAGCACTTCTCAAGAGCTGTGCTCAGACCAAGGGCAGCAGCACATCCAAGGAGCTTGTCAGAAACACAGACTCTGAGCTCCCCCTCAGAAACTAAATCAGAAACTAGGAGAGGGACCAAATGGCAAGCGTTTAACAAGAAAGCCCCCTAAATGATTCTAATGTTGATGAGACTTTGAGAAGAATTATCCCAGTGATTCTCCACTATGGCTGCACATGAGAAGCTTTTAACAAACACTGATACCCAGGGCCACTCTCACACCAACTAGGCCTTGAAAAGGGTGGTCTGGGGCAGTCAATTATTTCAAAGCCTGTGGTTTTCATGCATTGCCCATCTCAGCTAAGAGCCACTGCCTGAGGACTTGAGCCACTCACATTCTCTAGGGCTGCATCTTTGGCTCCTGCAGGGAGAAAAATCAAATGAGTAAAAAAATTCCAATGCTGACTCATGGATGACATTTAAGAAGAAGGACAAGAGAAACTAAGAAAATAATTGCATTTACTATTGCAACAACAACAAAAAATAAGGTACCTAGGGATAAATTTAACCAAGGAGATAAAAGACCTATACTCAGAAAACTATAAGACACTGAAGAAAAAAATTTAGAAAATACAAATGAGTGGAAGTATATACTATGTTCATGAATTAGAAGAATTAACATCATTAAAATGCCCATGCTACCCAAAACAATCTATAGATTCAATACAATTCCATTTAAAATACCAATGGCATGTTTCACAGACCTAGAACAAATATTCCAAAAATTTTTATGGAAGCCAAAGAAGACCCCAAATAGCTTCAGCAACTTTGAGAACCAAGAACAAAATTGGAGATATCACAATACCTGATATCAAACTACACTACAAGTCCACCATAATCAAAATAGCCTGTTATTGGCATAATAATGGGCATATAGATCAATAGAACAGAACAGAGATCCCAGAAGTAAACCCATGCCTTTATGGTCAATCATTACTTAACAAAGGAGGCAAGCACATACAATGGAGTAAAGACCACCTCTTTAATAAGTGGTATTGGAAAAATTGGACAGGTACATGCAAAAAAAAATGAAACTAGACCACCATCTTACACCACAACCAGAATAAACTCAAAATGGATAAAAGATTTAGATGTAAGTCTCAAAACCATAAAAATCCTAGAAGAAAACATAGGCAGTAAAATTTCAGATATCTCGCATAGCAACATTTTTGCCAATATATCTCCTAGGGCAAGGGAAACAAAGGAAAAATAAACAAATGGGACTACATCAAACTAAAAAGCTTCTGCAAAGCCAAAGAAACCATCATCAAAATGAAAAGGCTGCCAACTGTATGGGAGAACATATTTGCCAGTGATATATCTGATAATGTTTTAGTTTCCAAAACATATAAAGAACTTACATAGCTCAACACCAGGAAGACAAACAATCCAATTAAAATATGGGCAAGGAACCTAAATAGACACCTCTCCAAAGAATATACAGATGGCCCTTAGACATATGAAAACAGTGCTCAATATCACTAATTATCAGAGGAATGTAAATGAAAACCACAATGACGTATCACCTGCCAGAATAGCTATCATCAATAAATCAAAAAACAAGTGTTGTCTAAGATGTAGAACCCTTATGCACTATTTTGGGAATGTAGACTGGGTAGCCACTGTGGAAAACAGTATGGAGTTTCCTCAAAAAAGTAAAAATGGAACTGCCTTTTGATCCAGCGATGCTACTTCTGGAAATGTATCCTAAGAATCCTGAAACACCAACTCAAGATTATATGCACCCCTATGTTCATAGCAGCATGATTTACAATAGCCAAGATCTGGAAACAGCCTAAGCGCCCATCAGTAGATGCATGGATAAAAAAGCTGTGGTACATTTACACTGCCATGATTGGATCTGGAGATTGTAATGCTAAGTGAAATAAGGCAGTCTGTGAAAGACAAATACCATATGATTTCACTTACATGTGGAATCTAATGAATAAAATAAACTGATGAACAAAATAGAAACAGAGTTATGGACACATGGAACAGACTGACGGCTGTCAGAGAACAGACTGATGGCTGTCAGAGGGGAGAAGGGAGGAAGGAACTTGATAAAAGAAGGGGAAGGAATTAACCAAAGAACATAATGCATAAACCATGGACATAAGCAACAGTGTTGTAATGGCCTGAAGAAGGAGCAAAGCAGAGGCTGGGTGGAGGTGGGAAAAGAAAGAAAAAATGGGGACAACTGTAGTAGCATGAACAATAAAGAATAAAGGGAAAAAAGAAGGAGAAAAACAGATGGAATTAAGGTTGCTGAGCTAGATCATAAGAGGCCTCACAGAAGAACAGAACTTTTAGGGTCTAATACCTGAATCCACTCAGGCCAAACACAGAGATCAGACTCCAGCTATGGGCAAAATCCCTATGCATTCATTTCACTAATATCTTTTTGGGTTCCTGCTTCAGCCCAACATTGATCTAAGCCCTAAGAACTCACATTCTAGTAGAGAAAATGACTAATAAAGATGTGAATAAATCAATGTTGATTCATAACAGCAAGGTGCCGGTTAACCAATAACCAATACTAAAGTCCTCTGCACAGGACAGTTTCTTCCACCAGGTAGAGACATTCAAATGTCAATTCTCATTGGATTTTATCTCAGCAACCAGCATTACATCTCATACCCACAGAGTCTCCAGTGCATTACCTCATTCCCCTTGGGATGTCTAAGCCTTGACTTAATTCCACTAATCCAGTGAAAGTAGGGGTGTCAATAATGCTGACACTTTTGCAACAGGACTAGAGTGAAATGTCTTCTGATTCTACCTGTATTAAAAAAAGGTTGCTAAGTAAAAACAAATAATTTATAGCAAGCACACTTGACATACTTATGAAAAATAATCACATACCATATGTAAAGTGATGATGCATTGATAACAAATCAGAATCATTTGTTTCAGGTGTCTCAGTTCAGAACACTCTGTTAACCTGGATCTATTTCCAGATTGTACTGGACAAGCTTCCAGCTGCTTTTTCAACATATACATCCCCTCACTAATTCAGGTAGATCTGCTTCTCAAAACAATGGCTGAGAATCAAATAGGAAAGTAAATGGTCTCTTATCTGAATCATGTATTTATACCTTTCTTACCTAAATCATGTATTCATGCCTTTCTTACCTGAATCATGGGTTCATGGCTTTCTTACCTGAATTACCATGCCTTCTTCTTGCTTACCCACCCAATCAATGCCTCAGGAGAGAATAACCTGATGGTCATCCTGGACACTCTATCAGTGACCAAAGTGACCAAGAAGAAAATGTTAGGGTCACATACAAGCAGACATAACCACCTTACTTGCTTTCTTGGTCTTGTACCTGGAAAAGTCAGCCCTGGGAAGGGGTGCTGAGGAACTCCATTTCCAGGTCCTGGTTGTAGTGAGGAGGAATCTGTTGGGTTCTCTAGGATTCAGGCAACCAGCTAGTAGTCCTCTGGTGATCTTAAAACCCACTGAGCTGCCCAGCCCCAAGATGTGGCTTCTCTGGACACTGAAAGACAGAAGAAGCCAGCCAAGCCCACTCCAACAAGCCCCAAAGACTTGATCAAGCTTTTTGGCCATCTTTGACCAAATACTAGTGGAACTAAGTAAAATAGTAGCTGAAGCTTACTTCGATCTTCTTGTGTTATGTTCTTACACTTAGAAATTCATAGATCCATAGACTCTCAGAGTGGGAAGAGGCTTGGGGCCACCCCAGAGCACTTTGTCCCTCTGTAGTTGAGGAAGCTACATGGTGGTGGGATTTCACCCAAGTTAAAGAGGGAGGGCTGAAACCATCCCCTATTCTCCAATGAGTATTCAAGTCTTGTTGGCTTTGATAACAATTTTTTGAAGAAGCAGGTAAAGAAAATCATTTTCCATACTAAGCTGTGTGCTTTCTGGGTACAGTTGGCTCCCTTCATCTGTACAGGCCAGGCCATACAATGCCTCACTAGAGTCTTATCCCAGAGCCATCTCTGAGTCCAGGCAGACTCAGGTTCCTAATCCAGCTTCAAATACTCAGCTGCTCTCACTCACAGAGCATTTGCTAAGTGCTTGACTCTATTCAAAGCACTTTATTCACATACTGAGTTATTCAATCATCCTAACAGCCCTATGAGGTAAACATTATGATGTATTAATGTGGGGGGGTGGGTTCCAGCTGCAGGACCCCCTGTCCATCGCATATGAGAATAAGTCTACCAAGACATGATCTGCTTGGGAAGGAAAGGTAGCCTATCTCTCAAAGGAGAAGGGCCCAGAGCCTTTTCCTCAATGGGCTTTTATTGGGCTTGTTTGCACAAGAATACAGGTAAAGTTCATTAACCATTATCAGGGAGGAAGGATCAAACAATAGATAACAAAGAACTCTGAGGGCCCATTCCAAGTCAGCGTCTGACAGCTAAAGAGCAATAAAACTTTTGAGGACCCTTATCTTTTTGCTTGGACCCTTATCATTTAATTGAGAGCATTCTATACAAAGCAGGTTTCACAGGATTTTACATATTCTTTCTTAGGCCTGATTGCCTGGGGATCCCACTGGACATGAATAACCAGGCTGAGGTATAATAATGTTAGGTGCCAAGAAAGACTGGTAGTGTGAGAAATCCACCTAGAAAAAGCTCTTTGTTTATCCAAAGGCCAAGTGGCAGCCTGCTCTGCTCCCAGCCAGTACTCTCTGCTCCACCAGTATGCACAGCCCCACCCTGGGTGCTGGAACGAGCCTACTTCAGTCAGAAAGGATTTAGGGAGCCCCAGGCTACTACTGGATCCTTTCTAGTCAACCTCACCAGGCCTCTGACATTATTCTTGACTTGGCCCTACCCCAAGTCAGGCTGGGACCTGCAGGAACTGCTTTCTGTCTATGCACAGGCATCTAGGGCCAGGTGTCTCAAATGAAGGTGGTGGGGAGAGATCAGAGGCCAAGAAACTGGTGCAGGAGCTTGGCAGGTAGTAACATCCACAGAGGCAAGGTGGGTGAAGTATAGGGTAGTTGGGTGGGGAACAGAGGGAAGTCTGAGTTGGTGAAATGGGACCCTTTTTTCCTTCTAGAGATATCCTTGGGCACCTGCTAGAGTGGTTTTTGTGGCTGGGATGGCCTGGCAAGACAGACCCCTAAGGAAGCAGGTAGTCCCCACAGTTTCCTGGTTCTGATGACTGAGCTCCTGACTTCTTCCTCATGACCAGCTCCTCCATACACCCCAGTTCCACGAAAGAAGACAAAGGGAACTGATGTTTATGAAGTCCTTTCTATCCCTTAAACACTGGATTTAATACACAACATATATCTTCCCATTTAAAGTCCCAAGCTACCATGAACTGAGCAGTGTCAGCTCACTTTACTGAGGTGATAAGAAAACTGAGGGACAGTGAGTGTAAGTCACATAGCTAAGAAGAAAGGGAGTCAGGGTCCTGTTACAGGGTGCAGACAAGAGGGGGGCCCCAAATAGGCATTTGAAATGGGGTCCAGAACTTAAGGTGTCCAGGAGATTTTGGGATGTCTCCATCTCCCCCCCCCCACCCCGCCCAGGGTGTGGCGGGGGGGGGGAAGGGACAAATGGAGCAGGGCCATTGAGAGCTGTTTAGCATAGCAACAGCCTTGCAGCTAAGCTCTGGCGTGGTCGTTTGGCATATCTATAACCTTTGACTGGTTGCATAGATATGTTAAGCAGCTGTGATCAGCTCTAAGCCAGGGGAATGGAAGTAACTTCCCCACCCAGATGTAACGGGGGGGGGGGGGGGCGCGGGTCCCCTACATTGCAGCGCCTGCATGGGAGCTCAGAGAGGATTGGCTCCAGGACATGGGGCCACACCTGCCCAGACTCATGATGGCAGCCCAGTAAAGCTGGAAGGATACGAGTTCCGGCATGTGAAGCCGAGTGTGGGAGGAGTCGGAAATGGGGCTGCAGAGGAAGATTGGCCGTGGGGATTTAAAACCCAGATTTGGCGGCCATTGAGAAGGAGAACCACGCGGACTTGATGAAGTGGAGACTCCTGCAGCCCTGAGAGAGGGGAGAGCCATGCGCAGCCCTGAGAGGAGAGGAGAGGAGAGGAGAGCCATGCGCAGCCCTGAGAAAGAGAACCATGTGCAGCCCTGAGGAGAGAACCACGCGTCTTTAGCAGAGTGGAGGCTCCCGCATCCCAGAGAGAGGGAACCACGCAGCAGCCCTGGAGGAGAGAACCATGCAGTTTTGGCAGAGTGGGGACTCTCCCTTACCGCAGCCCTGAGAGAAGGGGAACCACGCAGCTTTAGAAGGGGGAACCACCACCTGCTTTTAGCAGAGATCCCGGCGACTCAGCCGAGGGTGCCAGGAATCCAGGGAGGTCTCCCAGTCGAGAGGGATTACTAACTGAGAAGAACTAGAGGACTGCCTGAGCCATGGACTTCTATTTCCTTTCCTGATATACGGTACTCTGGACTGGGCAAAGGGGGAAGGAAGGAAGGACTGTGTCTGTTTGTGGGTGTTTTTAGGGACTTTAGGATTTTTTGATAAAGACATTAGGTCACTATTTTAAGTTTGTATAGCATTAAATAAACATTTCCTTTCCTTTTCACGAATCTCTGGCATTGAGAGACGTCTTTCCTCTGGTGGTGGACATAACGGACCCGGGGCCTTCTTTCAATAATAGTATATCATCCCAGGCCCCCTCTTGTTGTGTGTTCTGTAACAGTCCCACCCCAGGAGGGCCTCTGAACTCCAACTCTGTTCCTGCTTCCAGATTCTGAGGAAAGCATGTACCCCTTTCCTGCCAGACATGCCCTTTGGCCCGTAGCCCCACTCCCTGGTATAGATAGAATGGCAGAGACTTGCCTGGCCTCTGTCTTCTGGCTGTTTCTCAAAACTCTCCCACTTGTCAGGGGACTTCAGGACCATCTCTATGTGACATCTCTCCCTGATCTGGTCAGTCTGTATTCCTTGGAGCCCTGGTCCTCACAGTGATAAACTTTTAATACCTGTACACTCAGTTTGGGTAGATAGAGCTGAGAAGTCTGAGTAATGGGGCCCCTGGGAATTCTTGGGTTCAGAGTACCAGGTGGTAAAGGGACACTCGGTTCATTAGAAGGCTCTGACCACCTTCCTGGTAGCTCTGAGTCTCTGTTCTGAATGTGCTCAGGGATTCGGAGTAGCTTTCTTATGAACTGATAGTGCTTCTCATCTTCCCAAGAAGCTGTTGGCCACTCAAAGCCCTCTGAATTCACTCGGTCTACCAAGCCAGCACAGCAACCAGGGGCATGCCAGAACTTGGAGTCCATGGTGATCTCTTTAGTGGACAAGATCAGAACACAGCCTTGCAGATACAGGACACAGGTCCAGCCACAGGGCTTCCACTCCCCACCATCAGCCTGCTGGCTTCTTTGTCCTGTTCATTGACCATAGGCCCAGACCTTCACTGGAGGCCCTCATCTTACAGATATGCACCCCTCCCTGGCCATCACTAGGCCCCTGCTCCTCCAGGCAGGACTGTTTCCTCTCTCCCTTTCCCAAAGGGGCCCTTCCTGTCCCCTCCAAGTTAACCATGCTCAGTGTGGGGTTTACTCCCAAATGAGTCACAGTTGGCTTTTGCTTCTGTAATGCCAAAGTCATAAAATTGGAACAAGAAACCAGGACTTAAACACTGGGCCCACTGGCCTCCTCTAGATAAGCAAAGAAAGACCTCATTATGTTCTTTTAGGCCCTCCTGCTACTGTGAGAACCAATGGAAAGTAATGTCCCAACAGCTTTTTTCTTGGAGAAGACCTGGGCCAGCATGGAGACCTTCCCTACCCAGTACCCTCAAGGAAAGAGGGCAGAGTGGTACTGAAGCCCTGAGCCACCACAGCCCTCCCACAGGGTAGTGCCCAAGGCAGAAAGGGAGGAGAGGGCTCAGGAAATGAACATGAGACACAAACTTTACCTTTCAGAAGAAAATTTCCAGAGACCTTTAGATATGGTCCTCTCCATGTGAACATCTTCCTCCCAGGATGGGCCACGAGCTACTGTCTGTATTTAAGATAGGTGTATGAGTACTAAATTTGACTAGTAGGGGTGTACCAATCCCACCCCAAATCTACAACCAGCCCTTCTTTGTCTGGGCTATTTGTCTCTCCATAGTTCACACCTAGATCTTTCCAAGAGGTTGGGAGGAAGAAAGGAGGAGATACCCAAAACTGATGGGCAGTGAGTGGGCTGGCACCTATGGCACAACCAGCTCCCTATCCTACCTGACATCCACCCAAAGAAAGACATTCCAGTCTCTTCCTGTTGCCCTATGGGTGCTGCTCTTGAAGGTGGCAGGAGGGTGGTGCCAGGTGTCTAATCTACTAAGGTTCTCAGCCCAGGCCACTCCTGATCATCAGGGAAAAAAATAACACATACATGCACACACACACACATTTGGGGAATCTGGATGAATTATGTGAAAATTCATTCTACTATTCTTGTAACTTTTCTCTAAATGTAAAATCATGTCAAAGTAATTTTTAAGTTAAAAAGCTAGCACCCTATCACCATTCATACCTAGCTGATTTCCTTATCTGCTCACAGGCCTGGGTCTCCACCTCCCAGTTCCAGGCCTTCTGCACACACCTGAGGCCCCACCACTGACGGCAACCATGCATGCCTGTTTGCCAGGTACCAGAGACCCCTCAACACAGCAACTGCTTTCAGGGGGACCCAGCTGTTTGAAGCTCCCAGGTGTTTAAAGCAGCAGTCAATACCCTGGTTCTTGTGGTACTTCTTCCTGTCTCCCTGCCATCATCACTTCCTGGGAATGAGCCATTAAAATTGTCTCCAAGCCTTCCTTCCCCTTTCACCTCTTGTTTCACTTCCAGGAGTTGAGGGAATTGGGAGGAGGGCTGAGTCAGGAGCCCTCTGAGCTGGTCTACTCATTTTGTGTTGGGTTTCTACATGAATCAGAGCCATGCTTTTGTGGAGATAAATGAAGACCACTCAAATGAGAACCAACAAAGGCTATTTATTCAGAATTTACTATAACAAGGGAATCACCCACCAACACTTGGTTTGGGCAGAGACTCAAAGGCAGGCAAAATCATGGGAAAGATTAATAATTTAAAAAGGGAAGGCTCAGTTGTGCCCTGATAGGAGAAGGGCTAATTGAATGGGGGACATTCTAGGTGGTTGGTGCCAGAGTGTATTTGGCTTTCTCTGTGTGGTCCTAAGTTGGAAGCAGAAGCAAAAATTAAGAAAGCTGTCAATTATTAATCAAATCCTGTCTCTTTGGGGCTGAATATTATAGTCAGGGCTTATTGTTTTAGCTTTCTGGAGAAGTATTCAGACTTCCTACAATGCTGATGTATAGACAAAAGGCTGGTCAGAGTTCTCTTTTCATATATTTTCTACCCATTGTCCATTGGTGTATTCAGTCTCTCAATTTCTAAGACCAAAGACCTCCTGCCAGTACCCAGTGATCTCAAGTCCCAAATTCAACCCATATTGAAAGGTTTTTAAGGAGCTAGAATGACCAGTCCTCTGCCCAAAGATGTGTTTTGGTGTGTTTTTGAGTCCTCAGTTACCAAGCCAAAGTCATTACTGCATGTACACCAGGAGCCCTAGGGCATTTTCACAACATCATCATTTCTCAGCCTCCCAGAATTTCCATCCCTACAGCATCTCAGCTGAGCCAAGGTTCCAGCCCTTTTACCCATGCCTCCCAATGACATATCCTCTTAAAATACACCTTCAGTTACTGGTAGCTCACTGTTTTCATCATAGTCAACACAGCCAGCACTGCTCTCTGTTCAACATGTTGGCCCCTATCTCAGGAGTTAGGCCCAGGCTTCGATAGGAAGGTATGGCCACACCTTTACTCCTGCCATTAGCCTACACATTCCTCTTTTTCTAGTGAGGAAAGAGTGAAGATAAGGAATATAGAAGATAGAGTCACTTTAATCAAGCTCTTAAAATTATTGAACTTTCCAGTCCTGCATAAATGCCTACATATACATCATTTTGTGTGTGTCAACACCTGAACATACACCAGACTTCCAGATAATTTTCTGATTACCCCTTGAAAGACTCAGACCACCTGACACCCATTATCCAGGCCATTGAAGGTGACAAGAGCTCCTGGAGCCCATCCCCTAGACCACCTGGCACCCATCAACCAGAGACGCATGGCATCTGACTGGTAACCATCCTGGACCAATCCTAGGACTAAGAATGGAAGACTGACAATTCTCAAGAATGCACTTTTTACTATAAGAACTCTTAAATGTTCTTTCTTCTTTGGAACACTTCTGGGTTTTGGCCTAGTTGTATACCTAGTTTGCAAACTCTAAGACCCTTGAATAAATATTTATCATTTATTTCTAGCAAAGATTCCAGACTCTTTTTTGAGTACTTTCACCTGCTGCACAAATGTTCTTAGCAACATAGACTAACCTCCAAGGTCAAGCAGTGATGACATTAGTTCCATCAATCTTACATTAAACAAACTACACACTTCTTAATTTTTACACAGCAAATTAAATCTGACCCTGCCCGCCCACCCCCTTCACCACACACAGGCATACCTTAGTCAGAGCTGAAGAAAAATTCAAATTCAGTCAAGCTCAGCACCAAACAAGAATCCACAGGAAGGACCTCATCACCATTTTCTTCACTTTCTGCCCTGGAGGCACATGAAAAATTCTTCTCAGAGATGAGCCCCAAAGACACTGATTACTCTCAAGGCCATCCTCCTTTGTACCTGGTCTCCAGGGACACCTGCTGCCATCTACCCCTACAATAGACACACACAGAGTATGAAAAGATACTTTTGAGAAAGAAGTAAAATCATGACTCTCATACAAATACAGAAATAAATATGTATTAAAAGCTAGAGCCTTGGCTGGCATAGTTCAGTGGATTGAACGCGGGCTGCAACCAAAGTGTTGCAGGTTCGATTCCCAGTCAGGGCACATGCCTGGGTTGCAGACCACAGCCCCCAGCAACCGCACATCTATGTTTCTCTTTCTTTCTCCCTCCCTTCCCTCTCTAAAAATAAATAAATAAAATCTTAAAAAAAAAAGCTAGGAAGGATGCAAGCAGATTTTAAACCAGATCAAAGAAGTTAAAACAGCAGAGATTTATGTGAAGAAAACAATATTGGGATGAACTGCAAATAGAGACAAAACTGGTTTTTCCAAGGGGATCAGGAGAACCCAATTAAATCTCTTCCATACAGGACAGAATTCATGAGTTTATCAGGTTCTTACAATTTACAAAGAGTTGCAGAATAGCTCCAAAGGAATGAACATGGTTATACTCTGATAACTCAACCTTGAAGGGGATCCACTGAAATATTTAAGTTGCACTGAGTTCCAGCCTTGCTCTCCCATCCCTCCCTCATGTGGGTCAATCCAGGCTAATCCTGTGCAATGAGCCCAGACCCCATGGAGGGGGAACTAGTATAAAACTGAATATACAATAGCCAGGCCACATATAATAATAGCATTCTCATCCACAATCTGCAGTAACCAGCCCAGGAAGTCTGACCACCAACTGCAGAAAGGTCTGACCACCAATGCCTATAACAATCAACCCCAAACAGTCAGGACTTGATCAGTAACTGTCAGCCATCCTAATATTTGCCCCCCTCGCTGGTGTGCTTCTAACTTAGGACCAGCCAGAGAAAGCCAAACACATCCCCTAACCAAACACACAGAAACATTCTGCTTCTGGTGAGCCAACTTCCAGTTTCCTCAGGCCAACCACTTTCAATTAGAGCACAGCTGAAAATTTTCTGTTTTCCACCACAAAGCTTTCCCACTCTTCTGCCTGCCTTTGAGTCTCTGGCAAAACGCAAGTAATGGCACCTGACTCCCTTTCATAGCCAGCTCTGAATAAATAGCCTTTGCTTTTCTCATTTGGCTAGTTTTCATTTATTTTCCCAGGGCATGCTCTGTACAATAGGATATAAACTATTTGTTACACCTTACAATAAGTGAGGCCAGAATTCAAAATCCAAAGTCTCAGACTACTTAGCTATACTGGGGAGAAAAGAAACCTTACCTGTTTATCGCTGCAGAGGCAATATGAAGACACCTACTCTCCTCTCATCCTGTCTCATAGGAAAGGTCCATGATCAGCATTGTGAGTCCCCACCCCTTTCTGGACACTGATGCCTGCAGAAGGAGAGAACCAAAGCGATACTCCTATAACAAGCACTTGAACACCCCAGCCCCTCCCAAACCTACCTGTACTCTACACAACATCCCACAATCTAAGCCTCTCCTCCTGACATATTCATGAGCACAAGATCACCATCCAAATTCCATCCTATTCCTGCTCTGGGTCACTGCAGCAGCTTTATCTGACACTGACCCCTACTGTTGAACCTGCCCTTCAGGTAATAGCAATGGGAGCTCTAGTCTGAGAGGCCTTTCTTCAGGATGGTTCACCTCCTCATCTTAGGACCCAGTGGCCTCATTCTCAACACCTTGGCAAGTATCCCTGAAATGAGCCTTCCTCTGAAACTTTCCTTACAAACCTGAGTAAGGGCAGAGGTTGACAGGGGTGAAGAACAAGAAAAGCAGGAATAGCAAGAGGTCGTGAAATCCTTACCACTCCCCAGGAGTAATCAGGAGAGTAAATTAATTATATTCTTGTGTGCATAAGTTACTATTTACCAATGGCATAAAGATTCAATAAAATTTTATGGATTAACACTGGTGAAGCACTGGTGAATCCACTGTAGCTTTTTTATATTTGTGTACTTTATCAATTAATATTCTAAACACCATTACTTCTTATCATGTAGAAGACTGAAGTTTTTTTGGCTGACTAGCTTTTGAGCCCCCAGCCCAAGACCTGGAGACCACACGTCCAACTGAGCCCATCCCCTAACCCCTGCAAGTGTCCCTCTAGGTTCTGCCTCCCTTGACCTTTACCAGTTCAGGAGTGAGCAGTCTTCTGTCCCAGGCCAACCCTGTTGCTTTTCAGCCCACAGTACTTGAGCAAAAAGTAGCTTTCTGAAGGAAGACACAGCAATACCTCTCCTGACCAACTTACCAGGCTGATGTGGGGATCTGATCACATGGACTTTGCAAATCTTCCATGAAAATGGTTTACAAAATAAACCCCAAAACACATGAATAAATAAATTTTAAAAACCAAAGCGATACACATAGAAGACATTATTGCCTACAAAAATGTCATTCCTTCTTACTATAATTCTTCTGAAGGGGTTTGGGAATGAGGGTAACAGCCACTAATATAGTATTTGCATTTTATGAAGGGCTATTTAGCCCTGGCTGGTGTGGCTCAGTGGACTGAGTGCTGACCTGTGAACCAAAGGGCCGCTGATTTGATTCCCAATCAGGGCACATACCTGTTTTGCAAGCCAGGTCTCTGGTGGGGAGCGCTCAAGAAGCAACCACACATTGATGTTTCTCTCCCTCTCTTTCTCCCTCCTTTCCCCTCTCTTGAGGAATGAATAAATAAAAAATCTTTAAAAAAAGAAAAAGAAAAAGTTTTACCTTATGAAGAGCTATTATTAGTTCAGAGGAAAAAGAATTGAAGGAAAAGACTAACTTGGGTTTGATCCCAGACCCATTACCAACAGTTGTGTGACTTTTGTAGATTATGAAGTAATAGTATGTATATGCAAATTGTTGAGAGGATTAAAGGAGACAATTCATAGATAACCCACTTAGATTTGGTGTCTGACAGGAGTAAGTATATATAATAAGTTCTTTATTTATTATTATTGAAAAATTAATTTTATTAGGTTAATTTTTAATCTAATTAATCTACAGGGCCAGAGCTGAGAAAACCGGGTACACATAGTAAAAATTCTTCAACTCAACAAGAATTTACTGACTGTTAATTTAGCATTGTGCCAAGCATTACATAGAAATGAGATTATCCATCCCAGCCTACTGCCTTAACAAGTCTAGAATCCCAGTGGAGCAATAAGCATGTTCTGAAGACAGGACCCTTGAGTATTTGGTCATGTATTTTACTTCCTACTTCCTCCTGTAGTGTAAGACGCTTTTGACTGAGCATAAATGAATCAGAAGACTGTGGCTAGAAATAAATGACAAAGATTTATTTGAGGATCTCAGGATCTACAAATCAAAAATACTGCCAGGTAACATCCAGAGTGTTTCAAAAGAAAAAGAAAAGGTTCAGAGTTTTTATAGTAAAAAGCACATGTTTGAGAAAAGTCAGTCCTGAATTCTTAGAGCACAGATTGGCTCAGGATTGTAATCTTCCAGATGCCCTGTGGTCTGGATAATAAAATATTCTTTCCTAAGCATGATAAGTGGTTATCTATAAGAGGTATATATATCTCTGGCATATGAAAATTTTTTCTTAAGTCATTTGGAGGTTTATCTCTGGAATTTAGGTATATCTAGAAAATAATGCACAACTAAAAAGTTCAAAAGTTTAAGTTTTCCAGCCAGTTAAAGCAAGAATAGAACCATGTCTTTGTGCCTGAGCATACCTGATTTTAACCATTTTAATAGCTTGACCATAGTGACTCTATCTTACTTCTTCAATCTTTTTCTCATTACTCATTTGGACCTTAAAGGAGACCTGAGAATAACATTAGCAGCAATGCCCAGAGGAGCCCCAACACTTGGATCTTAATGGTGCCCCTAGTGGAGGAAGCAGACACAGCTCCCTGCTACTGGGACCAGATGTAGATGAAGTCACAGGATAGCACATGGTTCAAATGTGGGAAGACTCAGGGACAGTGGGGCTGGTGTATTTCTCCAAGCAGAGCAGGTTGGTCCTGAAATTCTGTTTGAAGTCTCCTTTGGACATCTTTAAAAGTAACACCTGGCAGTGGACCAAGCCAGCAGGACAAAAGGGCTTAATACTTTAGAGGACTCTATTTCCAAACACAAGGATGTTTAAAGGCCCAGAAGATTCCAACATATGAACAGTACCATACTACTACTGTTGTTGGCCCTTTACAGTTTCAAGACCCTTTATACACATGTTTTCTAATGTAATTTTTCCTAAATTGACATACAATGTTCTCTTTGACAGAGGAAGGTTAGGTGGTTTGTCAAGGTCCTCTGCACAGTTTGGCAGTCAGCCTTCTGGTTTAGAGGGCAGCACCCTTTCCTAGACAGGCTGTCTTTGGAAGATCCCCTTTCTCCAGGTCCTGCCAGTGTAAGAAGCATAATGGATGCTGGTTAGAAATGCAGTCCCACCCCAAAACTTTCCAGTTCTGGAAGTACACAGGGCCCAGGAATCATTTTTTTTTCACCTGTTCAGGTGCCTCTGATGTAAATCATAGACCATATGTAAGAAAAAATATGACTGCTGTTAAAAAGGAGGCAAGGGGGACTTCTGGCTTCTGGTCAAGATGGAGGTGTAGGTAGACACACTGTGCCTCCTCACACAACCAAAGAAAGGACAACAAACATTTAGAAACACACACACAAAAAAAACAGTAATGGCAGAAAATTGAACTGTATGGAAGTCCGACAACCAAGGAGTTAAAGTAGACACATTCATCCAGACCAGTAGGAAGGGCAGAGTTGGGTGGCCAGGCAAACAGGGGTCCTGGTCAAAAAAAGTGGTGGCTGGAGGACCCCAGGTGCACAAAGCAACACCTGGCAGACCCCGGGTATACAAGGCAGCAGTGGGCGGACCCAGCAAGGAGGCAGATTGTAAAGAGGTGCCAGCATGCAAGGTGGCTGGGGGACTGGGTAGTACCACATTGGCGTGCAGATAAACCCGGTGAAATGGGGGAGCCAGACAGATCGTGCAACCCAGGGTCCCAGGCCAGGGAAATAAAGCCTCAAAACACCAATTGAAAACACCTGTGGGGATTGAGGTGCTGGAAGAGACTCACAGCCTCACAGGAAAGTTCATTGGAGAGACCCACAGAGTCCTAGAATATACACAAACCCACCCACATGGGAATCAGCACCAGAAGGACCCAGTTTGCTTGGGGGAGGAGGTGAAAGTGACGGAAATCCAGCAGAGAGCTGAACAAGCACCATTGTTCCCTCTAGGATCCCTGCCCCACATACAGCATCACAACCCAGCAACTAGGCTGCCCTACCCTGGTAAACACCTAAGGTTCTGCCCCTCACTATGTAACAGGCCCCCTAAAAAAATGGCCCAACTGAAAGAACAGATCAAAGCTCTAGAAAAAAATACAACTAAGTGATGAAGAGCTAGCCAACCTATCAGATGCACAGTTCAAAGCGCTGATGATCAGGATGCTCACAGAAATGGTTGAATTTGGTAGCAAATTAGATGGAAATATGAAGGCTACACCAAGTGAAATAAAGGAAAATGTACAGGGAACCAATAGTGATGGGAAAGAAACTGGGAAGTCAAATAAATGGAGTAGACCAGAGGAAGAAAGAAATATCCAATCAGAAAAGAATGAAGAAACAAGAATTCAATAAAATAAGAATGTTACAGGGTGCAGCCAAGAGGGGGAACCCCAAATAGGCATTTGAAATGGGGTCCAGAACTCAAGGTGTCCAGGAGATTTTAAAATGTATTCACCCCTTCCCCTACAGGTGTGAGTTGGGGGAAGGGGCACATAGAGCAAGAACATGCAGGGCAGCTTTGCAGCTAATCCATGGCATGGTCCTTTAACATACCTATAGCCTTTGGCTGGTCACTTAGATATGCTAAATAGCTATGGCCATGCTCTAGGCCAGGGGGATGGAAAGGGACTTTCCCCCAAGATGTGACTGGGGACAGGTCCCCCGAGTTACAGCACCTGCGTGGGAGCTCAGAGAAAATTTGCTCCATGACATGGGGTCACACCTGCCCAGACCCACGATGGCGACCAGAAAAGCTGGAAAAGACAGCAGATTGAGGGCAAGTGTGCTTGAGTGTAGGAGGAGTCAGAAATAGGGCTGAAGAGGAAGATTGGCACGGGGATTTAAACCCAGACACGGCAGCCATTGAAGGGAGAACCACGCGGCTTTGGCAGGGTGGGGACTCTCCCTTCCCACAGCTTTGTAGGGAGGGGAGAAGCATGCAGTTTTGGCTGAATGGGGACTCCCATGGCCCTGGGAGAGAGGACCACGTGCCTTTGCCAGAGTGGGGACCCCCGCAGCTTTAGAAGGGGGAACCACCACCTGGTTTTAGCAGAGATACCAGCAACACAGCTGAGGGTGCCAGGAACCCAGGGAGGTCTCCCAGTCGAGATGGAGTACTCACTGGGAATAACCAGAGGACTGCCTGAGCCATGGACTTCTATTTCCTTTCCTGAGATATGGTACTCTGGACTGGGCAAAGGGGGAAGGAAGGAAAGACTGTGTCTGTTTGTGGGTGCTTTAAGGGACTTTAGGATTTTTTTTTGTTTTTTAAAGATTTTATTTATTTATTTATTTTTAGAGAGGGAAGGGAGGGAGGGGGAGAGAGAGAGAGAGAGAGAGGGAGAGTGGGAGAGAGGGAAAGAAATATCAATGTGCGGTTGCTGGGGGTCATGGCCTGCAACCCAGACATATGCCCTGGCTGGGAATTGAACCTGCGACACTTTGGTTCGCAGCCCGCACTCAATCCACTGAGCTATGCCAGCCAGGAGGATTTTTGATAAAGACATTAGGTCACTACTTTAAGTTTGTATAGCATTAAATAAACATTTCCTTTCCTTTTCACAAATCTCTGGCATTGAGAGACGTCTTTCCTCTGGTGGTGGACATAATGGACCTGGGGGCCTCTTTCAATAATAGTATATCATCCCAAGCCCCCCTTGCTTGTTCTGTAAAAAGAACAGCCTTAAGAACCTCCAGGACATCTTTAAATGATCCAACATCCAAATTATAGGGGTACCAGAAGGAGAAGAGAAAGAGCAACAAGTGGGAAAGTTATTTGAACAAATAATAAAGGAGCACTTCCCCAATCTGGTAAAGGAAATAGACTTGCAGGAAGTCCAGGAAGCTCAGAGTCCCAAAGAAATTGGACCCCAGGAGGAACACACCAAGGCACATCATAATTACATTAGCCAAGGTAAAAATGAAGGAGAGAATCCTAGAAGCAGCAAGAGATGAGGAAACAGTAACCTACAAAGGAGTTCCCATCAGACTGTCAGTTGATTTCTCAAGAGAGACCTTTCAGGCAAGAAGGGGCTGGAAAGAAGTACTCCAAGTCATGAAAGGCAAGCACCGACATCCAAGATTGCTCTATCCAGCAAAGCTTTCATTTAGAATGGAAGGGCAGATAAAGTGCTCCTCAGATAAGGTCAAGTTAAAGGAGTTCATCATCACCAAGCCCCTATTACATGAAATGATAAAGGGACTTATCTAAGAAAAAGAAGATAAAAAACATGTACAGTAAAATGACAGCAAACACAATTATTAACAACCACACCTAAAACAAAGACAAAAACAAACTAAGCAAAAAACTACAACAGGAACAGAACCACAGAAATGGAGATCACATGGAGGGTTATCAACAGGGGAGTGGGAGGAACAGAGAGGGGGGAAAAGGTACAGAGAATAAGTAGCATGGATGGTAGGTAGAAAATAGACAGGGGGAGGGTAAGAATAGTATGGGAAATGTAGAAGCTAAAGAACTTATAACTATGACCGATAGGGGACTTAAGACTTGGAAAATTTTAGCTTAAGGTAAAAAGCTGTAAGTCTAGCAAGTAATGTGTATGTTAAGCTTTTGTTTCAGAAACTATAGATAAAGCCCAACCTGGCTCCTGAGAAAAGCAGCTGACCTGGTGGGGCATTGGCTAGAGATTACCACCTGGGGACAAGTTGGAGGCATCCGGGCCTTTTGTGTGACCACCCTCCTGCCTTGGGAACAGCTAACTGCTGAGAACAGGAATGCTGCAGCTTCGCTCACCTAATCCTCCCTGAATTTCAAAGCCCTCACTGAACCTTGTTTGTCCTCCCCCACCCCCTTATAAAAGATCTGACCAGGAAACAAAAGGTAAAATGGTTTGTTAGGGTATGAACCAGCCATCTTCTCGGATCGCTGGCCATCTGAATAAAGCGCCCATAAAAGATTCAATCGCTGTCATTGCTTATTGGATTTGGTAGTGACAGGCAGCCTGAATGCCAAAGTCTTTTCTGGTTACATGACCATGGACATGAACTAAAGCGGGGGAATGTGGGTGGGAGGGGTGGTATAGGGTAGAGGGAGGTGAAGCTGGGAAAATGGGACAAATGTAATAGCATAATCAATAAAATATATTTTTAAAATTTTAAAAAAAGGAGGCAATGGGCCCAAAATGGAGTTACTTGTGCCCAGCCCTGCATAACAAACTAAGACTGAATATATAACCTATCACAGTTCCAACCTTTCCTAGGAATGTGACCTTTAATGTGGAATTTTCTGGTCAACACTAGTCAAGTAATCTACTGATAAATGCCTTCTATCCCATTATGAGGGCAACCTTACGTGAAGGAATGCATTCTTGGATAATAATTTCCTTTTTCCATTTCTTTTTCACAGTTATAAATCTTTCTTTTTTTACAGCTCAATGGACTTCTGCCTACAAGCTAGATAGGTCTTTACATTCTCCTTTGTCGAAGTTTTGTTATTCAACACTGCCTTGAATCCCCAGGAAAAGCCACTGACTGTGTCTCTTGCTCTCACTCTACCCTCCTGTCTCTCACTTTCTCTTTCTCCACCCCCCACTCCCTTCCTCTTCTCCTCCTCCTCCTTCTTCTTTCTCCCTCTCCCTCTATCTCTCTCATCTCTGAGGAAAAAGAAGGAAGAAACTTATGTAAAAGAAACAGGAGCTGGAAAAGCAACCTAATGATGAGTGTGTCTTCTCTAGCAGGAAACAGAGGTGTTGTCTAAAGGCAGAGATAGAGAACAAAAGAAGAGAGGATTACAAACTAAAAGCAGCCTGTCCTCCTTTGTGGCTGACAGAATGCAGAGATACTCGGAGTGCCTTCCAAGATTCAAAAGCAGGAGAAAAACAGCCTGAGAGTAAGGCCTGAGCCTGCTGAACTGGGACAGAGCCAGGTCCAGTGCATGCTGCTGCCTTTTAACAAAGGACTCAAACAGGTGGGATTGCAGTTCTCTAGCCCTGTGCTGTGCTGTGGCACTGTCTCCCATATGAATCTAAGAATATTGCCCACTGAGCAGCTAGCCCAAACACCAGCTTTGTCCAAAGCCTTCTTGCTGAGGGGCTTCATCCTGTGACAGGTGGGTTTAAGATGAAAAGCAGAGGTCCTCCACCACTTCATTAGCCACAACAAGCTCCATGGAAGACTGAGTGCTCTCCTACCACCCCTCTGCACAACTGACCATACTCTGGGTGTCCACCCTCATTCTAGTCTAAATCATATCCTGAACTCTTCTCAGTGTGCCAGAGAGATCAGCCAATTGGACAATGGTGACCCTCACCTTGGAATTTGCAATGCTTTTCTCCACTTAGGGGCTCTAAGTATAAATACAAATTAAAAATGAGCCACCATCAGTGTGGCTAAGTTGGTTGGATATTGTTCTGCAAAGCAAAAGGTCACTGGTTTGATTTCTGGTCAGGGCACATGCTTGGGTTGAGGGTTCAGTCCCGGTCAGAGTACATAGAGAAGGTAACCTATCGATGTTTCTCGCATACATTGATATTTCTTTCCCTCTCTTTCTCCCTTCCTTTCCCTCTCTCTAAAAGTGAATGAATAAAATCTTTTTTTAAAAATGAGAGGCTGAATTCTCCTTATTGAAAATAATGTAAGAGACTCCCTTATCCCTTTTCTAAAAGCATTTACTCAGAAAATGTCTAAGTTATTTCTGTCTCTTTGAAGTATATGTAAATATTTTTTAGAATCTAAATAAGCCTCCTGCCAGCTTTATGACCCAGGCATGTCTTTCTCAAGGAACTGGGAGCCATTTCTTTGAGACAGAAGTATCCAGGGAGATAGTCTTTCTCCCAATTTCCATGGGAGAACAGGAGCCAGCCTCCAAGTTGCAAAACTACTTCCTGTCATAAAGATAAGAGAAGTTTACCTTTTTATGTATATAAAATCAATTAACTAATTCAAATGGTGACTCCAATTATTCAGAAAATTTACAGTGAACTCTGTGTGACAGGTGGTGCTGGCAAGTCCTCTTATGTAAGGAGTTACTTTTTGCCTTGAGAACATGTAAGTAATGGGTTGTATCTGCTTGGCTAGAAGAACAGTAAGATTTCTTTCTGCTTTTGCAAGCTCTTAGAGGATTGTCTGGGATGAGTACCACACTCTGGTTTTATGCTTATTTAATAATAACATCATATTTTTTTCTCTTCTGCTTTTATTGAGAGATTTTCTGGGTAAGAAGATTTTGTTTTTAATTCTGTTTTCCCAGTAGGGCAAAAGAGCCTCACCTCCACCTTCTCCAAGTACAGTGGAAAACCCCCAAACCTTGGACCCACAATAGTAGTCCAGATATGGCACCCTCCCAGCTTCTCACCTCTGGTAAGTGCCGGAAGTCAACAACTGCAGGCCAGAGAGCTGCTGCATGCCTTCCAACCATGCTGAGCATAGAGAACAAGGCCTTGATGCGTGCTTGTCAGTGTGACCCAGCGCAGGACACGGTGGCTGCTCAGGGGAACCAGCAGCCAGGTGTCAGGACTGTGGCTGTGGTGCTGCTGAGCTGGGCAGCTGCATCAGGAGAGACCCTGGATTAGGGGTGAGAGGGGCCTGGGGAATGGAGGACACATAAAGCCACAAAGCAAGCATGCTTTATGTTCCAAATGTACCCAACATTTGGTAATTAAAAATAATTTAAGTAATATAAGTAAATCACATAAGTAGTTTGAAATTTTATTGTAATGAAAATAAATATGCAGTTGGATTCAAATTTTCACACTAATTTCTAAGCTAACATGGAGAAGACAAATACATTTCATGCTTCATCTTTAGGACTACCTCTGCCTTCTGCCTCACCACCCCATTCCTGGCAGAATGGCCTCACCCCAACCTTGCCTTGGTTGGCAAGCTTGCTGACAGAACTAGCCTGCAAGATAGGCAGGGCAGGGATTGTCTTCCCATTTGTATAGCTGAGGCTCAGAGAGGGTTAGGGATGAGCCTGGTATTTTCCATCATGTGCACCCACATGTGTATGCACACACACCTTGCTCACACATGGCTGTGCTCTGAGTTGCAGGTTGAGCCCACAGGAAGCCCTGAAAGGAGACCAGAAGGTAAGAGGAGACAGGAAGAGCATCCCCGTTCCTCACTCAGGAAACTCCCTTTTTGTATTGCCCTCTGAGAGTGTCTCAGCTCTCATTGTGGCCGAGCTCTGCTGTTTCAATGTCCCTGAAGTTCCCCTTACCCTGCCCACACCTTGAAAGATAGAAAAACTCAGGGGTGAGTCTGCTTCCTGCTGGGCCCCTGTCACTAGGCATCTGCCACAAACAACTAGAAGTAACCCTCTGTCTGCCTTCCCAGCCCTTGACATTTCACTGCAAGGCCCCTAAGTGCCCAGGTGAAAGTCTTCATTCCAGAATTATTCACTGCTAGCAGGTAGGGGAAGCCACCCTGTAAACCATCCACCTTTTCTTCCTGTGGACAAAAAAGGGCCCACATACTAAACCTGACAAGCTCAGGAGAGACTGGCATGGTGGCCATACAAACTCAGAGGCTGAAAGTAACCACTTAGGATGATATGAAATTAAAATTTTCTAGCTAAAAGCAAGTCATGATAGGTAGTCATGTCCTAGGCCAGTATCTTTACTGACAAAGGTCAGTCTTTACCTTCACTGACCTTGTCTGTTGTCTTTTGGCATCTAAGATAACATACCTTTGGACTGTCAGAGTAATCCTCTTTTCCAGACCCTTCAGGGCACAATCTCCCACCAGAGCAGAAGACGACATAACCCCGCCTGCTTATTTTATTCCCGATTACCATTTCTATGTGTGGTAAATGTTGATTGTTAACTTTCACATACCCACTAATGTGAAAAATTATGAATCTTTCTATTCAACTCTTTATCCAATTTCAGAGATTTCTCTGTTTTGCTTCCTCCCACCTCCTTAATCTACCACCAATGGATTTCATGTAACACCCTTACATCTCCTTTTCTGATTCTAATGTATAAAATAAGCTGCAAAATGGTCATTTCCTGGAGCATTTTCTCAATCTGCTGAGATTTTATTCCCAGCAATTGTTGTCAGTTTGGCTCAAATAAACTCATAAAAATCCTCTACAAGGATTTACAATGATTTTAATTTGTGTGGTAGAGTTGGCCCTTCCCACCCCACCCTAGCTGCAGATACCTTGGCTAATTTTGCTTTGCTGTGACTCTTTCCTGGAGCTGGGAACAAATTAGAACCTCCTAGGCATCTTGTGGGGCAAGGACCTAGAAATTCACATGGTTGGGGTGGGGAAGTTGGAAAGGGAACAGAGTTAGGTGCTTCCAAGATATTATCTCAACTCATTTTCTAACATTGAACACGTGTGCTTTGATTCCCATTTTAAAAAATGTGAAAACTGAGACTCAGAGGGTGGGAGGTGATTTGACAAAGGCCCCCCAACCTATAAGTGGCAAGGCCTTTTTTCTCTATGCCAACATCTCTTCTGTTTACTGACTACATGTGAAGGGCTGAGTCTTCAGGAAATAAAGGCAGAACTCCCAGGTTTGTTTTAGAAGCTGCACTGTATTTCAACACAGGGGTTGCCTAACAGTATTTTGCTTGCAAAGAAGAAATGCCAGAACTTCTTTGCCTGATTGAGAAAGAGCATGTGGTTTACTCTATGCAAAACAAAAGCACATTATGAAATGCTGCTAGTCAGAGCCCAGGTGGCCACAATTTGTTCCCAGCTCCAGGGAAGAGGCTGGGGAGTAGGGGAGTCCTGAGAAATGTTGCTTTAGGCTAAGCCATTGCATGATCATAGTCCAGAGGCCCCTAAATTCTTTAGAGTTGGCTCACAGACTCCCCAAAACACTGAGATGGAGGCTCATGGCCCAGAGTCTCCAAAGAAAATAATTGCCTATCTTTGGGGAAGCTTTGAGCTCCCAGGATAAGTGAGAAGGCACATGTCTAGGGAGAGGAGGCAGGAGCTCAGACCTCATTGTCTGGTCCTGATTTCACTATATGTCCTTGGACAAGTCACTTAGCCTCCCTGGGTTATCACTTCCTCACAAAAGGCACAGCTAGCCTCTCCTGCCTTTCAAGATATCAAGGTGCCGGGATCCTCAGAAGTGTCTGAGTAGATTTGTACATTATCTTAAGACATGTAAAGACCAAGATCACAACATCTGCTTTTACAAATCAGCTTTAAAAACAAAAGCCATCTCCCTTACAACTTCATCAGTGAAAAGCAGGATGCTTTCATCCTTGCACTGGAGAGGAAATATGAAGAAATAGAGCCTAGCTCTGTAGAACTCAGTAAATGACTTTGGACATAAGTCATAGCCTCTCTGTACCTCAGTTTCTCCCTCTGTCAAATGAGAGGCATGGGTGAGATCACCTTTTAGATGGCTCTCCATTTCTCAAAGGCCCTAGGAGGCCTCTGTCGCCCTGCTGGCTTGCATGCTTGAGGGGAAGCCAGCCCTACAGCAACTCCTGGCCAGGGCTAGACTAATGGCAGAGGCATCAGCCAGAAATCTCTGGTGATCCCTCCCCTGTCCTTTCCCTAGTGGTTTAGACCACCGGATACCCAGTCAGAAAGAACATCCCCTCCTTGGAAATCCACCATTGCCTCTGATAATATCCATCTCCAGACCTTCTAGGGGGACAAAAGATGAAAATATCATTATATAGAAAGGGGTCCCTGGACCAAACAAACCCATATTCCTGCTTGGTTCACCAAGACTTGCTTCCCAGTGGGGTGCTCAGCCTTTCTAGGGAAGTTGAACTTTAAAGAGTAAAAAGCTACATACAAAGAGGAGGGAGCTGCTGTTCTAGGCAGAAGAAATATATGGCATATTGGAGGAACCTCTGACATGACAATGGTTGGTTCATTCTCCGGAACATGCCCCCCAAAGCTGTCTCTTGAGTACATTACCAACATGTCTTACATCCCACTACAGAGGCACCATCTCCCTGTTCCAGCCTAAAACTTTTACTAAGGATTTTTCTCTTTGTGAACGACAAAAAAAGTCTGTTGTTTAAGACTCCTGCAATACTTGAGGTCTGATGGAGAGCATTGGCCTTCTCCTTGGAGATCAGTCCAGATAAATATCCCTCACCATCTAGGTTATTATTATAAATATGCTTTATAAGCTGAAGTGTGTATTGCAAGATACACTCTTAATGGAATCTCAGTGACCCAGGACCAATCACATATGTGGAAGAATTGTTCTGCATGTTTAAAAGAACTTGCTGCTAAAGTTCTAAACGCAAAATAAGTGCCAAACATTAGATGCATTTCCTCTTGGTTCCAGAGGCCAAAGGGCAGCATGGCTATTGCCCAGTAACTTCTGCTATTGCCACTGGTAAGCATGACCATACAGACATTGGGTTTTTCAGAAGAGCATCACAGGGACCACACACAAGCTTTGCAGGTATATAGAGCTAGTTGTAGTAGAAACAGAGGCCACTTTCCAATTCCCAAGTTAAGCTATGTGACAAGCGATTAACTCAGTGGTTCCAGGAGTGGCCTCCTGATTTTCCACCGGTATGACTATACCAGAGGCAGCAGCTCCCCTGATGGACCAGTTCTGCCAAGTTATGGTTTCAGTCTTAGAGGCTTCTCCTAGACCAGGCCCACACAATCCTTATAATGTAAGCACACAGAATGTGCTAAGGACCAATCTTCACACCATGGCAACAAAAAAGGAATCTGATGGTCCAGGTAGAAAAACACATGGAAAAAGACTGGTAGGCGCCATTCTCCCTCCACTCCTCACTCCCCGCCCCATGCCCACCTCTGCCTATTGAAATCCAACTAACCCTTCAAAACTCAGTCAGATCTTACTTCCCCCAGGCAACCTTCCCTGAGGGCATGCTAGAAGACTTCTTTCCTCTCTGTGATTCCTACAGATTCATATTTGTTCCTCTCCTAAAGTAGATAGCACATGCACCTGATATTGTGGCTATTTGCATTCAATTACTCTTTCTCTTAAGACGCTAACTTCCTTGAAAGCAGGGACTTTTTTCTTTCTGGTCTCTCCCAATGTTTGATACCTGGAGTAATCCCAGTAAATGCCGTGACTGAACGATACTTATTGAGAAGACAAGGCACAGACAAAAGCCATCTGAGAACAGCCCATGGCAGTCATATGTGAGGACTGAACTGAGCACTACTGACCAAGAATGGCAGACTGCTATCCCATTACAAGCAGCAAGGTGACTACCCTTCCTCCATACTCTTGTCCCTATCTCCAACCCAACCCACAATAGAAAAAGGTATATTCTCCAAGCAAACTTCCAGATACTAAAAGAAGTAAAAATTTAGGGCAAAGACAGAAAAAATGAGTTTTAATCTGATACAGACAAAGTTCTATTTCCAGAATTCCCTTGGGCAGATCTATTTTACCTCCACCACAAGAAATCAGAGGATTTGTGAAAAATTCAACACATCTTAAATCCCCAGAGAAAACATCTCTAGATTTGGGGATCATCCCATGGAAACATCAACCAACCACCTGATCACTCTAATGAAACTCCAGTCCACAAGACCTTCACAGGACATGAGGCTTCTAATTGTCATGTCATGCTTCATTCTTAACCATGAATGGTTAATGATGAGTAAGCAGACATTTCAGGAAGGTGCCCAACATGAAAGAAGGAACCAAATAGGACAAACAAATTCACAGAAAACTGAAGGGAGAAGAAATAGGGAACAGGAAATAAAAATCTTAGAATGTCCTTGAGAAATAAAAGAAGATATTGCACCCACCCTACATGAACATATTGGAAGAATAAAATGTTAAGGCAAAAGAATAATCAGAGAATGAGAAAGATTTATTGGGAAACTGTAAGAATTTATCCAACTTCCAAATTAGTGGACACAGACCACAGAAGACCTTCCTCACCTCTAATACCAATTACAAATTTGAGGGATTCCTAAAAACATTCCCAGGTTCTGTAATTCACTAGAAGGACTCAGAACTCACTGAAACCTCTTATACTCACAGTTACTGTTTATTACAAGGGAAGGATACAGATTAACATCTTCCACAGAAAGAAGTGCATCAGATACTGTCTAGGAAAAGTACAAAATACAGTTTCCTTTGTTCTCTCCCTGTGGAGTCCAGGTGTATTGTTTCCCTAGTGATTATATGTAATGATAGGCATCAAGTATTGCTCTAACCAGGGAGGGTCACCTGAGCCTCTCTGTCCACAGTTTTCTGGGGCTCTGTTAAGTCAGCAAATCAAGCTTACAGGGCTGATATCAGGCTTAGTCAGTCTCCAGTCCTTTCAGGAATGACACAAAGCCTCAGCCCAGAAGCACACGGTTGGTCTTTCTGGTGTGACTAATCCCCGCACTAAATCACATTGTTGGTTTTAATAGTATGAAAGGACTCAAAATATTTCTTTCCCATACATCCTTCTGAAGAAATGACTGGAATTTGTGCTTTTGCAGAACTAGGAATAAACTCCAAAGAAAGAGGATATGTTGTGATAGATTTCAATTTTTTAAAAAAAGACCACAAATCCCTTGCAGCTCTTTTTGTCTTTTTTCCTACTCTTGAAACCAGGCTGGCCCTGTGCCTTGTTTTGACCAATAGAATGTAACAGAAATTACTCCCCAGCACCATGAAAACAAGCCTGGCTGGTCTGCTGGAGGATGAGGGACATGGGGAGAATGGCTCCAGCTACCATGGCTATCCCAGCAGAGGGTCCAGGCACAGGAGCCTCAGCTGAGCCAACCCAGACCAGAAGAACCACATAGCTAACCCACAGAATCATAAGAAATAATTTAAATCTTTGTTGTTTGAGTCAGTTAGTTTTGAAATGTTTTTTACCCAGTGAAAACTAATGCATCAACACATGACCTAGCAAAGAGAAAGCTTATCTCAAGAAAGCTTTGAAGAATTTCCTTTGTGACACTTTGGCTTACCCTAAACATTGCAGGGTCTAGAACAAGATTACAGATGGAGGCCTACATACTTTAAACCTAGTCATTTAAAAGATATGACTCAAAGCAACAGATGAACAGTATGTCTGTATTCAATAAAATATGGGTACAACTACCTTAGTAAATTCACCAGTGTACCAACCTGGAAGGAGGGAGATCTCAGACTCCCACTTTTGCAGTTCTAGGCAGAAAAGTGAAGACTTGAGGAGAGTTAGCCCCTAGCCCATCTCTTCCTTCTCTCACCTTAGACTCTGCCCAGCACCACAAGGAAACTCACATGAGAGGATGTACCCACTAGCCCACCAGTCAAGAAGCTCTATTCACTCTGTAGCCCAGCAGCAACCCCCAACCCCATAGATGCCCTGGCCATCTCTCAGACCAAGAAGTACACACACATGAACACACACACAGTGCAAGGTCTACACTCTGAGTAACAGACTCAGGACAATATGATCAGGAGATTCCAGGACCCAGGGTACCCAGGGTATAGTCTGGAAGGAGGGACACAGGCTCTGGCTGGCCTGATGACTTTATCTCACAGACTCCTCACTCTGTGGGTAGAGAAATGCCTGGGAAGGGGGCTTTCAGAAGCACACAACTTGGGATGGGTCCCTTTTATCTTGGTCTGAGGAGGGTACTGATGATGGTGCAGTTAGTAGTACTACAAAGCAAGCCTCCCAGACTGCAGCAGGAGGTTGAAGAATCCCAAGAAGAAGGTCTCAGAAAAAAAAGTAAATTTGGGAAGTTATTTGTTTTACCATCTGGAATACAAACTGATAGACCTAAAGTTAATCTTATAACAAAAAAAGGAATATTAAAGATAAGTCCATATAAATCTAAGCAAATGAAAAGATAAGACAATTATTAACTTCAGGAAAATCAAATATCATATGTGAATAAACAACCATTATATATTATTTGGAACAGCTATTGTTTAATTTACATATTGCTGTGTGCTCAGTTGTTCTGTCCCCTTTACAGACAGGACAACTGCATTGAAGAAAACAGAAAATAGATTTGGGAGAGGAGTCCCTGAAGAACAGAAAAATGCATTGTAAGACATTCTGGCTACAGTAATAAAATGGAGAGGACCAGATTTTACAATGGAGTAGATTTTTAAAAGTTGTATTCATTGATAATAGTCTTAGAAAACAGAAAGGGAGTGAAGAACAATCATGTCTCCCACTGGAGACAGTGGGAGGAAACACAGTAAAGGAAGGAAGAAAGAAGGTAGATGCATCAGTCAGACATAGTCCTCCTGGCTTACACAACAGAAATTTATTCTCTCACAGTTCCTGAGGCTGGAAAGTCTAAGATCAAGTTTCCATCAGGGCTAGTTGCTGGTAGGAACTCTTTTCCTGGCCTGCAGAAAACTACCTTCTTGCTGTATACTAGACTACTTTCTCAAAAGGCAACGCAATTAATTTTTCCACTAATAATATGAGATCTTTTTTTTTTTCTCCTAATTATTGTCAATAATGGGTGTTACTCTTAATTTATGATAATTACATTATTCTAATTTGCATTTCTCTAACTACTATAAAGAAGTTCCACATTTTGTTATATATTTATCACCCTTTGATTTGCTTTCCTATGGATTGCTTATTCACATCTTTCACCCATTTTCTAATTGTTTACTAATTTTTCTTAAATATAAAAGCTTTTCTTAACAGTCTTTCAATGTGCACTGTAAATATACCTCTCCCCTTCAATTTTATCATTACTCTGTTTACTTCACTTATAGTATACTTTGTAATACAAAAAATTTCATATAATCAAGTATATCTGTCTTTTCTAATATACCTTTCAGATTTATTGTCTTGACTTAAAAGTTCTCCTCCACCCTGAGGGTAAAACACAGTTGCTTAAGTGTTCTTTCATGATTTATGATTTAATTATTTTTATACTTAGCCTTTAGTGTATCTGGAATTTCTTTTTGAATATGGAATAAGAAAGGAATTTAACTTTACCTTTGATAAGTGGCTAGTGGTTCTAGCAGCATGTGACAAGTAAATCACAAATGAACCCTGAAGGAAAGCATGGCATGGTGATTAGAAGCCTGTTTGATTTGGGATCCCTGGTCTGCCTTGACTTTGGGCAAATCACTGAATTTCTCTGTCCTTCACTTCCCTCTTCTAAAAAATGAAATCATAAAGAAACCTGCTTTATAGGGTTGTCGTGACAATTAACTGAACTAATACAAATGCTTAGCACAGTTCCTAGACTATGGTTAGGTGAGATTCAGTCCTGGTATTTTTCAGCTACAAAGCCTCTTATTCTGCAAGTCTTAGGGATTGAAGGGTCTCAAATGCCTAGTCTAATCCAGGGTGGGACTGGGGGTTAAGAAGCCTAGCAGGTCCTCCCCAGGGACTTCATTTATCCATCACTGTTTCTCTGGGAGATCTAGAATCTCCACCCACAAACTGTATCTTTACCACAGGGCCATTAGCTCTAGTGCCTTCGCTCATGCTGCCTAATGGGGCAAAATCCTACAGAACCAAGGCCTGGTCCACCCTTCCAACTCTACCCGCTGACCAGCCCCAGTGCTGCTGGGCTTCGGAGAGACAGTGGGTGGCTGGTGGAGTGTGTGGGAAGGAGATTGGGGTCATTTTTAAATTCCCCCTTCTTTTCAAACCTGTTCAGCTCCTTCCTGATTACAAAGGCCAACTAGCCAGGTGATGGCCAAAGTGCGAATGTCACCTGAGGCCTTAAAACTCAGCACCTGTCTTCTTTATGTTTGTTTATAAGGCCATTTGAGTGTGTATGAGCTGAGTGTACACCTATATACACATTCCCTTTTGTATAATCAACCTTTGAACAATTCTTGGAGACAGTTATACCTTATGAAAAGATTAGTTTATGGGATTAAGGTTAGAAATGAAATAAATATGGCCCTTACAAATATTCAGATATTTACTAAAGTAAAATGGTAATGCTGGGAGTGGAGGACCTCATGTTTCCAGGTAAAGAACTTCTATTGTAGAAACAGGTCTGTCACCCACCTTCCACCTCCACAGAGGAGGAGATAAGGGATAAGGACTATGTACCCACTGGTACATAGTCTTTACCAGGAAGACAGAATCTGAGAAATGGTGTCCAGAACTGGAAATCTGTCTTTCTACCTTTTCACCCTAGATTGATGCCAGAAGGTTATCCTGTATGATTGTGGCTGCTCTTCATTTCCAAACTTCTTCTCAGGTATGTAGAGCAAGATGAGAAGGAGGGAATGGTGTTACTATTCTTAAAGCAACATTGTCCATGCAGAGTTGAGGGGATAAAATAAGCAACAGAGAGAAAGGTGCATTCACCTCCTGTCCCATCCAGTCTTCCTATTCATAGTACCCTAAAGGCTGGAGAGATGTTCCCCTTCCCTGAGCCTCATAAACACTGAAGGAGCTTAGCTGTTCTCATCTCTGACTGCACACTGGAATTACATAACCATGGCATTGGACTTAGGCAAGCACACTTTTAAGCCTCCCAAGGGTATAGAATGCCTTGGTTCCACTGGCTTCCTAAGTGTCTGTTGCTCAAACAACCCAGAATGGCATTACTCTCTTCTAGTAAATGTCCAAAGAGAGAGGTGGATTTGTCCCTACACCCTTCCTTGACTCCCTGCTGCAGGTTCTCAGCTTCACCTCCTGGGCACATGTGGCTCTATCCTCTCTACATTTGCTTCCTGGTCACTGAGTTTGGACTCAAGCTCAAGAGATCCTGGTGAGGATGAACAGAAAGGATGCATCTGTGTACGGATGCACGTTGAATCCTGCCTTGTCAACCACCCAGGAAAACAATTCCCTGTGAGGGGCAAATTATCCCCACTGGTGGCAAGAGACAAAAAGGGAGAGGGTTCCACCATTATACCACCTACTTCATCCACCAAACCTGCTTCGCCTTGCACTCTGCTGCTTCGAACTAGGGGCTTTTGCTCATTCAGAGCCAGCTCTAAGGTTAGCTCATGGTGCCCAAAGAGTAAGTCTCAGACTCCTTGGGAGTAACCCTGAAACCCACTTTTCATAAGTCCCTGAAATGTCTTGCCTGAGGTGGTCCAGCTGCTGCTTCCTCCTGAAGCACCACTTCCAGGACACTGAAGGCTGTCAATCCATAGGGAATTCCCTCCAGCTGGGAGCAGCCTGCTATGGGAGGAATTCTAGGAAGCAGCACAAAGTCAAAACTCCCATTGTAAAAATGCACTTGTCAATGAGCATGACCTCATAGTTCTGAGAAGTCTAGGTATTTCAAGATTTGACTTTCCTTTCCAGGAGAAACAGTGGGAGAAATATTTTAACACAAACTTTATTTTTCTGGATTCACAGAACACATTCCACTCACAGCAGTGTTGTGTAGAGTAGATATAATTCAATTAAACTTTCTAGTCTTTCTTTCTGGTAGGATTGGGTATCCTACCACTTGTTAATTTTGTTCCCCATACAGGTCCCTTAAAACACCCCTGAAAATGGTATAAATACAACAAGACTGAAAACTGTGGCCCATCACCACATGCTTCTGGAAGCCTAGGGCAGGAGTACCAGGAGGGGTTCAGTTGGGAATGTTGTCTACCAGAGAAACTTTAAAAAACATTTTTCTTTTTAAAAATTTTTCAATTACAATTGACATTCAATATTATTTTGTGTTAGTTTCAGGTGTATGTCATGGTGGCTAAATAATCAAATGCTTTACAAAGTGTTCCCCTAATATTTCAAGTATGCACCTGATGCTGTACATAATCATTACAATATTGACTATATTCTCTATGCTGTATTTTACAGCTCCAAACTATTTTGTGACTATCAACTTGAAGTTCTAAACCTCTTTACCTTTTCACCTACCCCCTCATGCCTCTCCCCTCTGGCAACCATCAGTCTGTTTTCTATATCTATGAGTCTGTTTCTATTTTGTTTGTTCATTTATTTTACTTTTCAAATTCCACCTATAAGTGAAATCTTACAGTATTTCTCTTTCTCTGACTAACTTATTTCAATTAGCATAATACCCTCTAAGCCAGGGGTATCAAACTCATTTTCACTGGGGGCTTCATCAGCCTCGTGGTTGCCTTCAAAGGGCCAAATGTAATTTCAATTCCTTAACAGTTAAGGAATAGTTACATTTATACAATCCTAAAATTATTTTGGCCCTTTGATGGCAACCTCAAAGCTGATGTGGCCCCTGGTGAAAATGAGTTTGACACCCCTGCTCTAGGTCATCCATGTTGTTGCAAATGGTAAGATTTCACTTTCATTATGGCCAAGAAGTAGTATTCTATTATGTAATGTACTATAGCTTTTTTATCCATTTGTCTATTGATGGGCACTTGGACCATTTCCATATATCTTAAATGTTGTAAAAAAAATGCTGCATTTAACTTAGGGGTTCATATGTTCTTTTGAATCAGTGTTTTGGGTTTCTTTGGATATATACCCAGAATTGGAATCAATGGGTTATAAGGCAGCTCCATTTTTAATATTTTGAGGAATTCCATACTATTTTTCATAGTGGCTACTTTTTTCTCCACACCCTTATCAGGACTTGTTGCAAAAAGTTTTTTCCTATTTGAATTAAGTAATTAAACACATAGATGGGTTAAGCACTCTGCTAATCTTAGGCCCTTTCAGGATTTGGTGGCAAAATCTAAGTGCATAAGATCCTTGAAGAGCTCCAGAACTGAATTTGATTACAAATCACAGTACTTAATTCACAAGCTTCCACTGAAGTGGAAGCATCCCTGCTAGGGATGGTTATAGCAGAACTGAGGACTGTAGAGAATAAAAAAAATGTAGTACAAGTGAATGCCAAGCACAGCAAGGGCCCATGGAGGTCTGTGGATAGAATCTAGAGGGACACCATTCAGCTTGAATGTGTCTTTTTCTGTGTTCATGGTCAAAATCAAATGCACAGGTGAAAGAAAGGAGAGTTTCATTTAACCAGAGTTGTGATTCTGTTAAGTAAGTTAAAAGTGAGAGGGAGCAGGGGAAGAAAAGGAGTATGTAGGAAGGGGGCATAATTCCCTGCAAAGAGTCTTGAAGTCTGTAGGAGCTTCATAAGCAGAAGTGAAGACATGTGAGGCTAAAGGATAGTCAGCATTGTGAGAACAGAGGAGGTCAGCTGGAAAGATGGAACAGGTGGTCAGAGAGTAAGATGTACAAAATTGAGATTATGAAGAATTTAGTTTTTGACACAACTGTATTATTCTTATACACATTTTATAGATAGGGAAATGGAGGCACAAAGAGGTTAAGTAACTTGCCAAAATTTATGTAGTTGGTAAGAGGATGAACTAGGATTTGAACCCAGGCAGTTTGGCTCAAGAATGAGCACTTCAAGATTCTCAAGAAAAAAAGATACATTTCTTTAAAAAAAATCAAGCCAAAAATCCAGTAGACAATTTTAAAGAGTCACTGTTGTAGACACTGCTGAGACTTGAGCAGGTAAGCTGGCTAAGAATGGTGCTGTGGAAAATCCAGTGAAAGAAGCAGGTCAAACTAAGGAACCCAAATGCAGAGGTAAGGGTGTCTTAAAGGGAAACAAAGGAAACCTGGAGGACACAATTAAAATAGGAGTTCCTGGAGGAGGAAAAAGAGCAGGTGGGAGACAGGGAATAGACAGTGGAGAGTCACTTCCTTGAGCTGAAGAAAAGATTTGAATATGTGGCATCAGTGAGTTATAGGGAAAAGCTCTAGAAAGACATGCCCAAGCATATTCTCAGACTAAGGAAAACTAAGAGAATTTGTTGCTAGCAGAATTACTCTCAAAGAATGGCTAAAGGAAAGTATCACATTGTAATTTTTATGGCATTTACCTAATAACTAATGATGTTGAGCATGTTTTCACATGATTTTTGGACATTCGCATAACTTCTTTGGAGAAATGTATATCAAGACATTTCCCTATTTTTAATTGTTTATTTTTATTGTTGAATTTTAGTTTTTTTCATGTATTTTGTATATGTACATTCTTTATAATATTATCTGGATAATATCTGGAAAATATCTTTTTTCAGTTATACAATTTGCAAATTATTTCTCTTTTTCCACAGGTTGCCTTTTCTTGATGCACATAAGTTTTTCTTTTTTTTTTCTGTTGCTACTTTTCGTATCATATCTGAATATGCTGCCAAATTAATGTTTTGAAGATTTACCTTTATATTTTTTCTAAGAATATTATAGTTTTAGATCTTAAATTGAAGTCTTCAATTTATTTTGATCTTTTTGCATATGGGATGAGGTAGGGTCCCCACTTCATTCTTTTTTTTTATTTTAATCATTGTTCAAGTACAGTTTTCTCCCCCCTACTCCCATTCCAGCCCACCCACCCAACCCTCCCCCCTTCCCCCCATTACCCCCCACCCCTAGTTTTTGTCCATGTGTCCTCCAAATTTGTTCCTGTAATCCCTACCCATTCCCCCATGAAATTCCCTCTTCTCTCCCCTCTGGCCACTGTCAGACTATCCCCTATTTCAGTGTCTTTGGTTATATTTTGCTAGTTTTTTTGGTTTTGTTTTGTTGTTTAGATTCCTGTTAAAGGTGATATCATGTGGTATTTGTCTTTCACTGCCTGGCTTGTTTCACTTAGCATAATGCTTTCCAGCTCCATCCATGCTGTTGCAAAGGGTATGAGCTCCTTCTTTCTTTCTGCTGCATAGAATTCCATTGTATAAATGTACCATAGTTTTTTGATCCATTCATTTACTGATGGGTATCTAGGTTGCTTCCAGCACCTAGCTATTGTAAATTGTGCTGCTATGAAGATCGGGGTGCATAGGTTCTTTTGTATTGGTGTTTTAGTGTTCTTAGGATAGAGTCCCAGCAGTGGAATTGCTGGGTCAAAAGGCAGATCCATTTTTAGTTTTCTGAGGAAGTTCCAAACTGCTTTCCATAATGGTTGTACCAGTCTGCAGTCCCACCAACAGTGCACTAGGGACCCCGTTTATCCACATCCTCTCCAACACTTGTTGTTTGTTGCTTTGTTTATGATGGCCATTCTGACTGGTGTGAAGTGGTATCTCATTGTGGTTTTAATCTGCATCTCTCTGATGGCTAGCGATATTGAACATCGCTTCATGTGTCTTTGGATTTTCTGTATGTCCTCCTTGGAGAAGTGTCTGTCCAAGTCGTTTGCCCATTTTTTAATTGGGTTACTTGTCTTCTTAGAGTGGAGTCGCGTAAGTTCTTTATATATTTTGGAGATTAAACCCTTGTCTGAGGTATCATTAGCAAATATGTTTTCCCATACAGTTGGTTCTCTTTTTATTTTGATACTGTTTTCCTTAGCTGTGCAAAAGCTTTTAATTTTGATGAGGTCCCATTTGTTTATTCTTTCCTTTATGTCCCTTGCTCTAGGAGACAAGTCAGTAAAAAAGTTTCTGCGTGAAATATCTGAGATTTTCCTACCTACGTTCTCTTCTAGGACTTTAATGGTGTCACACTTTATATTTAAGTCTTTTATCCACCTTGAATCTATTTTTGTATAAGGTGTAAGTTGGTGCTCGAGTTTCATTTTTTTGCACGTAGCTGTCCAGTTCTCCCAACACCATTTGTTGAAGAGGCTATTTTTATTCCACTTTATGTTGCTGCTTCCTTTGTCAAATATTAATTGACCGTAGAAGCTTGGGTTTATTTCTGGGCTCTCTGTTCTGTTCCATTTGTCCATGTGCCTGTTTTTTTGCCAGTACCAGGCTGTTTTGATTACAGTGGCCTTGTAGTATAGTTTAGTGTCAGGTATTGTGATTCCTCCTACTTTACTCTTCTTTCTCAAAATTGCAGCAGCTATTCGGGGTCGTTTATGGTTCCATATAAATTGTTGAAGTGTTTGTTCTATGTCTGTGAAATATGCCATTGGTACTTTAATAGGTATTGCATTGAATGTGTAGATTGCTTTTGGTAGTATGGACATTTTAATGATATTAATTCTTCCAATCCATGAACATGGTATATGTTTCCATTTGTTTGTGTCTTCCTTGATTTCTCTCCTCAGTGTTATGTAGTTTTCTGAATACAGGTCTTTTACCTCTTTGGTTAGGTTTATTCCTAGGTATTTTATTTTCCTTTTTGCTATTTCAAATGGGATTTTTTTCTTGATTTCTGCTTCTGCTGTTTCATTGTTGGTGTACAGAAATGCCTTTGATTTCTGGATATTGACTTTGTATCCAGCTGTTTTACCAAATTCATTTATTAGGTCAAGCAGTTTTTTGGTGGAGTCTATAGGATTTTCTATGTACACTATCATGTCATCTGCAAACAGTGACAGTTTTGTTTCCTCCTTTCCGATTTGGATTCCTTTTATTTCTTTTTCTTGTCTGATTGCTGTGGCTAGAACCTCCAGTAACTATATTGAATAGAAGTGGTGAAAGTGGACATCCTTGTCTTGTTCCTGTTCTTAGTGGAAAAGATTTTAATTTTGCCCATTGAGTATAATGTTGGCTGTAGGTTTCTCATATATGGCCTTTATTATGTTGAGGAATGCTCCCTCTATTCCCACTTTACTGAGTGTTTTTATCATAAATGGGTGCTGTACCTTATCAAATGCTTTTTCTGCATCTATCGATATGATCATGTGGTTTTTGTCTTTGCTTTTGTTTATGTGATGTATTACATTTACTGATTTGCGTATATTGTACCATCCTTGCATACCTGGAATGAATCCAACTTGGTCATGGTGTATGATCTTCTTAATGTACTGTTGGATGCGGTTTGCCAGTATCTTGTTGAGGATTTTAGCGTCAATGTTCATCAGCGATATTGGCCTGTAGTTTTCTTTCTTTGTTGTGTCTTTATCTGGTTTTGGGATTAAGATGATGTTGGCCTCATAAAAAGAGTTTGGGAGTCTTCCATCTTTTTGGATTTTTTGAAATAGTCTGTGAAGGATAGGTATTAGTTCTTCCTTAAATGCTTTGTAGAATTCTCCTGTGAAACCATCTGGTCCAGGGCTTTTGTGTGTTGGGAGTTTTTGGATTACTGCTTCGATTTCTTTTGCTGTTATTGGTTTGTTGAGGCTTTCTGCTTCCATTTTATTGAGTTTTGGAAGGTTATATTTTTCTAGAAATTTGTCCATTTCATCTAGGTTTTCAAATTTCTTGGCATACAGCTCTTTGTAGTAATTTGTTACAATCCTTTGTATTTCTGTGGTATCTGTTGTAATCTCTCCTCTTTCATTTCTGATTGTGTTTATTTGGGTTTTCTCTCTTTTTTTCTTGATGAGTCTGCTTAAAGGCTTGTCGATTTTGTTTATCTTTTCAAAGAACCAACTCTTGGATTCATTGATCTTTAGAATTGTGCTTTTAGTCTCTATGTCATTTAATTCTGCTCTGATCTTGGTTATTTCCTTCCTTCTGCTTGCTCTGGGCTGTCTTTGTTGTTGTTCCTCGAGTTCTTGTAGACGTAGGGTTAGGTTGTTTGTTTGAAATGTTTCTAACTTTTTTAGGTGGGCCTGTATCGCTATGATCTTCCCTCTCAGGACTGCCTTGGCTGTGTCCCATAAGTTTTGGGTTGTTGTGAGTTCGTTTTCATTTGTTTCCAAAAACCGTTTGATTTCTTCCCTAATATCATTCTTGACCCATTCATTGTTTAATAGCATGCTGTTTAATCTCCATGAATTTGAGTGTTTTGGGTTTTTTTTCCTTGGGGTTGGTTTCTAGTTTCAGGCCCTTGTGATCCGAGAAATTGCTTGGTATGATTTCAATTTTTTTGAAATTGTTGAGGCTTGTTTTGTGTCCTATCATGTGGTCAATCTTTGAAAATGTTCCATGTACATTTGAAAAAAATGTGTATTTAGCTTCTTTGGGATGGAGGGTTCTGTAAATATCAGTGAAGCCCAGCTCGTCTAGGGTAGTGTTCAATGCCACAATATCTTTGTTGATGTTTTGTTTGGAAGATCTGTCCATTTTTGATAGTGGGGTGTTAAAATCCCCCACAATAATTGTGTTGCTGTCCATATCTTTCTTGAAGTCCTCTAAGATTTTCTTTATGTATTAAGTGCTCCTATGTTGGGTGCATATATATTTACTATGTTTATGTCTTCTTGGTGAATTCTTCCCTTGAGTATTATGAAATGACCTTCTGGGTCTCTCTTTATGGATCTTCTTTGGAAGTCTATTTTGTCAGATATGAGTATTGCTACCCCGGCTTTTTTCTCCTGTCCATTTGCTTGGAAAATTTGTTTCCAGCCCTTCACTTTCAACCTGTGCAGATCTTTTATCCTGAGGTGGGTCTCTTGTAGACAGCATATGTGTGGGTCATGTTTTCTTATCCAATCAGCTATTCTATGTCTTTTGATTGGAGCGTTTAGTCCATTTACGTTTAAGGTTATTATTGATAGGTACTTATTCATTGCCTTTTATGTACGTGTGATCCTCTCTCACTCTCTCTTTTCCTTTCTTTCCTTAAAGCAGTCCCTTTAGCATCTCTTGCAGAGCTGGTTTAGTGGAGGTGTATTCTTTTAGACTTCTTTTGTCTGAGAAGCTTCTTATTTGGCCTTCTATCTTAATTGAGAGCCTTGCTGGGTAAAGTAGTCGTGGTTGCAGGCCTCTGGTTCTCATTACTTGGATTATTTCTTGCCATTCTCTTCTGGCTTGGAGTGTTTCCATTGAGAAGTCAGCTGTTAGCCTTATTGGGGCCCCCTTGTATGTTACTTCCTTCTTCTCCCTTGCTGCCTTTCAGATTCTCTCTTTGTCTTGAAATTTTGCCATTTTAATTATGATGTGTCTTGAGGTGGGCCTCCTTGGGTTCCTCTTGATTGGGACTCTCTGTGTTTCCTGTATTTGTGTGACTTTTTGTCTCATCAAATTAGGGAAGTTTTCCATCATCACTTGTTCAACTAGGTTTTCTATCCCTTGTTCTTCTTCTTCTCCTTCTGGTATCCCTATTATACGGATATTATTACGTTTCATATTGTCTTGCATTTCTTTTAATCCCTCTTCATTTTTTCTGAGCCTCTTTTCCTTTTCTTGCTCTTTCTGGGTGTTTTCTTCTATTTTGTCCTCTAGCTCGCTGATCCGATCTTCTGCTTCATCGATCCTGCTTTTCATTCCTTCTACTGTGTTCTTCAGTTCAGAAATTGTATTCTTCATTTCCTCTTGGCCCTTGTTGAGAGTTTCTATTTCCTTTTTTATGCTGATATAGTTTTCATTGAGTTCATTGTAGCTTCCCTGTAGTTTCTCATAGCTCATTGTGAGCTCATTGAGCTTCCTGACAATCACTGCTTTGAATTCGATATCTTATAGTTGAATTGCCTCTGTTTCATTTAGCATTCTTTTTGAGGCTTCCTCCTTTCCTTTCATTTGGGGATTATTTCTTTGTCTTCCCATTGTTTGTGAGACTCTTCTTGTTCACCTCAGCTTCTTATATTGATCTGTTCTGGCTCCCTGGGTTTATGATGTGAACTTCTTTAGTAGAGTAGCAGTGAGTTTCAGTGGTGCTGTTTCCTTGACCCCCCAAGCTCACTGGTCTTGGGCTGTCGTTTAAGTTGGCTTTGTGTTTGCCTTTGGGTTTTGATTGTTGTTGAGTCTTTCTTTGGTGGTTCCTTCCCACCAGCTGGTTAAATGTGGGTCACTCTGTCCACCACCTTCTGTATTTTGTTGTGCTGGTGAGGGCAGGTTGTGTTGAAGCTGGTTCTTCTGTGTGTACAAGGTTTAAAGAAATCTTGTTCAGTTGTTTGTATTGGGTACTGTCTCTACTCTTTAGTTGTATTTCCAGATAAGTCCTGGATTGAGCTTTGTGTGGTTACTACTCCCTCCTTCACCTTCTTCTGCTGTTATCTGTTAGTGTTTCCTTTGTTGTTGGGTTTCCTCTTCCAGTGGGTATCCTGGTGTTCACCTCCTCCACCTATTCTTTTTTGTCTTGTTGCAGCACTCCCCTTAGGATCCGTTCTTTATTCTTTCGGTTCTACCACAATCCTTGGTCCTCTGTTTTCAAAAATGCTGAACTATGTTGGTTGCTTGCCTTTCTACTCCATAGATCGGGCAGGATTTTCTCCCTTGAGCAGAGGAAAGCCAAATCTGCTCCTTCCTACTCCGAAGCCATCTTAGATCCAGTCCCCCACTTCATTCTTTTATAACTGCCTATACACTTCAACAGAGAGCTCAGCACCAGCTATTGTAGAAACTTTTCCCATCAAATGGTCTTGGCACCCTTATAAAAAGAAATCAACTTCTGGCCAAGATCCTCCCCGCACAACCAAAAGAAGGACAACAACAATTTAAAAACAAACAAACAAAAAAAAACCAACCAGAACTGACAGAAAATCAAAGTGTATGGAAGTCCAATAACCAAGAAGTTAGAGAAGACACATTCATCCAGACCAGTAAGAGGGCAGGACTTGGGCAGCCTGGATATAGAGGACTCCCAGCAAGGCCATGGCTGGTGGACCAAGCAGGGCAAAGGATTATGGAATGGGGCCCCGTGCACAAGGCTGCAGCTGGTGGGCAAGGCGGTGGCTGGCAGACCAGGTGGTCCCACAGTCATGCGCAGATATACCAGATGAAATTGCGAAGTGGGACAGACCGCACAATCCAGGGTCCCAGCTCAGGAAAATAAAGCTTCAAAACACCAATTGAAAACACCTGTGGGGGTTGAGGCACCAGCGGGAGAAACCCCCAGTCTCACAGGAGAGTTCATTGGAGAGACCCACAGGGTCCTAGAATGTACACAAACCTACCCACAGGGGAATCAGCACCAAAAAGGCCCAATTTGCTTATGGGAGGCAAGGGAGTGACTGAAATCTGGCAGACAGTTGAGCAAATGCAATTGTTCCCTCTTGGACCCCACCCCCACATACAGCATCACAACCCAGCAACTGGGCTGCCCTGCCATGGTAAACACCTACGGCTCCACCCCTCACTCTGTAACAGGTACATTAAGAGAAAAAAGATGGCCCAACTGAAATAACAGGTCAAAGCTCCAGAAAAAATACAACTAAGTGACGAAGAGCTAGCCAACCTATCAAATGCACAGTTCAAAGCGCTGGTGATCAGGATGCTCACAGAACTGGTTGAATTTGGCAGCAAATTAGATGGAAATATGAAGGCTATGCTAAGTGAAATAAAGGAAAATGTACAGGGAGCCAATAGTAATGGGAAGGAAACTGGGACTCAAATCAACAGTGCGGACCAGAGGAAGAAAGATACATCCAATCAGAAAAGAATGAAGAAACAAGAACTCAATAAAATGAGAACAGCCTTAGGAACCTCCAGGACATCTTTAAATGATCCAACATCCAAATTATAGGGGTACCAGAAGGAGAAGAGAAAGAGCAACAAGTGGGAAAGTTATTTGAACAAATAATAAAGGAGCACTTCCCCAATCTGGTAAAGGAAATAGACTTGCAGGAAGTCCAGGAAGCTCAGAGTCCCAAAGAAATTGGACCCCAGGAGGAACACACCAAGGCACATCATAATTACATTAGCCAAGGTAAAAATGAAGGAGAGAATCCTAGAAGCAGCAAGAGATGAGGAAACAGTAACCTACAAAGGAGTTCCCATCAGACTGTCAGTTGATTTCTCAAGAGAGACCTTTCAGGCAAGAAGGGGCTGGAAAGAAGTACTCCAAGTCATGAAAGGCAAGCACCGACATCCAAGATTGCTCTATCCAGCAAAGCTTTCATTTAGAATGGAAGGGCAGATAAAGTGCTCCTCAGATAAGGTCAAGTTAAAGGAGTTCATCATCACCAAGCCCCTATTACATGAAATGATAAAGGGACTTATCTAAGAAAAAGAAGATAAAAAACATGTACAGTAAAATGACAGCAAACACAATTATTAACAACCACACCTAAAACAAAGACAAAAACAAACTAAGCAAAAAACTACAATAGGAACAGAACCACAGAAATGGAGATCACATGGAGGGTTATCAACAGGGGAGTGGGAGGAGCAGAGAGGGGGGAAAAGGTACAGAGAATAAGTAGCATGGATGGTAGGTAGAAAATAGACAGGGGGAGGGTAAGAATAGTATGGGAAATGTAGAAGCTAAAGAACTTATATGTATGACCCGTGGACATGAACTAAAGGCGGGGGAATGTGGGTGGGAGGGTGTGTGCAGGATGGAGGGGAGTGAAGGGGGTAAATGGGACAACTGTAATAGCATAATCAATAAAATATATTAAAAACCCTTTTGGAAATCATATCATAGTTGTAATAGTTAAAGATTATTATTTCCATCCAGAGACTTCAATTTTAAAACTAAATTCATGTGCAATATTAACACAGTATAAGAAACAACATGCTACAGAATAAAATCAGTTGCAAAAATCTATAAATTGATTTCTGAACTCTCAACTCTATGGCATTGGCCTATATGTCTATTTTTATGTCATTACCGTACTGATTTATTTATACTTTAAAATCAAGAAGTGTGAATCCTCCAGCTTTGTTCATCTTTTCAAGATTGTTTTGGTGATTGCTGCTTTCCATATGAATTTTAGGATTAGCTTTGCCATTTCTGAAGGAAAAAAAAAGCCACTGGGTTTTGGTGGGGGTTGCGTTAATTAATTTGGTAGTATTGTCATCTTAATATTAAGTCATAAATACATGAATACTTTCATTTATTAAGTTCATTAATTTATTTCAGCAATGTTTTATCATTTCCAATTTACTAAGTCTTGAATCTTCTTGGTTACATTTATTTCTAGGAATTTTATTTTTTTCATGCTATTTTAAGTGGAATTGTTTTCTAAGGTTGTATTTGTATCATTTATTTCTAATGTATATAAAGACAATTGATTTTTGGTTGTTAATCTTATATTCTGCTACTTTGCTGTGTTTGCTTATTAGCTGTAATAGCTTTTTCTGTGGTTTCTTTAGGATTTGTTACATATAAGATTCTATAATCTAAAAGCTGAGATAATTTTGTCTTTTGTTCCAATTTTTATTTTTTATTCCTTTTTACCTGTGTGATTGCTCTGGCTAGAACTTCCAGTACAATGTTGAACAGACTAATAATATAGTTACACTTCTTATGAAACTAATAAAGGCAATAAAATACATAGCAAAAGTATACATGAATAGAATGAGAAAGTCAGATAATCATAGGCACAGGGACAGGCGGGACAGGTATAAAAGAATGTTACAACTCCATGGCAACATATTGGCAATACATGGGTGCCTTGCAAAAGATAAAATTGTCAGAATTAAGCCAAGAAGTGGAAATCTTCAATAAATCAATGACCATAGGTATTCCTGAACAGGCAATTAAAAATGTATCGTTGAAAGGGTGCTTGGCACCAAATGGCTTTATAACTGAATCACAGTTCTCAGGTAATTCTAATATCATTTAATCTATTTCAAACTAAGAAATGTGGCAGTATTCTCAATTTATTTTACAAAGCTAGCATCCCTTTGATATAAAATTTAATAATAATAATGATGGTGATAAAAAGGAAAGGATCAACAAATGAATGGAAATATTTTTTTATTAATATTTAAAATACTATCCAAATTATTGGTAAAGGAAGGTCCTAGCACAACTGCCTATCATCAGGCAAAAAAGAAAGCTGACTCTCTATCTCACATTATATACAAAAATAAACTCCTAATGAATTAAAACTTAAATATAGAAAAGCAACAATACAAATGCAAAAGATTATCATGGAAATTTTATTTACATCCCAGGGATTTAGAAGACCTTGCTAACCAAGAACACATTCAATCTAAGTTGGCAACTGGAATCCCATGAAGTATGACACAAACTAAGTACTTACAGTCAGGCCAGGCCGCCACTCCCCCACTGATCTCCTTATTTTGTGACTGAGGTCCAGGATTAGACAAGTGTTCGGCCATGTGATATTGGATTGTCCTTTATTTCCTTCCTCTGGACAAGTTGGAGAGATGCAGCCCTGCTGACAGGCCCCTCAGCTGGAAGGGACTTTTGTGGGCATATCACAGAGTTCTACCCTTGACCCTTTCCTAAGCAAGCTTGTTTTGGGTTCTATCTCAAAACCAAAAGAACATTTCTATTTCTCAAACATGAGATGACACAAGTCAATAGTTAATTTAGTGAATGACAGGTTCAGAAGTAGGAAAAATTCTCATAAATTAGGAATACGGGCATAAACTAACAAAGTGGAATTTACCAAATTCTTCATTTAAGATTAAATAAGCAAGCCAAAGAAACAAAACCCCTCAGTCTTATAGAGTTATAAAATGTCAATACTATTAACCCAAGAATCTCTCTGTTGGACATTTATATAAAACAAATTCAAAACAAGAAGTATAGTAGTTGCATATAAAAAATTCATCATTTGGATAATCCCAAAATGACTTTACTATGATTTAGGACCATGCTGCCAGACATGAGAAAGATACATATTTTTTTTCTTCATTTGTTTAGGTGAGGGCAGCTTGAAAGTAGCTGGAGGGAAAAGCCTTGGAGATTTGGGCTGATCCAACTCCAGAGATAGCCCACCATGCAAGCACAGGCTGCACTATTCCCAGTAAAGGCAAGCACAGTTGTATTATTAACAACATGTTGTTCAGTTCAAAGGAATGGAGAGACTCACTAGGCCCTTCACTGGCTGGAACATATCTTGGGTGCATATCTGAATATCAGCAGGACCCAGGCAGCCCAGGATGGCTGGCCAGGCACCAGCTTGCATGGGCTGCCCTCAGGAAGAGTGCTACTTTGGTCCCTCCTGGGATGCCATGGTCCCTCCTGGGGTGCCATGGTCCCCAGCATATCCACACCAGCTCCTTCTTGCCACAGTGCTCCTCTGACAGCTTCTGGGAACAGGTGAGTGTGTGCTGGTCTGCAGCACCCAGGCTGACACTTAGAGCCCTATGAATTTTGTTTGGGACTCACAACAGATGAGACTGTAACCAGAGAACTGATTTTAGTGTAAAGGAGAAAGCTCAGAGAGTAAAGTTTCACTTGAGGAAAGTGATTCTGGGCCTTCTTACTCTTCCTGAGTACATTAAAATACCCTTTTCATAAAAGAAAACATATGAAAAACCTTAAGCCCCAGGCTGTAAATCTATTTTACAGGGAGTGGCCATCTGCCTACTGGCCTCATATCCAGTGAGCATGGCTGGATGCTGGTACTGGCCAGTTGGGCTGAAGAAGAACTTTGTGTGATGGACAACAGATTTCAGAAGGGGCCTATATTTGTAGGGATGCTTTGGGATGAAAGAAACAGAAATCCCATTTCATGTTGGCTTGAACAGGACAGGTGTTGGGTTTCCTGCCCAGGAAGCCAGCAGTCAGATGGCCCACACTGGCAGAGGCCCTGTCCATGTTTCCTGACACCTTCCCACTGCTTCCCTGTGAGCTGGCTTCATGCCATGACAGCCACAGGTCCAGTCCTCTCAACCTGCTGTCAAGACTTCAGAGGAACAGAAAGCAGTTGTCTCTTCCTGCAGCTCTTGCTCAAAAGTGAAGACACTTTTCTAAGAAATTTCCAGCAAACCTGCCCACAAGTCTTGTTGTCAGAGTCAGCTACAAAACCATTTCTGCTCACTCATTTGCAGGTGGATGGGCACCCTCACCCCACCAAGTTCTGATCAGAGGTAGTGAGGGGCTTGGGGCACAGACTTGAACCAAATTGGTTCAGTTTGGTAGGACAAAGGGCAGATAAACAGGAATGTCTCTTCAGACCCATTGTACCATGGGCATTTTAAATGTTTTTGCCTTCCATATTAAAAATTCTATGTATGTTGATTATAGAAAATGTGGAAAACCCAGAAAAGCACAGAAGGGGAAAAAATCCCACAAGAGAAAACTGCTTTGTAAATATGCATAGTTATAATTCTCTAAACTTTATTCTGTAACATATAGACATGTAGGTCATACTTTATAAAATTTGAAATACCCTGGATACACTGTTGGTGGCCCACATTGTTCAATAAATACAGGGTGTCTCAAAAGCCTTAGTGTTGATTTAGGCTTTAATAAAGATAGAAATATAAATCTACAAATTTATAAAATAGCATAGTGTATTTAAATTTCTTTTGGACTTGTTTAGTTCTTTGTAATTCAGAGTAACAAATTTTAACTGCTTTTCAGTATCTCTGACCAAAGGTGGCAAATGTTGCCTAAAACAAAAAAAAACATTAAATACTTATTATTCCAAATTTACAAGTGCTTAAAATGGCAGTAAAACTGTTGTTAGATATTTTTGTACAGTTCAGTTTTATTGGTTTTGTACTATTCCACCATACATAATTTATTGACTAGTATTATATCGCCAGATGTTGAGGTCCCCCCAACCCACGTTTCCCCAGATGTAATATCTTGAGAGAAGTGGTTTAATTATAACTCAGTATGGATTTTAAGGAAAAAGACTGTTGATGTTTGCTACTAAATACCTTAGCTCTGAATCCTTCTCCTCACTCCTGGCTTTGAGGACAGACAGTAAGAAGCTAGGGAAATGCCTGGGCAAGTGGAATGGGGAAACTGAGACAAGAAAATTAAACAAGGCCAAACAGTTTGAGCAATTTACAGCCCACTGATAAATCACAAGAACTTATCTCCCCTAACCAAGGACACACGAGGGCAAATGGTTTATACCTTTCATCCCTAACCAGAGAACACATAGCCTCCCTAGCCATAAACCACAGGTGTCCAGGGAAGAGTGGAATGTTAATGCAGACAAAGAGATAACACTGGAGCAAAGGGAGTAGCAAGCCAGGGAGGAAGCTGTGCCATTCCTTTTTAAGCTTCCCCTCCCCTTACTACCAAGAGACAGAGCATGTCTGCATTCCCCCTAGAAATTTCCCTCTCTGAAATCCCTGCATTTCCCCTATATAAACTTGCTTCTGAAAGTTCAAGAGGAAGGTGGATGTTAGTGATAGCGGCTTAAGACTTGGGAAAATTTAGCTTAAGGTAAATAGTCATAAATCTAGCAAGTAATGTATATGTTAAGTTTTTGTTTCAGTAACTACAGATAAGGCCTATCTTGGCGCCTAAGAGTAAGCAGGTGACCTCTTGGAGACGTCTGTACCAGGAAGAAGCAAGTGACTACCCTTCCCCCTTGGAGGAAACTGTTGAATTTCAAAGGCTTTTGCTGACACCTTGTTTGCCCTCCCCCAACCCCCTTATAAAAGATCTGGCTGGGAAAGAGAGAGCGAGATGGTTTGTTAGGGTATGAACCCGCCATCTTCTTGGATCACTGGCCATCTGAATAAAGCGCCTATAAAAGATTCAATCACTGTCATTGCTTATTGGATTTGGTAGTGACAGGCAGCCCGAACGCCGGTGTCTTTTCCTGTTACATATTTTGGCAACTCTGCCGGGACAGACTTTGGGACTCTCCGGTAAGTTTGGGTGTTTGGCGGGGAGTCCCACTGGCTGCCTGGACTGAGGGGCCCTGGGGGCTTGGAGTCAGAGAATCCCAAGCAGCTGCCAAGTGATTTCACTTGGGGATTCTCACCCCTTGCTCCCAGCACCTGTCGTCGTGCATCACACTGGATTGAATCGTTGCACTTTCTGGTTCAGGTTGAAATCCCGGGTCACGACTTAAGTCATCTGTTCTGTTTGGGTACCATCTGTTTGGAGCTTCATCTGGTCCGTAAGGACATCTGTTCTGGTCCTGAAAGGGGCATCTGTTTGGAGCTCTGTGGAGTTCCATCTGGTAATATGGGGGGAACCCTCCATTCTGAAAAAACAGCCCACTGGGGTGGGTTCTGGTAAATTGATCGACGTACCAGCGTATATCGAAAGCGTATGTTGTTTTGTTGTAGTGCTGTTCTGTTTGTGTCCTGTATAATTTAGACTCAGGAGAGTGCTGGTCACTGAATGGGTCTTTAAATTACTGTATTATACTGTAACTAAAGTTGTTTTGTCAAAATCAGGTAAGTGGGACAAATTGCCTTACCTAGAAGTTTTTGGGTTTACATGATAAAGATGCATGCAGAGTTAAAAAAAAAAAAGAGAAAAGTCAGTTAATGGCTCAGAGAAAAGAGAATTTACATATGAAAGATAGAAGGTCAGAGGAGAGGGGCCAGGAAGATCTAGGTATTAAGACCCTTGCTGGCTGGTCAGAGTTCTTGCAGTCCCAGGGGATCTACTCCTGTGAGTGAAATGGGAAAAGTGCGGGTGAACTGGCATCGCTGTCTTGAATAGGTCAAGAAACCAGATTCGGTGGAGGAAAAGCCCCTACCGGGGCAGGGCAATATCCTTTTTGGAGACTTTTTTTTAGTGAGAGTAAAGCCAGAAGGCCAGTCTGCTAGATGTTATCTGGCACATCCTCTGTTTTGTACATTGGATCTGTTAAACTGGAAAAGCTCAAACCCTACTTATGGACATAACCCTGCTAAAATGACTGATTTGATTGAGTCAGTTTTTGCCACTTATCTCAATTGGGCAGACATAGGAGCCTTATTGAGTTCTTTGCTTCAGTAAAGGGGATGAGCAGAGGCTGGTTTTGGATAAGGCAAATGAAGAGGCTCGGAGGTTACACCAAGAAAATCCAGATGGGGCTCTGGGCCTTCCCAGGGCAATACCTATAACTGAGCCCAACTGGGACCCTTAAGGTAATGGCCTTTCTCTCTTAAAGCATTATAAGAGATGCCTCCTTGAGGGAATGGGAAAGGCATCCCTGAACAGAAAGTCTGAGTAAGTGCAGGCCGTGCAACAAAAGTCCACAGAGGACTCCTCCCAGCACTAAGAAACAGTTAAGGAGATTCCTGAGGATGGCAAGTGACTGCTGCATTTGAATTCCAAGCTTTGGGCTCACTGCTAATCCACTGTGTGAGGCTCTAAAGGAACCAGAATATACCCCTTTAGAGTGGACAAAGGAGCGCACTCAGGCTTTTGAGTCTCTGAAAGTGCACCTGGCTTCAGCACCAGCCTTGGGGCTTTCAAGCCTACTGGAGCCCTTTCAATGATGTGTGTGTGTGAAAAACAGGGTGTTGCCCTAGGATTCCTCACCCAAATGCTTAGTGACATTTGCAATCCATCACATAATTGTCAAGGAAATTAAATCACACTGTCCAGGGGTGGCCAGCCTGCTTGAGAGTGGCAACCACCTGCAAGCTCTTGGAGGAACCTGAAAAAGTTTGCCTTGGGGCAGCCTATGCCAGTTATGTGTCACAGCAAGTGTTGAGCCTGCTGGAGCAAAAGGGAAATATGTGGCTGACTGCTGAAAGAATGGGCAGGTACCAAGCCCTTTCTGCTCGACAATCCCAGTGTCTCCCTCAAAACTGTAAGTAAAGTAATTCCTGCCTTTTTCTCCCAGACCCTGACTCGGCTGCACTAATACATGACTGTGCTGAAATAACTGATGAAGTGTATTCTAGCAGAATTGACTTACAGAACCATCCTGTAGAAGAAGCAGACTGGACTCTCTGTACAGATGGAAGCAGTTATATGGACAAAGGAAGCAGAGAAGCTGGATATGCAGTTGTGACTCTTCAAGGAATAGTGGAGGCCAAGGCCTTGCTGCCAGGAACCTCTGCCCAGAAGGCTAAACTGGCTGCATTGACAAGGGTGCTGGAATTGTCTCATGGAAAGAGAGTAAATGTGTGTATCAACTCAAGGTAAGCTTTTTGATTTTGCATGCACATGGTTCCATCTGAGAAAACAAAAGACCGTTAACCTCCAATAAAATGAAAATTAAGCATGCAGCCAAAATTCTAAAGTTATTAGAGGCTGTCCAGGCACCCTTACAGGTGGCAGTCATGCACTGCCCGGGACATCAAAGAGAAGGAACTGAAGTGGCTAGAGAAAGCAATCTGGCTGAACAGGCAACAAAAGAGGCTGCTAAAGGAATATTTATGATGCCATTAGTACTTATTCTGGACTTGTCAAAATTTGACCCTGAATATTTGACTGCAGACTTAGAAAAAGTTAAGGAATGGAGTTTTAATGAAGAAGGTCCTGATAGCCAATAGAAAAAAAAAAAAGGAAGAAGCTATACTGTTTTCCTGAACATTTAGTAGAGCCAGTCATAAAGCATTTGCATGAGGCCATGCACTGTGAAAAAGACTCATCAACCACCTCTGTCAACTGTGGCTCACAGGTTCTGGAATTTCTAAAGCAATAAGAAATATAACTGCTAGATGTGTTGTATGCCAAAAGAACAACCCCAAAACGGAAGGGAAGGGAAGGGAAGGGAAGGGAAGGGAAGGGAAGGGAAGGGGAAAAGAAAGAAAGAAAGAAAGAAAGAAAGAAAGAAAGAAAGAAAGAAAGAAAGAAAGAAAGAAAGAAAGAAAGAAAGAAAGAAAGAAAGAAAGAAAGAAATATTAAGGACAGTGCCCATTCGACAACTGGCAAATAGACTTTACCCAGATGCCAAAGCTCTGAGGGTGGAAATATTTGTTAACCTTTGTGGACACCTTTTCAGGATGGGTAGAAGCCTATCCCACTAGAACAGAGAAATCGTCAGAAGTAGTAAAAGCATTATTAGAGGAAATAATCCCTTGCTTTGGTCTCCCTGACAGCATTCAGAGCAATAATGGACCTGCTTTTGTTTCAGAAATAACACAGAAGGTTAGTAAAATCCTAGGAATTAAGTGGAGACTCCATACAGCATGGAGACCCCAGGCTTCTGGGAAAGTAGAAAAGATGAACCACACCTTGAAGAAAACTATAGCCAAAGTGTCAAGAAGCCCATCTTCATTGGGATCAAGCTTTACTTATTGCCCTGCTCAGGATAAAGGTGGCTCCTCGAAGTGGGATTCAGTTGAGTCCCTATAAAATTGTGTACAGATAGCCATTTCAGGTCACAATTGGGGTGAAAGATATGTATATAGATAAAAATCTAAAGGTAAGAAAAAAAATATGTGCAATATTTAAATCAGATCTTAGCTGTGATAAATGACTTTGCCTGTATTAGGGACTTCTCTCCCATAGGTCCACTGCATTCGTTCAAATCAAGAGATAAGGTGCTGCTCAAGATTTGGAGGACAGGATCCCCAGAAAATCAACTAGAAGAAAAGTGGACTGAACCTTGGGATATACTCCTCACCACCCCAACTGCAGTGAAGCTGGCAGGAATAAAACCTTAGATTCATCACACCAGAATAAAGAAAGCACAGAAAGAAGATCTAAAAGTCATCTTTGAAAAACAGTGACTTATGTTCTCTTTATTATCTCCGGTTTGACCCCTTGTTATGGTCAACTTATTCCATTCAAATGAGATGAAAACATCTGGGTATATTTGGAAAAAAACATCTGAATATTTCTGACTTTTGTCTTGCAGGAAAAACTTGTGTAAAACAAACTTTCACTTCATGTCTTATAGGCATCTGTGCCCCTTTGGAAAGCTTTAGAAACTATACTATGTTTGAGCATATTGAAAAGAAAATGGCCTACTCTGACATTTATAATTGGGGGCCGGTGGTAAATATAAAAGATAGGGAAATGTTTTCACTGAAGGTTGCTAATGTAACCCCAGCTAGGGAATATGTAATTTTTGTCAACTGCACTAAAAACTGTCTTGTGCTCTCAGCAGGTGTGAAGATGAATTGCACCACCACCACTGATGTATCTTATGCTTATGCCCATGTTAAGCTGCCAATAGGATGGTTCCTGATATGTGAAATAACAGTTTATTCTTATGTTTCAGCAAACAGCTCTGGGGGACCATGCTCTCTGGGAAGACTAATGGTATTTATGCCTCAGAAGTCTCACTTAACCCGGGTTCAACAGGATGTCTCCCTTACACCTGATTGTATCAGTGACTTGCACCTTTTAGCCTGCTGAATATGTGTCCTTAATTGTGTTTATAATGTGAACCACAGTAACTTATTTAATGTAAAAATGAGCAGATTAGCCTGCGCTATGGTAAAAGCCTTAAATGCCACCTCTCAAGCTATTAGTGCCATTAGTCAAGAATTAGGACAAGTCAGAGAAGCAGTACTGGAAAATCGTGCAGCTATAGACTACCTTCTTTTGAGACATAATCATGGATGTGAGGAATTTAAGGGACTCTGCTGTTTTAACCTAACTGATACTTCACAGCTTATAGAGCACAAAGTAAAACAAATAAATGATATGGTGTCCAATATAAAACAGGGAAAAGGATTCTTTGGCATTGATTGGTCTAAACTGACCTCCTGGCTGCCCAGCATATCTGGTCTTCGAGAAGCTTTTATTGTTTTTATCCTTGTCATTTTCTTCAGTATCATAGCTTGTTGCTGTATAGTTTGCCCCCTTATGTAAGCCCAGTTTCGTGTATTCCTAAAACCCCCACTGAACAATCGAGTGTCCAGCAACAGGCACAGCAACAAAGTAAATACTTCCATAGAAAGCTGATCTCATAGAAATGAGATAGTTTAATACTAATGGTGGGGAATGATAGGGGCTTAAGACTTGGGAAAATTTAGCTTAAGGTAAATAGTCATAAATCTAGCAAGTAATGTATATGTTAAGTTTTTGTTTCAGTAACTACAGATAAGGCCTATCTTGGCGCCTAAGAGTAAGCAGGTGACCTCTTGGAGACGTCTGTACCAGGAAGAAGCAAGCGACTACCCTTCCCCCTTGGAGGAAACTGTTGAATTTCAAAGGCTTTTGCTGACACCTTGTTTGCCCTCCCCCAACCCCCTTATAAAAGATCTGGCTGGGAGAGAGAGAGCAAGATGGTTTGTTAGGGTATGAACCCGCCATCTTCTCGGATCACTGGCCATCTGAATAAAGCGCCTATAAAAGATTCAATCACTGTCATTGCTTATTGGATTTGGTAGTGACAGGCAGCCCGAACGCCATTGTCTTTTCTGGTTACATTAGGACTTTTACCCGCCACCTTCTCAGATCGCTAGCCTCTGATACTAACAAAAGTGCAATTATAACTCCAATCCCTGTCTCTGCTTTTTGGCTGAGTGGTGACAGGCAGCACGAGTCTGGGACTTGGTTTCCCTCTGGTTTCAGCTTCCCTTCATTTCCTTTTAAGCCAGGATTGTGCACTGTGACTTTAAAATGGCCAACTGGGAGTCTTTCCTAAGAACAGTATGGTATGTGCTAGATGTGGTAACACATTCAAGTGGAGTCTAGGGAAAGAGCCAACCACCTCTGATGATGAATTTGCACCTTGCAATAAAACATGTCTAAACTATTTATTCTCTTAGTTAAATAAAGCCCACATTCCCCCCCCCCCAAAACAGAAATGTAAAACTATAGTTTCTCTCAGGTTTTTCCTTTTGCCACCAAATATGTCACCAAGGCACAATAACATTGTAGTGATTTTTAAAGCCAAATATTATCTTACAATGGAAACCCCTTAACATTTTTGACATCTGGGAACTTGTCACAGTGTATGATTAGACTATGACTGTATTGTGGAATCTACATGATCATAGACATTATATTATCACCTGTCAACACCAAATGTCATTTTGGTCAGGTTTTCTTAGTCATGCTTTCCCTTTGAAACATATTTTGGCCTTGACTGTTCCTAAAACATTTTTGAGAGGGTTTACCAAAAATTGTAGTAAATAAAAGCAAAACAGTAAGAATATGAAAAGAAGAAGGAAATATTTTAACCATAGAGACTGATATCTTTACAAAAACTAAATATCAAGTTTGACTCAGAGTTTCCTTGAGCAAAAAGGGGAACAAATTATGTGGCCCTGCTTGCTCATCAGAAAGGAACAAACACCCCAGTTCCCACTCACTCCTCTGCACAAATTTGGAAAGACACTTGTTTTGTGGAGCATTTTGGACCATGAGCAGCACAAGAGATGACTTTTTTCTAGAAAACAGCACTGGGTGACAAATGGAAAAGTGGATTTCCTGTGTGTACTTTTGGTAAAAACTTGTCAGTAAAGCTTTCAGCATCAAAGACCGTGGGCCAAGGCTAGTTTAAACCAAGTTGAACAGACTGGTTCCTATGAGGCTCTCCCTCTCAGGTCCTTTGCTGTGCACTTGTTCATTTGGTTAATCATGGACTTCCTTTTGCTGGTGAAGACCTGTTACCATCTGGCAAAGCCCGTGTTCCACAGATCAGTGGAATGTGGAACCAGCAGTGTTTAGGAAATGCTGCTTTAGGTAATCTTCCTTAAAGACCACATGAACAATGGCAGATCATTTTCCTCAGCCTTGGTTTGGATCAGAGCAGCATAGCTAACAGACATGTTAGTGTCACATTCTTTGAGAAAGTCCCTGATTTCTGCTTTTCTATAGGGCTGGCTGCAGGCTAGGACAGACGGAAAGAAGTGGTGAGTGAAGAAGAGTTGAGCTGGTTATTTTCTATGTAAGCCCTAAAGCCTAACTAGTCCTCTTGCCCTCAAGACTACTGAGTACCCACAGTAGGGGGAGGAATAAGAAAAATGAGGAGTAAATTTGGCAAAGCCTTGTCTTTCTTAACAAGGAGTTGATAAATAAAGTTGATAAATCAAGAAAAACATAATTTAACAAATTATATAGTCTCCATCATTCAGCAGTGAGGTTTGTACATGAGAACACAAACTAAGGGAAAACAGAAAAATCCAGAAATAGTCCCAATATACATGGACAAATTTATTATATGATGAAGATGTCAACTCAAACTGTAACAAGTGTGGAATGAGGTTCAGGACAGAGTGTAGGCCTAGAAACCCCAAAACATGGAAGTCCCCCCACTAACATTGCTAGGGGAAGGAGAAGCAGAGCAGGGCCATTGAGTTACTTTGCATATCTGAAGAATTTGGCCAATGTTTTAGTAATGCTAATATCTGTGCCTGCAGGGTGCCAGGGATTGCTGCACTGGTCTGCCTGCCCAGACTAACAATGGCAGCTGAGAAAGGCAGGAGTATGGGGAAGGGCAGATGTAACCTAGAGTGAGAGGAGTCAGAAATGAGATTATTAAGGAAGATCTGGGCCAGGATTTAAACCCAAGTGTGGGACAGTCATGTTCTCTCTTAACCATGAGGCTTGGGAGTGGAAAAGGCTGTCTCAGCCACGTGGTTTGAAAGGATGCAGAAGGACCCCCCACTGGCCCAACATGAGGAAGTGCCATGCAGATTTGGATTAAGAACAGGAGCATAGCCAAGGATGGATGACTGGGAGAAGCCAGAATACTGATGGGAATCTGCCCAGCTAAGCTCCAGACTTCTATTTCTTTTCCTGAGAGATGGTACCTCTAACTGGCCAGGTTTGGCAAGGAGAGGCAGGACAGTATGATTATGGGTGTTTTTTTGTTTTGTTTTGTTTTGTTATTGTTGTTTCTAAAAGGGAGTGGAATTTAATGGCAGAATTTTGCCATTATTCTAAACCTGTTTAGCTTTTGAATAAACAGTTCCTTTCCTTTTTTTTATAAGACTCTGGCATTGGGAGTCACAGTTCTTTTCAGAGGCAGGCAATAGAACCCAGAGCAATAGAACTCACTGGTTCTGTTACAAAACCTATGAGGATAAGCTGGGTTTTTAAATGTTTTTTGGGGTATCAAGATAACCACACATAAAAAAGATTAAACGCAGACTTGCTCCTCACACTGCACAGAAGAATAAATCCAGAGAAGTGAGAAAATAAAATGTTCAAAAAAAAAAGAAAGAAAAGAAACCATATCAGTACTAGTAGCAAATATGAGCAAACTATTCTATATCAAGAATTGGAAAGCTTTTCCAGGCATCCAAAGTTTAGATGAAACAAGGGAAAAGACTGATTGTTGGCTACATAAAAACATTTTATCCAGTGTAAAAATTCAATTTTAGAAAATAAAAAAAATGAGAAAAATTTTGTGACTTATAACACAAAACAACTATCCCTGATCTGGAAGAGATTCTAAAAATAGTACAGAAAAGAATAGAGAAATGGGCAAGAGATAGGCACAGACATCCCATAGAAAAAGAAATGCAAGTGGATCTTAAGCTCTTGAAAAAAAATGTTCAACCTTCTTTACAGTAAGAAGAATGCAAATTAAAACTATATTGAGATACCATTTCTAAGCTTAACAATCTACTTTGCTGGTGAGGCCATGGGGCAACAGATACCCTCATACATTACTGGTGAAAGTGCAAAATAGTGCATGCCCTTCAGAGGGTGGACTGGGCATTACTTAGAGAAATTACATATTCACTGACCATTTTGATGGGGGACTCAAGAGCTCAAAATTTTTAGTTTAGGTAATAGCTAATAAGCTTAGTAGTCAATGCATGTAAAAGCTATTGCTTCAGGAACTGAAGACATGACCCACCTTGACTCTAGGAGACCATAAGCAGTTCCACCTTTTTGCCTCAGGAGGATTACAAACAATCAAGATGGTATTTGAGCCATTGTGTTCCAGGGTGAGATGTCCATCCTAGACACAGATAAAGACCTCTGCCTTTGGCTGGTCACTTAGATATGCTAAATAGCTATGGCCATGCTCTAGGCCAGGGGGATGGAAAGGGACTTTCCCCCAAGATGTGACTGGGGACAGGTCCCCCGAGTTACAGCACCTGCGTGGGAGCTCGGAGAAAATTTGCTCCATGACATGGGGTCACACCTGCCCAGACCCACGATGGCGACCAGAAAAGCTGGAAAAGACAGCAGATTGAGGGCAAGTGTGCTTGAGTGTAGGAGGAGTCAGAAATAGGGCTGAAGAGGAAGATTGGCACGGGGATTTAAACCCAGACACGGCAGCCATTGAAGGGAGAACCACGCGGCTTTGGCAGGGTGGGGACTCTCCCTTCCCACAGCTTTGTAGGGAGGGGAGAAGCATGCAGTTTTGGCTGAATGGGGACTCCCATGGCCCTGGGAGAAAGGACCACGTGCCTTTGCCAGAGTGGGGACCCCCGCAGCTTTAGAAGGGGGAACCACCACCTGGTTTTAGCAGAGATACCAGCAACACAGCTGAGGGTGCCAGGAACCCAGGGAGGTCTCCCAGTCGAGATGGAGTACTAACTGGGAATAACCAGAGGACTGCCTGAGCCATGGACTTCTATTTCCTTTCCTGATATACGGTACTCTGGACTGGGCAAAGGGGGAAGGAAGGAAAGACTGTGTCTGTTTGTGGGTGCTTTAAGGGACTTTAGGATTTTTGATAAAGACATTAGGTCACTACTTTAAGTTTGTATAGCATTAAATAAACATTTCCTTTCCTTTTCACAAATCTCTGGCATTGAGAGACGTCTTTCCTCTGGTGGTGGACATAATGGACCTGGGGGCTTCTTTTAATAATAGTATATCATCTCAGGCCCCCCTTATTTGTTCTGTAACAAAAACTAAATTAAAAAAATAATCCATGAGGGAATTGGGGTGGGAGACTAAAGAGATGACCATAAATAGATAATACTTGAACCAATGTGATGAATACATAGGGGTCAATGCTATTATTTTCACATATACCAAATTTCTCCATAGTAAAAGTTTTTTTAATTGTTAAAGCTTAGATTATTAATATAAACACTGCATAACACATTGAATTTACATTAAGGGCAAGAAATGGCCCATTTTTAAAAAAAACTGCAGATCTAATTCTCTCCAACCTTCCTCTAGTTAAAATGTTGAAAAATTCAAGCTTCTGTGAGTTTGTACCAGAATCATTGGAGCTTGATGTCAACTGAAAACAGAAGATAGATCTCAAGTCTTCAGCCTTTGAGACAGACATTTCACTCACTGGTCAACTTGTGGACTCCATCGCCTGAGGACCTGTGGCTCAGCCTCCTACGATCTCAGCTTTTCATGCTTTCCATGACACTTCAGCTCTACAGAGGTTGTGTCACCTGGTGGGACCTAATTAAGTATAGACTTGCAGAATCTGCTTCTAAATCTTTCTGCTTCCTCAGCTTCAGGACTCAGTTTCTCACCTTGGCTGCACCCTTTATTAGTTTACTTGGGCTGCCATAACAAAAAGCCACAGACTGAGTGACTTAAACAACAGAAATTTTATCACAGGTCAGGGCACATTTTGGAGGCTGGAAGTCTATGATCAAGGTGTCAGCACATTTGGTTTCTCCTGAGGCCTCTCCCTTTAGCCTGCAAACAGACATCTTCTCCTTGTGTCTTCCCTCACATAGCCTTTTTTCCATGTGTGGGCACTCCTGGTGTCTCTTTGTAGAAGGAGTCCTATTGGATTAGGGCCTCTCCCTTATGACCTCATTTAACTTAATTACCTCCATCTTCAAATGCAGCCAGAGAAAGACAAATACTATATGATTTCATGTATATGTGGAATCTAATGAACAAACTGAACAAACAAAATAAGAGAGAGACCCATAGATAGAGAATAGGATGACAGCTATGGTGGGGGAGGATAGGGGGTGGAAGGATTGAACAAAAAGGAAAAAAGACTCATGAACAGGGGTAACAGTGTGGGGGAAAAGGGGGGTGTAAGGGGACTAAATGGTAATAGAAAACCTTACAATACAAAAAGAAACAATCTTTATAAAACAGTAAGCTCTCAAAGTGTGGTCCCAGACTAGCAGCGTCAGCACCACCTGGACATTTGTGAGAAATACAAATACTCTGGTCCTACCTCAGACCACTTGAGTCAAAAACTCAGAGGTTTAAGACTCAGAAATCTGTTGCAACAATACCTCTTGATAATCTGATGCTTGCTCGAGGCGTGGAACCACTACTCTAGATGATTTAAGTGTCCACAGCTGGAAGGGGTCTCTCTCTCCCCCAAGCCCATGCTGCACTGTCCTCTGTGCCTCAGGGTTCTCCACACTCTGTGGGGAGGCTGCCATGTCCTTTCAATCCCGTATAATAAATTTCCTCTTGGAATCTGACATACAATTATATCCTCTTCCTTTACTCTTTACAATAATCTCAGCATGCAATACAGTGGCTCATGCAAAGTATAACACTTTACAAATATTTATTGAATGAATGAATTATTTAGTGTGTAAACCTATAACACATTTATTTTGATGCAGATGTTTCATGTTCACTTTTATGTAGGTAAAAATCAGCTCTCAGATAGCTGAACTTGAGTATCTGATGTTGGGGGAATATTTTCTAAGAGTTTGGTCCAATGTGGTAAGCCCAGGACAATCACTCTCTTTGTTATACCCAATTCACAAAAATGATGGCTTCAACATAAACAATGTGGTAGAAACACCTGTGCCCAGTTCTCTAGAAGGATCTCAGAGCATTACATGGATAAATTAAAACAAGGGAGCTGTAGCTCTACACAAGGGAAATTATGACCTAGTTATCCTCAATTTCCATGACAGTACAGAGGAATTCAAGAATATAAACTCTCAAAGTCCATGATGAGGTTACTGTATTTCACCATGTACAATATGCACCCACATTTTTGTGTGCATTATACATGGATTACTATACCCATGGTATGTATCTTTATACCCATGTATAATGCACATCCTTATTTTTCCCTCAAACACTTGGGCAAAAAAAGTGTACATTGTACACAGCAAAATATGGTATATATGAATATGCTATAGGTGCAGAGAATTACAACTACCATTACATTTCTGTTTCTACCTCATGGGCCCAACTCTTTCATTTATTACACAATGGCAGGACCCATGACTGGACATAAAGGTAGATACGAGTTTTCTTCACAACTGTGAGAAATCTCTGACAACTTCCATTTCTCAGAATGAAGCCCTCATTGCTCCTGTCATATGACTCATACGTTCCTGACTGAACCTTACTCCTTGGCAGTGGACAGGCATTTGTCTAAAACACTGACCTTCCTCAGGGAAAGCAACTATCTGGCTGCACAGATTTTACCTACAGCTTATTACTTCTTGTGGAGTATGTGAAAAATCTAAGTAGGATCCCTCTTCCCTGTGCTCTTTAGGAAATGAAGGGAACACAAAGGCAGGGAGACTTGCAATGCTGGAGCATGTCATGTCATTCTCCCAGGGCAGAATGAGGTCTTACTATGCATCAGGCACTGCCAAATTGGTCCCTCAATATTTGCAAATTGTGTGTGATGCTTATATTTGACTGTCCCATAATTGTTTTAATAAAACCAGGAAATGAAAGCTTTGTAAATGAAAAAAAATCAATTTTCTAAAATCCAAGTTTTATGATGAAAATATGACTGAATGGAATGGATCAGATCTTCTCATTCATCCCTGTAGCTCCCCTCATCTCAGGTAACATTCCAGTGGAAATCTGTCTTTAAAAAATTAAAATGTTTTTCACTCATTTCACAGGATATATGCAGCTGTGTTCATAGCAGTATTATTTACAATTGCCAAGATATTGAAGCAGCCCAAGTGTCCATCAGTTGATGAGTGGATAAAAAAGTGGTGGTACATGCAGGGGTGGGAAAAAGTAGGTTTACAGTTGTTCATATGAAAAATAATATAACTAATAAATAATAATAATACAAAAATAAAACTTTTACATACTCACAACTGTAAACCTACTTTTGCCCACCCCATATATACCATGGTCATAAAAAGACTCAACTCAGCATTTTCAACAGCATGGATGGACCTAGAGGGTATTATGCTAAGTGAAATAAGTCAGACAGAGAAAGACAAACACATTTCACTTATATGTGGAATTTAAAAAGCAAAATAAATAAATAAAACAGACTCATAGATACAAAGAACAGACTGATGGCTGCCAGAGTGCAGGGGTATGGGGTACAGGGTGAAAATGAACTACAAATTTGTAGTCACAAAATAGTCCTGGGGTGTGAAGCACAACAACAGGAATATAGTCAACAGTATAATAATTATATATGGTGCCAGGTAGGTACTTGAAATATTGGGGGAACTGAAAGGTTTTCTTAGACTCCTCTGAGGAGTAAATGCTAATCAGCCACAAAGTTAGGCAGTATAGAGCTTTATTGGAGTTTGCTCCAATCAGGCGAGGTTTCCCAGTCTGATCCGTGGGGCTGAGAAAGTTGCGCAGAGCAGGGAAAATGGTGGGGTTTTATTTTGGGTTGGCTCTCCATGGGAGCTGGGGATTGGTCCCTTGTGAACAAAGCAGCAACATGTCATTGGTGGTTCTCTTTACATCCTGGTTTGACCTCACCATCTCTTCCAGGTTATAGTTCAGCCGCCATGATTAATTGTAGTCCAGCCACCATTTTGATTGTAGTCCAGCCACCATTTTGTCCTACCCTGCCCATCCTGACATTTCGCCCTCTTTGATAGGATAAAAGGTGCCTTGTTCAATCTGGCTACTTCCTACTGTCAGGGGATGTAGAGGGGAGGGGCTAGAGGTTGGCTGTTTCTGGTTCGTCAGGGAGGGGCAAGTAGGTTTGGGCCTCAATCCAACCTGAAAACGTGTCAACAAAAGTTAAAAGGTAGTGGAATTTTTGTGGTGAGGTATGTGGATGAAGTCAATTTGCCAGTCCTGGCCAGGGAGATGTCCTTTTATGTGGTGAGTTGGAAACTGGGGTTTAAGGTTTCCCTGGGTTGATGTTTTAGAGCAGACCGAGCATTTAGCATGTACCTGCTTGATGGACTGGAGAAGATTTGTGAAGGAGAAGAGGGGATCTAGGAACTTGAACAGAGCTTTGGGGCCAATGTGCAATGACTGGTGGATTTCTGAGAGGAGGGGAACAGCCTGTTGTTGGGAATGGCAATTTTTCCACTGAGGAAGATTTAAGCTCTGCTGTCAATGTGGCCACCCCAGGCATACAGGGAAGACTTTTCCTGAGGAGTACAGGAAGGAGGTACAGGGGTGGACAGGAAGAATATGAGGGAGGGAGAAGCTCCAGTGGTCAGTTTTCGTGCTGTGGCATTAGCCCAGGCATTGCCATAGGAGATGGGGTTTTGTGAGGTTTGATACTCCTTGCAGTGGACAACAGTTACTTCTGCAGGTAATTTTAAAGTTTGGAGGAGTTCAGAGATTAGAGATGCATTAATGATGGGAGAGCCTTTAGATGTGAGAAACCCACATTCCTTTCAGAGAGTACAGAGAGTAGAGTGGCTGTGAACAATGAGAAAGGCATATTTGGAGTCTGTGTAGATGGTTATTTGGTTGTTTTTTTGTCAGGTGAGAGCGATGAGTTTGGTTTTTTGTGAGGTGGTGCCTTCAGGCAGCAGTTGTGCTTCTAGGGTGGAAGCAAGGGTGGCCACCGCATAGGCCGCCCTCCACCTTCCGTCAGCCCCTACCACAGAACTGCCATCGACGAACAGAGTGAGGTCAGCATTCGGGAGTGGAATGTCAGACACCCTGTCTAGGGGCTGCTCAAGAAAGTCAAGAGCTTCGGGACAAGAGTGAATGGGTTCAGGATCGATGGTAGGCGCTGGTAAGAGGGTGACCGGGTTGAGCTGAGGGGAGAGGCGAAGGGATAAAGTAGTATTCTCTATTAACAGAAGGTGCAGCTCTTGGAGGTGTGAAGGGCTCAGTAGTGAGAGGGCCCAGTGTGAGAGCAGATCAGTAAGGTGGTGGGGCGAGAAAATGATTACCAGCTGGCAGAGATTCAGCTTGAGGGCTTCCTTGCCTAACTCTACAGCACTACCCAGGGCACGGAGACATGGCTGCCACCCCCGGAAGGTTGGATCCAGCTGCTTAGAGAGATAAGCAACCAGATGGTAGGAGGGGTCAACAGGAATAACTTAACTTTAATGATTGGGCTATATGATTAGCTAATTCATAGGCGGTATTAGGTGGAGAGTTAGCATAAGCAAAAAGGATTAAGGGGTAAAATAGAAAGCTACTTATCAGACTTAGGAGTAGTCCTGTGGAAGAGGAGCTTGGGGTCCTCTGACCATGCACCAGAGCAGGTGGTGTCATGCTGCTGTCTGAGTCGTCTTCTTTCTGAACAGGAACTTGAGGTCTTTTACTGGCTCACAGGTGTATGTGGAGTCTGGATTTCTCTGTTGGTCTGAGGAATGATCTGGATCAACAGGAGCAGGCTTTATCCTAGAAATATGAACCCAACTATTGATCTTTAATAGCTTCACAGCCATGGGGGTACTCAGGACAACCTGGTAGGGTCGCTTCCATTTGGGGTCAAGTTGATCTGCAGGGGATCCTTCTTTCCAGGTTTTAAGAAGTACCCAATCTCCTGGAGAGATAGTGGCCAGGGCTTCCCCTTTAGGAGAAGGCAAGACTTTATTCCCATATTCCTGCAATGCTTTCTGTACTTGTCCCAAGTTTATTATATGCTTCATAGCTTGATGGGTTGTGCTATCAAATATTAAATCCAGTGTTAAGAATGGCCTGCCATATAGCATTTCAAAAGGGCTGAGCCTAGTATTAGTCTTAGGGGAGCCCCTTATTCTCATGAGGGCTATAGGCAGTAATTTAACCCAGTTCTCAGAAGTTTCAGACTTTTGCTAATGTTCTTTTTAAGGTTTGGTTAACTCGTTCTACTTTCCCCAAGGACTGAGGTCTCCAAGAATGGAGGTAATATTTTATGCCTAGGGCCTCAGAGACTGATTGAGTGATCTTGGAGGTGAAGGAAGGCCCGTTATCACTCTTCGGGGAGCATGGGAGACCAAATCGGGGTATTATTTCCCTAAGGAGAGTTTTGGGTCCCTAAGGTCCCTAAGGCTACCTCTGTGGCCTTCTCCATCCTGGTAGGAGGCTTCTATCCATCCAGTGAAGGTGTCTATTAAAATTAGTAGATACTTGTATCCTTTACAGGGGGGCATCTTGGTAAAATCAATCTGCCAGTCCTCTCCTGGATATGTTCCCCTCCGCTGAACAGGTTCTAGCAGTGGGGGGAGGGATGGCCTTTTCTCAGGGTTATTGTAGGTGCATAGTGAACAGGATTGACAGATATTCTTTATGGTAGTCATTAGCCCTTCCCCTGTAAATAATTTATTAACTAATGCTGTAGTAGCATCTTTTCCTATGTGGAGTCATACAAGGCCTTTAAAACTTTCCATTGAGAGGCCTGGGGAAGGAGAAGTTTGTGGTCAATGTAAATGCAGGGTCCTTCCTAAATGCCCCCTTGCTCTATAGTCCATGATTTCTCCTCTGACATGTAATCAGGCTCTAGGTCAGCACTGTCTATGGAAGGGAACAATGCCAATTCTGTGATTGGCCTCTGAGCTGCTCTTCTAGCTTCTTGATATGCTCTTCTGTTTCCCGTGGTAATAGGGGACATTTCCTGGTGACCCCTGCAGTGTATTACTGCTACCTGTTTAGGGAGCCTAACTGTTTCCAGCAGATTTAGGATTTCTTGCTGGTGCTTAATGGGGGAATTTCTTGCAGTAAGGAGTCCCCTTTCTTTCCAGATGGCAGTATAAGTGTGTAGAACAAGGAAGGCATATTTGGTATAGATATTAATCTTTTTCCCTTGTTCTAGAACGAGAGCTCAGGTAAGAGCTATAATCTCTGCCTTTTGGGCTGAGGTTGAGGGTGGAAGAGGTTGTGCCTTAACAATGTCATGTAAACTAACCATTGCATATCCTTTTTGCTTCCCACTCTGTACAAAACTGCTCTCATCAGTGAACTACTCTTCATCAGGGTTATCTAAGGGCCTGTCTAATAAATCAGCCCTGCTGGAATAGGTGAGGTTAATAATGTCTGAGCAGTAATGAACTAAATCTGGAGATGATCCTATAGGCATTAAGGAAGCCGGATTTAAGGTATTACAAGTTTTTATAGTTATTTCAGGATTGTCTAGAAGGGCCTGATATCTGGTCAATCTATTTCCTGTTAACCAGAGATGCCCTTTCATTTCTAATGCAACTTGGACTTGATGTGGAGTTAGAACTTCTAACTTTTGTCCAAGGGTCAGCTTTGCAGCCTCCTCAGTTAATGTGGTTGTGGCTGCTACTGCTCTAAGACATGAAGGCCACCCCATTTCACCACTGTCCAGCTTTTTAGAGAAATATGCAACGGGTCGTGATTTATTTCCTAGTCGCTGGACTAGGACTGCCAATGCTATTCCCTGTTTCTCCGTTATGTATTAAGGAAAAAGGTTTGTTTAAGTCAGGGATGCCTACAGCTGGGGCCTCGACTAGAGCCTGCTTGAGTTTATTAAAAGCTCAATCTTGTTGCTTCTCCCATATAATGGGTTCAATGTCTGGACCCTTAGTAGACTCGTACAGAGGTTTTGCAATTAGCCCAAAATTTGGAATCCAAATCCTGCAGAACCCAGCCATTCCCAGGAAAGAGCGGAGCTGCCATTTGGTAGCAGGTGGTGTCAGCTTGGCAACTGCCTTTATTCTTTCTAGTGAGAGCTGCCTAGATCCTGGAGTTAAGATGTATCCTAAATAGTTTACTCTCTGCTTGGAAATTTGGGCCTTTTTCTTAGAGACTCGATATCCCCGGCCCCCAAGGAAGTTCAGAGTTAGGATAGTGTTGCGATCTGAGGCTTCCTTCAAGGGGCTACAGATTAAGATATCATCCACATATTGTAAGACTGCTGCTTCTTGCAGCTGTAAATCTCTTAGATCCTTCTCCAACACTCTGGCGAATAGATGGGGGCTGTCCTCTAAAACCTTGCGGTAGCACTGTCCAGGTATATACTGTTGATGGGCCATTGTTTTGGGGTCTGCCCACTCAAATGCAAACAGGTACTGGGAATCTGGGTGGACAGGGATACAAAAGAATGCATCTTTTAAGTCTAAGACTGTATACCATTGAGTATAGCCTGGTACCTGGGTGAGGATAGTATATGCATTGGCCACAAGGGGATGTAAAGGGATGACAGCCTCATTAATTAACCTTAAGTCTTGGACTAACCGGTACTCCCCTGTGGGCTTAAGAATGAGGAGGATGGGAGTACTGTAGAGGGATTGACAGGGTACCAGCTGCCTGTGTGTAATAAACTTCTCTATGATGAACTGCAGACCCTCTCAAGCTCTCGCTTGATGGGATATTGTTTCTTGTGGGGATAAACTACCCCAAGGCTTTAGGTGAATTTGGACTGATTGGGCAGTGCTGGCCCGGACAGGAATGCCAGAGTCCCAAACTAGGGGATCTACTTCTTATAAAATCTGCTCTGGGATATTATTTCCCTTCTTGTCTTCACAAGCTAGCATAATTATAAGGACCTTATCTGGGACCTCCTGAAACCTCAGAATAGTTCCTAGTCTGGCCAAGAGGTCTCGTCCTAGCAATGGCATAGGGCATTGTGGAATAATCAGAAAAGAATGCTTAAAAATTTGGCTTTCAAACTGACAAGTGATAGGGGGCATGTAAAAACAAGTCTTAGATTTTTCTTCAATCCCCATAATGCTTCTTGAGTTAGAAGAGAAAGGACCAGCGTATGAATTAAGGACATAGTAAGTGGCCCCAGCATCAACAAGAAAATTAATTTTCTTACCTGCCATGTCAAGAGTCACCCAGGGTTCTTGGTTGGAGATCGAGATGCTGGTGTAGGCTGGGGCCAACCGGCTCCCTGAGCACCCTCAGTCCTCAAGTGCTGTCATAGCCACAGATGACCCCTTTCTCACCCTGGGAATGGGGGCAGTCACCTTCCAGTGCCAGGGATCAAGGTTTGTTCCTTTGCACTTGGGACATCGCCCTGGGGATGGCTTAGCGCATTCTTTTGCCCAGTGTCCAGGGCATTTGCACTTAAAACACATTTGTTCCTTGTGCCCTCCACACCTTTGTGGCTTTCCCAGGTTACCTTGAGGTGGCTATAACCAATGTTGCCGCTAAGAGCTAATGCAATTAGCTTGGCCTGTCTCTCCTCTAAGTCTCAATTGATTAAGACTGAGAAGGCAACATCCATCAGTTGTGCCAAAGGGGTTTGGGGTCCCATTTGTAATTTCTGAAGTTTTTTACGAATATCAGGGGCTGACTGGGTTATAAAGTGCTGTCCTATTAATACCTGTCTCTCTGGAGACAATGGGTCTATATTATTGTATTTCTGAAAGGCCTCTACCAACCAGTCTGTTGTGGAAGAGTGCAGGGTTGTATTCCCTTCCTTGTGTTATTTCCTTAACCTTGTAATTCTGGCTTTTTGAAACAGGCCCTCATTCCAGCCAATAAGCACTGTATCCTGACAGATTTACTTCTGTTTCCTCCTGGTGTATTATAGTCCCAGTTGGGCTCATGATCTGGGACAGCCTCGGGTGCAGGCCTTGCATTACCGGGGTTCAGTATGCAATTGATCTGCATGTTTGCAGGCCCCTTACCAAATTAGTCACTTTTCTTTTGGAGAGCAACACTCCAAAAGAAACTAGGTAGTTAGAACTATGTAAAGGTCTCTCCAGGCCATATCAAAGGCAAGGGTTAAAATATGGAAGTTACTGATGAATTGCGAGGGATCCTCAGAAAAGTTCCCTAGCCTTTCCTTATACTGCTGCTGGTCAGTTATTGAGAAAGGCACGTGTACCCGAATGACACCTTCTGCTCCCACTACTTTTTGGAGGGGGCAAATACGGGAGTCTAGTAGGGGCTCTAGATTGAGGCGGGAGCGTGTGTATGAGCTGACCGGGGAAGAAAGGTTTTCAGAGGGAGGGGGAGAATCCGATTGAGAGGGGAGGGCCGGGGCTGGAGTGGCTGTTGGCAGGAGCAGATAAGGAGGGGGAGAAGGAGGGGAAGCAAGATCTTCAGGGGAATCAGAAGAGGAGGGAAGGTCTGGGGCAGTAGGCTTAGTAGGCCAGACAGGTTCAGGGTTTCCTTGGGCAAAGAGAACTTGGGCTGTGGAGCATTGAGTGCACAGATCTGGGTGGGAGTGCAAGGTCCAAAAGCCCTGAATGTAGGGGACCTCAGACCATTTGCCGGTCCGTCTGCAAAACATATTTAGGTCAGTAAGGGTAACAAAATCGAAAGTGCCTTCAGGAGGCCAGGTTTTGCAATTATTGAGCTGATGTAACAGCCAGGCCATAGTGGACAGAAAAATCAGCTGTTTTTGTTTGAGGCCAGGCACCCTAGAGGTGACTTAGGGTCTGGTTTGGACCCCTGGCCCCAAGGACGGAAGATCGGGTGACTGAGAATTGGCGTCCCGCAACTCAAGTCGCCAATCAAGTTGGACAGAAATGGAGTTTCCAATGAAACTCCAGTTCCATCAAGAACTGATGGAGTCTCCACCAGTTCTTGAATCCCGGAGGGAGAACGGTTTCTCCTGGAAGGGCTACCCCTGACGTAGTGCTACGATTTTCGGCAGGAGAGCAGACTCTCTGATGGACGGGAACCCAGAGTCAGAGTCCAGGGACCAGGAAGTTGAGGGATGGTGGCACTTACCCTGGTTCAGTGCTTGGACTGGTGGGGTAGCTGTGAGGCCTCCTTGGGGAGTAGGGAGAGGAGCGGTCTTCAGCAGACAGCAACTCCTCCCAGGTTTCGGCACCAAATGAAAGGTTTTCTTAGACTCCTCCGAGGAATAAATGCCAATCAGCCACAAAGTTAGGCAGTATAAAGCTTTTTATTGGAGTTTGCGTACCCGGGTGGTTTCCCGGTCCACATGGCGAGCAGGGAAAGTGGCAGGGTTTTATTTTGGGTTGGCTCTCCGTGGGATGTGGGTATTGGTCCCTTGTGAATGAAGAGGCAACATGTCATTGGTGGTTCTCTTCACACCTTGGTTTGACGTCAGCCAGCTCTTCTGGGTTATAGTTCAGCCACCATGATTAACTGTAGTCCAGATGCCATTTTGTTCTACCCCACCCGTCCTGCCCGGAACCACACTGCAAAATATCATTGTCTGACCACTATGCTGTACACCTGAAACTAGTACAAAATAATTTTGGAAAAATTAAAGTGCTTTGATTGCATGTTGAAATGATATTTTGTCATATATTGAGGTAGGTAAAATACATTTAAAATTAAAATATGTTGAGAGAGAGGAGAAGGAAGGGGGAAAGAGAGGGAGAGAAATATCAATGTCAGACAGGAACATCATTCAGCTGCCTCTTGCATGCGCCCCAGCCAGGGACCAGGCCCACAACCTAGGCATATGCCCTGACCAGGGATCGAGCTGGTGACCTCTCAATTTGGGGGAAAATGCCCAACCAACTGAGCCACAGCAAACAAGGCTATTTAAAAATTTCAAATGTGCACAATTAATTATGTTATATTTTATACTAGAGACCAACATAACAGGCTAACTTATTTTTCTGCACACTTTAAAAGTTTCTGCAGCTATCTCTGAATCACGCACATAAAAAATCCCAAAAATGTTTGACTTTATACACATTTTAGGTTCTCTTCTTGCAACTTTAACAGTTTAAAAATAGCAATCATACACCCATCAGCATCAAAATTATCTCCACATTAGAGGACTTAAAAGAATAATAAATTTGATACAGACACTGACTGCTATTATCCATTAACCCCAACAGTAAAGCAGTATCGGTATTGTTTGGTCTTCAAAGAACATTATAAATTTGGATGTAAAAGATACACCAATACCTTTTTTCTCTGCTTTCTATATTGACATTCCACTTCTTCAACAAGGCTGAAAACCTGGGACAGACTTGGGCCTGGGAACGTGCAATCATTTCTCTTTTGCTCTCTAGAGGACTAAATGTGGAAAGCCCTCCAGGACCAAATGGAACCACTTGGCCTGCTCTCAGATCCAGCAGAACCTGCCCATTTCCTATGGGGGGAGAGTCTGCAGGGTTCCGAACTTGGTGGCTGTGGAGTTCACTGGGGAGCCAGACACATTACTGGGAAAGGGGAATCAAATGTGTCCTGGAGAAAGTTCCCATCTCTGCCATTGCCTATCTCATTTCTGTTGCAGGTGGAGAAACTCTTAAGATTGTCACCTAAATACCTGTCTATTCACGTGAATATCCATTCACGTGTTCAAGGAATTCCAGAACCATTTGTACGTGCGCTCCAAAATATTCTAATGGCTCTTGAGCTGTTTACCAGCTTTGTATTTATCTAGTCCAAACACACCTCAAGGGACCTTCTCCACATCTGAACAAAGACAGCATCAAGGGCATAGATAGGGCCAGCCAAGTTGCCCATTTCAACCTCTTGCACAATTATGACTGTGCCTTTCCTAATGGAGACAGATTGTGTCTCCCTGTGGATTCAATCCACTGTTCCTGGCTCTACCACTTGGCATCTTGCCGAGCAACCCCTCCTTCATTTGCTATCTCTCCAAATACATTCAAGTGAACAAGTGAGTATTCTGAATCTTCTGTCCTGCAGACTGAGAGGACATGTATAAAAGCCCTTACTGTGTGCCTTGAGCACAGCAAACATGCAAAGTATTTGTCATCTTCACTGTTAAGAACCCCAAACTAGAATGAGTGATCCTTAACTTACATAATTCTGATTTTGTTACCTTTTTTAAAAACCAGTCTTTATGGGAACTAGTTCGGAGCCTTTCCCTGGAGGGTCTCTGTATCATGCCGAAATTGCAGTTGGTCTAGATCCCATGAGTAAATCCAGCCAAGTGCAACCTAATGAAGCAGGGGCATCATCTCTCTCACTTGAGTTTTATCCATACAGTCCAAACTTACATGAGCCTTTCTGGCTACCACATTGCTCTTTAGTTAGCTAAAGAGTATCAATCTTTTCTGTATGACCATAAATGAAGTTTCTGTTTTAACATCTAGAATACACTAATCACTGTTGTCAGTATAAATCAGGTTCTTCCACAGGACTGCAAAGAAAACATTCCAAGGACCCACACATGGGAGACTGTGGTGTGACAAGATTTATTCAGGTGGAAACAAGCTGCTCCTGTGGGTTTCTGATGTCCCATTTCCCTCTACCCCACCATGGAAAAAGTCCAGCCATGTTCTCAGCAAGATCAAAACAAAATCCAGCATCCAGAGTTTCTGCTTCATATTAAACTCAGTCCTTTGAGCCCATGCAGTCTTCTGCAGGCCCCCATAAGCTGCTAGACTCACATCGTTTCATGCTCTGAGGTGAGAGAATGCAAATACAGAAAGTGAGTGCATTACCAGGTACAGGAGGGAAAGACAGAGGGAAGGACAGAGGGAGGGAGGGAGGAGGGTGGGCGGGCTGCAGGGGAGAGAGATCACAAGCATGCTTCTTTGTTCTCCTGGGGTTGTATTAGTTTGGGTTTGGAACAAACCAGGTGCTTTTTCAAAAGAACCAATCAACTTCCCAAGCATTTGTGGCCTTTTGAAGGGCCCATCTCCCAACCAAGTTGGATTGATGGGCCTCTTTGGTCAAGCACCTCCCCCTGCACCATTTTCACTTCTACTGTGCATGTGGCTGCCTTCCCCCACCCTCACAATCTGATATCTGACAGGGGAAGGAAAGTGGGTTAATCTCCTTGATAGAGCAATGCTATAATCCCCTCGAGTGTGAAGCTGTAGCTTCCTGGTGAAGCAAACAGGCTTATGCTCCCCAGTTTATTAAGCTCAATGTTTAATTCCCTTTACTTACCTTTCTCATTAAGAATTAGCCAACTACCAACAGTAAAAGCACCATATTCAAAGGTGCCCCTTTAGATGACTCCCCTGCATTTCCTCTCAGGAACACCATACCTCAAGACTGTTGAGCACCTAGTGGTTGCTCAACTTGTTAGAGTGACCAAAATGAAACCAAGTTCCCAGAAATTTACTAGTGCCCACACTTAATGTGTGCTACAAAAGGTGGCCTTATAGGAGGCAGCACAAAGAAATGCCCTTGATGCCAGTAAAATACAGAGGTGCTGATATGGCCCTTTTGAAACCTCACAGCTGTAATTATTTACTTGCCCAGGATAAAAAAGAGATCTGGCTCAGCAGGACCAGCTTTCATGAGGATGAAGCACACTTAACTTAGAGGGACAACTTGAGTACCATGATCCAGGCCTTGAACACCAGGAAGAATGTCCACCATTCCCCAGCTTACCTTGGAAGCTTGTTCTCTGTGGGCCAGTGTCTTACAAACAAAAGCAGGTAAGCTTCCAGGACAGTCACCATTTCAGAACCTGACAACCCTGTATCTGACCTGTTATAAGCATTGTGTTTAGCACCTACATCTCTTGTGAGGAGGAGAATCATTGAGTCTCTAAGTCTAGAGCTCAAACTGAAAACAAATCTCAGTAGGAATCCATGTGTGGGGTTGCTTGTTCTGGTAAAAGGTTAACTCCACAGCTTTCACCTGAGGCTGGAACCCAGCTGTCAGTGAGGTGGTTAGTCCTAAAGCTGAAGGAAGGCCTCCAATACTAAGGGTAAGAACCAAGGGTGCCAACAGAAAGAAATGAAGTATGAATTCATGCTATCGCATGGATGAACCTCAAAAACACTATGTGAAACCAACACAGCCAGTCAAAAAGGATACATATTGTATGACTCCATTTATATGAAACTTCCAAAGAGGCAAATCTGTATTGAGAGAAGGCACATTAGTGGTTGCTTAAAGTTTCAATAGGTTAGGGAGGTGCAAAGGATGAGGATAACAGCAAAGGGGTGTGGGGTGTCTTCTTGGGGTAATAAAAAATGTTTACAAATTGATGTGACAAACTGAGGTGGCATCATATGCACAAGTCTGAATAGACTAAAGGCCACTAAAACTACTTTAAATAGATGGATTTTATAGTATGTGAACTATATCTCAATAAAACTGATAAAAGAAATTAAGTTAATGTTTAGTGTCATTTATTGTAAAAAAAAAAGTTGTCCAATACTGGTCTCTACGGTTTGTAGTTATGTCCAGCTTCCAAACTAATATAAGGAGCAGGATCGCCCTCCACACCCCTCAGCAAAAATTCTGTTGTGCATGCTGCCGAAGTTTTATGACTTAGACCCAAAGAGAAGAATTTTATATCATTTTGAGCTGGACCATGAAACTCAGATTTCCTACAACTAAGCAGATGAGGACACAGGACTTGAGGATCTAGAGGCTGTCAGTTAAAGACAGCAAGCCAAGTTGCAGCAGTGGCAGGGACCTATTGAGGACTAAGGCCTGTATGAGAGACAGTGGCTTCATGCCCAACAGAGAAAACAATTTCGCTGCATCCGAGAATATGGCACCAAAATATAGAGCTGGTGTCAGTTATGGTGGCTAACTCTGTCCTGGTTGCTTCCTTTAAGTGACCTCTCAGCCAATGCAGGGGAAAGTCCGAACAGTAGGAATGAACAGTGATCCCAAAGCAAGCACTCCACCAGCTACGACAAACATCAAGTAGCAAAGGAGAAACCTCACTCAGTTGATGGCCTAGATATTTACAATTTTATTTTCATCTCAGAGAAGTAACATGTTTCTAGGGTGAAGCACGAAGGAGCTAGTTTATGAATGTATTTTAGTGGATGATAACATACTACAGCTACCTCTTGGTAACCCTGGGCTTGGACAAAGTGCTGATCCTAAGGACGTGGCCCCAGATCTGCCCATGGGGATCATTCCTGCCAGACCAATGGGGGGATCGATGGGGTACAACCAAAGGGTTCAGCCAGTGACCTTGCACAGAAAGGAGCTCTGACTATGAGACCTGAGGTACTATGTATGTACCATTTTGAGAAAGGACTACTTTGTCCTATTAGTTACAGACAAAAATGCTAGTTTACTTTTCAATCCAATTCAGACTTACAAAAATAAAACCATATTTCTTCCTTAAGGACCCACTTTACTCCCTTTTGGCTTTAAAAACATGGCGATTGAGAACTCACTAACAATTTTATTCTAAGATCTATGAACAATTGTTTGCTACTTTCATTGCCCATGTCTGGTAATTCCTAGGGCAATTCCTGCTATGGGAGATGGCAGGACATGGGAGTCACCCACTGGAGCTGGGGTGGCTCTGGGGCAGGAGGTATGCATAAAATATGGATCCTTACAGGAAGGAAACATTCTGAAGGGTCAGAATATATTTGAAACTCATGCCACAGATAACATGTCATTTTTACTTTATTTAAGGAAAAGAAGGGGGAGGAACACAGTAATTTTCATAACACACAGAAGACAAATTAGCAATGAGAATAAAAGAAGGCTGTGCACTTGCCTCCAGTCTGCTTTGCAGTCTGGGATCAGTAATTCTAACGCAGTCTGTCGTTTGTATTACTGTTTAACAAATTTATAGTTGGCAGAATTAGGGATATGAATCACCGTAAGTGAACTACAACTAAGAGGAAAACCTAAATAACTCTTTAAAAAAGTCAATTAAAAATAAACCATAAATATGTGATGCACATTAGTGTAACAAAACCATTTTTGTAAACATTTTCCCCACCACAACATGGGCATGAGGAAAAAAGTAAAAACACTGCACTAAACACAGAGTTACTCTGATTTAAATACAGAAAGACATTAGTTATTAAAGCTTTGACTAAACCTAGAGACATATTTGTGTTTTGTTTTGAAGAGCACTGCAATAATGGTTTTTAATGTTCCATGTTTAATGCTATCGCCATAATACTGTTTCCTTTTGTAATTTTGCCATCCTAGCACTTGTGTGAAGTCATTATCTTTTTAAAGGAACAAAATCTTCCCTTCTCCAGAAGAATGAAATTTTAATAGCTCACAATCTTTCATGGAGAAACTTAATTGGGCACCTGCTTGAAGCTGTAGCAATGCAGTCTGGCTGACTAAGTGGTGAAGCCAAGAAGGTGACACCACAGCCAAGGAGGGCACACCCCAGGAACCTACCCCACAAGGATAAAGAGCCGGGCCGGCTGAGGACATGAGACCCACCAGTGAGGTCAACTCTCTTCCCCTCAAACACCAAGAGAGTGACAGGTGAGTGACTTGGGCAAGTAGAACAGGAACTATTCTGCCTTGAGCTAAGGCCCTATCACATCTCAGGGGGAACCTAGTTTTTGACAAGTTCTAAACACTTGGTAATTCCAATGAAACACCATCTCCATTACCTGCATGGCACCCCTTGTGTTATCAATACTGAGGTTCAAGTCTGTGGAAAATTAAGACTGTGATGCCTTTCTTTTTTTTTATCACTTCCATTTTGATATCAGAAGTTATTTTTTTAGTTATTTTTTCAAAGACACCTGCCCAACTTTCACCTCTCTCTAAAGCCATGGAAGGGGCCACAATGGACCCAGTCATCCAGTTCATCCTCCTCTTGGTACACACCTGCATTCATGGTGGCACACTGTATCTTACTTGAAAAGCCAAAATGGGCAGAAAATCACCAGCAATGATTTGCTTTTGAGTAAAGTCCTGTGATGATAGAATCTAGTCTATCTCAAAAGTCCCTTCCAAAAGTGAGATTAACTCTTCAATCTTCTTCTCTATGTTAACAACAAATTAGTTGAAAAGAACTAATTTTTTCTACTTTGGACATTAGCATTACTCCAAAGTCATACAAATGGACAAACCATTTCCATCACCTTGTCCTTCCAAAAGAAAGGAAGATTTTCTCAGGGTATCTTGCCTTTGTAGGTATGTACAACCAGCTGTTGTTGCTGCACTTGTGAGTGCATTTATCTTTTTCACTAGATTTTTGTAATTCAAAGAATAGCCTTTGGCAAGAATGCTGAGCCAGAAGAGAGAGTAACAGTGGTCAAAATGGGTGCCAAATAAGATGAGAATGTTGGGCAGAGCCTTGGCAAATAGGTGCAAATGATTTATATTTTGGGAAGGTAAATTCCCCATCTTCATGTTATAAAAGAAAATTAATCATAAAGAAAGATTATGCCTATGAAACACTAACCTTCTGTTTGTTGCACAGAGTTCAAAGCAGCCCTCATAAAGTCCTCCCACTCAGAACCCAACAGGAAAAAGGAAGATGGCAGAACCGTGATGCTGAGCTTTGTTCCTTTCCCAAGAGACTGCTACCCTCAGAGGAATTGAGTGATCATGGAGCCAAGAAACAAATTATCACCCGAGACATTTATTACAATGTCATGAACATATTCATGAAGTAAAGTTAGTTTAAAAAACAGAGAGAGAACAAGAGAACAAGTCAGAGAACAAGAAAACCCAGGGCTTCTGATATTACACCTACAGCAAAGGAAGATGACGTCTTACAAATAGGCAGTATTAACTACATTCTTAAAATAGTTTGAGTGCATTGCATTTTTAGAAAAGAGAAATACCCTCACCCCCCCTGGAAAGGTTCCTGCAAAATGAACAGTTTGTGTGACTATTCTGATATGACCACCTGGCTGCTACCAAACCCTGAACTGAGAACAATGTGGCCTCTTATATTGTAGGCTACAGTGGTCCACCAACCACTAAGATAAACATGTGAAAACGAAGCTTTCTGCTCTCTATACTTAGAAAGAAGATTGCATCAGTCAGCATGATGAAGCCTATGGCCATTTCCCATCTTCAGAGACAATTTTTTGTGTGCCTACTGAGACCTGTGACAAATAACAGTCAAACTTCAACCTGATAGTTTTGGTATTAAGATTAAATTAAACATTAATGTTTTCCTCCAAAACAAGTATAAACTAAACCACCTCTTAATGCATTAAAAACAATGAGGTAGGCAAAAAAAAATAAACATGTGATTGAAAAAAAATTTTTCCTTTGCAAGTGCAGACTGTGGTAAAACTGTTGTCGCACTTCTAGGTTTAAACAAAAATTAAACCTTAACTGAGTCAGTGCTAATACTGTCACACAACAAAGTTCTAGTCATTAGACAAATGCACATATCTTCTTTTTCCTTTTTTTTTTTTTGAAGAACCATCTGCACATGATTTAGGCAAAACCTGGTATACAGAAAAATGACTGAGTTTTTTTGATGAAGGCAAAAAGAAAATCTAAATAAAATGGGACACCCTTAACCCACCCCATCCCACCTCCCAAGCCCCATCCACAAAAATTATCCTAGTAACTGTCTTTCACATTTTATAAATATTAACTTCTTAAACGTGCCCCTTCTTCTTTGTCCACATATTGTCACATTACAAAAAAGAAATGTCAATTAAATACATTGTTAATGTTACTATATTAAATCTGCTCTTGTTTTAGCAAACTGCTCATCAAGAACACCACTCTATACCTCCTCGTGCCCACTTTCAACAAACCAATAGCATTTTCATGGTCTCCACCTTCAGACACCCAAATGACAGAGTCACTCAGAGACAAGGAATTCTGGAGCTGAAGGAAACGTGTTTGCTTTCTGGCCTGATGCTTGATCCAAAACACTGATAGCACCTGATGGTAGAATCTGAACAGCACCAGCTGCACTGCAGCCTTGATTTATTTTTGAGTAAAAAAAAATATTGGGGATAAACTGGTAGGAAGAATGGGAAGGAAAGGAGGAAACCCCATGTGCTGTGTCTGTGCACACAGCTGTCCTGGACTGCCCCGGTGCAGCTCTGAGCTCCAGTTGCAGGAATTCCAAGTTCTCAGGATCTGGAAGACTCTGGGGCCAGCAATCCTCACTGCCATGCTTCTACCAGCTCAGAAGAGAAGTCCTGCCCAATGTCATAAAATAAACCTGACTGCTGCCACCAGACCGAACAGAAGCAAAGAACACCTGCAAGAGCAAGAGAAAAAGTGGGGTTTACCATGAAAACACAACACTGCCTGAAGAAGCAATGCTTCCTGTGGTTCCCAGGCAGGTAACCCCAAGCCACCAACAACCTCTACATCTCCATATGCAGAAGCTGAAATCCAAAATGCTCTTTTCAAAAGAAAATCCGGGATGATGTCAATTTTTCATTCATAAGGAATGATTATCTGTAGCCAATTTTTATTACAACTAAAAAGGCTAACTGGTCAAGTAACTCCTTGTACATTGTCATATAGTGAGAACTTCAAAATAAAAAAATGTTCCTGTAATTGGGTTATTTCTTTTACTTCCATTGCAAATGCCTTCTAAAAGCTAAATGTGTTTAGAAAACTCAATGAGCAATAGAGAGAAATCCTTAGCAACCTAATTTTTCTCTTTTAAAAAATTAAGCTAAAATGTATTAGTTATTTTATTACTCTATAAAGTAGTTTTGAATCTTTTATTAACATATTGCTTCTTGGCCTTTTGGCTAAGATCAAGTGTAATATACTTTGAGGAATATGACATCATGAGTGATGAAATCATTTAAATACCAGAAGTTAAAAAAAAATATTATACTTATGGCCACATTAAATACACTTGGAAAATACAAGCCAAAAAAGCTGGTAAAATCTTGGATAAGGTCTGAAGTTGTATGGATTTTCAAAGTAAAAGATCTGGGAGTTATTATGTAGGGAAAAGAAATGTTACTCCATTAGTAAATGGCCTTCTGGATCACAGGAGAAAGTGGGTTAGTTGTCACTTGGCTTTTGTGTGAAGTATGCAAATGGGTGGACAGGAGGACCAGCTGCAAAGTGGAGATCTACTGCTTTCCTCTGTCATGTCAAAATTTTATGTTTAATATGAGAATTCAACTAACAGGCTAGTTGCTAAGACATTCACTATATTTTCACATGAAGCAAGAGGTGGAAATGCTCTTAAGAGGTAAGTTTCTAAGGTTGCAATTGGCTGCCTCAGGGAGTAAAGCATGCTTTTATCAGAAAGAACAGGAGAGAAATTGAGGCTTGGCAAAGACCAGCTTCCCTTCTAAAGTCCTTCCCAAAGCAGGCAGGGATGAGTCAACACCCTTGGCCATCTATGCTCCATTCCAAAGCTGGTTTTGGGAGGAAATCCCTACAGAGTGAGTAGGACAATGATTAAATAAGGATGTGGTCAGTTTTGAAGAACAAAGGTTTTTATACTGGGGCCTGGATGCCGTGGGATCTCAGCTACAAGACGTACTTGTGTTTCTGAATAAAATGATTTATACTCTAAGCATTTCGGACATGTAACTGAAATTATTGCACTACTTAAAAGACAGACTAACAAGTGTTATCTTTATGATATACATCAGGGGAGGGGCACCTTCTATCCTACCCAAATCTACATGGGTGGTTTCTTCTAATCACAAAAGAACCCCATCCACCTAAACCTGGCAGCTTTAACCTTCCGTACACCTAAGCCAAACATAGTCTAGACAGGTCACCTAATGGGGTTTTTAAAAGACACTATATGATAATTTCTACAAAGAGAATGTTTCTATTTCCTCATAGCAAATATATATATATATATATATATATATACACACACACACACATATATACCAGGTATAGAAAATACTCCCAAACCCCATAAATAGGTCTAAAAATCCACTACTAAAAAGTTCCTTGATGAAATTATTTCACAATCTATCAAAACCCTAAGGAGAAGCTTTACCCAACTCCATGAAAATACACCATTGCTAAAAGACAGTAGCAACTAAAAAAGAATCTGTAAGGACACCATTACCTTGTCATTGCGTTCACATAAGAATTTCAGTCTTTGAGCCCTTTTGTGCATAAACACACCATCCAGGTGACCAGTTTCCACCGACCGGATCTCTATGGCCTTTTCTCCCCAGCCCATTGTCTGATTGGATCGAATATATGCTTTTTGAGAGGCAAAAACACATATTGTGAAAGATAAGAAAAAGGCCATGAAAAGATGCTGCTTATATAATACACCCTCCCCACTAAATGTCTAGCATTTAAGAATATTTGTTTTAAGGAAATCTGCCTTTGTAAACTTTTGGTTTATCCTAGGAAACTGTAATTTGAATCAATGGTTGAATCTATTAATTTCTCTGAGGCATTTCTCACTTGTCTTGAGCACTGACCCAATGAGTTTACAGTTTACTGCTCGTATTTTCATCAAAGCAGTAATGAGGGAAGGCAGGAAGAAGAAATGATAACTAGACAGAGACTGACTTAACTGCAACAAAATCAAAATAGTTTGAGGATATAAACTTAAAGCCATGAAAATGTCAGCTATCCACTATCATTCCTGCACTTTTCTTCATGAATGCACCTCAGGATACAAGAGGTTGTGCTTCTGGTTGTGGCTCTGCCACTTGCAAAGTGCAAATCACATACCTTTCTCTGTCTTCCTTTACTTGCCACAATCAGGCAACAACATCTGTCCTACTTTCCCTGAATGCCGTAAGAATTAAATAAAGGATTATGAATGACAAGAGTTTTAAAAAGTGTTAAATAATTACTTGCATTTTGTTCTAAGATAGTTCCATGGTCTACAACCTAACTTTCCACCACCTATTATCAACTACTCTGTTGATAAATACATGCAATTTTAGAGAAAGCTCTCCTTTTACAAATGCTGCCTTCACCTCTGAGAAATACATACCTACAGATGTTGGCATCTCTCCCCACTGCAGAACCACATCCTTGGTGATTCTTCCATAGGTATTCACATAAACTCCTTCATCTTCATAGCATACGAGAAGCTCCATCCCATCTGTGTTAGGGAGGATGATGATTGCATGGGGTTTGATGTTACACTGGATCTAAAGAACAGGAACAAAGTACAGAGAAGCAGGTTTGTGGCTATTTCTATCCTGTAAAAGTGCTCAGCAAGATTGTCTTGGAGAATGTACTAGTTCGTATTCCTAGTGATAAACACAGCAGTTGGGTAAAATTTTGGAAAATCCATGCAATCTATATCACAAAGTCTACCTTTTACAGGTCATATACTCTGAGTTCACACTTTCTGAAGTTCTTGGAACATATTAAGATTGTGAGTTCCATTTAAGAAATTATGTTCCTCAAATCACTCCCAGCTCAGGGGTTTTCTGACCTACTAGCAAGTGCCCCAATCCATCCCATGTTAGTCAAAGCTAGAGCTAAGAGTTTTTCATGAAGGCTTCACAGAGCCAGAAGAGATGATTTCCACTTGTCTCAGAGCATGGAGCTATGAAAATGGCACGCCACTTAAATACTCACCCCTACACCAGGGGAAGTAAGGAATCCCTGCTTGAGTTAGTTCACTGAGCAGAGTACAGAAAAAGTCAAAACAAAATGAAGCCAGTCAACCAACCATAGAGTGTGGGTTCTTTCTTACGTGTGTTGGTAGATAAATGTCATAGACTGATCCTGAATCCACATCAACAGCATGAAACCCAGCACAGGATCCATAGATCACCTTCAACCTCTGGCCTTCCTCCACAGTGAGATCCACCAGTAATGGCTTATGTACCAATTCTCCAAATGACTATAAACAAGTACAAACAAATAACCAAGAGGGAGGCAGTAAGATAAAGTAGACCTGATTTGTAACAAGTCAAACTAGAGAAGCCAGGTCCAAGTTACAACCAAAGGTAAAAATACATCTTTAATTTATCATGCTTTTGTCTGTTAGCGAGAATTTAGAAAACATTTCTTCCAGAAGCTATGTTCCAAATTCTCCCAACCTAGCCCAAGAATTCTACCCTGTCACTTACTATTCTGTTGTACATCTTGGTGAGAAAAGCATGAAGTGAAATAATCAGGGTAGCTTTCTATAGCATACTACTCAAATGCAGAAAATGCACAGAAAGGAACTGTAGGAGTTGCATACCGAGACTTTTTTATCAGTATAGTTATCACAGAAACTATTTGACTTCTACTTGACATTATTAGTCTTCTACTTTCATTCTGACTAGAGTGTTATAGTGACAAAAGGCTATAACATACAAGGCCTGTATGGCCTTAGTTCTTCATTAATATCAGTACCTACAGCTCATAAGGCAGATTGGAATAAGGCGTTAAAAGCAACTAGTACAGTACCTGTAAAATATAGGATATACTAACAGATTTCAGAAGATAATTGTAATTTACTACCAATTATTTTCACTCAATATTATGTAGATTTATTTTTTAAGCAAATGTGACAATCCCATTTAGCCTGCTGAACTGGGAATCAGGCAATAAGCAATCTAAATATGTCAATTTTCCAAATAATTCAAGCTTATCCTGAATAAAATATATCAGAATTATTTTTAAAAGTAAGTAAATAGAACCATTTGGGATAAAAACATCTTTATTTCTTACCCTCCACTAAACAGTCCCAGAGACGATGCTCAAGGGTTTGTGCCTACTATTGGAAATGATGTTATTAAGTTACTTATAGTATCTAATGTCACATTAATGTCATTTTAACTAAAAATTTCATAATTTATATTTAGCACAAACTCTAAACTTATAAAAATATATTAAAAATACCCATGTAAAATAACTTAATATTTTCTACAATTTTTTCTTCAAACAAAAGTGGTATATTATACATATTTTAATTTCCTTTTCTACTGAAGTTGTAATACTATTCATTCCTTTTGTCATTCAGAATTTCTATACTTTAATTTTTAACTAGAACTCTTGAATGTATACCTTAAATTAATCAATTGAATTAATTTAAAGTTAATTTAATTAAATTTGATTAGTACTCTTGAATATATATATATACCTTAAAGCTCTCTATTGTTGGATACTTTTTTGTTATCTCAAGGTTTATACGTTCATACACATGACTTTATGGGGAAGGTCAAGGTCAGCTTTTTAAATGGAGATGGTGTTAGTTTGTCTTTTCCTCTGTTTACATATTGGCACATTGGTTAATGTCTGCACAACATTCAGCTCTCTCCATCTCACATTCTGAGGACTTGAAAGCTGATAGCTAGGCTATGACATTAGAAATGGCCTTTCTTATGAAAAGTTAAATATTCTATTAGTTGACAACTTTTAAATGATCAGTTTTTTTTTGTTTTTTTTTTGTTTTTTTTAAAGGTTTTATTTATTTTTAGAGAGGGAAGGGAGGGAGATAGAGAGAAACATCAATGTGCGGTTGCTGGGGGTTCTGGCCTGCAACCCAGGAATGTACCCTGGCTGGGAATAGAACCTGGGACACTTTGGTTCCCAGTCCGCGCTCAATCCACTGAGCTACGCCAGCCAGGTTAAATGATCAGTTTTAACTGTTCAGAGCTTTTAAAATTATTCCCTGGTCACAGTGTACATGGCCTATGCTACTTTTAAGTGCACTTGATGTTGTTACCTTAAAAGCCATAAATTTGTGATATGGCTTGGGTGCCCAGGCATACACTTCCACAGAATTCTTCAAAGCAATTACGAGAAATTTGATTCTTTCGTATTTTACTGAAAACAAACAAACAAACAAAGAAGCACAAGTCAGTATCAACATGGAACTCTAAATTCTTTTGGTTGTCTTTCATAACTTTTATAAAAATGACTTCTACTGATTCATCCAAACCAACAAGAGAAAAGTGTTGATCAAGATCAAGCTTCACAATTTCCCTTTCAAGTTCTTTAATGTGTAATACAGGCTATTCCCATGGTTCCTGATGTTGTCAGACTCAATTCCAATACTGAGTACTTTCCACTGAGTACTACCACTGAGTACTTTCACTAGTGTTCCTAATCTTACATTGTAAGTATTTAATTATCAAGGCAATGCCAGGCACACCATCCCAAAGTCTCAAGGGATCAGCATTACTTGAAAAGGATAATTATGAGACTCATCAGTCACGAAGTTCCTGAATCACACAAAGAGGTCAAATCACCCCCATGGCTTCTTCTGAGTCCTGCATGAGGCTTACAGACTGAGGAACATAGCAGTCTAAACCAAAATATTCATCAACTGAGTGTGAATTCTATCTATTTCTATGTATAAGAACAAGTATCACTTCAAGTCACTTCTTGAGCTATGGTAGTAATAATTACTAGGATCCTACCTAAAGTTCTATACCAAGAGAACAGTAGTAAAGAAAATCTTCTGCCCTGGCTGATATGGCTCAGTGGATTGAGTGCTGACCTGCAAACCAAAGGTTCATTGATTCAATTCCCAGTCAGGGCATATTCTTGGGTTGCAGGCCAGGTCCCCAGTAGGGGGTGCATAAGAGGCAACCACACAGTGATGTTTCTCTCCCTCTTTTTCTCCCTCCCTTCCCCTCTTTCTAAAACTAAATAAATACAATCTTTAAAAAATTAAAAAAGAAAATCTTCAACTTATACACATACACACATGTGCATATACACCCACACATACACATCACACAATGACTCAATGAGCACAAACATGCATGTTCACACCCCCACATACTGCAGTGCACCAACGCACACATGCACACTCCACAGTGTATGTACACTGACACATATGCGTGCGCAAACACACAAATTCCTCCTTTACCCAGCTGCTTTAGTTCTCTCACAGCTATGCAACTCTGCTTAAAAACAGACATGCTGAGGGGCCCTGAGCACACATGACTTACTGGTCTGATCAGACTCTCTAGTTTCTTTATAAATTATCTAATTTCACACTATGACTTGATTCTTCCTTTGTGTATGAGATGGCTTGTTAACTTGAAACCTCTCCTTGTTAAAGTCCATATATTATCACTTCCAAATAAATCATTGACATTAATATTAACACAGAAAAGATTATGAAAGGTTGTCCAAACTAGTGCTTTTATTAAATTAGAGATTTTATTTATTTACTTTCAGGCAGCAGTGAAGGGAGGGGGAAAGAGAGGGAGAGAAACATCAATGTGTGAGAGATACATCTATTGGCTGCTTCTCACAAGCCCCCAACTGAGGACCTGGGGACTCAGGCATGTGCCCTGACTGGGAATCAAACCAGGAACCTTTCAGTTTGAAGCTTGACACTCAATCCACTGAGCCACACCAGCCAGGGCAAAACTAATGCTATTATTTTAATAGAATTCTCTGTGACTTTAGAAAGGCTTTATACTTGTACCGTTAACATGGTAGTGACTAGTTACATGTGGGTATCAGGCCCTTGAAATGCACTTGTGCTAATGAGAAAATAAATTTTAAAGTTTATTTCATGTTAATTAATTTAGATATAAAAATAACAAATGAATGGTTATCTGCACTCATTATCTCCAGAAAATGCTTGGGATTCATTCTACAAGAATGAGAGGCCCGAGGGTTGCTGGGTTGTTGTTGTTTTTTTTAATTAAAAAAATAATTTTCCTGCCTCTAGCTCCCTCTGTAGGATAATCTATTCATAACATTTCAGCTGTTTATGAGCTTTTTCATTCAATTTAACCTTATTGGATTAGTTCTCTCTCAAAAATAAAAATGTTTCATACAAACACAACAAAGAAAATCCTAATCCTCAAATCTATACCAAGGAGACAGTATTACTTTTTGATATCACTCAGCATCATTCTAACAGTGGGGTAGCTCCTATAATCATTATTAACCAATGAACTGAGGGTTGTGGACAGATAACATAAACAATAAGATAATGTCAAGAGCTATAACATCCCTGGGAGCAGAGAACTACAGTATACACTTTCATAAACATAGAAAAAATTCATATAAGCAGAAATCAATGTCCAATAGTCTCCTTATGTTAATAAGTCTTAGGTACATATAGACCATTGGTTGATCATCTCAACTTCCCCTTTTCCTATTTAAAATGATACATTAGAATACATAACCTCTCCCATAAAACTTTAAGTTGACTAAGCTCCATTATTTCCTCTTTATTTCCAACATCTGTACTAATATTTTGATATTTTTTATACACACGCATCTTTTTGTTTTGTTCTTGTGAGATACGATTTCATGAGAACCACGGCATGCATGCTACAAAGAAGAAAACACAGTTTCCATGAGACACTGACTGGCCAGCTAGATTCACTTACTGGCTAAGAGTACAGTAGCTCTGCACAGTGCTCTTAATCCAAAACGACAGCGATAGCTCCTGGGACAAACTCTCATATGTCTATCAGACTGCCAAGGACTCAGGTCCTTAGTCCTCAGTCTTCTAAATGGAGTAAGCCTGAAGCACAAAGGAGAACTCCAAATAGAATTGCTTTCCTTTGGCAAGGCTTTCTTAAGGAGTTTATTTTGAACCACATCTTACACAGAAGAATGTGAACTGTCAAAGAAAAAAGGTGAAAAGAGCCTCTCAACAAGATAAGCTGCGTGGATGAGACAGACAGAGGACAAAGTGAGCAGCAGGAATAAACTGTGTTATATTTAAAGGTGCACCTAAGTCTAGATGAGTCTTTAGGATTATAAGGTGCCTCAGAAATATAATAGTAAATAATAGTAATGAGCTATATGTATCAGAAACAAGTTTATTATTAAAAGCTTCAAAGAACAGGTGAATTTTAAATGAAATAATAAAACCCTGGAAAAACAAAACCCTTATGACCCTCTTGGAACTCACCAACTTTATAGTGTACACATCCTTCCAAATCCCCAACGGTTGTCCACCCCTGCTTCTTCTCAACTTCTGGATCATTGTGAAGGATTTTATTTCTTAACCAGGACAAATAGTAGACCCGTAACTTATCCTTTTTGCCTAGCAAAACAAATAGAAATATTTTACCCATATATTCAAAAGTAATTATCATTGTCAACAACAATAGTAACCAAAAGAAACTTCAATAAATACCAACCCCCAAGGGAATCATTTTGTATCAATTTTATTAGAAACCCAATTCAAGCTATTCAGATGGACTTTTGAAACCCAAGAATTATTACAAGGTATATAGCCTGAGTTAAAAAAAAAGAGATTTTTAAAGAATTTTATTTATTTACGCATTTATGCATTTATGTATGTATGTATTTATTTATAGGCCGAGGGGGAGAGAGGGAGAGAAATATTTATTTACTTATTTATGTTTGTATATATTTATGTATTTATTTATTTATAGGCCGAGGGGAAGAGAGGGAGAGAAATATCAATGTGTAAGAGATACATGGATCAAGCCCTGGCTTGTGTGGCTCAGTGGATTGAGTGTGGACTACAAACCAAAGGGTCGCAGGCCAGGTCCCCAGTGGGGGGCATGTGAGAGGCAACCACACATTGATATTTCTCTCTCTCTCTCTCTGCCCCTCCGTTTCTCCCTCCCTTCCCCTCTCTAAAAATAAATAAATAAAATCTTAAAAAAAAAAAAAAAGAGATACATGGATCAGTTGGTTGCCTCTCCCATGCCCCCAACTGGGGACCTGGCCTGCAACCCAGGCATGTGCCCTGATTGGAAATTGAACTGGTGACCTTTTGGTTCGTAGGCCAGCACTCAATCCACTGAGCCACACCAGCCAGGGATAAAAGGAGAGATTTTAAAAGAACAAAGAACTCACACTTACATACACAAATAGTATCAATAAACCAAAGTAATAAATACCTTCACAACAATACAATCAATAGAGCCTGTAAGACGATTTCACATGTGTTATGTAATCTGATTCTCAAAACCTTCCAGGATAGCTGTTATTTACCATTTGACATCACAAGGGTTAAATAAATTACCCAAGAGAGACCTGCATCCAGCAAAAGGTGAACCGTAATTTGGAGGTGTGTGCAACTTACAGAGCTGACAAAGGACTCACAAACAGAATTTGTAAAGATCTCTTATAAATCAATAAGAAAATGACCCACAAGAAAAATTGGGCGAGCAACTAGGATAGGCAAAAGAAGTTATCTCATAGATACATAAAGAGGTACTTGCTCTCAATAGTCTTTCATGAATGCATGTTAAAACCATAATGAAATACAATTTCATATACCTCTCAGTGTCTAGAATTTAAAAAAAGCATTAATACAGAAAGCAGGAGACATGTGGAATATCTAGAAATTTCAGAAATTAGTGTCATAAACTGTTAGAATCACTTTGAAAAGGCTGGTATTATCCATTAAAGTAGGATATACAATATGTATATCCTGCTATGATGCTGTAATTTCTCTAATATACACATGTGTATATGATTCCCCCAAATACTTGGACAGGAATGCTCATAGCAGCATTGTTTGTAACAGCTCAAAACAGGAAACAACGTGAATGTCTATCAACAGCAGAATGAGTAAACAAATTGTGACGCAGTCATACATAAGAATAAAGAGGAACAAAATACAGCTATAAACAGCAACAAAAAAATGATGCTAAATAAAGAAGCCAGGCACATCAACAAGCTAAAGAAAAAAATCCTACTAATCATATGAATAGATGCAAAAAAAAAGCACCTGACAAAAACCCAACACTCATCTCATATCTCATGATAAAAAAAAAACCTCTCTAGGCAAACAGAAATAGAAGGAAACTGCCTCACTTTGATAAAGAACATCTACCAAAAACTTACAGCTAACATCATACCTAATGCTGAGAAACCAGATATTTTCCCCCTAAGATCAGGAAGCAAGGGAAGGATGTCCCCTCTCACCACTCCTATTAACATCACACTGAATGTCCTCTGTGACAAGAAAAGGAAAGAAAATAAAAGGTTTACAGACTGGGAAGAAAGAAATAAAACTACCTTTGTTTGCAGAAGGCATGACTGTCTAGGTAGAAAATGCTGAACAATTAGCAAAAAATTTCTGGAACTAACAGTGATTATGGCAAAGTTGCAAGGTCTACATTAATACACAAATCAACTGCTTTCAATAATTGGAAATTTGAAATGAAACAGTCTGAAAAGGCTATATGCTGTATAATTCCAACTATAACATTGTGGAAAAGGCAATATAGAGACAGTAAAAAATATCAGATGTTTCTAGGGGCTTTGAGGTCTGTTTGATACTGTAATGGTGGATAATTATACACTTGTCAGAACCCACAGAATGTACAACAGCAAGAGTGAACCCTAGTATACACTATGAACTTTAGTTAATAATTGATTCATCAATTTTAACATATGTACTAAAACCAATGCGAGATACAGGAGAAACTGGGGGTGGGTGGGGGCTAATATGCGAATTGTCTGTACTTTTTGCTTAATTTTTCTGTAAACCTAAAACTACTTTTAAAAAAGTAGCCAGACAGAAAAGAATACCTACCATTTTACCATTTATATGACTTGAGTTCAGTGGAAGTAAAACCAATCTAAGGTGTTGAAGTCAAGAGGACCATGCTTCCCCTCTGGGGAAAGGGGGAGCTATATGTGATTAGCAGGTAGCATGAGGGAGCTTCTGGGGTGCTTGGATTGTTTCTTCACCAAGTTGGGGTCACATGGGTGAATTCTAATTGTGACAATTCATTGAACTACAATGTGTGGACTTTCTCTACTACATCTTATAGTTCTTTTTAAGTTTTAAGAATTTGGGAAAATATTGAATGTAGAAAATATTTAATATGTTAAGTGAACAAAGACCACATAGTTTATACATAGGGTTTTATTCCCATATTGTGCGATACATTTATAGGAAAGAGAAAAAGATACAAGAAAATGTTAACAAGAGTTATCCCCAAGATAGGATAACATTTATTCTTCCTAGGTTTTTCTATTTTTGAAGCTTCCTACACATGACATATATTACTTTTATGACTGTGAAGCCATTAAAAGCTACTAAAGAATATAAAAAATTAGACCAAAAAATTATCAATGGTATCAGCAGACTGTTGATCCCCATGAATCATCTTGTTCACTGGATCACAAAATAAAGTTTAGGCCATTTTTAGTTGCAGAGTTATTTTTCTCCTATTTCAGAACCTACTCGCATTTTCAATGGTTGTTTCTCATGTCAGTTTGATGAATTTTTGTATTTCGACAAACACCTTTATTTACAACCAAAAACCCATTTGAAAACTAAGATAACAGCAAGAAATTTGTTATAAACAAATATAACAAGGTTGAGTTAATGGGTAACTAAATCAAAATCACTGCTGATTATTATAAGACCCATTTAAAGTCTGCTAATTTTGCATATTCTTGAATCACAGTACTAATACAAATTATTAGGAAATTATGATCTATGAAACATGGATATGTCTGGCTAAAGTTAAGTAAGTGACAAAGATATTTGGGGAGAATGTTTACAAAAAAGGGGGGAAGATAAACTAAAAGACAGCAGAAGATGAGTAAGTAAATATTAATACATCTACGCAAAGAAATACTAGGTAGCCATGTAAAATGGGTATAATGGAAGACTGTTTAATGACATTGGAAACTCTTCCAATGTCATTAAATGGTTTGACAATGTAAGTCATTAGGCTTACATGGTTTGGATCAATAATACCAGCTAATTTCAGGACAGTGGTTACCATGGGCAGGTGGAAGGGACAAGGTATGATAACTGTACAACAGTGTGTTTTAACATCTGCTAAAATCAGCTAGTTAGTACATGGGCTTTATATTTTCTTGCTATTATTCTCTAGATGTTTGAAACACTGCATAACCATTTTTATACAGAATTTTTTCCCTTTAAGTGGGTACTTTGAGTGTGCATGTGCTTAAAAGATTGAAACCCAAAAAATGAAAAGTTAATATATGTTCTTTTATTTTTTATTTCTCCTACTTGCTTTTCTACAGTAGTTCCTTTTTAAATAATGAATATTAATTATATAATTTATTCAAAAAGTGCTTTCTGAAAAGAAACTTAAATTAAGCATTAATTGATGTAAGAACATACATTACTTTACTGCCATGGCAAGGAATAGATTCTTTTGCATGAAAGAATACCAGGGGAGGAAGTGAACCCAAACCTACACATTAGATGAGCCAAATTAAACACAGCAACCAACAGAGGGTAGTGAATGGACCGCATGGGAGATGTCAATTACAAAGTGCGTGCTCCTGTGCCTTTCAAGACAGCTCTTAAGAGGAGCACCAGGTTAAGTTGCACACATGGGTCCATCTGAGTACATTTTCCTATCATATTACTGTGAAATCACCCTACAGTCGTATCTTATTTAGATATTACTTCAGAAAATTAGTTAACTGAATCTTAGTGCTCAGAAGTACTATGTTTTAAACAGTGCTATAATCATGTTTTACCTACCAGATATTGTCACCAAGACATTTAAGCCTTCAAGGACATCCATTGCTGAAATCGTCTTCTGTTGATCAGAGGATATACCTTTCCTTGGCCACTTCTGTCCAGCAGCATCAGGCCACTTTCGTACCCACTAACAAATTCACTCCTGTTTCAAGGACATAGAAAGGTGTAAACTTTACACTGTACTTGGCAGATAGGCTGGCTGTATGGAAAGGATAATACCACATACTTGGCAGAGTGGTTTCCTTAACTCACCCACAAAAGCAAAAGCTTTAGAACAGCAACAGGTTAAAGTAATAAAACTGCAACAAATCACCATAGAGAAGTAATGGTGAAATAATTTACTTAAACATAAAAGGATATAAAGATGAAAGTGAGCAAGCCTCATGCCCCTTACTTCCTTCACATTCCACCAGTTCCTGTGCTTCCTCAGTTGAGCTTACCATCTTGGTATGATAGATTCTGCATCCCAGTCACTACAGTAGACACCTGAACAAACCTTCACCTCATACTATGATCTCTGATGCTTCCTTTATCTGTCACTATTTTCACTGGAATGGCTATATATAGCCATTAAATGCTTAACAGTTCATGATTGATATGGCTTTAATCTTTCAGTTTAAGGTTTTCTTAAAGACCATTCTCCAACATCAAGAAACAAACAAATGCACTGTCCTCTGTCACTCAGTTTCTAAGGTATATTAACATACTGCAACCTCACCATGGGACCCACGCTGGCTTTCTGACTACGTGCTGAGTGTCTCTATACTCTCCCAAGCTGCATTTCTCTCCTTCCTCCTCACTTCCCCACAACTTCTCTCCTTAAATACTGACATTTCCTTTGCTATCTGTTGGAGGAGCACCTCAAAACTATGAACTCCTAACTAATTTATACTCCACCTTTCCTGCTTCCCAACTGCTATAAATTTCTACTGACACCAACATGTCAACCTTTACCATCTCTATCAACAGCACCATCCTCTCCCACAACCGCTTCCTCAAGCTGACCACCAAAATAAGAGAGATCTGATTCTTTTCTTTCCTCTGCTTATACCCTACTTCAGGCTTTGGTCCACCTTATAACAGAAACCTGATAGACAGAGATCTTAACTGAGGTTGCTGCAACACCCTCCCTTCCCCTTTTCTCATGATGTGCATTAAAAATCCTCTCTTCCTTGTACTACAAAAACTACATGCTCTCTATTAGAAGAGCGTACAAAAGCCTTGATCATTGGTACTAATTCCATAAACTAAGCACTGAGAAAAGAAATAAGGTATCTATGTTTGTACAAAGTAACTGCTCAATCAATATCAAGTAGATGGAAATGATACGGAACTATGTATTTCTTGAATCCCATGATCCATGTTTATTACATAGATGTACACATGTATGCAAGGGGACACCTCCCCCCAAAACAGGATTTATCTTTTGGAGGGCAGGCCCCTTGAAGCACAGGCACCCCCACCTAGGTGAGTGTTCTGGGAACCCATCTGTACCAGTGTACCATATGGAGTTGCTGTGAGAGGCTGCATTTGGCTTCAGTGAATTTTTTTTGAAGAGTCTTTTAACGCATTTGCTCATTTCATGATGGGTGAACTTATGAGTGCACCTGCCCACATTGTGCTGTGTTCAGCAGTTTTTGACTAAAAACAGCATGATCCCCCCTTACCCCACTCTCCCTATTCACCCAGTCTTGCCCTGAATGACTTTTTGTTTCCCCAGAAGAAAAAAGTTTTCAAAGGGAAATGTTTTGCTGATGTGGAAGAGGGGAAATAAAAACAGATGAAGCACTAAAAGGCATCAAAATCAATGAGTTCAGAAACTATTTTGAGCAATGGATAAAAGTCTCAATAGGTGTAACTGCATCAAATGGAGAGAGAGTACTTTGACAGTGACTGAAGTTTAAACATATGAGAATAAATACAAAATTTTTTACAAATAAATTCAGTTTTGGGGGTTCCCCATATATACCCTACTTCAAAAAACTTCAAATGAACAATTTTAAAGACAACATGAAAATACCCTTCAAAGCACTCTCCCAGCTGTATGCCTTTTCCTAAATGAGCAGGTGAAACCCCACCAAGCAATCCTAGTGAGGAAACTGGAAGAACCTTTTTAGTCCTGGGGAAAAGCAGGAACCTGAAATTTACATATGTCCATACTATCATTGCTATTTGAACTCAGATAGAACTTCAGCAACTAACAGAGTGCTAGGTATACATGGACGACAGCTAGAGATAGGAAGAGCCACTGCAGGCTCAAAACTAACACAAACCCCATCCCTGGAGCTCTCAAAAAAATGTAAAACATGTACAAAATCCTCATGATTTCTAGAGACAAACATCTACAATTTCTGGTAACAGTTGTGATCCATAAGAGCCCCATTAAAAATCTACTAGACATATACGCAGATTTTACCTAGCCCTTGTAGAAACAGTGTTACATTTTAAAAGAGCATCCTGCCCAACATATACCTTTGCCAAATCATAGGTGCCTTCTGTGTAGTACTATTTAATGAGACAGTTTGTTAGAGCGTGATGTACTACCAAATTTGAGGTACTAGGAAATTTGAGGGAAGCCTTTGGAATTTTTGGGAAAGGGAAAAACCTGACTATTCACTACCTATCTTGAGTGATCCTTAAAATTAAACAAAGCCCACAAAATACAACCATTGGTACACATAAGAAGAAAGGCTTGTATATGCATATGGCTTCTTCTATCAGTTATAATTAAGATTTAGAACGTACTATCTAAACCAATCCTGCCCAACAGAACTTTCTGCTGTGACGTCCAGTATGTTAGTCAATGACCACACATGTGGCTATTAGCACTTGAAAATGGGGTTAGTAGAATTGGGGAAAATAACTTCCTATTTTAATTTATTTAAATAGCTACATGAGGCTAGTGGCTACCTAACAGCCAGTGCAGCTATGGATGCTACTGTATTTTATTAATCAGATCACAACAATGGCTTTGAATTAGAGCTCATGGCTTAATACTTTTTCAGGCTTACAGCAAGCCATCATGTTTTTACAAAAAAAATTCTTTAACAGAAACACCATACATGGGAAGTCATGACTTAATGCTAAGAAAAATAAACTACTGTCTAACATAAAAAATGATTGTTATCAGGATAAGAAAAATAAATGCTATGTAATGCGCCACTCATTTTCATATAATTTTACTTCGAGGTTGGCCATTTTACCATATCAATGTAGAATTTATTTGGATCTTATTCTTAGTGTTTTCCCTTCACATACCTAGATGAGGTAATTATAAATTGCTTTAAAAATTACTTGCAATAGATAAAACAAAACATTAACTGACAGAGATGCCACCAGACAGAGAGTCTATTCAAAGGTTTTATTTCAAGCAGTATTTCAGAATTTTCCTGGTCAATCTTCAGTATCAAGTAGCCAAAAAGACCTACATCAAGAATCATGGTACTACCTATCCAAAACATGAGGTTTGTGAAATCTTTCTATTATTTGTGGTTTTTAAAAATAAACAGCATTCAAATGTCAATCACAATTTAACAATAAGGAAAAGTAAAGGAATAAAAAAGATAAAGCTAAAAAATCTTTTCATATATACAAAAATTACAGATATTTTGGCACACTCTACTTTCTAATTCTCCATTATGTATTTCTAAGAGCTGGACTGAGTGCTAGCAGTCAAAGGGATATAGGCAGTCACTGGAAAATGGAACCATGGAAATTATGGGCCTTTGGAAAAAATTAGGTTGCATGCTGCAGTAATTTTTTATAAACACAGTTTTTAAACCTTTTGACTGTTAGATATAATTAAACTTTTGCAACCTGTTCAAACATAAGCTGTACTAGGAACTGCGATTGTACAGTTCAGAGGAATCTGGTGCAGGTTGATGGAAAAAATGACTAAGAGCTATATAACATGTGATTTAAAATTTCCTTTAAATTTGATAAATTATGCTATTATAGGCAAAGCACTATAATTAACTGTGGACAATTCATTATAAATGTAAGAATGGAAACAATCACGTTCAAAATAATCCTGGCTGTGAATAGGAAAATTGCCTTATTAAAGAAATATAATGAACATGCAGCAAATTTACAAAACAAAAGTCAATTAGATAAGGTGATTTAAAAAGAATGCTTGCTATAAGCATTTTCCAGGAAGGTACAGAAAAAAACTGATAGACGTAACAATAGGCAGCAGAATGTAAAGGCACAGATTTTACCATTTCAAAATAACACAACAGAGTCCTCTGAATTTTCTCCTCTTGATGGCTATAGCTCTCACAGCACAAGCTTTAACTTTTCCAGATCTAAGTCTTTAAGAGGCTTATTTTTAATTTAATAGGTAACCAATAACAGCTATCACAAGCCATTTAGGGAAAGCCACTGCTGCTGTGCCCCAGCCAAGGAGCAACTTAAACACAATGACATAGAAATACATTTCAACTTTCAGTTACTTCCCAATCTCTTCTTTTAAGACAGTGATAAAATGAAAAGTTTCACTTCATTTTTAAAAGCATAGGCTCAAGCTACTCAGAGCCATTGAACAAGTTAATTAGGAAAAGAAGAATTTTAGTTTAAAACAAATCAGTTAATGGCACAAAAAATAGGGCCCAGCAATTTACAGGACACTCAAGGAATATACAAGTGTTAAGACTACTACCAGTACAAACATTCTGTACAAAAATTACATCAATTTCTGAAGAATTAACATATTTAATAGTATTTCTACACTGAATATAACCATTTTTTAATTTTTTAACATTTTATTGATTATGCTATTACAGCTGTCTCATTACCCTCCCTCCATCCCCCTACACCCTGCACACCCTCTCCCACCCACATTCCCCCCTCTAGTTCATGTCCATGTGTTATAAGTTCTTTAGCTTCTACATTTCCCATACTATTCTTGTCCTCCCCGTCTATTTTCTGCCTACCATCTATGCTACGCATTCTCTGTACCCTTTCCCCCTCTCTCCTCCTCCCACTCCCCTGTTGCTAACCCTCCATGTGTTCTCCATTTCTGTAATTCTGTTCCTGTTCTAGTTGTTTGCTCAGTTTGTTTTTGTTTTAGGTGTGGTTGTTAATAATTGTGAGTTTGCTGTCATTTTACTAGACATGTTTTTTATCTTTTTTCTTAGATAAATCCCTTTAACATTTCATAAAATCAGGGCTTGGTGATGATGAGCTCCTTTAACTTGACCTTATCTGAGAAGCACTTTATCTGCCCTTCCATTCTAAATGAAAGTTTTGGTGGATAGAGCAATCTGGATGTAGGGTCCTTGCCTTTCATGACTTGGAGTACTTCTTTCCAGCCCCTTCTTGCCTGAAAGGTCTCTCTTGAGAAATCAACTGACAGTCTGATGGGAACTCCTTTGTAGGTTACTGTTTCCTCATCTCTTGCTGCTTCTAGGATTCTGTCCTTCATTTTTACCTTGGCTAATGTAATGATGATGTGCCTTGGTGTGTTCCTCCTGGGGTCCAACTTCTTTGGGACTCTCTGAGCTTCTTGGACTTCCTGGAAGTCTATTTCTTTTGCCAGATTGGGGAAGTTCTCCTTTATTATTTGTTCAAATAACTTTCCCACTTGTTGTTCTTCCTCTTCTCCTTCTGGTACCCCTATAATTCAGATGTTGGATTGTTTCAGGATGTCCTGGAGGTTCCTAAAGCTGTTCTCATTTTTTTGAATTCTTATTTCTTCATTCTTTTCTGTTCGGTTGTTTCTTTCTTCCTTCTAGTCCACTCCATTCATGTGAGACCCAGCTTTCTTTCCATCACTATTGGTTCCCTGTGTATTTTTCTTCATTTCACTTATTGTAGCCTTTATTTGTTCATCTAATTTTCGACCAAAATCAACCAATTCTGTGAGTTTCTTGATAACCAGTGTTTTGAATTGTGCATCTGAGAGGTTGGCTATCTCTCAGTGGCTTAAAAAGATGGGTTCTGGGGCTTTCATTTGTTCTTCTGTTCAAGCCATCTCTCTCTCTCTCTTTTTTTTTTTTTTTTTTGGTCTGGTCACACCTGTTACGTATGAGGGGCAGAGCCTTAAGTATTCACCAGGGCGGGGCAACCCAGTTGCTAGGTTGTGACGCCACATGTGGGGATGGGGTCTGAGAAGGAACAACGGCGCTTGCTCTGCTCTCTGCTGATTTCAGTCCCTTGTGCTGCTTCTCCCAAGCAAACTGGACCTTTCTGGTGCTGATTCCCATGTGGGTGGGCTTGTGCACACTGTGGGTCTTTCCAACGATCTCTCCTGTGAGCTAGGTGTCTCTCCCTGCACCTCAACCCCCACAAGTGTTTTCATTCAGTGCCCCAAGGCTCTATTTCCCAGCGTTGGGATCCTGGGTTGCTCAAAGTGCCTTGCTTCACAACTGCCGCCTCACTGGGTCTGCCAGTTGCCACCCCTCGGCCAGGATCTGCCCACTGCAGATGCACAATTCACTGTGGTCTTACACACCCAGTCCCAAAGCTCTTTGTGCCGTGCGACCCCTCTGTGTCCAGCTTCCCGCTCCGCCCCTCCTACCGGTCTGGATGAACGTGTCTATTTTGTCCAGAAGTCAGGTTGTCTGACTTCCATACAGTTCAATTTTCTGTCAGTTCTGGTTGTTACTCTGTTACTAAATTGTTGCTGTTCCTATCTTGGTTGTGTGAGGAGGAACAGTGTGACTACCTATGCCTTCATCTTGGCTGGAAGTCCCCAATATAACCATTTTTGATGATATAAACACCCCCATGACAGGCTTTTGTATGAATAGAATGGCACTCAGCCCCCAGAAGGATCACAGCTCACACTCCCCGAGCAGCAGCAGCATGCCATGATGTGCTGTGCCGCTGTTTTCACATGATCCCAACTGTCCCCCAAATAGCTATTACTTCCTTTACCCAGAAGGTTAGTAAAGAAAAGTCCTTATTATCATTAGGGGATTTAAAATACTCAGTAGTACCAAGGACAAAAATCCAGAACTCAAGGAATAAAAGAGATCATAGGTATGTCTGCAACAGGTGGAGACAACTTTCCCAGACCCTTAGGAGCAAGGCCGAGCAGAGCTCACAGGTGGACAAGAGGGGCCAGTGGACAGATACAGTCCAGAAGCTGGACTAGGAGGAAAGTTTATCAAGTGTGTGGCCCTTCTTCAGCAACAGGACAAGGAACACCTTGAGGGTGAGGAGGTGGATGCTGGGACCCTGGGCCTTGATTGTTCTGGGTACAGTGAGAGGCTGCATGAGGAGGAGAGTTGGCTCAGTCCCTGTGGGGAATGTAGAGGCCACTGATGTTCCAGAAAATACATGTTGGGGAAAATGTGCTGGGGACTCAAAACAATGAACAAACTGTGTGTCTTCTATCCATTGTGTTTGCAATGCCAAGGGAATAAGAAACTTTTCCAAGGAGGACCTGGGTCCCTAACAAAAATAACAGATAAACAAAGTGCAGGACTGGAAGAAAAAGTCAGTCCAAAGCAGGATATCTGTGGAAGTGAAAGAGGGGACAGACCAGGGGGTTAGAGAAAAGTTAAGTTTTAGAAAATGAGATGTCAGAGTTCTGTGCATGGCCAGCTCTCCTGGTGTCTTAGGTTATGAAGATGCTTCACAAACACAAGTATTCAACAGGTAAAGTAGGTTCCACAGCCCTCTTTTGCAAAATGTGCCAGTGGCAGCCTGCTTTTAAAAAGCTTCGTTAAATGTCAGGCCCAAGGAACAAAGACCAAGAAAAAATATTAAATGGAAACATTTAAAGAAAAGCAATTCAACAAATTTATTTCATTCACCTTATAAATATGGATGAAATCAAATGTCTATTCTCATCTTTTTACTTTCCACCTTTACAAGAAATGGAGATGAGTCATTCTTTTTAACACCTGATGGCTGGAACGCATGCCAGCATGCACACATACCTTGCCTGACTGAACAGGAGGACCAGTGGTGGGAACCCAGAGTTCTGCCATTGTGCCTTTCAACAGCTCTTCAAAAATCTCCAAACTACCCAAAACAGTACTTCTCTAAAAGACCAGCCTACCATTCAGAACAAAAATAATAGGGCCAGAGTAGCGGTAAGATACCTACCCCATAAGGCAGCACACAGAATCTCAGAATTAAATCTCTTCTTGTATTTACGGATCTCTGGAGTGTCACTTTGCGGCCTAGTGTTGGTGGATTCACATTGACTACTGAGCCCTTCCGGGTGGGATCTTGCCTTATGGCTTCCGGTCTCATTCCATCACAGGAAAATCCCACTAAAACACAAGTACACTTGAAATTATTTTCTGTCCACACCAAGAATGTGCCTACCTCTCTCCTCACTACACTGAGGAAATATTCATGTGTCATAACTGAGTCTTTGTCCACAAAAAAAAACTTGTAGGCAATGAATATGGAAAAATGAAATCAACTATGCAGCTCATTGCAAATAAGGCAATGCAAGCGGGGTGGGTGCTTGTGTATCTGAGGTCTACACCTGCAACGGCCACCATGCCATGCCTAAGCCCAGGAGGGAGCAACACAAAGTAACTGAGTCCTGTTGTCAAGCTGCTTTCTTGTTGCTGCTTTACTTACCCACAGAAGTCACTGTTGTCCCACTAGATGGAGAGATCTGTAGTAATCTGGGGTCTATAAAAAGGTGTAAAGGAGGAGGAAGATTTGTGTTTCTGGAGTGTGCTACTAGCGGACTGAGTCTGCAATGTAAATTTCAATTTTATTAATACAATGACATTAAAAAGATAAACATTAAAACAGTTCAACCCACCCCTGTACTGTACTGTTTCCCAATACAAAGCCCTTCCCCTCCTGCATCACTCTCCATAACACTTTCGAGGGTGCTTCTGCACGTGTCCAACACTATCAACAATACACTGCTTACATCTCTTTTCAGGAATATTGCTCATCCAAGGTAGGAATGCTGTATCCTACCAATAAAACCTACAATCTTGCTCCTAGTTTTTTTAAACAAATAATGACAGCTCCTAAAGGAGGTTTGAAATGTCTTGATCTCAATTCATTAATTTCTGAATTTACTCTCCTATCCAAAAAAGTCCAATTAATCAATGCTGGAAACTTGGCAGTCCTTAATTTTTATATGGCTTATTATAAAGTTAGCCTCTTGCCAGAAAGCTACAGAAGCTTGGCTACCATCATTTTAGATGCATCATCATAAACTCGTATCAAACAGAGCTCAGTAGTGAATGGTGCAAGTGACAAATAAAGCCATGTCCCTTTGCTCTTTTAGGAGCACCAGAGTTTTGGTTAATAATGTAACTTAAGACAAAAAACCCACAAAGAAGTGAAACAAATTGTTAAGTGAAATGTAATGACAATTAAAAACAAACAAAACAGAAAAATTAACTTGCCAGTTTAGTGAGTTAAGGGTTATAGTAAATACTGTACATTAGAGCAAAATGGAACACAGTTGAAATATAATATAAGGAGGAGTGTGAGTACAGGTGGGATACATCACCTAGAGAAAACAGAATTTGTCTGCTCATATGCTTCCGTCCTATACCATTTCCCCTATGTGGGCAGCTCAAGTCACCATGACCCAGAGCCCATGCCTTCCTAGGCTCCCAGGGTCTCTGCCCCCCAGCTGACAAGAGCTGCCAGTTTACAGCTTCCTCCCTTTATCCCATGATCTGCAGCCAATCCAGCCCATGGCCACTCTGATGCTGGGCCTGCACTGGAAGCAGTGAACTTGTCCCTGATCCTTCAGGGGGAGAGGATTATTCTGGTTCTTTCTAACAAGGGGGACCAAAATAGAAGCAGGCAGACCAGCAGTTAAATGTTTACACTGACAAAACTAGCTGAAGCTACATGCCACTTTAACCTCCTTCAACTATTAGAACAAATGCATTTAAATCAAAGCTCCCATGAAATCAAATCACTTGTTTATTCAGTAACAGGTGTGCTCAAGGTGCACTCTGTCACTGCACTGGTAAGAAGGGGGTTGGGGGTGCATGACCCCATTACAAAGAGCAAAAATATCACCCAACTACCACTCAGACTAGCACCACAGCTGAGCCTTTGTATGAGCACACAGGGTTTCCCATTTACAATTTAACATTAAAAGCACATTTCAGACCTTCCTGTTTAACATCCTAAATGTCTAGGTTTCCTTGACAAACATTTGGCCTCTTCTTCACTCTGAGTGATTGTGTATTTCAAGGAAAAAAAATCCTTAAACAGGGTTGGTGAAAACAAACGAAGAGTAATTAATCCATAATACCCCCAAAACAAAAAAGAATACAGCCCTGTTTGAAGGAACTGTCTGCTCAGGATGACAAGTTTGCCCAAGTCTGCTTAACCAACTTTTGCTATATTTATTTATTAGATAAAAAAATATAAAAGGCAGATTCCCCAAATGACTCTAAGAGTTTCATGTAAATACAGAATGGATCTGAGAACACAGCAATCACTTTATTTAGACTTTTAAACAATAAACTGAGTACAGAAAGCCATGCAAGTACACTGATCTAGAGAGGAAACAGTGACCTGGCGCATTTGGAGGGAGACTGATCTAGGTTAAGGGATTTGTATGCAGATCTGAAACATGTTACTTGGGGGTGGGAGAAGGGTAGGTGATAGAAGAAAGTAGGTGGGGAAGGAAGGGGTAAGGGGTGTTGGAAAGGTCTCCTTTGCAACTAGCTACTAGCAGTGCTGGTCTAACCCTAGGAAAGCAGCCAGCTGTGGTGCAAGACATACCTCATTAGTAGTGAGCTTGTCCTGGGGTGTCTGTGGGGACATGGTGGGTGTCGGCTGGCTGGAAGATGGGGAGGAGGAGGTGGAGGAAGTGGAGGAGGAATGGCTTTGCTGTAAGAGATCTGGCAAGAGGTGAATGCGACCGGCAAAGCCATTGCTCTCATGATGGCTGGCACGCTTTGGTCAACTGTACTCTGTAGAAAAAACAGGCACACTTGTCTCGCTCAAGCACTGCTGAAATTGCCTATGACCCTACAGATAACTGACTTTGTTCAGGTGCTGTGTGACTTTGCAAACTGTTACATTATCAAGGAAAGACTGAAGGGAAATTAGCCTGAATTGCTCACATTTCCTTGCTGAATGCCTAAGTTGAGCCAACAGAAACTCAAAGTACCTCATCTGGTGGCAACAGGTTTCGAGCAGTAAGTGTTCAGTCTGGTTATCTGCCACACTAGCTGCTGTTCCCAAAATCACGAGTAGTGTTTTTTCTTTATAAATATTGCTGTCTGAAGCTCTAGAAGTGCCCTGTCGCTTCTTGGAATCCTGGTCTTTTCCATGTTCTTCCCACTTTCCATCCAAAGCATGAGACATTGCCATAGCATGAGACACATTCAGGGAAAAGTCCAAAATGCTGGGTAGGTGCCCTGTTCTATTTAAATGAGAAGCAGATCACTTTCCTTCAGCTAAGTTAAGAAATGAAGAGACAGTTGAAAAAATTAATAATCCAAATCGAGGGCATCAGGCGGTACACATTTAACAATCAACAGTAAGGAAACTAACATTTTGGAACACACAGAGTGACCTCCTTCTGACGGCTGAGGCTCGTCCACTCTGGTGGAGCCAGCCTGACTCTGCTCCATTGCAGCACTGCAGACGCGCAGAGCTGAAAGCTCTCTGTAGAACCACCGAGGCACTCTGCTACAGACTGGGCTCTGCCCCTGGCTCCACAAGCCTCCTGAAGAACACACCTGTGGCTTTTCTACTACCAGACACAGATGGTGAGACTCAGCATGGTGCTTGAATGAGGGCTGCCACAGAACATGCAGAGGAGCAGCAATGTGAAGTGGAAGACTGCTAGCACCTTCTTGGCATGCAGCACATACCTGCCTCCCTAGCCCAGACACTTTACCCTCTGGGTCTTGTTAACATGAAAACAGATGATGATGTAGAAACAGCATGAGTGAGTGAATGAGCAAGTGGGTTAATGACTACAAAAGCAGCTCAGACTCTAACAATGGTACAGAGACATGGGTACCTGGCGGACAATTAGTGTGCCCTCCTTGGATGGAGTCATGGCTGGTTCACTTCCACATCGTCATGGACAATCATGGTTTTCACAGATTCTGTTTCACCATTGCTCAAATTCACAGATGACCTATTGAGAAAAAAAATCCAGAGATGAAGGACCATAAATACCACTAGTTGAGTATATTCTGTTTATATACTTTTCACCTTCAAAAAGTCATTAAAAGAGATCACGCCACAGATAGAACATTTTTATAAGTAAAACAAATGCTTTAGGGCTTTCCCTTCAACAAGTAAGTTCCTGCCAGTACAGTTTGTTCTTTGAGGAAAAATTTTTTTTGAATGAATGCTTATGGTTAACTAAAGTAGTTAAACCAAACTGAAATTTCCCTTTTAACATATCCTTAAATTAAAAAGAAAAAATAAATATACATTGGGAAACTGGGGAGAAGCACTGAAACACACACACACACACACACACACACACACACACACACACAGAAGGGAGGAAACAGAAAGGCTGCCTGCTACTGAATCCATAACTACATGTTACATGTTCACAGAATCTTATGACAGATTTGGAAAAACTGGTTCCCACTGGAAACAAGACTCAGTGGGTATGTTCTCATCCTCTCTAAAATACACCAAGGACTGACGCTGCTCTGGTGTCCTCTGATCCAGACATGGGTTCCTTGGTCCCCTCCTGCTCTGCATCCTCCTCCTCCTCATCCGTTGTCCCTGACTCCTCACTGGATGAAGAGTAGTCTGTCACTTTGTGGGGTGTTCGCACATCTTCAACTGCTCGAAGCTCTTTAGCTAGTGCAGTCAAATCCTAATGCAGAGGACAGAAAAGAGAGTAAGGCCAGTGGGAGGGGTGGGGTGGTGGTGATGGTGGGTGGGGAGAACGAAAAAGAAAAAACAGCAAAGAATTAGAAGTTCTTCATTTTAACCACTAATAAAATGGCCACAACATCAATTTTGTAACACTGTTTTATAGAGCATTTACCAGTATCACGTGAAATGAGCACTTAAGCCTTTGATAGGAAAGACCAAAAATAGACAAAAACATAAAAAACAAAGTCAAAGATGCTATACAAAGTTCAAATCTCACACCAAAAAACCCCATAAGAACCTGCTTATGATAAGCTGATAGCATTTTTTTTCAATTATGAAATAAAATTCTAGATCAACAAATGTGTTCAGGCAGATCCTTGCAGCTTGTTATAGATACCTGCCTACATAACAATCTTCTTTTAGGGAGATTATCCATAAAGCAAGATTCTAGTTAAATGGCACTCATTTAAAGTATATATTTGGTGTTTTCAATTTTAGTTTTAAAAATTTCAAACCAACAGAAAAGTGCTGGAGTAAAGTGAGCAGCAGTATACCACTCATATCTTGCTTCACCAATTGTTAACAATTTGCCACATTGTTATCAACATTCATGACACTGAAGTGAGGAAATGGTAGGTGGGTGGGAGGTAGGTCAGGCACCCCTGTCCCTGCCTTAACCTAGGATCTTCAAATTACCAACCTGTAACAGTGCCAATGAATATGATGAGCACCAGAAAGGAAATCCATAGCAAAAGTTATTATTTAAAAAATGCTTCATTTCCCTTTATTATTCTATACTGAGATATTTTAAGACTCAGTCAATTATCCAAATATAATTTCCAAATGTGATTATTATTCATATTCTACATTTTCACATAGAAGTCTAAAGTGTATCTTTCTACTTGGGAATTTTATTTAAAAATAATGACTTTTGCCCTGGCTGTTGTGGCTCAGTTGGTTGGAGCATCATCCTATAAACTGAAAGGTCATGGGTTCGATTCCTGGTCAGGGCACATGCCTAGGTTGCAATGTTTGGTCCCTAATCAGGGCACATATGGGAGGCAACCAACTGATGTTTCTCTCACATTGATAATTCTTTCTCTCTGTCTCCCTTCCTTGCTCTCTAGAATCAATAAGTATATATCCTCAGGTGAGGATTAAAAAACATAATAACAATAATGATGTTTTACAAAGCAGGCTATGTAGCTATCTCCCCTCCTGCCTGTTTTTAGCAGTTCCAACAAAGTTTTCTTCTTCTCCCAATGAAGAACATGTTTTTTTTTTTTTCTTTGAGCTTGTCCCTCTGAAGTCGCAGTGATCAAATATTGGACCTTGAGCCTCGAGAATCATTTGATGACTACAGTTGTGGCTTTTTAAGTTTTTTTTTAAAGCTATACTTAACAAAAAATACATGTAGCAAAATTTGTGTGTTAAAAAATGAAGCAAAAATTTTGGGTTTTTTCATTCTAGAGAACAAGAAAAAGATAAGTCGAGGAAAGAAAAGCAATGTAGATGGAATACAAGCTAAGTTAGAGTGGTTCTCTGATGCTGAATTTCCAGAGAGGGGCTTACCACTTCGCCCTGTGGTGCAGCCACAGTCCATTGAGTCAGTGATGAGGAGCACACACACAGCCCACGGAAGCACAGGAGAAAGAAGGGAATACAGGGAGTACAGAAGTCAATTCAAGCAGGAAATCATAATTCCAACAGGCTTAAAACTCCACAGCGTGTGCAGAGACAGGTCAGTTCACACGCCAAGGATTAAAAGAGAAGTATGAGAAAGTCACAACTGCCATTCTAGGTACCAAAAAGCAGAGCTTAAGTAACAGGTGATTTTAAAAAGGTGATGGAAATTTTTTTTTTCTAAAAGCCAGTATTATAAATCCCTAAGAATGCATACACGTTAATGCAAAGAGATAAAAAGGCTTTTCTTTCTCTTGTATTTTTTTAATAACTAAGTTGGAAAGGGGGCAGAAATGTGAGTGAGATTTATGGCATTCATTATAATCCCTCAAATCTGTAAGGGAGCCCCACAGAATGGATTGTACCTCTCAATTACATAGTTTTAATAGAAAGATCTCACTCAAGCTTGAAAAAAGTAAAACTGATTTTGTGCAATTCTTACGGCAGGTTTGAGAGGTCTAAATACTTCTTTTCTGTCTTCAGGTTTTTTCACTGCATTTTCAAGGCGCTGAGATGGAGAGCCTTCAGATTTGGATGATGCTGTGAAGTTCAAAAGAAACAAGCAAGGTGGATATATACAAACATCCAGATGTGTACTACAAGGCAGACCCAGCCCATCTAGCCTTTGCTTCTCACTGCCTTGTCCCTCTGCCTACTTCTGCTAGCCCGACTCATGGCAGGGTTCTCACATGCAGACCTGGACTCCAAGGCTTCTGACTCCTTACTTAGACTCTATTAACACACTGGAGTTCATAAGACCTGGTTATGTGATTAATACTGTAGAGGGAAGTTTTCACTGATCTATTATTATGAGTGGGTTTAAATAACCAATATTGATGATAATACTGATGGAGACTACATTGAAAGAAGTAGTTTCAAATCTCAGCTCAGACTGTTAGCTATAATCACCTTGGATAGTTACTAATCTCATGAAGTTGCAGTTATTGTAATCTGTAAAATGGAGACACTATATATATTTCATGGGGTTATTATACGGATTAAATCATATAATACATGTAAAGTGCTCATAGTGCTAGTCATGTGTAAGGTCTCAAAAGTTAACTCTATTATTAAAACTGTGATGACTACTATTGTCATCAGCAATTTAGTACTCTAACATTGTCTTGTGATATACAGCTATTAAAAAACCAAAGGTCTGTTACATGATTAAAAGGAGTTATAATATACTAATCGTAGCTCAGTATTGTTCACAGGGAAGAGAAACAGAAAGTCACCCTACATCTCACTCGGAAGCGCTCTCCAGAGCCACTCTGAGACCCAGGCTGGGAGCCTGAGTTGCTGGACCCAGAGGAGCTACACTGCAGGCCTGGCACCAGCTTTTCCACTCTCTCCCCCAGCAACCTGGACTCAACACCACTGCTGAAAAAAAAAAAAAAAAGAGGAGACAGTAAGTAGAGCATCATCCTGAGATGCAGCAAGCACCAAATTAAAAATACAAACAGCATTCAACTCACCAAAAGTCATTACAACTATTCATGGGTTTTATCTCAGATATCCTAACAAACCAAAAATGCTAAATGATATTCTACCCATTAAGTAAACCCCAAATCTTCATCAGACATGAGAGGAAATACTATTGTTTGGTCTATAAGTGTTATTATATCTGACATAGTTATAAACTTAGTTTCTTATTATAAAAAAATCCACTTAACAAATTACAGTATAATAAAATTATATGTTTCCAGGCTTGGTTTTCTTTCTTGTCCAACTGACACTTATGCAGTCTCTTTACATAAGCTGTGTTAGAAATGTGACAGAGAGCAGGGGCTATGATCTGTCCCTGCCAGGGCTGGCCCCACAGGACAAGTTCACCAGGACAGAACTGATGCACAAACTCAGTCAAAGGAGAATCCCACAGTCTCCCCAGATCATTTAAGGACTAGGAAGTCTCTGCAGCTTCTGGACTACCATGCATCTAACTGCATCAAGTTATACTAAGGTGCCACAAAAAGAAAGCAAACTACAGAGGTTCAGTAATAATCAGGTACAAAACATTCACCAAGTGACCTTTTCTCCTTCTTCTAGCATGGTATGGATCAGTGGAACTTACTGAGATGATGAAAATGCTCTATAGCTGAGATGTATAATAAGGTAGCCACAAGCTACATGTGGCTACTGACCATTTGATATATGGCTGATGTCACCAAGAAAATAAAGTTTTGATCCTATTTAATTTTAACTAAATTAACTGCAAATGTAGCTGTATAATATAGTAGCCACTAGTCTCACGTGGCTAATAGCCACTGTACTGAACGCTCTAGCACTTAACACTAGTACTCAGCTAATTCACTAATTTACTGCAAAACTGTAAGTCAACCACTGACCTTTAGTAGCCTGTGTGTCATTTCTGTACTCCCAAGGCCTTAGGATTTCCTTCAGATAACAAGTTCCATAAGTTATCATTCTCTTAGAAACCCTGCCCCCTTTGCTGCTGCTTCTTCCACTTACTCTAACAGAGACAGATTTCATTTTAAAAGCTGCCTACACAATTGGATTCAGACTTTCTCTTCAAAAGAAATCAATTTGATGCTATTCAAGTTAATACATCTTATGGGAGTTTTCTTTTATTAACTGATAATCTCCTCTTTGCCCCAGAACTTCCCTGTTTATGGGCATTTTTATGAGGGAAAAAGATGACAAAAGACTGTAACTACTGTGCAGTAAACCTATTCCTTAAGCTTCCCTGTTTTTTTTTTTTTTTTTTTTACCTGGTGGAATTTCTTTGAGCTGCTTGGCTACTCTGCTGCCCACTGCCCTGCAGAGGGGAATCCCGCCGAGACAGAAACAGGGGAGCGAGACGTTGTTCTCACAGGGACCTTTGGGTAAAAAATACAGCAAGTAAGGTCTTGAAAATATGAGGAGAAAAAAGACTTCCGTACCAAAACATATTTTTACAGCAATCCTAATTATGTTAGCCTTACTATATCATGGTCCTACCCCCCATTCCTGATCATTCTTCACCCTCCACTTATATAACAGAAAGAGAAAACTTAGTCAAAGGATCAAAGTAGCCAGGACAAATAGCCCTTCAATGCTTCTGTAATATTAAATGATGTTTGGACTAAAGTCTGGCAGCAGGGGACACACAAGCATTTTGCTAAGATAATATGAGAATCAGGAAAATAAGCTCAAAGAAATTAAACAATGTGTACAAATGGATCAGTAGGAATCAAAGACTGGGAGGAAGCAAGAAAATATTCAGAGGAAGCAAATACCAAGTACAGGGAAAATAAACTAAATTGTGCTCTTGTGTTTAATTTCACCATTAAGTAATTACTAAAAAAATTAAAAGTAAAAATATTTTAAAAAGCAAAACAAAATAAAAACTTTCCCAATTTAAAAAGAAAAAATCTTTTTTGAAATTTTTGTTAATGTTTTTCCTTATGACATCTTTTCTGAAACAGTTAGATAATGGTTTATGCTGTAAAACAACTTTATAGCTTCTAATATAAACATATAAGACAACTGCTAAAAATGTATTTTGATTCTACTTATTCTAAAAGCATATTCTTTATAGACTTACTCTTAAATTATTTTGTTACCTAGTGTTTAAACATAGACTTAACAACAAACAATAGATAGCTAATTGTCACTGGGTGAATATAAAACTCTTAAGTGTAGAACATTCTCCCCACTGTAGAAGTTCCTTTGAAATTTCATTGCCCCTGAATTAGGTGAAGTCATTATACCCTTCATTGAAATAAATACTTTAAAAAATAACAAAAAGGAAAAAGAAGCACATATCTGTCTTTCTGCTCTTACCCTTGGAGGCACCTCGTCACTGTCTGATCTAGACCAAGCCTTTTGAGTGGGGTCAGGTACCTTCCGACTTAGAGTCAGAATTCCTGACTTAGCACCTCACTGCGGGAAGGTGGACATGGGTCCTGAGAGCGAAGATGGTGGTGTGCAAATTTGGGAGGAGAAGGGTCACTGAAAGGAATGGATCTCGAGACAGGGGAAACATTGTTCTTGAGAGATGCCAGGTGGGACCACTGTACCTTACAGAAAACAAAACATAAAACATTCAATGCGTTCTGCATAAAACGCTTTTTTTGGTCAATACCAAATCCAAAGCAAGGAACTGGAAATGCAAACTGGGTGCTACAGTAGCAGGTAAGCCAGGCAGCAAAACACTTTAAAGTGAAGAAGTGACCTGGGGAACACAATAGGTAGAAAAAGAACAAATGTACACTTAAAAGGAAAACTCTTTAATATCCAGACAAACATTAAGATAGCAGTAAACATGAAGATTTAAAAAAAAGGCTTATAGAAGCCATGCTACATGCATATCCATATCAAAGCAGAGAATGGATAGGGAAGAGGGAGAGAGATCAAAGGTGAACACTGCCATACATGCAGACCTATCTATCCACCTTCACAGTAAGATTTCAGACCACGTAACAGTAAAACAACACATTTAATGAGCAAAGACAGACCCATCATGTTTTAACAGACTATAAATACAGGGTCCGGCAGTAGTAACACCTGTTTGAGTGTGATTGGTAGGGTAATAATATGGTTGTAGTAAATTATAGCTTTAATTTAAACATTTCATGAAAAATGTCATATGGTATGCTTGAATGTGATATTGTTATGTTATAGAATTATATGCTTCTGACTTTGTAATAAAAGATTTTGTAATGAAAAGTAGTGTTGCTTGTGCCGGGCCCTGCAGAATAATTTAAAAACAGCCAACTTTTAAACACACTAACAATTTCCTTCCTTCCTTCCTTCCTTCCTTCCTTCCTCCTTCCTTCCTTCCTTCCTTCCTTCCTTCCTTTCCTTCCCTCCCTCCCTCCCTCCCCCCCCCCCTTCCCTCCCTCCCTCCCTCCCTCCTTCCTTCCTTCCTTCAGGCTTAAAACACTCAAACCCTAGATCTGCATACACCCTCATACTAGTTATGAAAAAAAAAAAAAAACAACTTTAATTTCTTGAGAAATATTCATTAGTATGATTCCCTAAATTGACCTCCTACTTGTTAACTGATTTTTTCTGGTTGCTTTCAAATTGAGAAAACAATCTCTGAAATAATCTGCATTTTCTTTAAATTATATTTTACTATTTTAAAATATGTTTAATATTGCAATTTACATTATTTTACCTTTACATCTATTATATCAATGCATTTAATGAAAACTGGAAATGCCAAATCACAATTGATTCAACCTTCCCAAAAGCAAGATTCAAAATTAGTTCCAGATTTATGAGTTCTAGGTGACAGTCACATAACTCTAGTTATCGGTATAATCCCAGATGCACGAAATGTTTTAAATTTGGGGGGGGTGGGGAGCATAAAACTGAAAGTATTATCTGTAACTAAAATTTTTAAAAACATCAGTTTTAGAATAGAGTCCTACCTAAAAACAGTTTCCCAAAAGAGAATGTTTTCAATAGGTGTATGTTTCAGCCAAAAGCAACTTTACATAAGAGGAAAAAGGAGACTATTTCCAGGCACTATATTAATTAAACATTAATATAAAAAGTAGTCTACATAATTCAGGAAATGCTAGTGGCCAAATAGATCAAGATTTTTTAATTATGGTAGGTTTTAACTTTCAGAATAAAAAATTTAATACTGGATTCTTCACAGGAATGTCATCAAGCCTATTCTACTAGTCCCTCCTCCCATCCCTCCTCCCTTCCCCTCCCCTTCCCTTCCTTTCCCTTTCTTCCCTATGCCCTTTTCTACTCTCCTTTGTTCCCTTTCTTTCTATCCCTTGCTCTTTGGAGTTACCACTGGCTTGTGGGACAGCTCTTCTGTGAATCAAGGAACTGCTGATCCCATGTAAATACCTCCTACCATCCAATATACCCCTTCCCCCACCCAACACACACCCACAATATCTCATGGTAAGGTCCTGGTTCTTTACTGTTTGAACTCCTCCATACTGGGTTTATTTACTGTAAAGCACATTCAAATCCTCATTTGAATTTGTTTTTCCAAATACCAAAGCTAATTCTATCACAAGGAAGTGAACTTTTGCCTCCCAACACATATAAACATCAGTAACAAGTAATCGTAGGCCTAAGAATTTGTTTCCAATATTCTGGGTTACATAGCTACACGGAGTAAAATGTCTAAAACTCAGTTGTTTTCAGTGAGAAAGTGGGAATCAGCGGAATCTAAGATCTCTGCCATGGGTACCCTTAGCTGCCTATTTTCCTCTCCAAACAAGAGAGGGTTCTCTTAACCTTAGCATTCTGCCCAGAGGTCCTCCCTCGCCTAGACAGGGCAGCAGCCTGTGGTGGATTTATGAGAGCTTGTGACCCTGACCCACTTCAGGGAAAGCCACACCTAACCCATTCCATTGTATTGTAACTTTTTTTAGGCCTCTGAACCTTTTGAGAATCCGATAAAAAACCTTTTTCCTAGGAAAAAAAATGCACATTTGGACAAACCAAAAACGTGTACTTGGAATTTCAGAGTCCTCATTGGCTCTCTGAAGCCCATGCATGGAACGTGCCAGACACCAAAGGTCACAGGTTAAGAAAAGGTCTGGTTCTTCCCTGGTGTACTTGTAACACAAGCTTTCTAAAAACTAAACTGAAAAAAAAAAAATCTTTATATTAGAATAAGAAGACACTTAGTCGTGAACATCTGATTTAGGGAAGGAAAGACATGAGACTAAGAGATCACTAAATCTAAATATTCTTAACAAATACAACAAAAATCTTAAAAAAAAAAATCCTTATTTTCCCTAGCAACTGAGGGCGTGTCCTCTTTAAGTTGGTCTAAACTTACTCCAGCTTATCTCTTCACTTTTTAAATGTGTTAACACACCAAAATGTGAATACTATGAGCAGGCCGGTAACTCAGTGAGTTATCACGTGCATCTCCTTGACCCACAGCTACTGGCTGTTGCTACCTGTGGCTCAGCTGGTCTCTGCAGGGCAGGATGCACAGACTCGGAGTTGCCATTGGAAAAAGACTCTGATCTGGAAGGCACTGGTGGCTCCAATACTCTGCCTGTCTGCTTAGACTGGGCTTCAGGGGAGCTGTGGTTAGTTTTCCTATATCTATCTTCCACCTGTGTCAGAGAATTAGAAGACATAACTCAATGTCAGTGGGGAAAAGCAGATAGCAAAGAAAGCCTGGATGTGGATGGACTGTAAAGAGAAGTTTTGTTTACTTCAACTACAGGAAAGAAAGGAGTAATTTAAAAATGGAGGAGGCAAATAAAGCAGAGCCAGGGTTTGATTCAGGATAAAGGAATACTTATGAGAATAAAAGTTAAAAGAGGCAGCCTTTAAATTCTCCTCCTGGCAAGAATTCTAGGGTTGTACATGAGGGTAATAAACTAGAAAAAAATAAAATTGTCATAACCAACTAAAAGAATGTTATCAGGAATCCAAAACACATTTCATTCCATCCAAAAAGGGCATTCCAGAACACTTGTTCCCAGAATCTAACTCTCTGTGAGGGCCAGAAAGAGTGGAAGGGTGCCACCTACAGGCTAGGATTCAATGTACCCTAGAGGCTGACCAAGCTAGCTCCCTAGCTTCCTAGGATTCCAGAATAGTGACTGCTTTGCCACATCCTTACTGGGAGGTTCTCCCAAATATGCCAATTTGGTAACAAATTGGGATCATTGAAAAGTCAGTAAATTGGACTATAAGCACACTTCGCTGTCATTGCAAGTATGGAAAAATAGTTAACCAGCCCACCATTCCCCTCATTTACATTTTAAAGAATAATTCTGCCATACAGTTTTCCCCCCTTTTATTTAGTTTAGTGCTCAATTCATCTGAGGATTGTTAATAAAGGCATTCTGGTCCTTCGTGGATAAAACACTTAACTAGATAAGAGAGTCCCCTCACTTCCCAGAACCTCAATTTCTCAGCTACAAAACCAAGTGGGTGGATCACCAGCTCAAGTCTATGCCCTCTTCTAGCATTATTATTATTACCCTGTTATTGAGAGGCAGGGAATCAACACAGGATCAATGTCTAAGCAACACAGGAAAGCAGGTACCTCTTGAGTTCTGTCAGCAGGCTCAAAGTGGGGCTTGGGCTCTGGAGCATGGTAGATTGGCTTGCTCCTTTCCTGCTGTGGTGGCAGCTGCTGTTGTGGGTGTGGCCTCCGGTGGTCATGCTGTAGAGACAGGAGATATGCTTGTTCTTGTTGCAACTGTCTCTGGAGCCTCTCTGCCTGCCGGTGCTCCTCCATCTCCCTCCATCGGCACTCCTTGGAGAGGGAGAGAACACTAAATCTATGGAAAATAGAAAGCTTGCCTCTTCTCTGATTCATTCTCAACCTTATTTTTAAAAGATCATGCTATTTTTTCCCCATGTTTTGTTAACAAAGCAAAATGGGTGGGATTTTAAGTAGCATATTACCTGTGGAAAAATCTGACAGCTTGTTGCTAACAATAATATCACTGGACAGAGTAAGAGAGAATTCAATTAAAAGTCAGTAGCAGTGGTTTCAAAAGGTATCTAGAGTAAACTAGGTAAAAACCCTATGGCAAGTGCTTTGAACCTTCAGCCCTTAGCATTCTTGTTTGTTCACTGAATGCCAACTTCTTTTCAAAACCTGTCTATCTACCAAATGAGAACAGTTAAGTTATTAGTGGAAAATAAATAAATAAATAAATAAATAAATAAATAAATGCCACCTGGAAATGTGACCCAAACATTAGGACCACAGAGGACGACTCCACTTGAGCCTGTCAGCCCACAGCACTAACCACAATGGTCTGGTGATGAACACAGCTCTGCCCAGCTCAGGGGAGGGGTGGACACATGAGCCCTGGCACTACAGAACAAGACAGATACGGGCGTTACCAGTAACATGGCCTGCTCCTGGAGCAGCTGCTGCTGAAGGAGTTCCAAGTGCCGCTGCTCCTCTTCTAGCTGTCGCCTGATATACTCCTGTCACACAGAAATTACCCAGCAATCAATTTATCCAAAAGGAAAGCATCAGGACTACTTGAAGGGAGCACCAAGAACCATCTGCCCCGTCGTCTTTACTAAGTGGGAATTCACTTAGTAATGAATCTCTAACAAAATCTATTGCTAAGGATTTTCCCAAGAACTTCAAACTGGCCACTAAGACCTGAAGAGTCTAATAAATAATGATATGCCCTCCAGTGGGATACACAAAGGTATCTGGAAGGTTTTCTTTTAGAACACAGCTGTTATACACAAATGCTGCATTTTAAAGGACTGTGATGTTTTCCTTAAGATGGCAGACCGCAGAAATCAGGAGTTTAATTTTAGGAAAGCAGAAGGTTCTCAATAAATGTCTGCATATTACTCATTATTTATAACAATCACAGGTTGCCAATTTTTCACACCAAATTTGTTTAATATTAAAATACAACAAACACAATTTGCATTTTCTCTGATGATACGGAAAGTACCTAGGATGACTACATTCTAGAAGCCACAGTCTGGGAACACGAGACTCAGGCAACTTTTCACAAATAAACAGGCCCAGGTCCTTCATGATGAGGGGGTGTGTGGGGGTATGGGGGTGTGGATGCATGTGTGTGTCTGTGGGAGAGAAAGGAAAGGGTAGAGGTGAATGGTTTCCAATGAGAAAAGAAAGATAAACAATGAAAACAGGTAAACACATCCAAAATATGCATATAAAGAGGAAAAATCCAAACTTGAAGCTGCATGTGTACTTAATGGACTTGGAAATCAAGACACCTTAGCCTGTGATGTCTGGCCAGCTCTCAACCTCCCATTTCCTCAGTTTTCTCATCTGAGAAACTAGTACCAAGAATATCCTCTCCCAATGCTCAATGTTTTTTGTGAGACTCAAATATGAGATAGATATAAAATAACTTCAAAAAGAACAAACATTTTACAGACAAAAGAAGTTTCCTTCCTTTTCAACAGGGAAGAAAGCTATGTACTGTAGAAGAAAAGTAGGCTAAGGGGTCTATGAGTGCAAATTTTATTCTTAAAGTCAGATTATTTCTTTATAGAGCTACTGCTAACAATGCACTGATGTCAAGCTACATCCTTTAAGATAAAAATAACCACACATTTGGGCTGAACACAAATTTTAGTTAACCAATTATTCTAATTGAGAGAATGATGGATAACAGAAATTGAGAATATAAATTTCCTTAGGTTTATCTTACAAAACAAATTCAGCTCCCCCCAGAAAAGAAAAAGCCAGTCCAGGGGAAACATATCCATAAGACCAGTGGCAAATGCACTGATTCCAATCTGGGCTCCATTTAAGCCTAACCCTCCATGATACATGCTATGCCAAGGACTGCCCAAGCATGGAATATGACCTTCCCCAGCAATGACTCCCAACTCATTTCTGCTTTGAACTCAACAGAATTAAACCATAAATTAAAGGATCAAATAGTACACTCATTTGTTTTCTACCTTCAAAACACAGGGAAAACTGAAAAATCTACATCTATCCAAATCACAAAGGTCCTAACCTATAGTCAATGAATACACAGAACACAATTACACATGTACACAAACAAGCATCTTATGCAGAAATGTTTCCCACAGCACTGTTAACATGGGAATAATTACTTTGCAACAAAATAAGAAAAGTAGAATAAAATCGATTTTTGATGCTTCTTTTTAAAGAAGAGGTGAAGAATACTTGCTATACACAAAAGCTAATGACTGCCATTAGAACAGCAAAGACTAAGTATTACTTTCATACCATCCTGTCACAATCAAATTGTGAGAATTAAATTGTGATTTAATGTTTAAAACGTGTAGTGCATGTTTTGTCTTCTTTGCAGTTCCCAAGTATAAATCAGAATGTGAAATAAAACAACCTAAAATACACCAGTTACCTGGTCCATGATGTCACTAAGGTAACAGATAAAGGATATCACTTAAATCCTAGGAGACACCAGTAATGCAGCAGGCAGACCCAAGTCTCAGAGAACCTGAGGCATATCATTAGTGTCAAGGATAATAACTGGATAACCAAATTTGGAAGTCAATATACCATTGTATTCAAGTACTTTAAGCATGAATCTCAAGTGTTATTTAAATTTGTCCCCATTTATATCTTTTTTCTTTATTCAAAACTCATAAAAAAGAGTGATTCATTCAAAGACATGAAAGGCAAGGATGGGATGCACACTGATAACGTGGAAAACAGACTACTCAGTCCATTTCTGTTTGCACAGGTGTTTCAGAAAACAAAGAAATTTCTAAAGACAACTATATCTGGCATTAATAAAATGCCATAAATATTACCAAAATCTGATCTTTCTTTGGTTAAACAAAACAATAATGTCATTACATTTGTTACATGCTACATATGTATATGCTGAATTATATGCAAATATATATTAATAATATCCAGTGGCTATTTCAAATATTGCTCATAAGAAATTTCTTACAGTCAGTTTTTAATTTCACTTTAAAAAGGTTAATTATCTCCAGATATATTAGGCTTGAAGCATTTTAGCTGAACAAGAGAAGGAATATTAAGAAATCTTTGAACCATCATACTATTCGTAGACCACTTTTCTGGTTTCAAGGTTTCTAAAGTGTAATAATTTATATATATATTTAAAAACAAGAGACTCAATTTACTGGTGCACTTCCAATTGTGTCCTGAATATGTGCATGTACATGTGTGTATACTTTTGCCCCAAATACCCCAATTCTACAAAGTAAGAAACCTCACAAACTCACTGTTGGAACATTCTTTGTGAACTAACCTGTTCTCTTTCAACTCTTCTCTTCTCTTCTTCTGCCCGTCTCCTATCATCTTCCTCTTTACGCCTTCTCTCCAGTTCCTCCAGACGTTTCTTCTCTTCTTGCTCTCTTCTTCGCTGCTCACGTTCCTGCTGCCTTCTAGCTTCACGCTCTCTCCTTTGTTGCTACATAAAGAAAGATGTAATAATCAGCAGGGACTTTCTGGCTATGGCTCTGAGGACAGTTTGCTGACCAGTTACAGCAAATTAGGGGGCATTCATGGACCCTGTCTCTACTGGCCAATTATCCCGCATTGCCTCTTGACCTATATATACCAGCTTCCACATAAGTACTGGTTAAAGGTGCTGTGTTTCTGTGAATCCTTATAAGGTTTGGTTTCATTTATATCAATTATTTCCCATTTTTCACTGTACTCCAGCAATTAGGTGACAGGGAATTCTTAATCCTTGAGCATCACTAACAGTTACCCAAGTCCCCAAGTCAAGGGAAAAACACAAAAGAGAATGAAGTAAAGGAAAATAGAAATAGGGCAAGTAAGTAAAGGAGAGAAATAATTAAAAAGGGGTATGGGGAAAGGCACACATCAGGAAAAGAGAAATTAATGTCAACCAGAATAAGAAATGTCATTATTACCACTAAGAATATATTATTAAATAACTGCTTTTGAGCAAATGTTTACTACATGTCTCACACTGTGGTAAGTATTCAATACTTGATATTCTTTATTCCATGTACTTTACCTAATATAATTCTCATAACAAATCTAAGAAGTAGGTATTTCATTCTTATTCTACAGATGAGAATAGGTTCAGAAAAGCTAAGGGACTTGCCCAGTGTCACAGGCTAGTAAGCACCCAGCTGGAAGGGTCACTCTGTCTCTAAAGTCTATCCTGTTAACCAGACATTCCATTACCAGGTGCAAAAGGCATCACTGACTTACCACACTGGCTCTGATAGCCTTTCCTACTCTAGGCTGTTCAAGTTACCCCACAGTATAGAGCAATGTGACACACTGGGCACTTAGCTGGCTGCTTGTCTCATCCGGGCCCAGATGTCTGTGAGTAAAGTCCTTCCTCAGTGCAAAGTATAAAATTAACAAGATCTTCCTGTGAATATGAAAAAAAATGCCAGCCTCCAGACAGGCACTGTCCATCAGAACTCTCTGGGATGATGAAAATCTTCTGTCTCAACATCATTCAATACAGTGGCCACTAACCACACGTTGTTACTAAGCACCTGAAATGTGACTAGTATGATTGAGGAAGTGAGTTTCTAATTTTATTTCATTAAAGTTAATTTAAATAATCATGTGGTCAGTGGCTACTATATTAGCCATTACATTTCTCAAGACACAAGAAACCAATTATTATTAACACAAACTTTAATGTGACACTGAGATTAAATATTTTTTAAAAAAAACAAGAAACTTTGGAGTAAAGCATTGGGAATACTAGACACAAATATTTAAAATGGGTATATAAAATAAAGCGTTTATCGTTGTCTTAAGTTTTCCTTCTGGGTTTTCCCCGATCCTGGACTATCATTCAATCTGAAGGTATACACACACACTCAAAAAGAATTTCCTGAAAAATGTACAGCATCTTACTTGTGAAATAACTGAATAGAAAAGATTACTTGACATCTGTTCTCTCTCAGTTGAGTAATACATCAGGATTATTCTCAATGAAGCTTGGAGAGACTTTTCAGCCCCACCTCCATCCTCATTTCATACATTCCATGTTTTGTGGTTTCCCCTAGCCTCTATTGTCTGCTCTTAGAATCCAAGGCACAAAACTCACCTGTTTCCCCTGGGTGGGGGTAACATCATGAGAAGAACCATGTTTCTAACATCAATAATGCCCTCATACAGTGCACTTGCTGCCTGCTGCTTGCTAGCTTAATACCTTTATGCTTTTTTCAATCTTAGAGAAAAGAGAAAAACGAGCTACTGGAGTATGTTCAAAACCCCATCCAGGAAGATAACTGTGAGCAACTGTCCATATGACATAAGACTCAAAAGCTGAGCTTTTTACACTGAGGTCACTTGTTCTGTGTTGTTTGCATGAGGCCAAAAGGGGACATGGCCTTAGCCCTGCATACTGCCCCATGCCCCTTAGGGAAAGAGGCTTTTCTTTTCTAAAACTAGCTACCAGAACATACAACAAACAAAAACACTTCCCCACCTCAGGGCTCCATGAAAAATGTAACAGAAACTTGAGGTCAGAAATCTGAGACTCACCCCCAAGCACTGGTACTGGAGCCTTTGTTCTTCAAAGCAAATTAAGCAAAGACCTTTAATTTTATACCTGTTGCTTTTTCTATACAGGAGCAAAAAAAAAGTTCTACCAGTACATCATATACAATAAATATACTGTAGCTGAGAACACAACCATTTTTCTAACACTGGCAATAAAAACCATTATAATTTGCCAATTGAGAAACATAGGTTTCTTTGCTTTAAATAGAAATTATTGAATTCTTTCAGATATTCCTGGCTAGCCAAATTTTTCAAAGGAAAACATCTTTTGGACTTTTTTTCTTTTAGTAAAAAGACATTAAAGATAACACAAAAAGCCTTTTGATAACCTGAAGCTGAAATGCAAAGAAGAATGTCTCTCACTCAATCAGTTTTAAAGCTCCCATCACATGAGTTCTTGAAGAGGTAAAAGTGGAAGCGTCTGGAAGCTTTAAGTCCTGAGGAGCAATGAGGGTAGCTTCATGCACACTACTATTTTTACTTGCTGCTTAAATTCTGAGGAACAATTATGGGGATGCTGGTGACAACCAGGACACTCTGAGGTTTATAAAAAAGAAATAAGTTGTTACCATACACTGGGGTTATCAAACACCTGAAGGTCGGGGAAGAAGGGTCCCATTTCTGGATGAAAGAAAAAGCCCACTGTCACAGGCAGAGAGCTTCCTTTATGGACATGGAAACAACTTCCTTCAGTCAGACAAAAGGAAAAACAGCAGAAAATGAAAACAAAAGAAAGGCAACTTGTGTCTATGCCCATAAACATTCTCCCTCAGCTTCACAGAATTCAAGTCCCAAACCAGTCAGAATAATGTGAACAGGTCAGAAGAGGCAAAGGATCTTAGATACTGAATGTTAAAGCTTTCAGATAACAAAGTAGTCAAGTTGGGCTAACAGGGTTCTCTGAGAAGTTTTAGTATGTATGCATCAGGGAGTTTTTTTGTTTTTTTTTTTTTAAGATTTTATTTACTTTTAGAGAGTGGGGGTAAGGGAAGGAGAAAGGAGAGAAACATCGATATGCAAGGGGATACATCTATCAGTTGCCTCATGTATGCCTCCAAATGGGGGTCCAGCCTGCAACCCAGGCACGTGCCCTGACCAGGAATTGAACCAGCAACCTTTCAGTTTGCAGGCCAGTACTCAATACACTGAGCCACACCAGCCAGGGCCACCATGTAGTTCTAAAGAGAGAGGTGATAGTACTCAAGGACTGGGGATTTTGATCCTGACTCAGCTGCCCTGGTAGAAGCCACTTACCCCCCATGAGCCTCAGTTTCCTGACTTGTCAAAAGGTGCAGTGGGAGTGGAAAAGAGGCAGTTTGTACTAGATATCATCATGGCATAGAGTCTGCAATAAAAATTTTTGGAAGACATCATCAATAGTTTGTGTCTAAACTGAGAAAAAATTTTTAAAAGATTTCATAAGCAATGAACTATAAGAGAATCATTCCTCTTGGAAATATCTGGACTCTATCCTCCTCTGCCTACACCCTGGGATATGTGCCCAGGTGTGGTGAGATCAAAAGTCAATAGGAGGAAAGTAAAAAACTGAGATGTTACATCTCTACATCAGCTGTCTCTAAAAGTGAGCAAAACTATCAATTGGAGGATAGGGGAAAAAAACAACAACCAACTTAGAACTTCTACTTATTTACGTTTGTAGCTCACCCTTTCAAGACAGTGATTTTTGCAGTGTTTTATAAGGTACATAGTGCAACAGTACGTAAATGCATATATCTCTGTCAGATATACATGCTCAATTTTTTTTACTGATCGGAGGCATGATGAAATCCTGAAGCCACTGTACTACCTTAGTCAATGTCACATGACCATAGACACACGTGAATAGCCCTAGAGATGTTTTGCTGCCATTTCCTTAGATGCTGTGCAGGCTACTAAAATTCTTTAATTTTTAGGAATGATATAGATATAAAGGTGCCACTAGGGTTCATGGTATCACACTTCCAGAAAGAAATGCCATGGGTTACATTTGCTTTTCCCTCTGTTATTTAAAAAACAAAAACCAATTTCTTTAATTTTAAAAGCAAACCCTGTCCCCATCTCTGTTGATGCCGGGGCTGTTATCAGAAGGAACCAGACAAGAGTCAAGGACATTACTGTGCTGAACTCTGGAAGAAATGACTGCTGCACAGCTGCCAGTCCAGCCCAGCACCCAGTTCAAACCAGCCTCGGCGGCATTCCAATCTCCTTGAGTCTCCATAGAAGAAAGGGAGAGGTTGTACAGGAAAGCAGAGAGCAGGAGTGAACAGGTATCAGGGCTGGCTTTCCGCATACCAGCTTTCTCAACTATAATTACTGCCACCCCTCGTCCACTGAGGGCAGGCATGATCCAGGCCAGCCCATTCCTAAGACCTACTTCTCACTTGCATCTTCTGCTTTCTATCCCTGAGCTGTCATCACCCAGAGTCTCAGGAAAAGACAGGACCTTGGTGTACATCCTCTGGCTTAGGCTCAAAGTGAAAGCACTCATTCTCAAACAAGATAGTAAGCTCCAAAATGGTAAAATGTGTAGAATCCATTTCCTTGGTTCTTTGGCTCTCTGCCTGGTGGGAAATCTTGACTTAGGAGGCAAATTTTATATGCTCTTACAAGTACCTTTTTTCATTTTATTCATGTTTTAAATTTTTAAATCAAAGTAAAAAGTACTTTAATAAGTCAAAAAGAATATAAAGCTTATGCAAAAAATAAGCAATCCCACTTCTCCTCACTCCCAATTGTTACTACCAAGGTATAACCACTTTCAATGCTTTTTGTTTTTCTCAGTATTTATATTCTTATATTTCAATAATAGGCTTATAGTTTTATCTTAAATTTTTTTCCCACTGTAGACACACCATCTATCAACTTCTCCCAAAGAATATCCATTGTACCATACCATCCCATGCTCCCAATCTAGTCATGTGACAATTTCTGATTAAATGAAAAACCATACTCAAGGCAGAGTCCATACACAAGTAACTTTCTTTTTAGTTTTTTTGAGGAGTTAACTGCCCTGTTTGTTTCTTTGCTTGTTTGACAGATTTTCTATGGGCCTATTATGAAATCATCTGTCAAGTCTCTTGCACTACCATAAACTCCTTTCAATATGGTCAAATAAATCAAGTATTTTTTTCTTTATTCTTAGAGATTAACCCTCTCACAGCCCTCCCCTATGCCCATGTGGACTGAATGCTCTCTAGGCACCCCACATTTGTCGAACTTCCTAGACATCCTTCTGGACTCTCTTGTATAGGATCCCATTTCTTACCTTCTCACCTTCTTTCTTACAGTATTTTTTGGACTAAAAGACACATTTCCCCCCCAAATCTGGGAGGAAAGGGGGGTGCATCTTAATCTGAATGTAGCTTACCTGGCTCACTGTGGCGGAGGAGTGGCAGCAGTGGAGCGGGATCACAGGTTATTAAGTATTTTACCACATTTTTTGCTTCAAAATTTTTTTCTATTTTCCTCCTCCAAACCTAGATGTGTCTTATGGTCTGGTGTGTCTTATAGACCTAAAAATGCGGTATTTGCTGGAACACATTCTCCAATATATTCTTGAGGAAAAATAGTGAGAAGGTAAAAAAAGACTTAAGGACTAGGCATGTTGCAAAATCTCCACTCTCACACTATACAGATAATTTTGGCTGAGGGAAATAATTTCCTCTCAAAAGTTTCAAAAGCACTGCTCAAGAGTTTCAAAAGCATTGCTCTGCCATTTTCTAGTTTCTGATATTGCACCTGGATAATATGAGACCATTCAGATTCTTGATACCTAGTCCAAGACCCATCCATATCCCTTGACCTGTTTGCCCTACTGCAGCTTTTAGACCTTCTTTTTAACTCTGATAGTCTAAACTTTCAAGCTAATTTATGTGCCTTTCTCTGGGCCTTTTTTCCTTCATCATGCTGAGTATTATTTAAGTTTTTTGATCCACAAATTCATATTTCTTAGTTCTGGAAACTTTTCTTGAATTATTTCAGTATGTTCTTCCTATAATAATATTCATTCTCTTTACTATCTAATAAGTGGTAAACCACCTGCATTGACTTGGTTTCACTTCTGTTTTCCATAAAATTACCTTTCTGCTGACTAATTTCTGAGAATTTTTAATTTATAACAAAAATTTCAAAAGTTATTATCTGGATATTCTTGTTTCATGAATATCACATCTTCCCTCTTCCCTTTCTAAGGATATTAAGATTCTATGTATGCATGCCTACGTGTGTGAGATAGGTTCTCTGATCCCTACGTTGTCTCTGCTTCCTCAAAGTTTCTTTTTCTATTTGTCCTGTGATCTTTCATGTTACAGGTTTTTTCCTTCTTTTTTTTTGTTTTTCAATTACAGTTGACTGCACTTCCTCCCCATTACTATCCCCTGCCCTACCCATCCACACCCCCACATTCAATCCTCACCGCATATAGTTGTATTTGTCCATTACACGTGTCCTTTACATGTTCCTTGACAAACCTTTTCCTTCTCTTTCCCGTTAACTCCCATTCCCCGCCTCTCTGGTTACTGTTAGTTTGTCTTTATTTCCATATCTGTGGTTCTATGTTGTTTGCTTGTTTGTTTGGTTTATTAGGTTCCACTTATAGGTGACATCATTTGGTATTTATCTTTCACTGCCAGGCTTATTTCACTTAGAATAATGCTTTCCAGTTTCATCCATGCTGACACCAAGGGTAGATATTTTTTTCTTTCTTTCTGCTGTGTCGAAAGAAATTGTATAAATATACTATGGTTTTCTGATCCACTTTGTTACTGGTGGATATTTAGGCTGCTTCCAGCACTGGGCTATTGCAAATTGTGCTGCTACGAACACTGGAGCGCACAGGTTTTTTTGAACTGGTATTTCAGGATTCTAAGGGTATAATCTGAGCAGTGCAACTGCCAGATCAAAAGGGGATTCTATTTTTAGTTCTTTTTCCAGGAAATTCCATACTGTTTTCCACAGTAGCTAAATCAGTCTTCATTCCCACTGTACTAGGGTTCCCTTTTCTCCACAACTTCACCAGCACTTCTAGTTTGTTTTGTTTATGATGGCCATTCAGACTGGTGATAAGTGGTATCTTGTTGTGGTTTTAATTTGCATCTCTCTGATGGTTAGTGATGCTGAGCATCCTTTGATATGTCTCTGGGCCCTCTGTATATCCTCTTTGGAGAAGTGCCTGTGCATGTTCTCTGCCCATTCTCTCTCTCTCTTTTTTTTGATCATGCTATTACAGTTGTCCCATTCCCCCCCTTATTCCCCTACAACCTGCATACCCCCTCTCCCCGTATTACCCCCCACATTAGTTCATGTCCATGGGTTGTACATGTAAGTTGTTTGGCTTCTACATTTCCCATACTACTCTTAATCATGCGCCCCGCCCCATTATCTAACTACAATTTATGCTACTTATTCCCTGTAACTTTTCCTCCATAATCCCCTTCCCTGCTGATTAACCTCCATGTGATCTCCATTTCTGTGATTCTGTTCCTGTTCTAATTGTTTGCTTTGTTTTTGTTTTTAGGTTCAGTTGTTGATATTTGTGAGTTTGTTGTCATTTTACTGTTCCTAGTTGTGAACTTTTTTCTTAAATAAGTCCCTTTAACATTTCATAGAATAAGGGCTTGCCGATGATGAACTCCTTTAACTTGACTTTATACAGGAAGCACTTTATATGCCCCTCCATTCTAAATGATAGCTTTGCTGGATAGAGTAATCTTGGATGTAGGTCCTTTGCCTCTCAAGACTTGGAATACTTCTTTCCAACCACTTCTTGCCTATAAGGTCTCTTTTGAGAAATCAGCTAATAGTCTTATGGGAACTCCTTTGTAGGTAACTGTCACCTTATCTCTTGCTGCTTCTAGGATTCTCTCTTTATGTTTCATCTTATGAAAAGTAATTATGGAGTGCCTTGGTGTGTGCTTCCTTGGATTCAAATTCTTTGGGACTCTCTGAGCTTCCTGGGTTTCCTGGAAGTTTACTTTCTTTGCCAGTTTGGGGAAGTTCTCCTTCGTAATCTTTTCCAATAAGCTTTCAATTTCTTGCTCTTCCTCTTCTCTTTCTGGCACCCCTATGAATCAGATGTTGGAATGTTTAAAGTTATCCTGGAGGTTCCCAAGTCTCTTCTCATTTTTTTGAATTCTTGTTTCTTCATTCTGTTCTGGTTGATTATTTCTTTCTTCCTTCTGGTCCAAACCACTGATTTGAGTCCCAGTTTCCGTCCCATCACTGTTGAGTCGCTGTACATTTCTCTTCATTTCATTTGTCATGGCCTTCACTTTTTCCTCTATTTTGTGACCATACTCAACTATTTCCGTAAGCACCACGATTACCAGTATATGGAACTGTGCATCTGATAGGTTGGCTATCTCTACATCACTTAATTGTATTTTTACTGGAGCTTTGATCTGTTCTTTCATTAAGGCCATTTTTTTTTTTTGTCTCGAAACATCTGTTCCTTTGCCCTTTTTTTAATTGGATTACTTGTCTTTCTAGAATGGAGTCCTGTGAGTTCTTTATATTTTGGAGATCAAACCCTTGTCCAAAGTACCACTGGCAAATATAGTTTCCCATATGCTTGGTTTTTTTTTTCATTTGTTAATGTTTTCTTTAGCCATGAAGCTTTTTATTTTGATGAAGTTCCATTTGCTTATTCTTCCCTTTATGTCCCTAGCTCTAGGGGACATATCAGTGAAGATATTGCTGTGTGGAATATCTAAAATTTTCTCACCTATGTTCTCCTCCAGGACTTTATGGTATCACAACTGATATTTAAGTCTCTTATCCACCTTGAATTTACTTTTGTGTATGGTGTACATTGGTGGTCGAGTTTCACTTTATTACATGTGGCTGTCCATCTCTCCCAAGACCATTTGTTGAAGAGGCTATTTTTGCTGCAGTTTATGCTTCTTCACCCTTTGTTGAATATTAATTAACCACAGAGTCTTGGGTTTATTTCTCAGCTCTCTATTCTATTCCATTGGTCCATGTGTCTGCCCTTATGCCACTACCAGGCTGTTTTAATTACAGTGGCCTTGCAATATAGTTTCATGTTAGGTACGATGATCCCTATGACTTTGTTCTTCTTTCTCAAAATTGCTGCACCTATCCGGGGTCATTTATGGTTCTATATAAATTTTTGAAATGTTTGTTCTGTATCTGTGAAATATGTCATTGGTACTTTAATAGGGATTGTGTTGAATCCATAAATTGCTTTAGGCAGAATGGACATTTTGATAATATATTACAATTCTTACAATCCATGAATATGGCATATGCTTCCATTTACTTGTGTCTTCCTTAATTTCTTTCTTCAGTGTTTGTAGTTTTCTGAGTACAGGTCTTTTACCTCCTTGGTTAGGTTTCTTCCTAGATACTTTATTTTTCTTGTAGCTATAGCAAATGGGATTTTCCCCCTGACTTCTGTTTCTGATATTTCATTGTTGGTGTACAAAAATGCCTTTGATTTCTGAATATTGACTTTGCATCCTGTTATTTTGACAAAATCACTTATTAGGTCGAGTAGTTTTTTGGTAGAGTCTATAGGGTTTTCTGTGTACACTATCCATCATCTGCAAACAATGACAGTTTTGCTCCCTCTTTTCAATTTGGATGCCTTTTATTTCTTTTTCTTGTCTCATCATCGTGGCTATAATTTCCAATGCTATGTTAAATAGAAGTGGTGAAAGCATACACCCTTATTTTGTTCCTGGTCTTAGTGGGAAAGCATTTAGTTCTGGCCCATTGAGTATGATGTTGGCTGTAGGTTTCTTGTATATAGCCTTTATCATGTTGAGGCATGCTCCCTGTACGCCCACCTTACTGTTTTTTATCATAAATAGGTGCTGTAATGTTATGAAATATTTTTTATGCACCTATTGATATGCTCATGTGACTTTTGTTTTTCCTTTTATGTGATGTATTATGTTTACTGATTTGCAAATATTGTACCATCCTAGCATCCCTGGGATGAATCCCACTTCATTGTGGTGTATGATCTTTTTAATGCATTGTTGGATGAGATCTGCCACTATATTGTTAAAGATTTTAGAGTCTATGTCCATCAGTAATACTGGCCTGTAGCTTTCTTTCTTTGTTATGTCTTTGTCTGTTACTTATTTATTTATTAATTAATTAAAAATTAGGATGATGCTGGTCTCATGTAAAGATTTTGGGAGTCTTCCCTCTCCTTGGATTTTTTTTGAATAGTCGGAGCAGTTTAGGGGTTAACTTTCCTTAAATGTTTCATAAAATTCTCCTGTAAAACTGTCTGGTCCAAGGCTTTGTGTGTTGGGAGTTTTTTGATTACTGCTTCAATTCTGCTGTTATTGATCTGATCATGCTTTCTGTTTCTTCTTCACTCAGTTTTGGAAGATTATATTTTTCTAGAAACTTGTCCATTTCACCTAGGTTTTCAAATTTCTTGGCAGATAGCTCTTCGCAGTAATTTCTGACAATCCTTCTTATTTCTGTATTATCATTTGTAATCTCTCCTCTTTCATTTCTAATTGTGTTTATTTGGGTCCTCTCTCTTTTTTTCTTGATGAGCCTGCTTAAAGGCTTGTTAATTTTATCTTTTCAAAGAAGCAGCTACTGGACTTATTGATAATTCAAATGTTCCTTTAGTCTCTATGTCATTTAGTTTTGCTCTGATTTGGATTATTTCCTTCCTTCTAATCCCTCTGGGCTTTGCTGGTTGTTCCTCCAGTTCCTGTACATGTAGGATTAGGTTGTTTATTTGAGTGTTTCTTTCTTTTTTTTTTTTCCAGGTAGGTCTGTATTGCTATGAACTTCTCTCTTAGAACTGCCCTGCTATGTCCCATAGGTTTTGGACTGTTGTATATTCATTTTCATTTGTTTCTGGAAACCTTTTGGTTTCCTCCTTGACCTTATTATCATTCCATTCATTGTTTAATAGCATGCTATTCAGTCTGCATGAGCTTGAATGTTTTTGAGTTTTTTCCTTGAGATTGGTTTTTATATTGAAGCCATTGTGGTCCAAGAAAATGTTTGATATGATTTCAATTTTCTTGAATTTGTTGAGGCTAGTGTTGTATCCTATCATGTGGTCTATGTTTGAAAATGTTCCATGTGCATTAAAAAGAATGTGTATTTTGCTTCATTGGGATGTAAGGTTCTATATACATATCAGTTAAGTCCTATTGATCTATGGCATTATTCAATGCTGCAATAATGCAGCATTGTTAATCCTTGTTAATATTTTGTTTGAAGGAGCTATCCATTTTTGACAGTGGGGTGTTAAAACTATACTATACTTGTGTTGCCACTATAATTGTGTTGCTGTCCATATCTTTCCTGAAGTCCCCCAAGGATTTCCTTATATGTTTGGGTGCTCCTATGTTGGGTGCATATATGTTTACAACATTTATGTGTTCTTGATGGACTCTGCCCAAGTATTATTAAGTGTCCTTCTGTCTCTTTTTTTTACCTTTATTTTGAAGTCTATTTTGTCTGATAAAAGTATTGCTACATTGGCTTTGTTTTCCTGTCCGTTTGTTTGGAATAATTTTTTCCAACCCTTCACTTTCAGCCTGTGTAGGTCTTTTGTTCTGAGGTGGGTCTCCTGTAAACAGCATATGTTTGCCTCATGTTTTCTTATCCATTCAGTTACCCTATGTCTTTTAATTGGATAATTTAATCCATTTACATTTAAGGTTACTATTGATAGGTAGCTGCTCATTTTCCCCCTTTTACCTGTGTGTCTCTCTCTCACTGTTTTTCTTCATCTTCTTAAAGCATTCTTTAGCATATTTTGCAATGCTGGCTTGGTGGAGGTGTATGCTTTCATCCTTCTTTTGTCTGGGAAATTCTTCATTTTGCTTTCCATTTTAAATGACAGCCTTACTGGGTAGAGTAGTCTTGGTTGCAGGCCTTTGTTTTTCATTACTTGGAATATTTCTTTGCTTTCCCTTCTGGCTCGTAGTGTTTCTTTGATAAATCAGCTGCTAGCCTTATCAGGGCTCCCTTGTATGGTAGTTACTGTTTCTCCCTTGATACCTTTAAGATTCTTTCTTTGTCTTTGAATTTTGCCATTTTAATTATGTGTCTTGAAGTGGGTCTCTGTGGCTTCATTTTGATTGCGGCCCTTTGTGCTTCCTGGACTTACATGACTTTTTCTCTCATCTAATTAGGAAAGTTTTCCATCATTACTTCTTCAAACAGGTTTTCTATCCCTTGCTCCTCTTCTTGTCTTTCTGGTACCCCTATTATATGGATATTATTACATTTCATGTTGTTCCCCAGGACCCTTAACTCTTCTTCTTTCAAGATTTCTTTCCTTTTCTTGCTCTCTCTCAGAGTTTTTTTCTACCTTGTCTTCTAGCTTTCTGATTCAATCCTCTGCTTCCTCTAGTCTGCTTTTGATTCCTTCTACTGTGTTCTTCAATTCTGAAATTGTATTCTTCATTTGTTTGGCACTTGATAGTTTCTATGTCCTTTTTCATGCTGACATAGTTTGCACTAAGTTTCTTGTAGCTTCCCAGTAGCTTTTGGTAATTCTCACCGAGCTCATTGAATTTTCTTATAACCACTGTTTTGAACTCAATATCTGACAGTTTATTTCCTTCTATTTCATTTAGCACTTTATCAGGGGATTCCTCCTTTTCTTTAGACTGGGGGTTGCTTCTTTGTCTTCCCATTTTTTGGGAAACTCTTCTTGTTTGCTTCTGCTTTGTAAATTGATCTGTTTTGACTCCCTGTCTTTGTAATGTGAACTTCTATGGTAGACCTGTGTGATTCAGTGGTGCAGTCTCCTGAACTTGATGCTTTTGGGATACACTTTATGCCATTTATGTTGGTTCTCTGGATATAATTGGGTTTTGATTATTGTAGGGTCATTCTTTCATGGGTCCTTCCCTCCAGCTGGTTGACTAATGGGTTACTCCACCCACCCTGTCTTGTATGCTGTCGGGCAGGTTACTGCTTTTTCTTTCTAGATCTGCCTCTGGTGATGTCAGATAGCGGTCCTGTCTGACCTTAGGCAGTTCAAAATTTCTACTGTCTGTGTCTGTCTCCTTCAGTTGTTATTGTAGTCACTCTGTACTCAGCAGTCAGACTTAGCCACCGTAGGTGGGGTAGAATCCTTTCTGGGCTTGGGGCTACTGTTTCCGCTCAGTATGCTGCTACTCAGAGGGGGGTGGTCTGCCTGAGCAAGATGGCTGTTGATGTATAGTGGATGACTTATCACCAAGATCCTGGCTGCTAGTCTCTCAGTTCTCCTGCCAAAGCTTCTGTCCCCATTATCTCAAGAGTCTCTAGTCCACTCTGCCTCCACCCCTTTGTTGGAGGCCAGGGTAAGTGGCTGCAAATAAAAATCTGTGCATTGGCCCTTCAAACAGCTCCTTGCGTCTCCAGCTGTCCACCTCTGGCAGAGAGCAACCCTGTTGCTTTTCACTCCTGGATGTTATCTGTGCCTTTTTGGGGGGCTCTGGTGCTCTATGCCGGGGGTCCCAGCTTAGGGATTAGACCCACACTTCTCAGGAGCATCCAACTGGCTGCTTAAGTTATCACTCTGGCGCTGCCACCTGTGGGTTAACAGCCAGCTCTCTCACATCACCCATGCACTCCCTACCAGATTGTGCTGAAGCTGATTTTTCTGCCTGTCTGAGGTTATAAAGGCTTCTCTCTCACTATTGTCTAGTTGTTTGTCCTGGGTGATTTCTCTATAACTTAGCTCTAATTCCAGATTGGTCCCAGGAGGAGGTTAGTGTGACCTGCATTTACTTCTCCACCACCTTCTGAAAATTTGATGGCAGGCTCATGTTAAAAGTTTTTCTCAATGTCCAGACATAAAAGACAGTAGAAAACAATGAAAGCTATAGATAACATTTGCTAACTATTAAGCTTTAGAGTAAGGTGGCTGTGAAGCAGCAGCACAATCATTTCAATGGAGCCTTATATCCCCCCTGCCTGGGATGAAGGGAGGGTGTAGGAAAAGATGTGTTTGTAATAAGCATGACTGCCAACACTATGGAAACTTGTTTGAGGAAGGGGAGCATGTTTGCAGCCACACACTTACTGCTCTTATTTTTAGCATTTCTCTGCATATGGTCAGCTGTGCCAGATTCTTCCATTTTCTGAACCTCTGTGTCACTTTTCCTAGGTATATATATCTGCTCCTGCTGAGTGGGGAGCACAGCAGCCTGGCTGTATGGGGTGGAGGTGTTTAACTGCCCCATAAATACATGCTGTGGGCCCCACTCGTCATGTCCCATTTTTTACTCTTCCAGGATTTGCAGTACTAGTGTTCTAGTTTTTCTCTTCCTAGTACTAACACAATTCAGTTTCCTTTCTTGTTCTCACTGTCCTTGTTATTTATACCATTTTTTTTACAGTCATTTCACTGTGATTTCTTTTTTTAAATATTTTTCCTCTGAATTTTTTTCCACTGGGATTTCCCAAAGTCAGTAGCTTCAAGTTGTTTGCGTTCAACTGTTGTCCAAAGCCAATAATTAAATTATGTAATTATTTAATTAAAATAATTAGAAGTTATTCTAATACATGCATATCATAAAATAACAGTAAGCATCTTACAAACAGGGATAGGCTATGTTGATGATCTCAACTGTTAAATAAAAGTCACTGAAAGGAAACTTAGTTTCCTGTGAAAATACCATCCTCTTGGAGAGAGAAATAGACAAAAAAACCAATAAACTCCTTGGGGTGAGATGAACATGTTTCACTCATCCTTTCCACCATGCAGTAAACATCACAATACTTTTTTGAATTATAAATCTATCCCTCACACTTAGCACCTGACATCCAAAATGAAAGCTGTGATTTTGTCTCCAACATGTAGCACTGGAGTAAAGTCTCTACATCTTACAAACACAACCAAATCATAAAGTCCTCTTTTCAAGATCACCTACATTTGCATAGGGCCCCGAAGTTTACATAACATACCCTTTATGCTTGGGAATATTCTATAGGGTCCTCTAAAGTACTTTAAGGTGGCTCTGGAACTCAAATTTGAGATCTCAAGACCAAAGGTCCATTTAAGAATGATCATCAATTTAAGAACAACCCTTTTCTTTTCAGAGATACATCTAGGACTACAAATGACTGGTTCATCTATTTAAGAAATAGTTACTAAGTACCACAGGTCCACATAGATGAATTAGACATAGCTGCTTCTCCAACAAGTCTTGTAAGTAGGAGAAATAACACACTTTTTAAAAATCCACAAGACAATATGGAAAGTGGTAAGTTTCTCAGGATGAGCCCACTAAACAAGTCCTGGTTGGGAGACCAATGGCGAAGGTGAAGAACAATGTAGTCTCTGACTCCTCCTCTACATGATGCTCTGGTATCTCAAACTGTAAACTGGACCAAGAACAAGAATTTAATCTACCAACCATAAAAACTGCTATAGCCAGAACAGGTCCTCAACTGCAGGGGCTGGGGGCATAATTAAAAGTTTAAAAAGGCCTTAGTAAGTATATCTTAGTAGATGATTATGGTAAAAGCAAGAAAACGGCCAAAAATAAAATATCAACTAAGTGACATCCTTATACTGGATTAACCTTATGCCTGTGATTTTATAAAACAAAACCCAGGAGAATCTAATGAACATATCTTTTTGGGTTTACCCTACTGAGAATGATAAATATGACATAAACATAATTCTGTGAAGCATCTGCAAAACGGTGTCATTATCTCCTTAAGCCATTCTTTCTTTGGAAACAAAATCAGACAAATTGAGAAACTGCATGATGCTGTGATTTTCAAATCTCTCACATTTATAAAAAGATCTCCTTATTACTTAAATCTTTCCAAGCATAACTGAGTAAATATGTACTTTTCCAACTATACTTTAACAATCTTTAAGTTCCCTTTCTAGTTTGGTATTTAAAAGCAATGTTTTTGCCTCATAAAGTTCTAAAAACTTTTCTAAATATGTCTACTGATAACAGGGAAACTATTTGCTTCTCCTCAAAGGCTCCCTTCTCCATCTTTAGGCAACAAATAACGTTTGCTGAATTAAACTAACTCTTATAAAATGTAACTGTAAATATAAACAAACACTAGACTTGGATATCAAAAGAACATTTATGAACTTACAGGGAGTTCTGAATGACAAAAGTGCTACACTCTGCACAATACCAAAGCTGCTGACTTGGCAGAACATGAGGCCTGGGCTAGAGGGGTACCTGTATGCCCACCACAGCAATTACTGCAGAGAGTATAGCTGGAAGTGGGCTAACATGTGCTCTTGATGTGACATACGAATGACTGGCCAAGCAAATGCCTTGTCGTAGACAAAGAGGGGTAAAGAAATGGTTCCTATTTCTTTAAAAGACATGGAAACAGTGCCAACATGAAAGAGTTTACCATACCTCTGAAGATCTCATATCCAAAAAATACACAACAAACACACGTCACAGTTTATTAATTCATTTCTTAGAAACTCCTGCTTCCCTAATGTTACAATTTAGCTTTAGTACTATACTCATTTCACACAATTTTTTTCTCTTGCTTTCATTTGTTTTTAATTTCTTCAATTTCCACCCACCTCTCTAAAATTTTTACCCCTTTGGAGTCTGCAGATAAGATAGAAATTAAATGTACTCTGGGTAGAAGAAAAAGCAAAGAAACTGCTAGGTCTTACACTAACATTTACCCCTCACTGGAGGAAAGCAAGTTCCCCCAAATCACAAATGGGCAATAGCAACTCTAGGGCAAAAAAATTTTTGAAAGGAAAAGATCAAAGAGACAAAATTATTCTTTTATAACTGCAGAAAAATACTGAGATAGGCAAGTCCTCAATGTCCCAGCAGCAGTGTTTATCAAAGAAAAGAAAGGAGCCCTGGCCGGGCAGCTTAGCTGGTTCAAGGGTTGTTCCAAACACCAAAAGGTTATACAGGTTCAGTTCCTGGTTGGGGCACATACAGGGGGCAACCAATTGATGTTTCTCTCTCTCTGTCTTTCTCTCTCTCTCCCCTCCTTCCTCCTCATCTGTCAAAAAACAATTAATAAACAGATCCTCAGGTGAGGATTAAAAAAGAAAAGAAAAAGAACAGAAAGGGAGAAACAGCAGCAGAATAAAAGAGATGACCTGCTTGGTGAGATTCTTGACTAGATTTAGCAGCAAAAATTCAAGTCCATAGAGTACATGCCAGGGTCATCTCCACAGAAGGGTAAGATGAGGAAAACATAGGGAATTGGGACCCCCTATTTTTTGGTTTATTTTTAAAGAAAACATAAGTTGTAATCTCAAAAAGAAAGCTTGATTTTTGACTCCCACCTATACTAAAAAGGTTGTTTATACACAGTTAAAAATAAATAAAAGGAATGCAATGCTGTTTTGATGGCACCATATCCTTTCTAAAAGCAGCACACCAAACCACAAACAAATGTATCTTGCTTTTACCAATAATTTGACAGTTTCCATGAGGTCAAAATGAAGAAGTATAGACTGGGAGACAGGAAACTTAAATATGTAACAGGTTCAAAACCATACTCAAAATGTGGAATGGATAAAAAGAGATGTGGTACATATATACCATGGAATACTACTCAGCCATAGGAAAAGATGAAGTAGTGCCATTTTTGACAACATGGATAGATCTTGAGAATGTTATGCTTAGCTAAATAGAAAAAGCTAAGAACCATATAATTTCACTCATATGTGGGATATAAAACTGAAACTCACAGAAACAGACAATAGCATGGTGGTTACCAGAGGGAATAGGGTGGGTGGTGGGGGTAGAAAAGGGTAAAGGGAACAAAATATGTAGTAACTGAAGATCATATGACTTTGGATGGTGGGCACATAATGGAATATACAGATCATGTATCCTAGAAATGTACACCTGAAACCTATATGATCCTATGAACCAATGTCATCCCAATAAATTTAATAAATAATAAGAAGAAAGCACTTTAACACAAAATAAAAGTACACTAATTAAGATAGTAATGTTGACTTAGATTACTGATTAAGTTTTCTCAAAGACAACATCTTGTCTAATATTTTTATTAAACTTAGACAAAGAATGAAAAAATATGCTAATCAAATAAGTGGATGTCATGGGAGTAGGGAGGAAAAGTTAACAGGTACCAGATCAAGATTTAATTTTAAAAAACAGCACAATACAATTAAATATTCTTGATTTTTTGCTCAAAAAAGAAAATAGGTGAGAATAGGAGGAAAAGCCAGCCTGTGAACCATTTTTATGGATAAAAAAATAGCTAGAGACAAAATTCTATATGATCCAAAGCTGTGAAGACGTATCTAAACATGAAAGGTAATATAGTAATATTAAAACTGGTGATGGAAGATGTTCATCACATGGGGTTCTGGATGTGGGTTCATATTCACTGAGAAACAGTGAGCATACTCAGAAGAGAGAGACTGGGGGCACAAACAGGTGAGGGAAAGGGAAGCGTCAGTATCAATTTGGCTGCATGAACTCAGCATCCCCCCATTTTCCTCCCTGAACCATCCAAAAGCAACAACAAAAAAATGGAAAACATAAACAAAAACTTCACTCAAAACTATCTGCAAGGACTTCCAAGATCTCCAGTTTACACAGCAGCCAAGGAGGAGGAAGTACAAAAAAACAAAGGGGAGAGATGCCAGCAGCAGCAAATGCCAAAAGAGCACTAAAGGAAAATGGGAGTATTTACTTACAGACAGATTTCTTAAAGAAGTCCTAACCCCCAGAGGGCCTCATTTTGTGGCAGTTTCAAAGAAACTGTATTGTGCTTCCTCACAACCTCAACTCAAAAAAGAACTCAACTGCTGGACCTTTTTTTTGTTTACCACTAACAGGTAGAAAGGTATCCCCTTTTAGTTTTAATTGTTATTTGTCTTATGAGTGAGGCTGACCATCCTCATCTATTTTGTTAATAACAAAAGAAATCCCTATTCCCCAAATAGCTCTGATTGAACCTTTAATGCCAACAAAGGGGCCACAAACCATTTATGGCTCAAATATTCCCAAATTACCCTCTAGGACCCACAGAGTACAGACAATGCTTAATTACCCAGGTTAATAAAAAGGAGCTAGATTATCAAGAATCCAAACCAGTGGATTACATTTATGCAAACATTCCATTTCAGAACCCAGGTCCCTTGTTCCTGATAGAGACATGCGGAAGGTGATTCTGAGTCTGAACTTTTACTGAGAAGCTGACATTAAAGGGCTAAATGACACAAATGGTAAGTACAAAATTTTCATTTCACACAAGCAATTTCACACTTAGCCTCTATTTAAATAGCTAATAAAAGAACACTGCTTTAAAACTTCGGCTCCTCTCCTTGAGCCTCTGAAATCCTCACTCCCTACTGTGTCCAGAGGCTACCTGATTGATACTCATCTCACCACCACTGGGCCTGAAAGCAGTTCCCATGGCCTGCCGTACAAATGAGCTCAAGCCAAGCTGCCTTGGCACTTCAAGTTATAAATCACTAAATAATCTATTTCATGTGGTGAAGGAAACTACATGTAGCCCAGGATTAGAAAGGGCAGTAAAAAATACTGCATGTTCTAGATAAACAACTAGTATAGAGCCTCAAAACTCAAGCACTTCTATAAGTCCAAATGGCCAACATCCAACTTGAATAAACCACTCCATTATCCTCACAGAACATTGAGAACAGTTTTAAAAGTAGTCCAAGAGTTTGCAAATAAACTGCAAAAATAATTATATAACTAGCAGTGTTGTTCCCCATTACAGAGGAAGGTTCTGTCCTCTGTTTTCTTCCATAGACTCTGGATGAAGATTCCGAGTCTCCTTGTTAAACAAGCCCTGGCTTTCTAGAGTAGAAGTGATCAAAAGTGTGGAATTCAGGTTATAAACACAGCAAACAAAATAAACTTTCCTCACAAGATGTACTCAAATAACTTGGGTAACAGCATGTGTTGTTATCATACTTATAGAATAAAGCCCTGTACTGATACTCTATCTATATATGTTTTGCATTTTTTTCTTGTGTGAAAGAGATGAAACAATTAGGTATGTAAATTAAATGGAAATAGAAACTATTATGAATGAGAAATTTAGAGCTGTGAAATGTATATAATAAAAGCAATTAGAAAAAGAAAATAAAAAACCTCTTTTGAGCCCTAAGTAAAACACAGGGAAATAATGTTCCTGTGAATTAAAAATGAAAAAGCTGTGGGTCACCACATCACCAATGTTAACAGCATTAATGAGTTAAATGAGCAGGCAGTATAAAACGTATTTCCCAAAGCAAGACATAACTAAGGCCACATTAACAACTAAAGTACAGAAATGCATTTGCATTATACCAAGTATAATTCTTTTCTTCACCCCTTATTCTTAAATGTACTTGAAGTCACAGCATTTGTAAAAATACCTAAAGTTAAGGCATTTGTACAGAAATGTTTTTCATGTGAAAAACTCAGGTTTTGGAACTTGAACCAAAAGGCCAAGAATGGAAAGCAATCAGGTCAAGCCTGAGCTAGCCAATTTAAACAATAATCAAAACAGCCTCCAGAACCAGTGTGATACTATCTTTGGGACCCTGTCACTCTCTGCCTCTATCACAGAATGATGCTGAGTAACTGTGGGGCAGGTCCCCGAAGTCTGTACAAGCAAGAAAACCTTTTCTACAACCTGAAGGAATGTGAAGGTCTGCCCCTCGGAAGCACAGGCTTTCCTTGAGAAGCTACTGAACAGCTTTGCCAGGAGTAAGGTAGTGCTTCCAGAGGTTACAGAGATACACCTGTGAATGTCTGGTTACCAATGTGACCAAAAGAAAAGAAAACCAACTCGGACATTTTCTATCTCTACCTCTTCTAGTCGCCGCCTCTGTTCTTTCTGCTGCTCAATCCGTTTCTGTCTCTCTGCCAGCAGCTGCCTTTTATATTCCTCCTGCTCACGGAGCTGCTGCTCCTGTAGGAGCTGTTGTCTCCGAAGAGCCTCAGTGCGTTCTTTATTCTCCTGCTGCAGTCTCAGGAAATCCCGCCGCAGAGTGGACTCACCAGGCACGTTGACAATGGAACTGTAGAAGGAAGCAGGGCTTTCAAGAGTGCAGACAACTTTCACCGCCTCAGTCACTGTCTCAATGACCTATTCCCACCCTGAGATTCAGCTAGTAAGTCCACAGCAATTACTACATGTGCAAGTCAATAATACACTTTATTACTTTTTATCCATTTCATAAACATCTGAAAACTCTGGCCTGGATGTTTGCTTGACAAGACATCTCTAGTTAGGATTCTCACATAACTCAAACACTAAAATTAAAAGTTGAAATCACCATCTTTCATATTCAGTCCCTCTCTGACGACCTTATTTCCCATCAGTAAAAGCAACATCATGTTCTGGGTCTGCCAAGAATGAAATATCAGAGTAACCTTCTGTACTTACCTTATCCTTCATTTTCTTCATCTTGGTACACCAAGTCATATCACATATTCTCTTCCACTTTCCCTATTTTCAGGGTCAGCAGCTAAGCCCAAGTGAGCCCCACAAATTAACCACTGATTAAACAGCATCATTCCTAGATGGTCCCCCTCCACTTCCAAAACACCCAGAGTAACATGGCAAATAAATCTCCTTACATGACCTCTTTCATTAGATCATGCTCCTATCCAAAAATAATTACATTGTTCATCAAATCAGTTCAAATTATTCTAAAAGTTTTACTTTCAAATGAATTCAAATCTTCTCTGTATAAAGAAAAAGATATTATGGATTTTTTTTCAATAAATTCTCTTATCTCTTGTTAGGGATGGCTTCAAGCTGCCATCTCTGCATTGGGTTCCCTCAGATCTTACATTCCTCCATCCTGTGTTCAGTTAGTTACATGTGGTAACAGCAATAACCAGGCAAGACCAATATTAAATTTTAAAATCCTCTATTTCCTGATTAGTTACAGTAAGGTTCATACTACCTTCACCCTTCTGCTTCTTTGTACATTGGGAAGCCAGACATAACAAAAACATGGCCTATAAAATAGCTCAGAAGAGAATACACCCTAATAAAGGGAATGCAATACTTGTCACCACACTTGTGGGAAGAACAAAACAAACAAATAAAAATGTTTTGGGAAAAACTGTAGTGTTTTCAGTGGTGTAGCCCTACTGGCCCATGAGTGGACAACAGTGTATGGAGGGTAGTTTCATGCACTATGAGACCTTTACCATCCATATCCCAGACTACTGAATACCAGCAGCAACTCCCCTCCCCTGGACCAAACACAGCCCACACATTTCCAAGTGACTGGGGGAAGGAAAGCAATGCAATCTTGGTAAAGAACCACTGGGTAAGGGGATCCAGAGTGAGAAAATGTTTACAGGAGGCTTTCAACAAATAGAGAAGAATGGAAGATATTAAGGTGCTTTCAAAGTACTTTAAGATTCGTCATACAACACAGAAATGAATCTTTTGAAATACTGGCATTCATAGTGTAGGAAGGTGAACAGTGGCTTTATCATTACCTTGGCTCTCCTTCCTGTTCAGGCACTTCCTCCTCCTCTTCTTCACTGCCACTGTACTCATATTCAGTTTCATCTATTAAAAAAAGATCAACGAGACAGTTCACAAATCATGACACATACACGTACAGGCAAGCATCTCTAAGAGGGTTAAGGCAGAAAATAAACAATATATTCTTTGTGAAAATAACAATGTGTATGGAGAACTTGGGGGGAAAAAGCAGCAAGACACAACTTTCCCACAGTAAGTGGTAGCAAGACCCTGGCTTATCCTTACTCACTTGCCAGTAAAGAACAGATTCTGCTGCATTCATAACAACCCCTCAGGGGATGTACTGCTGAGAGGGAGCAGGGCAGTCACAAGGGCTCCAGAGCCCTCCACACAGAAGAAAAATGGCCCAAAAGTGCTGGCAAGTTCAGAAATTCTAAATCCACTTTGATGCCAAAACTCGTAAGAAAGAGATTTAACTGCCCAAACTAAGGTAACTAAAAGATTTATTTTTACGATAGTATTTGAGGATCCACCTAAAGTACAGCAGAGAGAAAGTCTGCTGGGCTGATAAAAAGTAAAATATGAAGAAGATACCTGTAGCAGAAAAAAAAAACCAAAATCAGATAGTTCCATAAATTATAAAGGTGAAATCAGGGATAAACTGATGAAACAATACCACAAAAGGAGACAAAAGTGGTTCTCCTTAGACCAGGCTAAGCAAAAGTTTCAACATGAGTAACTTATTTTCACTTCAACAGGTTTTATGACATTTTCCCAAAAGCAATACTCTGTTTTATTGGACCCTCAGCTTAATATCAGTACCTGGCTTTCAGAGAGCCATTTTACTCCATGGAGCAATCAAAACTAGAAAGCTTGAAGAAATTTATAAAACAAAATCTCTTCACAAACAAGAAGTACATTTCTAACTTATTCCAGGGACCTAAGTTTAAAAGCAGTTCTTGGTAAGAAGCATGATCTGAGAAATTAAACTATGGTTCAGTTTATATTACATATAACTACTAGATGCATTACACACACACACACACACACACACACAAGTTCATCAGTCTATCTCTCCGATGCTAGACAGTCAAAAATATCTAATTTTAAGAACATAAAAACAGGCTAGCTTCCAAGGGAAATTCCCCTAAATAATCTTTGGAGTCTTTTCAATAGGTTCCCTGCTATGTTTAAAATTTTGTATAAGGAACCACTAATTATTGACAAGAAGTGAAGAATATTTGGAAGATGAATTAATGCAAAGAGAAAAAATAAGCCACTGTGACTTGAAGATAAGAAGTGAAGGTAAGGTACCCACTGTCCTATGTGCAAAATGTAGATGAGAAATATACAAGATACTCCAAGTACTTAAGTACTTGGATACACAAGATACTTAAGTACTCATTAGTGCCTGGAACAGCAAATGTTTTATGACTGTTGGCTATTATTAAGAAATTAATGGGAGCCCTGGCCAGTGTCACTCAGTCACTTAGACCGTCAGCTTGTGAACCAAAAAGTCATGGGTTCGATTCCCAGTCAGGACACATGCCTTAGTTGTGGTTAGGCTGGCGCGCATATGAAAGGCAACTTATCAGTGGTTTTCTCTCTCTTTTCCCCTGCCCCATTCCCCTTTCTCTAAAATAAAAAAAAACACGTCTTCAAGTGAGGATAAAGAGAAAATAATGGGAAAATGATCTAATATGCAAATAGCTCTTTCCATAAAAAGGTTATTTTGTTGCAAACTTCAGTTTACTTTGTTTCAACTGCATAGCTTAATTACAAGAGGTTAGTAACTTTTATGACTGAGTATATCGGTAAGCAAAAGAGTCATTGTGAACATCAAATGATGACTTAACTCTGAATACCCAAGTTGTGTAAGACTGAAATGGACATGTAAACAGGTCAGTAAAGGCCTCTGAAGAGTTGACAATTCAACTCTTTTATTGTGTTGAATTTGGCACTTTTTGGTTTCTTCTTTGGCTTTGAAATTTGAGTGTCAGAACAAATGAACAAGATGCCTGTTATCCTAATGTTATTCTGTAATGTTACTCTAAGAATTTGCAAAACAGAAAGGTCAAAGGTGAACTAGAGACCTCAGGGAAGGAACTTTTGTGAAGCAGGTGATAAAGCTTGATCAGTACCTTGTTGGACTGACAGAAACAGAGGGCACGCCAGGTAGGTGGACACGGAACATGGAAATATATCAAACAATGATATTGGGAATAGAAAGAAACCTCAATTAGCAAGCATAGGGGCATGTTCATGTTGTGCAGTAAAAGAAGAAAAGAAGTTAGGTCATCCATGTGGCCCAGGCCCAAGCACAGCACCAGCAGAAAAGGAAAGCAGTAAGGAACCCAGGAGTTCTGCAGCATGAAAGTAACAGGTGAACACAGTGTTGACAATGTTCACAAGCCAATGCTCAATAAACCGTGAGTGATGAATGCAGGTCACAACGTCCACAATGAACTAAAAAGTGCAGCAACAGAGATGTACTCCTGAGAGGGAACAACAAAAACAACCATTTCTGTTGACCAGACGCAGGGGCCTAAATGGTGTCTGCTTGGCAAAACACAGCACAGTACTGTGGATACTGCCTGGAGCCAGGCGGACACCAGGCCCACTGCTGATCTGCAAAGCAAAGACAAATTCCTCCAGCACTGGGTGAATGAACACAAACTCATGGTTGGAATAGGAGCAACCTATTCTAGTTGGCAAAAAATTAAAAATTTATACATATATACATATGCATTTTAAGATGAAATTATAAACAGGTTTAATACCTTTCTCTCCTCTCTTCTTTCTGGTCCGATCTATATGGTCCTTAAGCTGGATTCTAACTTGCCTTTCGTTTGGCTGATCCCTTATAAAAGGGTGTTTCAAAAGCTGTTCTGTGGAGGGCCGCTGCATGTAATTCTTCACCAGGCACCCTTCTATAAAACTAAAAAATTTCTTTGACCTATAAGAGGAAAGTAAAAAAGATCATCAAATTTCTATCCCAAAAGCAAAGCTTCAAAATATCAGTAACTTATAAGACTGAATCAAAGAAGAGCCTCAGGATCACTGTGAATGTACTGCAAATGCACACAGATGATGCAGAGGATATAAACAGGAAGGAGCTCAGGACATGGGGGACCAGGGGTATGACTTATACACAGTTTAAGAGTTATACTATATCAATGACAACAGGCCACAGAGTCATGAAGAAGTCTGATTTAAATTAATTAATGTTGTTTATTAATCATTTAATTGTAGGGGTAGAGGAGGCAAGAGGGTAAAGGTTAACTTTTTGCTAAAATGAAGGCAGACGGAGGAGAGATGTATGGAACCTGAAAGACAAGGACAACACAGAAAATAAGAGAAGGAGCCAAGTAAGTTACCAAGTGCTGGGGGTCTTCAACCTGTTAATAAGACATTTCAATCAGAGTCCCCAAATTGTTTTATTAGTTCTTTACGTTTAATGTACAGAGGTGGAAATAATAGTTTTGAAGGCAGTAATGTTGCTATCACCAAAGTTTATGGTTTATCAGACCAGCCACTGGACTTTTGCCCAGAGGTGCCTGGCTCATAAGGATCCCATCCCTAGTCTTGGCCCAGACAAGCTCACCCATCACATCTTCTGTGACCTGGCTCAGGCCTCATCTCTCCTGGTAAGCCTTTCCTGGCAACACTCCATCCCACATGCCCCAGATGAGAAGCCTTTCTTCTGGGACTATCTGCATTTAACACACTGTGAACTTAATGTTTCTGTCTCCCCGGCTGGTTTGAAACAGCACAGGTCAGAAACTGGTTCCTATTTTTCAATTTATCAGCTATGTCCAACACTGAGTATGGCACACCACAATAGGTATGTAATAAATTTTTGTTGAATGAATGAGTTATTCAGTCTTTAAAAATATGATTTCAAAGATTAGTTCAATTCTTTCCAATGACTTCACCGCTTTTAAGAATCACTTCTGTTGCCCTGTATTTCCATTCAAACTTACTATTTTTTTCAATTCAACAAATATTTATGGGTCAACAATTTACATTTGTTTATGCTGGTTCTTTAAGAAATACACACAGGAAATAAAGTGGAGGATATTTATGTACACACAATAGCAGATGTATCATCAAACTTACAGAAGAAGACAAAAAGGACTACTGCTACAGTGGGTTAAACATTAAGGAAAATAAGAATCTTTGGTATTCCAAAAATGGGAGAGAAAAGCTATCAATCCAGTTAAAGGAATGACATGAACAAAGGGAGAAAACTGTTAGGAATAATACATTGTATTATTCCATGCTAACATGGAAAGTAGACAAGAACAGAAAAATAGGTTGGGGTTAGTTCTAAGAAGAGCCCCCAAAGTCACTGAAGGAGGTTGTTACTTTATTCTGTGGTTAGTGAGGAACATGAGAGATGTAGTGTAATACTCTAACAGAGACTCCCAAACCCTACTGCCCACAAGGATCCTTTTGGGAGTTCATTAAAAACACAAATACCAGCCCTGGCTGGCACAGCTCAGTGGATTGAGCGCGGGCTACGAACCAAAGTGTCGCAGGTTCGATTCCCAGTCAGGGTACATGCCTGGGTTGCAGGCCATGACCCCCAGCAACCGTACATTGATGTTTCTCTCTCTCTCTATCTCCCTCCCTTCCCTCTCTAAAAATAAATAAAATCTTAAAAAAAAAAAAAAAACTATGTTACCTCATGACATTTAAAAACAAAACAAAACACAAATACCTTGGTCACTCCTCAGATTTAACAAAGCAGCAATTTTGAGGCTGGAGTCCTAAACTAAAAGATTCCAAAGGAATCCTCATGTACCATGTCTACAGATTAGCATTTGGAAATGGTTTATAATATATTCTTTAAAATCAACTATCACATTCTGCAGGAAGAGAGTACATTGATCATCTTGGAAGTCACTTCTCCAAAGACAGCAGAAGCTTACACATGGTAGACAGAAAGACAGCAATCATAAAGGAAGTAGGACTTTATGCTTCCAATCATCTTGCCCCTTTAGAAAACTTGGGTAAAATGAGAACAATGGATGAAAACACATCTAATCTAGTTTAGTTGGAGAAAGTTTGCATAAGGCCATAGGAAGAATGTGTTGCCATCTACATTTGTCTCTTAACATCACTGTATTATGCACATAGTGGATAATACCCAAACTGCAAGTAATGAGCAGAATCATCAGAGTGGGCCCACCTGACAAGACCTAGAAGCTGTGAGGCACCCTGAAGACAGAGCATCAACTTTCTTTAATTAAAGAGAAAAAAATGAAAAGTGAGTACTATTAGTTTTGCGAGAGCCAGATAAAGTGTTACCCCAGCCCCACAGCTTCCTCCTTGGTGATGTCCACTATATGCATTTGGTCTCCCTAGGGTTGGCCATCCATGGATTTCCAGTTATCAGGTTTTAATACAGGAGGCCATTGAGGCTAAAATCTTCACTATTGTACAGCCTTAAAAAAAAAAAAAAACCTCTCTAAAAACTGGCAACCTCAGTTTTGAGTTGAATGTGGTCAAAGAGAGTATAAAAAGAATGAGAAAAACAGTATCTACAAACAGGTAGGGAAAGGATGGTAGAACGTGTTCGGAGAAAGGACAGGGAGGGGTACAGAGCAGTAGGAAAGAAACAAGAATGAAAATATGTGTGGGGGGGAGTATATCCACAGATGGGAAAAGAAAGCTACAAAACATCAGAAGATCAGCAACCAAGAAGAAAAGGACAGTAACAGCTAAAAGACCACCTCCAGAATGAAAAGCTCAAACTCAAGATCTTCTGCTTATTTCAGGACTTCTGGCAAGATGGAGGAATAGGTGGACTCACCGTACCTCCTTGCACAACCAAGAATAGAACAACAATAATTTACAACAATGATTTGCAGTCATAATATCAGAACTGTCAGAGGATTTATCTAAATGGAAGTCGGACAGCCAAGAAGTTGAAGTAGACCCGTACATCCAGACTGGTAGGGGACAACAAGCCAAGCGGGCGCAGGGCGCAGGGCTGGCGCGGGTCGGTGGCGAGCGGAGGTCGGAAATTTGGCGCAAAATCGGCGCGACAGCCATTTGGGGAGCAAGAGCGCAGCGGTGATCCCTGAGTACAAACAGGTAGGGAACAAACAAGCAGCGGCTGGGGGAATCAGTGGAGCAGTGATTGTGGACCAGGGCAGAGCTTGCAGCCCAGAAGCCCAGGGAAGTGTCTGAGTCCAGGAGAATGGAACTGTCGCCATTGATCCCTCCTGTCCCCGCTCCCGCCCCTGCCCCCACATATAACGTCACAATCTAGCGACTGGGGTGCCCAGCCCCGGTGAACACCTAAGGCTCCGCCCCCCACCGTAACAAGAGCAACCAGACCGGAGAAAAAAAATAAATAAAATAATAGGAGGGACAGGGAAAGACATAAGACATGTTTCCAGCAGAACAGATCTCATGGACTCATCCAGGACTCATCCTTTTGAGTGACCAAGAAATAGCCAATCTATCAGATGCACAGTTCAAAACACTGGTGATCAGAAAGCTCATGGAATTGGTGGACTTTGGGCGCAATTTAGATGAAAGGATGCAGGTTACCATAAAAGAGATGCAGGAAGATATACGGAGGAGAGCCAATAGTGAAAGGAAGGAATCTGAGTTTCAAAACAATACAGTGGACCAGAAGGGGGATAGAATCAACCAAGCAGGAAAGCATGATGAAATAAGAATTCAAAAAATCAAAGAAAAGGTTAATAGCATACAGGACACCTTTAAACGTTCCAACATCCGAATTATAGGGGTACCAGAAGGGGAGGACCAACAAGTGGAAGAGTTATTTGAACAAAGAATAAAGGAGAACTTCCCCAAACTGGCAGAGGGAACAGTCTTCCAAGAAATCCAAGAAGCTCAGAGAGCCCCAAAGAAGTTGGACCCAAGAAGAAACACACCAAGGCACATCATAATTACAATAGCCAAGGCAAAAACGAAGGAGAAAATCCTAGAAGCAGCAAGAGATAAGGGGACAGTAACTTACAAAGGAGTTCCCATCAGACTGTCAGCTGATTTCTCCAAAGAGACCTTACAGGCATGAAGGGGCTGGAAAGAAATATTCCAAGTCATGAAAGACAAGGACCTCCATCCCAGATTGCTCTATCCAGCAAAGCTCTCATTTAGAATGGAAGGGCAGATAAAGTGCTTTTCAGATAAGGTCAAATTAAAGGAGTTCATCATCACCAAGCCCTTACTTTATGAAATGCTAAAGGGACTTATCTAAGAAAAGAAGATAAAGAAAAGACATGTATAGTAAAAGGACAGCAAACTCACAATTATTAACAACCACACCTAAAGCAAAACCAAAAGAAACTAAGTAAACAACTAGAACAGGAACAGAACCACAGAAATGGAAGGCACATGGAGGGCTAGCAGTAGGGGGTGGGGAGGAGGGGAGAGGGGGAAAAGGTATAGAGAATAAGTAGCATAGAATGGAGGTTGAAAATAGATAGGGGGAGGGCAAGAATAGTACAGGAAATGTAGAAGCTAAAGAACTCATAAGTATGACACATGGACATGAACTAAAGGCGGGGAACGTGGGTGGGAGAGGGGGTACAGGGTGGAGGGGAGTGAAAGGGGAAATGGGACAACTGTAATAGCATAATCAATAAAATATATTAAAAAAATAAAAAAAATAAAAAGTCAATAAACATATCCTTTGGTGAGGATAAAAAAAATAGTAAAAAAAAAAAAATTCTTCTGCTTATTTCAGAATCAGAGTTGAAAACCAAAAAGGAGACAACACTAATTGTAATAGTTTCAGAAAGAAAAAACACAAAATAAAACCCTCTACCAGTGGGTTTTGTAAGGTGTTTGTTAAGATATTGGTAGATTAATTAGCCCAGGAAAACAGGGAAAACAGAAAGGAGAGAGGGCCCACCAGCATGGGGAGCTTGAGTGCAAACAAGAACTGATAAAAAAGAGGTTGTAGTTCAAGAGGGAACAATCAGGCATAATTCTCAGACAAAAACAAAGCACTATCGTCCCACTTAATAATTTTAAAACTAAATCAAATCAGCGTTTTGTTTTGTTTTTTACACTGCTGTAAGTCTTAAAGCTTTCATCAGTGAAGGTCATTGTTGTCTCCCTCCACAAATATAAATTTTTGTTTGGCAGGTAAATGAGAACTTCAGGGAAAAGAAAGGTGGAAGCCCAAAGAGAGAGGACCATTCCTGTACTGTGTTCTTCTGGAATGAAAAAGAAACATCTAACTTCAATGTTTTGCAATAATAATAGTGAGTAACACCATTAAGTCCTATTTCACCTGAGGGACTGTAAGTCATAGCCTTGCTTTTTAATGTAAAAAAGTTTAGAAAAATTATTATATTTAAAATGTGTTGATATATTAAAATGGAACATTCTTCCTTAACCATATTATGGTGTTTCATTATGGCCACTTATCACTATTTTGTAATACGAAGAGGCTCTAGCAAGGAAAACAAAACAAAAAACCAATATACTTTCTAATTGGTGTTTTGGGGACACTGCCTTTATGTTCTTTGTAAATCAGAATGGCCAGAATTTTGTCTCAGAGTAAAACTAAAAATTACCACCACCCGCCCATCCCCCACACACAAAAAAAGAAAGAACAACAATACCAAAAAAACATTTGCCGCTTACCATTTTTTTGACTTCAGCCGGGGAGGAGGATTTCTGGGAATGAGAAACAGTGCTCTCATTGGATGCATGTCACAGAGAGCTGGGGAGAGGAGACGGTAGTGTCAGTATGGCACTTATTTACTCATTCTTGATATCTAGGGCTCACTCACATATCAAAGTCTCTGTCCTATCATGTTATTGATATGCTTTATGTTAAGCAAACCACACATCTAGTTATGAGCCTTAGGCAAACCCTGAATTCCTCATTCAAACAGCAAAATATAAGGAGGATCAGTACAATGACAAGAATGTACAATTTAAAACAGATACTGGAAAGTTTTGATGAATAAAAAGATGAATATTGACTCTAAGTGTTAGAAGAATCAACTGCTTAAGTTTCTAAACCATCTGGAAGATTACAATGAAAATGATTTTTCATTAACTGTGCTTATTGGAATACAGTAAGCACAGTTAAACCTTCCAGACACGCCAGGCCGACTATTCACTATTATAGCTATTATTACTATGAAACAGCAAAACTGTTAGAGTAAAATGGAATTGTTGAATTCCGTGCAATTACCGTTTATACTCCTATCACTTGACCAATAAAGGCATGTTAGGTACACAAGTACACAATACACAATGTGCATTTTCACATGTTTATTTACTTTCATGAAATCTTACAAAGCAGTTGAGAAATGGGAGTGTGTGTATACACACACACACACACACACACACACACACATAACACTATTCCCATTGTGAAAAACAAAACAAAACAAAATAAAACAAAGGATCAGGCAATACTACTTCTTTGTCTCAGTTCCTCAGAAGAAAGCATGAAAGAACATGTGGTATTCACAGCAGGTATCCATTTTTGTATTGTAAATTAATTCTTAACTGTTGGTAATTTTTTTCATTCATTCAACAAAAATTTATTCAGCAACAACTATGTACTAGAAAGTTACACATTCTTGATGTATACATTTTTATTAGGGGAACCAGCAGAAAATGCTATGTTTCTCTTACTCTCTGCAATTCTACCACATCCTTGATCAAAAATCAATTTTATGAAGTTGTTCTTGATTCAATCCAAAGCAGAAGCAAAACTGCATAGGAGTACAAAAAAAAGATCATTTTACTGATTAAAAGTTTTGCCTCTATTTGTAAAGTCAAAACAAAAGTAATCTTAAATTTGATGTGTTAAGACTGGTTTCATTGAATATTAAGTTCAAACTGTAAAAAGAAAAATTACTGTTTATTATGTGATGTCATCATAACTTCAGGTCACACATCTGAATACAACCTAAATAAAGGATAATGCAGCTTATCGACCTCAAGGAAATCTCCAAAAGGGTAATATATACCAGGAATTCCTTTTACATCCAAAGCTTCATTGTATTTGTGACTCCTTCATCTACATGTCCCACCAGGAATGGCTTTCTTTCATCCACGAATGAAGCCATTTTTTTAGAAGCCTTAAAGCCACACTTAAGTTACACATAACAATTGGCTATAAAGAACATTACTTACGGGGAGCACCTTCTGCCATCTCAATGGCTGTAATGCCACAAGACCAAAGGTCACTCTGCAAAAACAGAACAGTATGTTACGGTAGCATATTAGTTATGAGTCCACTAGCTTAACAATACTGGTTATTCACACAAATGATGAAAACACATACTTTGATGTATAAACTGAAAAGAGGTTTGCCAGGAAATTAAAAGCGCAAACACATTTGTAAGAATACCTTCCAAATGAATACTAAAATACAGATAACACTAACTTGTTAAATCACTCCTATCTATGAAAGAACTAGAGATGGTCCATGTGAAAGCTCTCTCTAGCTGCCCTCCATATGCTCTGCTGCTCAGTGTGTTTCTTCATTTCTTTACAAACATTCAATATTTAGACTCCTGGCCCTGATACACATTCATGCTTATGTGTTATGTCTAACATCTCAAACTTACTGAAGATGTTAAAAGTTTAAAAGGCTAGAAAGCACTCTTTATAACAGGTCCACAGCTGAATTAATAAAATCTACCACAGCTCACTACTGTAAGTTATGCTGCTACGTCTCTCTATACTCACTTCAAATTTAGTAAGGGGTAAGCAATAAGTAAAGTGCCTTTCTGTGCACAGAATCTTGTCTTATTTTTAAATTCTGAATTTTATCTGTATTATGACTCAAATATAAATTCCATGAGAACAAGAATTTTTGTCTGTTTTATTTACCTTTGCGTCCCTGAAATTGACTCACATGTGGTAAGCGATCAGTACATACTGGATGATGAATGAATAAATGATTATCAACCAATTTCTTAAAATCCAAACAAGTTTTTTTAAAAAGTAGATAATGGATGATTATTATCATTAGCATTCTTTTGTTTATATGCTACCCTAACACAAGAATCACTTAATGTAGTTCAGTTTAAGGGTTTTCTAAATAACCTATAGTTATTTAGAGTTCAAATGCATATGTTTGATTACAAGAATAAGGAGAGGCCAACAGATTTCTCTCTTGTTTTTACGGAGTTTTCTGTACTATAAGGGCACAAAGGAGTGGCTTACCACATCAACCCAGAGACCAATCTCAGCAGCAGCATCAGTGGCAGGACAAGCAGATGTTCTATGCTCCCTGGTGTTGTGCAACACGGACCACACATCTCCTCTGAGATAATGTTGCTAAATATAGTTCGGTATAACATCATTTTGTACTTTTAAAAATTATTTTAATTTACTTATGTATGAAATATTTTGAGTGTGTTAGAAAATGCAAATTTTAGAATGATAAACTAAAAAGTGATACAGAATGATAAACTAAAAAGTGAAAAGTCACAATGTCTTCTATTTTAAAATATTTCAGCTAATAAAAAATTAAAATTCCCCTGTACCACGGGCTTATATTGCATTTCATTAATTGGGTATTTATAATAAATACTGAGGTACACTGGAGAATGTTATAAACTCAATTTTGAATATTATTAACAGGTACATTAAGTACTCTGACTCATTAAATAAGGCCAGGGAACTTTAAAAAATATAGTTTGGGCTAACATATTCAACCTGAGTCTGATGATCAAACCTGGGCATTACATCAGGATCAAAAAAGTGCATTATTGATATATGTCCCTAGAGGTCACTCCAATAATTTAAATATACTTTTGTACCAAATCAAAGTTGTAAAGCTCTTTAACAATTTCAAGCCATTGCTATATATCTGACAATATTTTTAAAAACGTATCTGATTATAATATATTCTTCAAAATAAAAAGGACAGCAAACAGGGCAGAATCATTTAATATGCTCATGACAAAAAGTTCTATGAACAAAATGACTCAGACTGTCCTGAAAACAGTGTATTACTAAGTAAGGAGAAGACAGGTGATGATGCAGAACAGAAACAGAGGACAGCATCTAAATACTATGCTGACAAAGTTGCACCTGCAATAGGGTGGCCATGTCATCCTCACTGAGAAAGCAGGAAGGGATAAGGGGTGTAAAATTTGTAAGCACAGCCCCCATCCCCCAGGAATGGCAGGGATCCAGTGAAGGCCAAGCAAGCAGGTCCGTCTTACTCTGTAATCATAGGTGGCATCTGGATTCTCATCACAGGCGATGACCTCAGGAGCCATCCAGTAGGGGGTGCCTATGAATGTATTTCTCCTCCCAACGGTCCTGTCAAGCTGAGCACTCACACCAAAATCAACTAGAAGGAAGAGAAAGGAAAAGTGACACACAACTAACAAACAAGGAAAATATAAGAGCAAGAAAAGTGAGGAAGAGGTGTCTTCAGAGCAAAATGAAACAGCAATAATACTTCATGGACATGTAAATTCCTCAAGGTCCCAACAATGATAAGGAGCAACTTTCCAGAGTAAAGCCAAGATCCTCTACCAGTCTGGAAGCTGGGAGGCCTGGACCTGGTAACCTCCCTGAGCTTCCCCTACAGAGGTGTGACATCACTCGCAGGGGTAACTGATTCAACTTCTGTCTTTAGGTCATCATTAAAATACTACCTGGCCAACTCTCATGGTGAATGTTCCCTCTGAGGACAGAGACTTACAGGTCAGGTAGTCAGTGCAGTTACTACTACCTGGACAGCAATAGCAATCCACCACCCAGTGGTTACCGAGGGATTGTTACAGGCCTAGCACCAGGGGATGATGCAGGGCACACACACAGCTTGCTGGGTTGTTAGGAATATGAATCATTCAAATACCTCCTTTCTTAGCTTTGAGGAGATTTTCCAATTGGGCAGACTGTTCCTTCACAGATAACCAATCACTGCAGGCACTTTGCAAGAGAGCCATGATGAAGATCTTATTTTTAAAATACAACTATGGTGCCTACAATTTTTGAAAGGTGGACTAAATTCTTACAAGCATAAAGGTTTTTGTGATGCCTTAGTGGAAGAAAACAATGTTAATTCTGTTTGAAAATCTGACAGAACTATTTTATGAAAGTGGGATGAGAACAAGTTTAGATCCAGGTAAAGGAAAATGGAAATGTAAAAGAATCATTATAAAACTATCTCCAGGAAAACACTATGAGCTCCATCCATCCATTCATCCATCCACACATTCATTTCCTAAGCACCTACTACATTCAAGGCACTATGCTACGTGCTGGGTAAGAATACTCTGGCAAATAAATCAGTCCTGGTCACTGCATACCCAGAACCTATATTTTGGTAAAGGAGTCAGAAATATAAGTGAGCAAATAGCTTTATAATTATAAACTGTAATCATTATTATGAAGGAAACAAGAAGTGGGACCCAACATGAATGAGAGGATCAGGGAAGGCCTATGAAGATGAGGAAAAAAATTGGAGCTTCAAAACTGGGGAACAGTAAGAGAAAAGGCTTTGAGTCAGGTTCCAAGGAAGTTAAAAAGGTAGTGATTGAGGAAGAAGAGAGAAGTGAGGGTCATCACAAAATGAGGTCTGAAAATAGCTGGGGCCATGGCTTTTTAGGAGCCATGGTAAGAAATTTGGACTAGTCAAAGTAAAACAGAAAACCATTAATGATCTTTAAGCAGGAAAATGGTGTGATGTGATTTAGACACTAGTCTGTCTACTACATAGAGAACAGAGCACAGGTGAGAAGCATGAGAGATGGGAGATGGAGCCAGGCTAAGCAGTATGCCCAGTTCGCACTTGTTAAATAGAGCAGTAGAAAATGTGGGTGGTAGATTGAACTTTAAACTAAATGCAAACAGGGCAGGGACTACTGCTGGTCTGCATCAGGCACAAGTATGAGATCCTGTGGTACATCCATCACATACCAAGTTTCACCTCTGCATTCTCAGTCAGCAGTACATTCTGGCCCTTGATGTCCCGGTGAATCACATGATGGATGTGAAGATGTGCCAGTCCCTGAATAGGAAGACAGATCTGAACTTTAGTTCTTTACTGCTGTTAGGTAAATAACCAAGAATATACCCTTAATGACAAAGTGCATTGTGTAGACCAGAAAGTTTTGTGAACCACATTTAGAATATACGAATTCAATCTTAGTGCACTTCCAGGAAGACATCACCCATAACACTAAACAGAAAGAAAGAAGCACCCACCCTCCAACTCCAATGGGTCAGGTATCCCTGTGAGCAACATCACTACTTTCTAGCTACCCTTTGAAGACACACTATAGATTACCATCTGTACTTTTACTGCTATAACTTAATGCTATTTGTGTACATGGTGGTTCCTTTCCCATGCTACACCTCTTTCCATGGGTGACCCTGTGATATACTTGAACTAGCCACATCCCAGGCGAAAAGCAAAGGGTAATAATGAGGTTTAAAGTTTGGCCCTGAATACTGCCTGGTTATGCCAGCACACAGTGACAAACTGCTAACTGTCCATCAATCCCACCTCTATCCCAAGTATAAAATACTCTGGCAAAGGAGCTTTGTGTTCAAGAATGTATTTCCCAAAGAGAAAAACCCTACTGGGCCTATGGTGCTTTTTGATGACCTTGTATCTAGAAGGAAGTCCAAAAGTATGTCTCTTATGAAAGGTGGAGCAAGAAAACAACCACATTTTGCATCCTAGTAAGGTCTAAAAGATAAAAATGCACCATTCTCACAACTCATTTGTTTGTTCCATCTCTAGCTAGAAATCTAAAGCCCATGTTTGTTAAGATTACAAGCAACCTATTCACTCTAAAAAGATTCAATTAAAAAATGGCAGAGTAGACATGAGGTTTGATTTTCCTGTTTAATTCTTTGAGATTTATTGTTAGCAAGACTTTTTCTGGCTATGAGTTAAAGAACACATGTTTTTCTAGCACAGGGATTTCTAAATAACCCTTCACTAGTCCACTTGAGAAACAGAACAGAAGTATTTAATGGCTCTCTGTATTCTTCCACCACACAGGATATGCAGTGTTATACCACAACGTTCTGACTAGGGAAAAAGAGAACTAAAAATATATGGTATCTTAGTGCTATAGTTAGGAAGAGTCCCCCCTTTCAGCATGAAATAACTTTGAACAGTAAAAGAAGAGACTAAAAAGTATACAGCTTCCCTAATTCTTTTACATTTCCTACTTTTATTACTCCAGTTCATTTTTTGTTCTCCAGCTTTCACAAACCCCCTTCTTACACTTTTATAGGATTATTTTAGCAATGAACACAAGTACCCATGGGTTCCCAGACAAATGTGGCCTGGGTGCATTCCTGTTTCTTATAAGCAGTAAACATGAGAAATGCCTCTTTCCTTGTGCTGATGTGAAGGATGGGGGCTTCTGCACTGACACTGTACTCGGTGTGGCTAACGGGATCTCAACCAATATCAACCAGTCATGGCTGATCTAAAGAATGAAGATACTTTTGGTGGATGGAGTACCTAGGATGGATGGAACATGTGTGTTCAACTACTCTCACGTCAAAAGTCAAACAACGATCATTCTTTCTTAGGAGATGACAAGTCCAAACACACAGATATACCCATTCTAGACCAAAAGAATAAACTTTTCAAAACTAGGGAACAGTATTCCTGTATTTCACTCACAGACACAGAATAAGACGCAGTCAAAGGTTGTCCTTCAGTACTGGCTATGAAAGGCCATTAAGTGCCCATATTGTATAGAAAATACTGGTTTCTACCAAAATGCTGTTTGGACCATGAATGTGGAACTGAGTTGGAATAAATGTGCTGGCTCTGTCCGTAAACGTTTTGATCTCAAGAATTTCAGCAGGCCAGCCCAAAACAGCTTTTCTACATGCTCAAGACTCAGCCTTTTGAGGGATCTTAACACAGTAGCATCTGCATTTAACATCCACTAAGAAGTGAGAACATGTTTTACCACTAAAAACATTATCCCTGGCTACATCTTTGAGATGCCAGGTTACCTGCTGGGGATGGCTGCCCTCCTTTCCCATGCAAGCTCACCCCTTGCTCACAACATTGCCTTCTCTTTACCAAAACTGACTCTCAGTAATTCCTTCATGATAAATACATACCAGCTTTTGATACCCTGACTCTTTCAGAGGCTTTTTTTCAAGTTCATTTTAGATTTTTGTCATAGGAAAAACTCCTATTCTAGACGAAATGTAGACAAACATTTCACATGTTCAATGAGGTGGAAAACACTTGCTGCATATCAAAAAAGACATCCATTAAGCTACTATATTCATTGAATAGGGGTGTCAAACAACCTGGGCTGCTTTGTAATGTTGCCTGAGACTAATGGTGGTAAAACAGATAAATATACTTACTAAACAATGCTTGCCTATGCATATAAAAGCATGTAAACTGTCTATTTGAAATACATTTTCTGCCTCAGACATTTATACTAAAACCTAGTTCTCCACTTGAGAAATCCTACACTGGGATTACACATAGGAAAGGTACGTGTAAGTATGTGCATGTAACAGAGAATAATGACAACCAATATTAAGGATCAGGTGTGTAACCACGTCACATTAAATTACTCATATATACCAACTGACTTAATTTTCTCCCCTCATAGGCTTGGTACCTACACTGTACGGATGAAGAAAGTTAAGTCTGGAAAGTTGAGTGCCTTTGCCAGGTGTACAGCAGGTAAGCAGCACTGGCAAGACTCAGACCAAGGCCTGATGAACTCTAGGACCTACACTCTTAACCAGGGCTCCCTCCCTGCCTACCAGGCTAAGATATTTAGCTATTAATGTAACAAACACTGAACTCCACCACAGGAGTGTAGGGAAGGGTACTTACTTTCCCACTTTTAGAATCTGCTCCTGGTAAAAAGATAGAACCCTGATGTTTTAATAATGAAATCTGAATATGATTATAAATAGATGGTTCTCATACTTCATCCTCACAACCAGTTTTATTAAGGGAATTTCCTATTTTCAAGGGCTGTGTAAAATATCTAAGTAAAAAGAAATGAAAATATCTCCATGAGTTCTACATGGCATTGTTAAAACCTACAGTCCTCCATGAAACTTAAATTAAAAATTGGGGTAAATTTACCTACAAATAAAAAATAAAGTAACCTTTTTTGCTAGTGAGAGAAGCATAACAATTAGTTTCCAGTTTAACTCTACAGCCTTTATTTTTAAAATGTAGTGGTAAATGAAATCAAACCAAGTCATTTAAGTATGTAATATAGAGGTACATAAAGAGAAAATTGCTGGCTGACCAAAAAAGAGAGGCCGCTGGCAACTCACAGGCACTTTTCAAGTATGAAATACTAAGAACCTTCTGCCTATGCTGTCAGGATGGTTCTGCTATAAAAGGGATCATTCAGAAGCTGCAATAACCGTAGTTCAGAAACTTACTCTAAGACCATAAGCCAGCTTTCTAAGTGGCTGTAACTAGCATTAAACACTAAAATTTTTTCTCATAAATATTTCAAGAGATTTCTAACAGTTAATGCCAAAGTCCACAGGATGATTTTGAAAGCCAGCATTCAGCATCATTCATAGTGATTCATAAGCTTAGACACAGGATGCCCATAAAAGCAAGAGCAATCATTTCTCTTCTCCATTTTGATTTTCTTTTTAACACTTAAAGATGAATTCAGGGAAATACAGAAAAGAACTTTTTTTTTTGGTTAAGTCTACTTTCTTTAGATACTTGCCAGAATATTAGATTCTTTATGTCAAAATGACAATACAGTTTAAACTATCAAAGCCAGCCAGCAATACAGAGCCCTTGGTTCTCATAAAAAGAGCAACATGTACAGTTATAATTAATATACTAAAGAAAGTATTCTAAAGAAATACTTTGGACAAGGAAAATGAAAAAACACAAGAACCATGCCTTGTCCTTACCCTTAGGATCTCTCTGGAGATATAAGCTATCCAGTCTTCTTTGAGTGTGTTCCCTTTGGTGTTCTTCACAAGGTCTGTAATGGACCCAGCCCCACAGAACTCCATAACAAGCTATAAGGCAGAAAAGAGACACTTAACTTTCACATCCCAACAGTCAGGGAAGTATCAAGAAATTAGTACACACCCGAGACAAGTTAGAAAAGCACAGTTTAACTCCCTTTTGCCCTTCTTAAAGATCTGAGTGCATGATCACTTTGGAGGCATTCAGACTGTTCAGAGCATTTCAACATCAAAGTTATTAACTATGTAAATTCAGTCCAGGAGATTGAGAGCTTCTGAAGAGGATCTTAATGTTCCTTCTCTCTCTTTAGCATATGGGCATGGGAGGGCTATTTTGTTCTTAATCAATGCTCAGTTATCAAATATCTGAAACAACGACTCCCTAACATTGTTTCTCATTTGCCAAATTCAAACTATTATGATTCTCAAACTATTTTACACTGACTGGGTAGTACAAAAAAGAAGTAATACTTCTTACTTTTCAAGTAATACATAGTTTTTAAAACTACAGCATTTACTATATCTAAATGTTTGAACAGCATGGATACAAGTATATTTTTAGAATACCTAGAAAAAGCAATTGAATTGAACTAAAGTTTCTAAAGTTTTAACAATGGTGGGATTTGGACAATGGAAAAGAAAGTAACTGTTTCCCTTGTACTTTCTTAATTTTGCAAACTTTCTACAATGGTTTTTTTAAAAATTAGGGAAAGTATTAATCTATCTTCCTGCTTTCTAAGCCCAGGACCTTTAGCATAACTAATATGATAACCATATTTCTGACAGAATCTCAGTTTCATCATCTTAAATAAAAATGTGTTTTAATAACAGATAAGTCTGAATGTGTCCAGCCCAGAAATTTCCCTGAAATTTATTATTTTTAATTAACTATTATCACTAAACTTATTAAAAATTACTGACCTAAGTTTGTTTTCTTATAATTTATCTCTCACTTCCAAGTGATAAAAAAGATGTATTTGGTTGACTATCCACATTAATTAACTTCCATAAATAAAGTTTTAATTTTAGTTTGCATCTATTTTCAAGTTTTTAATCACTTGCTCTTTGGTTACATTCCTTTTAAAACATGCTGTTTTATTCGTGAAATATAAATTTAACTCTTTTCCAGACAAAGCAAAGTCAACATCAAATATTCAGTATAATGTCAATCAAAAAGGCAAAAAAGACACCAGCCCCTTTTTCTTTGCTTTTCTCTTTCTTCCTTCTGGAAGGTCCCTAATACCCATTTAATACAACCCAAGAGGAAACCCCTCAAAGGCTAAGGAAATGTGTGCCCACCCAGAGCTGGTCATCATGTCCTGGAGGGCTCTTCTTAATAAAAGCACCGTAATATGTTGCAATATTTCTATGATGAGAATATTTCTTCAGCATATTTATCTCCAGTTTGATTTCTTCCTCTTCATCCTTTAGAAAAAAATAAAAAATAAAATATGTGGCTTCTGAATGATGGGCATGATTTTACTGGAGTTTTCAGTCTCCCCAGCAAGGGAAAGACATCCATTCATTTTATCCTTGTGCCAAGAACTGGGTACTCTGAAATGTGATTACAAGCCATGCAAGAAACACATAAGGTGCAAAAGGTAAAGATGAGCACAGGAAGTGTGGAGCAGAGGGCATTTGGGGCCCCAGTTCTTGCACTATGTGAACCTTAGGCAATTTATTCCACTTCTTTGGACCTCAATTTGCTCATCTGTAAAAATGGGAGAAAAAAAGAGAACTGACTGCTACTATTTCAACTAATTACTAGACAGGCTATTTCTTTTCGAGAATGAACTTGTGAACATAAATCACCTGGCACACTTAAGGAGGAGAAGGTTCACCTCCTTAACAACCTCAAGCAACAGTTTCAATGTCTGGAAAAGCCGGGGCGGATTACTGAATATAGTCCAGCGCCGCAGAACCAGTGGACAGCAGGCTTAGTGAGGATCCACCACCCCAAAAAGAGAGCCAGGTGAGTCCATCAAGGTCTGGTAACAAAACACTAATCAGTGACAGTAGGCTGTTCTGGACTCAGCTCATCCCCAGCCTTTGCTTTATTAAAAAAGATAAGCAGGAGAAAATGCAGAGTTTGTGTGAGAAGATCAGAGGAAAAATGAAGAAAAGAGAGGATGACACAGCTTTGAAATATAAAAACAAGTCACCCTTATGACTGTCAGTCTTCACCTTTCTGTCATATACACTCCTGTGGGGAAGAAACCACACCAACAGGTTCATTCTGCCCTTTGTTGCAGACACATGACACAGAGAAAGGGTTCTGCTAAACCACCTGCAAAATCATGCTGAGAAAGACTTATAGGTAGCATAAGAATGAGGTGAAAGCAGAATTAAAGTGAGAACAAAGAAAGAAGTTGCAGAAAAAGAAAATCATCCTTGATTAGATAGGAAATAAAAAAATCTTTGTGAAAAACCTGATAACCAGATTCCCTTTATTGTTATGTATATTTTCAAAAGGAAATGATGACTGGTTCCCTAAAACTTCCTTATTTTTCTGCACTCACACACTCATTCACTTATTATTGATGTTCTTTGAAGACTCAGAAGTTTCTGAGCAGTCTAGATGCATGTGTGCGTTTGTATAAGGAAAGAAGATAATGCATGTGACAGTGCATGCTCACATATACACACACAGGGAAGAACACATTAACAGGAAGAAGGTGAAACACACACACACACACAGAAGAAACCTGTTACAGCCTAGCATCTCCTAGTGCTCTCTGACATTTGTGAGGCACTCACAAGCCTCACAGACCCAGTTTGGTTTATAAATACTGTTCTTAAGATAAAAGATGCAACATCATTAATCAGATATTAATAAAAAGACCAAATGAAAAAAATATCATTTAAAGTACAACTTCTAAATTGTACATTACTGAGTAGAAACCAAATATGTAACAAAACATGTAATCATCTTAAAACAGTGATCCATCTTCAAAATGGTGGCTTCCAGCTTGGTTCTAAACTAACACTTGGTTCCAAGTATAGAATATTACAGCATATTTTATGGGCATAGTTGTCATGTGGCTTTGGAGGTAATGAATGCAAATAAAAGAGTCATTTGGACAAGTATAGTCTATGTAACAGTCTGTGCAATAACTCTCAAACTCTGTATACCAAATGGATATTGTTTCACTTGTGATTTCAACATAGTCATGGTTTAAGTAAAAATGAAGAATGTGATACTGAAATAAGTAGGATAACTACCTTAATTCTAAACAAAACCAGTTTGTAGCCTGGCTAGTGTTACAGAATAACACAGTTCTATTGGGACATTTCTTCAATGGAACTTTATACTAAAACACAAAGTTTGACAATTTTTATTAACATAAGGAAAAAGGAAGCAGGCCCCAAATATTATTAGGAAGCCCAGTTCATCAAAAGCTTTATCCTATACTTTCCACACACTCATTCACATGCACAATGTATTTCATATACACAGTGTAGGTACACAGTGTAAACATACTCATTCACACAAATAGTGTCATTCAAACCATACTGTATGTGCATAATGTACACACACTCATTCACATGTATAGCTATATACATAGTATACAGTGACCACAACTTATTGGCACAGGCTACACGAAGTCTGTTCTCTTCAGAGTCAGCATAAGTAACTCCTGATGGTATCTCTTGGTTCCTGAGCAGCCCAAGACAACCGTTAAGAGGATTGTTAAGATTGATAGATTCCAGCCCTGGCTGGTGTAGCTCAGTGGATTGAGCGCAGGCTGCGAACCAAAGTGTTGCAGGTTTGATTCCCAGTCAGGGTACATGCCTGGGTTGCAGGCCATGACCCCTAGCAACCGGACATTGATGTTTCTCTCTCTCTTTCTCCCTCTCTTCCCTCTCTAAAAATAAATAAAATAAAATCTTAAGAAAAAACGACTGATAGATTCCTAGCAAAAACCAACACATGACTATGGCCATAAACATACTCATGTTGGGAAGGTGTGTGGTGTTATTCCTGAGAAAAAGTGCACAGTTAAACACATTGGGCCCTAAAAGGGCCCTTTCACTTCCTTCACAAAGGACTGCAAGTAGGTCATCAGAAAGTGAACTAATGATTCTTTTATTTTTATATAAATCAGTAAATGTAAAAGGACCTGGGGCAAAAGAACAATGTTGCATTAGAATAGGGATAAAAATAGTTTATACAGTTTTTGTGGTTAAGAGCAAACAATCACTTGTTGAGGTTATGAGCATTCTTTTTTAGCATTCTTTAATATATTTTATTGATTATGTTATTACAGTTGTCCCATTTTTCTCTCTCCATTATTCCCCTCCACCCTGTACCACCGCTCCTCCCAGCATTCCCCCACCTTAGTTCATGTCCATGGGTCACACATACAAGTTCTTTGGCTTCTACATTTCCTATACTATTCTTTTTTTTTTAAGATTTTATTTATTTATTATTTATTTTTTAGAGAGGGAGGGGAGGGAGAAAGACAGAGAGAGAGACATCAATGTGCGGTTGCTGGGGGTCATAGCCTGAAACCCAGGCATGTACCCTGACTGGGAATCAAACCTGAGACACTTTGGTTTGCAGCCCACGCTCAATCCACTGAGCTACGCCAGCCAGGTACATTTCCTATACTATTCTTAACTTACACATCTATTTTGTACCTACCATTTATACTTCTTATTCCCTGTACCTTCACCCTCATTCTCCCCCCGTCCCCCTCCCCACTGATAACCCTCCATAGGATCTCCATTTCTGTGATTCTGTTCCTGTTCTAGTGGTTTGCTTAGTTTTTCCTTTTGCTTTTGTGTTTTTTAGGTTCAGTTGTTGATAGTTGTGTTTTTGTCATTTTACTGTTCATAGTTTTGATTATGTCCTTTTCCTCAGATAAGTCCCCTTAACATTTCATAGAATAAAGGCTTGGTGATGATGAACTCCTTTAACTTGACCTTATCTGAGGAGCACTTTATCTGCCCTTCCATTCTAAATGAAAGCTTTGCTGGATGTAGGTCCTTGCCTTTCGTGACTTTCAATATTTCTTTCTAGCCCCTTCTTCCCTGCAAGGTTTCTTTTGAGAAATCAGCTGACAGTCTGATGGGCACTCCTTTGTAGGTAACTGTCTCCTTTTCTCTTGCTGCTTTTAAGATTCTCTCTTTATCTTTAATCTTGGGTAATGTAATTATGATGTGCCTTGGTGTGTGTTTATTGGGTCCAACTTCTTTGGGACTCTCTGAGCTTCTGGGATTTCCTGGAAGTCTATTTCTTTTGCCAGATTGGGGAATTTCTCTTTCATTATTTTTTCAAATAAGTTTTCAACTTGTTGCTCTTCCTCTTCTCCTTCTGGCACCCCTATGATTCAGATGTTGGAACATTTCAAGTTGTCCTGGAAGTTCCTAAGTTTCTCCTCATTTTTTCTGAATTCTTGTCTCTTCATTCTGTTCTGGTTGAACGTTTATCTCTTCCAAATTGTTAAATCATTTATTTCTGCTCCAAACTGTTAATTTGAGTACTGGTTTCCTTCCCGTCACTGTTGGTCCCCCTGTACATTTTCCTTTATTTCACTTTGCATGGCCTCCACTTTTTCCTCTATTTTGCAACCATTCTCAACCATATCTGTGAACATTCTGATTACCAGTGTTTTGAACTCTCAGTCTGATAGGCTGGCTGTCTCCACATCACTTAGTTCTATTTTTGGACTTTGATCTGTTCTTTCACATTTGGGCCATATTTTTTTGTCTTGACGTGCCTGTTACATAATAAGAGGCGGAGCCACAGGTGTTCTCCAGCATGGGGCAACTCACATTGCTGCACTGTAGGCGCTATATGTGGAGGAGGAGCCAGAGATGGAACAATGCATCTTGCTCAGCTCTCAGTAGCTTTCAGTCTTTTCCTCCACCGTGCAGAAGGAAACTGGGCCTTTCTGGTGCTGATTCCCAGGTGGGTGTGTTTGTGTACATTCTAGGACCCTGTGGATGAGCATTCTTATTGGACAGTACAGACTTTGCTCTATCGATCTATTGCTGACCCCACCTCTCTTCCTCCTCTTACTGGCTAAATTATTCCAAGGATCATTATTACCTATGACGCTCTGCCAGTAGGTTTCACTTCTCGACAGAAAGCAAATGCTACCTACATTTCTCCCATGAGACACTTCCTGAGTAACAATAAAGGATCGCAACATATTTTGATTAGTTTCGACAATTTTTTTTCCTTTTTTGTTTCAGAGTCCACAAAGTTAAAACTCTTACACATTTCATACAATTAAAAATTCTTATAGGCTTAAATTCAGCACTGTCCACTGGTGTGAAAAACACTTAATACACATACGGGCAAATACTGTCAGTATACTATCATTGTAACAGGGTGTAGCCAAGTTGGGGGGGGACCCCAAATAGGGAATTGGAATGGGGTCCAGAACTCAAAGGTGTTCAGGAAATATTAGGATGTCCTCACCACCCCCCCACCCCCTGCCACAGGTGTGGGTTGGGGGAAGGGAGAAATGGAGCAGGTCCATTGAGAGCTGTTTTGCATAGAAACAGCTTTGCAGCTAACCTCTGTTGTGGTCATTTAACATATCTATAACCTTTAACTGGTTGCACAGATATGTTAAATAACTGTAGACATGCTCTGAGCCAGGGGAATGGAAATAATTTCCCCACTAAGACATAACTGGGGGCAGGTCCCCCGAGTTACAGCACCTGTGTGGGAGCTTGGAGAAGATTGGCTCCATGACATGGGGCCAGGCCTGCCCAGACTCATGATGGCAGCCCAGTAAAGCTGGAAGGATATGGGAGTGCTGGCAAGTGTGGTCAATTGTGGGAGGAGTCGGAAATGGGGATGCAGAGGAAGACTGGCACAGGGATTTAAAACCAGATGTGGCAGCCATTGGAGAGAGAACCACACAGTTCTGACTGAGTGGAGACTCCCACAGCTATTGTGCACAGAGGACCACTCAACTGTGGCAATAGAAAGGAGAACCTCTCGGCTTTGCCAGAGTGGGAACCCCCACAGCTTTAGAAGGGGGAACCACCATCCGGCTTTAGCATAGATCCTGGCGACACAGCTGATGGTGCTGGGAAATGAGGGAGGCCTACCAGCCAAGACGAATTACTGGGAAGAACTGGAGGTTCCCTGAGCTACAGACTTCTATTTCTTTTCCTGAAATACGGCACCACAGACTGGGCAAAACGGGAGGAAGGAAGAACTGTGTGTGTTTGTGGGTGTTTTAAGGGGCTTTGGGATTTTGATGAAGACATTAGGTCACTATTTTAAGTGTGTATAGCATTAAATAAACATTTCCTTTCCTTTTCACAATCTCTGGCATTGAGAGACGTCTTTCCTCTGGCAGCAGACATAATGAACCTGGGGGTTTCCTTTCAGGTAATAGTATATTGCCTTTGGCCCCCCTTGGCCTCTTGTTGTTCTGTAACATCATAGCACAATAAATGTCCCTGAGTCTAATGGATAGACACAGTTACTTTGTGTAATTAAACCATGACCTATGAACATTACTTATCTTGCTTCTATGATGACTATTACACATCTTACAAAATAAGAAGGTATCTAGTTCCTCAGTGTCGTTTACTAATGAGTGCCCACCTTGGAGAGAAAGCATCAGAAATGCAGAATCTGCCAATGGCTTTAAGGCAACTACAACTGGAAACCTAATTATGACTAATGCTTATTAATAAACCAATCTCCTTCTGGGTTCAAACCTCCCTTTAACCATTAGTTAAAAACAAGTTTGGTGGTCTCAATCCAACACTTAAATACACACACCACCACCACCACAAACAAACTCCTCATGTAGCCTAAGAAGATACAACAGAAAACCAACTTGGAATAGGCTAGAACTGAAATTTTAAAACAATGAATTCCACATAAGAAAAGAAAGTGGAACTGGAAAAAAAGTGGAAAGTGGAAAAAAAGACATGACAGAAATTTATACATTCCACATATGCAGACCAAGTCCAAATGACTTTGCTCTTCATTCTCCTCCCTATGGAGGCAAAAATAAAAATAAAAGTAAAAATAAAAATAAAGAATTAAGGTAATTTGAAAGGCGAAGCAAGAAATTTTGGACAGACAGGTAAGGCTCCCTCCTGGTTTTATCCAGTGATGAGGCAGCTGCAAGGCCCAGTTAATGACCCCCTTAATGATGCAGCTGATGCCAATTAGCATTTTGGACTCCACCAGAGGAAGTAAACTCTCATAGAAAAAGTCTTTGTCTAAGGCTGGGAGATAACTAGCTGAGGAGTTTTCAGTTGCCCTCCTTGGCTGCCAGAGAATGGGGGAGGGAAGAACATCAGCAGAGTGGTAATTTTCAAAAGCAGCTATGTGTTTGTAAATGAGTCATACAACAAGGCCTGCCCACCCCACCATCTGAACATCCAGAAGGGCATATGTTTTTTTTTTTTAATGACTCTTTAAAATGTTGTTTCAACTTTTGTTACCTAAATCCTGTCTCCTTCCAGTGATGGCAGTAACTCTGTCAAGAAAGCCAGGCCAACTTCCGATAAGCTAAGTACAAGAATCTAAGAGGACTGGGCGATGTTCTGAGCTGATCTTTTTCCCCAGAACACCCCTCTACAGACCACTCATTAACAGCTGAACAAAAAAGAAAGGGTACTTCATTATGCTCTCTAGCTAGATGTACTGCTAATGTAATAGGCAAATATCTCTGGCAAATTTCACCACCAAAATATATAAATGAATACACATTTAGAATGAAAATACCAATTTTTAAAAAAGTTTACACGATGTTTTATTAGTTAACTACTGCCAAGCCCTTCTTTGTGTCACTATGAACTGGTAGAAAAATGAGAACAGACCACCTTTGAACTAGCATATCCCAGCTACATCTAAGATTATTATTCATTATCACAACACACTGAATTAATCAAAATTAAATTTTTTGACTCAAACAGACACATGAAAAGTTATACAACTTAGATTCAATGACAATTCAACCAAAGGTGAACAGAACTATGAAGGAAACATTTTAGAACAAAATTAAGGTTGCAGGACCTGGCCAAAGGAAGAATTAAAAACCCAAGAGAAAATTATAAAATTAACATAACTAAATTGAAAACCAGACATCCATGACATCCTGCTCAAGAAAAAAACACTATTTTGAACCTATTTCAGACAAAAAGACAAGGCACTCCAATTTTGCTGAATCAATAAACTTGGAATTTCAAAGCCCTCAACTTGGAAGTATATTTCCTAAGGTTATGCTACTATACATAGTGATTCCTCTTATGTATCTGGGCAAAATAAACTGAAAACCTTCTGAAAAAGATTCACCATTCTGGATGCCCTTAGGAACATTTGTGATTCATGGTGATTCATGGGAAGAGGTAAAAACATCAGCATTAACAGGAGTTTGGAAAAAGGTTCCTGCCTTCATGCCTGACTTTGAGGGGTTCAAGACTTCAGTGGAGGAAGTAACTTCAGATGTGGTGGAAAGAGCAAGAGAACTAGAATTAGAAGTAGACCCTGAAGATGTCACTGAATTGTTGCAATCTCACTATAAAACTTTAACAAATGAGGAATTGCTTTGTATGGATGAGCAAAAAATTGGTTTCTTGAGATGGAATCTACCCCTGGTGAAGATGCTGTGAATATTGTTGAAACAGCAACAAAGGACTTATATAAACTTATAAATTAACTTAAACATTATATAAACTTAGTTGATAAAGCAGCAGTAGGGTGTAAGAGAAGTGTTTCCAACTGTGACAGATGGTCTACCATGGGTAAAATGCTATCCAAATGTATCAAATGCTACAGAGAAATCATTCATTGAGTTCCATGTGGCAAACTTTATTGTTGTCTTCTTTTAAGAAATTGCCACAGCCACCTCACTCTTCAGCAACCACCACCATCAACATCAAGGCAAAACCTTCCACCAGCAAAAAGACGATGATGCACTAAAGGCTCATATGATGGTTAGCATTTTTTAGCAATAAAGTATTTTTAAATTAAGTATATACAGTGCCCTTTTAGACATAATGCTATTGCACATATAACAGACTACAGTATAGTGTAAGCATAACTTTTACCATATTTTGTCGTGTATAATGCATACCTTTTTTGCCAAAATTTATGAAGGAAAAATAATGATGTGCATTATACATGGGTAGTACTAATTCTGTATCTATAGAAATGTTTTTAATTCTTTTATTTATGCTTATATGTTAAAAGTATAATTCTACAAAGCAATAATGATATCTGTATGCAAAATAATACCCTAGAATATGATAATCAGTTTTTTTCTAAATATAAATAAATAAATAATTGGATTAAAAATTAAAACGAAAGATTTTCCCCCTGAAATTCTGGGCCAAAAACATAGGTATGCATTATACACGGCAAAATATGGTATATGCACTGGCAAAACAAAAAATAAATTAATAAAGCAAAATACATTTGCTTTATTGCAGTGGTTTGGAACAGAACCCACAGTGTCTCCAACAAGGTGTGTCTGTATCTGCTTTTGGGGACCCTAAAGTATGGCAACCATAGGCAGGACCTGAAACCTGAATCCTGATTGAAATGGAAAGCAAATCTACCAGGTAAGGTCCAATATGACCAAAATCAAATCCTCCACTGAAACACTTGATTATTGCTTGAAGGAAACCAGAATATGTCAATACAAAAATACAATCCTTTTTTGACATAAGGATTATTTTGAACTAAAAAACCCTGAAAAACAGCAAGTGAAAAAAAAAGGCACTCTGACCTCCCCTTGAAATACAACTTCCATTTGAAAAATGTCCCTCTACCAAATGGATACAAGTTATCCCCAGAGACAGTGAGTTGAGGTCAAGGGAATTCTGTACAAGCAAACCTTTGTAAAATAACTCTTATCTTCCTTTAGCCTCTCCATGTATTTCAGTTATTTTTCCACAATTTCCTCTCTCAGTTCACCAAGTATAAAAAAGCATTTGGGTTGGTTTTACCACTTCGATTTGTCATTATTCTTGTGAAGGTTTACATGCATGTATGAAATATACACGTTAATTAACCAACTTGTTTTTCTCTTGCTAGTATGTTTTTTGTTATAGGGACCCTGGTCAAAAACCAAAAGCATAGAAGCAAAAATATTTTCCTCCCCTATGTAATCAAACTTGTAATTATATAATGAGACCAAAAAGGGAGCAGTAATCCAAAAATGCTCAGAAATTGCACAACAGTATGTTCTTGACATCAACATTCCGCCATTCACAACACAAGTGTGCAAGTATATTTAGATACCTACACATTTTAATGAGTCTACCGAAAGAAAAAGGAATAAATGTTACCAAAGATTGTCTCGGGATTATAAATATTTTCTTCTTTAATATACCTAATAATATTCTTCAACTGACTTTTATTTTCCTAATTGGAGTTGTGGGAGGTAGAGTTAAGAGGCGGTAGCTCCATAAAGAATTCAATGGAGAGCCCTGATCTGTGTGGCTCTGTTGGTTAGGTGTTGTCCCACAAAGCGAAAGGTCATCCGCTGGGTTCCAAGTCAGGGCACATGCCTGGGTTGCAGGTTCAGCCCCCAGTCAGGATGCATACCAGATGCACCTGATTGATGTTTCTCTCTCAAATCAATCCCTCTTTCCCTCTCCTTCCATCCCTTTCTCTCTCTCTAAAAATAACATAACATAAAAAAATAAAGTAAAAAAAGTAAAAAAATAAAGCTAAATAAAAAATAAATAAAGCAAATTCTTAAAAAAATAAATCAATGGAGGGATTGAGCAAAGAAAAAAGAGAAAAAACTCATGCACACAGACAATAGTGCAGTGACTGCTGGGAAGAGTGGGGATGGTGGGAGGTGGAGGAGGGTATGGGGGAATAAGTGGTGATGGAAGGAAACCTGACTTGAGGTGGTAAACACACAATACAGTGTACAGATGATGTGTTGTGGAATTGTGCACCTGAAATCTGCATTAATTTTGCTAACTAGTGTTCCCTCCAATAAAAAGGGGAAAAAAGAGAACTGTAGATGAGTTTATTTCAGGCAACCTACATGGTCCACTGTCTCCCTGGACAAGGGTCCTCACACCACCACCTCCCTGCTATTCTAGAGTCACAGTCAATTTTCCTACTTGGGTCGGTTCCTCAAATGGTCAGTTAGTTATGCAGGTTGATGGCACCTTGAAGAACTAAAACCTTACTGGTTAATCTGCCTTCTGCTATGTCAATGACGTCAGGAAGCTCTGACCTTGGTGTTATAGTCATTTCTTGGTATTTACTACAATGGTATCAATCCAGACACATACATTCTTGAGATCAGAAATTTCCACACTTAAGTCTTTCCTGGAGCAAAGCAGAAGGTAAATGGGGCCCAGAATCACCCATCATACTGCCTTACCTTGCTGTCCTACCAGAGGATCTCTTAAAGAGACTCTTGCCTCAGTCCATTCACAACCTTCCCTAAGATGGGGGCAAACTCCATGAAGCTTCCCACAGTGCAAACAGGAAGAGAATATTGTGCCTGCTGAATAGTCTTGCTATAAAACCCTAAAAACAGGCCCAGGTAAGGAATGGCACAACAAGAGGCATAGCTCTGAAGAAGGTAGGGATGTCTTAGCAGTACATATTTCTGCATTTCTCTCTGGATACGTGTGTTCACATGTACAGAGCCCTGCTTACATATCATATATGGTGAATCAGATAAGGACTACACTCTGGAAAGGGTCTTTGATTAAAAAGAATGAAGGGAACTTCTATTCCTGGCCAAGAAGGAGTACAAAGGACGAGATTTACCCTCCTATTCAAGTAACTAAAGTTAGACAAAACGTATGAAATGAAAAAGTTTAAGGCACCGAACATTAGGCATTGAAGGTCAGTGACCTCTGAGACACAGGAAACATGAAGAAACCCTGTAACTGCCAGCTTACTGCCTAGAGAAAGATTCCAGATTGTAGCAAAGAGACAGGAAATCTAATCAGAGCCCAGAGGATTCTGAATTGAGGAGATGTAATTGAGAGGTTGCAAAGACCATGGCAGTTTGAGTTTGTAGGACAGAAGACCAAAGTGTGAGCGAGCTCTGTGATGCCCTGCACTATTCAGCAGAGCAATGGTCAACACATCTTCATTAGGAAACTACCTAAGGTCAAAGAAAGTACCCCCAAAGAATTGGGGGGTTGGGGCGCAGTACTTAGTGCTCACAAGGACAGGGAACAGTGCCTGCTACCACTACCCAAATGAAAAACTCATCATTCTTAGGAAGTTATATAGACCATTCAAGACACTGTTATTCAGCTGGTGGTCAAAATGAGTCCTACACTAAACACTCATTTAATACCAACAAACTAATCTTTAAAATGGATCAAACTGTTTCCAAATAACTAACTGCATCCCAGAGCAAAGCTGAAAAATATTATAAGAATATAAAATACCCAATAACCAATATGGTAAAAGTCACATGTCTAGCTTCCAATTAAAATTATCAGACATGCAAAAAGGCAGGAGCAAATATACATGGTGGAGAAGATCAACTTAAAAAAACACAAAACTAACACAGATGATACAAAATAAGCATCCAAAAACAATAAACCTATAACCATTATGCTTTCTGGGTACCTGCCCATGAAGAAATGGAAAGCTCAGTTTGTCTTATACGGTCCATTAAATCAGTGCATTTATAAAGCAACAACTTGGATTTACAGATATTTTAACTCCTCAATCTGGGTGGAAGAGTAAAACCCCCTCACATCATATAGATCATCTGTTCCCACTTTTCCACAACTAACAGCATTATCATCATAATTTTTTAAAAATGTATATTGTACACAGGAAAAACCCTGAACAAAATTAATGTTTGCAACCCAACTGCTTTTTGATAAGATCATTAAAACATTTTTATTAGTTTATGCCTGAATCAAACGTATAAAAATTATCAAAAAATGAAACAGTAATTGTTCCATGCACCATTCTTTTAGAAGTCCCAGGGGAGGAAGAGGGTGGTGATTGGGAGTGGAGGGTGTCTAAGAGCAGTATTTATATAGTTCACTGATTGTCCAATTCTTGAGGATAGCAGTGTCCAAGCAAAGATTTTTGGTACGTCTCCTAGTTTTAACTTAAACTTTCCCTCACTCTTCATGTCTTTTCCTCCCCCTTCATAAGCTAGCCTAATTCTTGCTGCTATTATCTGATATGTTTCATGATACAATGCAGTAGGTGAGTGAAAAAGAAGAAATCAAACAATGATCACTCAGAGAAAAGTAATTAAAATCCTCTCTGGGTTAACTATCTTTCAAGTGTGATGGTGTTAAACCAAAATCAATAGTAGCTCTGACCTGGCTCTTGCTGGATAACAGAAATTTGCTACAGCATGCCAATATGGGTAACAGAAAATAAGCCTTAACTTAAATGTGTGTACACTGCCATTTTGTTACAAATAATTATGTTCACTGTGGATAATTAGCACATTTGGAAAGGGATCCCCCCCTTTGTTCCGAAATAGCAGTTTCCACTCACTTATAATTGAGTTACTTCTAAGACATGCCTGAATAAGTCTCAGAAGATCCTCATGGAAACCACATGAAGAAACAACCATTCCCTTTGCTCTGAGTATTCAAAGATCATTTCCACAATAATGCTTCAAGAAGATATGGTCAAAAAGATGATGACTGAGTTCCATATATCTTCAAGTAAAAAACACAGAATCAAGACATTATAGTTCTTGACCTCCTCCACTGAGGAGATTTTAGGTAACCATATTCAGGTAAGAGCATTCATTTGACCGCACTGTACCACACTTCATCCATTCATCCTGTGGGGAAGGTAAGACTCAGTATCTATGTGAATACCATTCCAACACTTCTCATAGCTTCCTAAATCTCTGGGATCATTCCCCACTATGGGGGTGCAAAGGAAAGGTATAATTATTCTTTGCTTTATCAATAGCATTTGATACCATTCTGAACACAAAGCATTCCTGAAGCAACCTGTGAACTCAGACCACGTTAATGTCTAACATCACCTGCCTTGGGGCAGCAGATAGGTAGATGGACAATCCACAGTACATTTGCCAAGCTTTATAGACTCACTGCTGTGTGACGGACTAAGAAGGCCAAAAAAGGTTCCCAGCAGTCAAGTAAACCAACAGCCAGCCACCAAAACAGTCCACAACAGCATAACCTATTTTCTGCCTGCCTACTATACAGTGAGATTAGGTCTATTGCTAAAGATTGATTAGCAGTGTGAGTCCTTAACTATGTATGCTGTGACCTTCTCTTCATACAAGGACACAGTGATAAATTGTAGGTGCTCCTCTTGGGGAAAAAAATGTGAAAAGATGCCAAAAACCCAGATACCGAAAGACTGGAGAAAACAGACAATCAAATACCTTTAATATGTGATTCAACTACAAATGATAATTCACTGCTGAGAATGATATTAATAGCTATATTTTGAAAGTATAAGAAGTTACAACTACCTGGGGACACATTACTGATGCTGCCTCATTTTAGTATTTTCCTTCTTGAGACATATCCTGAACATAATACCATAATACCTATTTCTGCTGATTCTGAGAACTATTTCTAGTATATCAGGAAATAATTTTTCTTAATTATCAAAACTGGTTTTATTATCAATACAAGATAAATACCATGCTTGTTACTAGTGCAGTTTAAGGCCAACAATGGCCATACAGCCAACTGCTGAACAATCACCTAAGTGCTAAAGAAAGAAAAGACAGAAACATTAAACACAAAATTGCAATTATAAACATTTTAATAAAATGGAATGAGCTTTCTAAGAGAAGCAAATATGGAAGTCTAGTTCTCATGGACACCAAAAATATGTACTTTTGATCAAATATCACCTTACCTTTTGCACTGAAATCTTATTGTGTGAAGCCACCAGAGTCAATAGCTAAAATTTCAAGACCTTCTTTGGCCTTCTAGTAATTAGACAAATTATTTACAAACCGTGATTCAGTAACTCATGGATACTGGAATATGAGACAATCTTTTTCTCAAAAGCATTCCATTAAAAACTGTAAAACAACTTTGCAAGGCTGCACAAGGCTATAAACCACTGTGGTAATATACCACTGGATGCAGAGGAAGAAGGAATAATGGACCCTTTGTTAAGGCTTCAAGTCATCAATGTTATAGATGCATTCCTTAGAATACACTATGATTTACCCCAAAGGATCCTTTCCCATTAAATACCACCTGAGTACTTCAATTTTCAGAATAAAAAAAAAACATGAATTCACCACTGCATTTTAAAATAACTCACAAAATGCTGAGAAGTGTTATGCAGTAACAATGCAACAAGAAAAAATCCATTTTCAAAATGCAATTTTTTTTCTGAATGCTGGTTCTGTCCAAATACAAAATGACTGTAAAACATTTACACCCATACTCTCATATGGAATGGAAAATTCTCCATAGTATTTACTATCCACAGACTCCATTTCAAGATTTGGGTGACTTCAATTAAATTCTACTTAATATTTTAAAAGACTTCCAATATAATGTTAATATAGCAGGAAGTCTTTAAAACATTAAAATCTGTCTGCATCTAACCAAATGTTTATATGTCCCATATAAAAACGTTAGTAGCTGCATACTCAGTGTGAATGCCAACAACCTGAAATTTTAAAGAAACATTGGTTAAGACAAACCTAACTCCATCTGAGCAGGATACAATTGTCTGAATATTCTGAATATTCAGAAAAATTCATATTGCTTTTTTCTAATCCCAAGGGTATAAGAACTTCTTCTCAGAAGCCTAGACATTTTAGCATATTTTCTATTTCAACTTACAATGAAACTTTAATCCTGTATCTTCTAATTTCTCTAAATCAAAAATCTCACATTACTAATGCAAAGAATGCTATATGTAAGGCCACATCCTAATAAATTTATAATTTTTGGTTGAATAATTATTTAAAAATTAGTCTAAGGCTTCTTAGAGTCAAGTTGCTAAAAAAATATACCAGTGTTTAAACTGAAGATTAATGTAAAACAAAACAATACACACACACATACTTTAAAAACAGAAAAATAGAATGCTTTGCTACAAAAATCCCACTTAATGTATTTTAGCACAAAAATGTCCAATATGTACAATGGGGTAAGCATGCATTTAAGTACATACAACTGTGGGAAATATTTACAAACAGCTATGGGATACAAATAGACTTAATGGATTAAAATTTAAAAGGCAGATAGTATCTGTAAAACAACAAGAATTTCAATACTGTATTATTAGTAAAGAATCAAAACATTAGCCCTGGCTGGTGTAGCTCAGTGGATTGAGTGCGGGCTGGGAACCAAAGTGTCCCAGGTTCGATTCCCTGCCAGGGTACATCCCTGGGTTGCAGGCCATAACCCCCAGCAACCGCACATTGATGTCTGTCTCCCTCCCTCCCTCTCTCTCCCTCTCCCTCTCCCTCTCTCTCTCTCCCCCGCCCCCCTTCCCTCCCTGAAAATGGATGAATAAAATCTTAAAAAAAAAAAAAAGAATCAAAACATTAAACTTTCTCTTAACAAGCTAAACCTTAAAACACAAAACTGGAGCCATCTTATACGATACAGACAATGCAATGATTATTCAGGTAGTAAAACCCAAAATGTAGACAGCACTCCAACAGGATGTTTGTAGAAGAATCTCGTATAAAACAGTATGTGTTTAATTATTGATACATTTAAATACATAAGGGAAAATTTACCCTTCCAACAATTTTTCCCTTTCACTATAAAATGTTACACAACATTCATTAAAACCTCCATGTTTAGGAACTGACCTTAAAAAACTAGTAAAAAACAAAACAATGTTCTTCTCCACAGGAGAATTAAATAAAAATAGTATCTTAAGCTATAATATATAAGTTATTTGTGAACTGGAAACTGTAGTTAACTGCTTAAGAATAATATTCTAGGTAAAGGGGACATTAAATGGACTATGACCACTAGCCATTGCAACTTAGGCCAGATCTTGCTTATGAAAACTGACAAAATAAACACTTCCAAATTTACACTGGAATATCCTTCCCATAACATAAGTCCTTTAACTAAAGGTAGCACACTTCGATTCAAAGTGTTGCTTCAAGAAGCAATACCATTCAAGTGCTGTATCACTCACACGTAACTTTATTGGCTGAAAGGATTATGAATGTAATTTTAAAAGAGATACAGGATTATTGTTTAAAATGTGACTTTTATTGCATGCAGGAATAAGTGTTTTGTAGAAAATAAATATCTAATTTTAGAGTAGAAGGCAATAATGATATTGATGTAATTCAATTTAAACAGGCAAATGAGAACAAGTTTTCACAAATTTTGAAGACATGCATTCACACCCCACCTGATCCTTGCTTACTTCTTCTAGTAACCCTATCCAACTAGCAGCGAAGGAGCTCCACAGAAGATACTGAGAGCAAAGGAAAGGTATAGACTCTTTCTTATTATAATTATCAGAAAGATAGCTGATCAGCAAACTTTTTGTTAATAATCACTTTATATTGTGAGGGGCATCTACTACCTACACTTCACAAAACTGCAGTAAGTCATTTTGGCCTAAAAATAGCTCATTAAAGATCTTGTTCCTCCATCCATTTTTCCTCCCCCCATACACTCAGGCACGTGTGCACGCACTGTGAGAAGGGAAACTGCAGGCTGACTCACTGGAGGAGAGATCTGATACTGGTTTGGCAACAAGAGACACTCCCTGAAGAACAACACAGTCCTCCTTTCTGGAAACCACCATCTCCTTGCCTTCTGAAGGACTACAAAGCAAAATACATGGCCAGTTTGTGAGAAGCCTCCTAGGTCAGGTGGGCCACCTTGCAGTAGAGAGCAGAAAAAAGAACTACAAACCCTTGCATGCCTACCCTCAGGTCTGAGGGGCTAGATTTCTACAACAGAAGAAAAAAAGAACAAGGACAGTAAATCCCACCATCCTGAACACACATACATGCCAACATCCTCAAATGACACCTCCTCCTCCAAGAGGGAACTGATTACAGAGACCAAAAATGCAAACCATTTGGTTACATGTTCAGATAAATCATTTCTCCAGTGAAGACTCTGAAAGGTCATTCAACAAATCAAACTTATAAGCACAAAAAGATATTACTGTCTTGCAAACTGCCCAACTCATCCACGTCCACCTAGAAATACAAACCTCAACTTTACCACCTGCCATGATCCAAAAATGAAGGCGAGGAAGTTGCTATGTCACTTTTCTTGACAGCATTTTAACAAGAATCACGCCCTTGCATGTGCCTATCCATTGGCACAAACACATTCAATCAGCCGACTTCTTAACACACACTATCTATGTGGACACTGAGACAGGACGTGGATGTCAACAGCTAGTGAGAACTAGGAAAGCACAACCAGCTGCTCTGAGGCTGAGGAAAGACCTCCCAAGATGCACAGGGGTTAACCTTACAGACCAACTGCTAAGGGGGCTGGGAAAAGCCAGCACTGGAGAAATCCAGGCAGGAGGAATCACCATACATGCAGAATAAAGCAAAAACACCCACAGGCCAGCAAAATAATTTTGCATTCTCAGAGCCTAGGCTAAGTTATCAATAAAAACAAAATAAATCTGGAAGAGAAATCCAGAAAATCACCTCTTTTCTTGCCAGGCTCAGTATTAACTGGGAACCTCACAACTGAAACCATCAACAGTGCTCTCTCTCAGTGCATTAATGTTTGCACACATGTGTACATTCAATAGCTAGTCTTTCTATTGAATACTAAGGCTTGGGCTAAAAACTGCCACACAAGAGTACTGTAGTCTGTTTTCAGAATTAATTATCCTGACCAGTTTCTCTGACTAATCTAAGACACAGAGTGGGGGAAACAATGAGTTTAAAATGTAAGGTCCTCTAAGGCTTACAATCCTTACAAGGAAAACCTCAAAAGAAAGGAAAAGAAATTCATCTCAACTTAAGGGTCCAGAGTAAATAAAGGGTGAATTTGGTACTTGCTATTCAGAGCAAAGATCCCCTCAGTGGTTAATTTTAATTAAAGATAATGATGTCTTTACTGATTTGTGGGAAAGCCATAAAATCTTAGGTATAATATATAATAAATACTAGGAACCTTTGTGTTTTTAAATGGTATTTTGAACTTTTCAGATATTATAAAAACAAGCATCAATCCAGAATAGACTTCCACACAAGAGCCAATGCAAGAGCTAATGAGGTTAAATGACTGCATTTTATGTATATAAATTATAGTATGTATAAATTCACAATATGTAACATAAATATAATTAAGTTAATGCATACACATTAAATATCTATATAAAGAAAAAACACTCAAACCACCCCTCAAAAAATCTGCTGGAACTGCTAAGAGGTACATCTTAGATACAGCACTCCTTGTGAGATTTGAATCAAACCAATTTACTCTGTTTGGTCAAAGTCTTCACTTCTGCTATTGCTACCTATTATATCAAAATGGCCATTTCTTAAACTTAGAATGAAGAAAATTAGCACATATCCATAGGCACTGGACTAAATGATTTATAGTTACACAGTAAGATGATAATACTTTTAATGCACTGAAATCTTCAAGTCTGCACAAAAAACTATCTTGGGCTCTTGAATCATTTGTGTGCTTTATGTGCAGGAAGTATACTTGGTATTATTCCATTATGCACCAAATCACTTTCATACCATTACAGAAGAGAACTTCATTCTCATACCAGATGTTTTTGGTGTTTGTGCTGCCCGGCACACATGGAAACCCCATAGCTGTGGCCACCCATCACAGACATGATGTCACAGTCCAGCTTAGAGACAAGGTGGTAGCCACTTATCTTCTCTTCCACACAAATGAAGCAATAGATGCTAAAGATGATATATAAACAAATACTGGGACTAAATCACCTCAATTAAACAACTAATGGAAGACAGAAATCAAGTATCATTAGAAATACAGAAGCTATCAAACTGGTACCACATAATACATAAATTTGAAGCAGTCAGTCATCAGGCTTACAAAAAGTAAGTCATATACTGCTTCATTTCACTAATTTCAGTTTAATACTTAGATGAGTTAAGATAATAAAATAATGAAAAATACCTTGTCATTTAAGGAGCGCCTGTCAAGGAAAATACAATGATTAGGTAACTATTACATACAGATTAGTGCCCCCCTTTCAAGATCTTGTAGGTCAATTGGAAAACAAACATAAAAAAAGAGATAAATATAAAATGTGCTTCAAGTCACACAGTACTATGAAATTACTTACACTGGCTTGTTCTGCAGTAGTTTACAACCTAAGAGCCGCACTGTGCACAGAGTCTATGGACAGAAGAAGGGCCACTGTATGAAAAGTACATGGCACTCTTAACAAACTTAAAGGCAGAAGTGCATTGCAAGGTGGTGATTAAAAGAAAGCTAAATGAAGTATATGGCTGAGACTAGGCAAGGCTAAGGAATTCACCCTCCAAATTATTTAAGAGAACCTTCCTAGAATAAATACAAGGTTATTTTTAAACTAGTATAACCATGCAGATAAACACACATATTCACTGGTAGTGCTCTAAGTGATTAGGAGCAAAAGGAAATCACTTTTATCCACAAAAGACTTAAAGCACACCAAAAAGTCCACTACAATTACCCAGGGGTGGGGGCATTCTAAGGAAAATAAGTTTCCTAGATGAGTACATTCCTTTTAATACTAGAGCAAAGGCTACCTTATTACTTTAAAAGTAATTTTATATTCATATGCATATATACTCATAGATCTCTATATACAAAACTATACAAATATACATTAACATGTTAACAATAATTAAGTCAAGGTGACAAAATTATGAAATACTTTTTTCATCTTTTCTTTTCTCTATTTTTCTAAAATATCTCCCTTACCTAAATAAAAAATACTCTAGAAGTCATTTAAACTTTTTGTTCCAACTGCTTTATTAAGCTATAATTTTTACACCATAAAACTTAACACTGGAAGTTCACTAAAGTTTTCTTGGTGGAAGAAGAGAATAAATTTTAATTTTCTTACCATCCAGATAAACAGAACTAACCAGTGAAATTCCAAGGCCTGAAAGACCTTGAACTTTTAAACTAACGTGATTGGAGCAGTTAAGAAAACATTCACTATCTGTGATGACCTCTGCTTTACTTGAAGCAGCATCAGCTGTGACTGCATTAGAACCAATGGTGGGGTCCCTTGGGCAGGAGGAAGATGCAAAGCCCTAGCATCTGCAGGAAACCAGCAGTCCCTCCCTCTCCCCTAGTTCTCAGGCCACAATCCCACACGCTGACTCACACCACACAGCACTCATCCTCAGTTACTTCCAGCCCTACCCGGGAAGGAAGCAGAAACAGGCATCTGATCTCCATCCTTCTACTGGGGAAAAGAAAAACAGAGGTAAATAGCTGGGACTGGTGGTCACTGGCAAGGCAGTTGGCTTTTCCTAAAGAAAAGAATAACTCATTTTGTTGAACTTCAGTGTGAAGAAACATCTTGGATCACAAATGTTACCCATCCTCTTGTCTCTTTTGTCTCTGGACTATCCTAACACACACAGCCTGTGAACCATGGTATTATTTATTACAACACACTCACACAAACATAGCAAGGCATGGTATTGGTTCACTCAAACTATCATAAAGAAGTGCCATGTCAGGTTAGCTGAGAGGTAAGGGAAGGCAGTGAGAGGGCAGCTAGTACCGTGTGAGCTCTATCACTCTCTGTGTACCAGGTTACATGGAGAGTCAGGCAAACCAACGACCACAGATGCTGCTGCTTCACTCTGGAGTTCCAAATCTTAATACCTCCTGACTCAACAGTTTTCTCATCCCATCCCCTGTTGAACAAAAACATCTCTACAGTCATTTTCCGAAAAAAGTGTTTTCACCTTCTTTCTAAACAACTTAAGGAGAAACAAATAACCAGGGAGTCTTCAACCTCTAACACATACTAAACTACATATAATGTCCAAGATGCAAGGAGACAAGGGTAAATCTGTAAAGTGAATAATTAAAATAGAACCTTTGGGGCAGGATACAGTGACAGTATTATTTGGGCTTTGTCATGCCACGTTAGCATGCAGAGCTAAAATCTAAGGCAGCAATTTTCAACCTTTTTCATCTCATGGCACACATAAAGTAATTATTAAAATTTTGTGGACACCAAAATATGTATTTTTTGCTTATCTGAAAAAAATAGATATAATTTTGATTCATTCACACCAGACGGCTAACTATTATTGTGTTGGCTATTGTCATTTTTCTATTTCACTAAATGGTCAGGGAGTGCATGTTTTAAAAATTCTCATGACACACTGGTTGAGAATCACTGACCTGGGGGTAGGGTCTATCTGTGGTATAGCTAAGATACAAGGTACAACGGGGAGCAAAAGGAGGACTGTCTGCCTGTGCCTGCACATTCACCAATGGGCTGCCCTTCTACTTTGGGAGAAACTAGTTTCCCACACTGCTTCAGGGCCACCTGTGGCTTAATAGTGCACCCACAATAGTGCTAGAAACTCAACCAATCAACTAGCTGTCTCTCTAATCTTGTTTTACATCAAGCCCACTAAACTCAACCCTCTTTTCTATAGGATTAGTACAAAGTGACTAGAGATTTCTCACTTTCTTTCTCTTGGTATGATGCTGATGGTGGGGTGGGGGGTGAATTTTCTCCAATTAAACTATTAAAACTTTTATTCTAAAACCTCTTACACTATCATATACACTTAAGATTTTCACTGGACACTGACAAACTAATCAAAGAAGCAACTCCAGAAAGTTTATTATATGGTCAGTTTAGTTTAGGCTATGAATTTATACTCAGGTCTTATATAAAGATAATTTAAACTAGAAAGCAGTTATTGGAATGACATTTAGAAAAACATGGGTTTGGGGTGCTTTTCTTTCCAACTGTACTGATTCACCATTTATCATATTTCAAAGGGTATCGCATCATACAGAGTAAGGGTGAGAGGAGCAGGAGAGGTCTGAGACAGAACAGGTGAGAGGCCAGTCAAGTAGCACGGGAGACAACCATAAGAATCTGCACTTTTACTATGACCTAAGTTAGGAGCCGATAAAAGATCTGATGTTTGTTTCAAAAAATCACTAAGCTGCTATACAGAGAAAAAACTGGTGAACAAGCAGGAAGAAGATGTGGTAGGAGCTACTGAAGAAATCTGGGCAAGACATGATCGTAGTTGAAACCAGAGTGATAGAGGTTCTAATAGGAAGGGGTCAGATTCATGTGTGTGATATTTTCTTACACACTCGTAGGCTGTTATCATTTGTTATGCATTTCAAATATACAGAAGCAGACAAGATAGTGTATCAAACCTTCTTATACCTAAACCCAGATTTAACAGTTACTAATTTGTGACCTACTCCCTCCCACCGCCCACCACAGGCCAAGATTATTTTGACACAAACTGGATATTATTTGAAAGTAGCACCAATAGGATTTCCTAAAAGGCGAGATGAGTGATGTGACAGAAAGGAAGTAGTCACAGACGACTCCAAGGCTTTTTTTTGGCTGAGCAAAATGGAAGCTTGGAGTGGCCACCAAATGAGACAGGGCAAACCTAAATACAACACAGGTTTATGAGCAAAGAGTAGGAACTCACATGACACATGTTAGATTTGGGACACCAGACCTTCAGTCAGAGGTGATGACTGCAGAGCCAGAAGAGTCTGGTCTCAAGGCCTGAGACTGCTACCCCTAGAAAGGCCTGCTTGTAAGGCTGGCCCTTAGCTGAAACTGGGACCTAAATTTCAAGAGGGTTTCCACCACTCCCAGAACTGGTAAGTATGGCTTGCTGTTCCCTAGATTGTGTCAACAATGTGGTTTATGTTGAACACCTACTTTCTTCTTGGGAGTTTGAAATTCTTGGTATGTACTAGGCAAAGGGTGCTTATGTGACCAGCTCCAAATAAAAACTCTAGGCACTGAGTCTCCAACGGGCCTCTCTGATAGACATTTCATGTATGTCGTGACAACTCCTTGCTTGAGGAATAAAGCATGTCCTATGACTCCCACTGGGGCAGGACCTCTAGAAGTGCCCAGATTCCTTCAGTCTTCATCCCATCCGCCCTTTCCTTTGCTGCTCCTGTTTTGTGTTTTTCCATTGTACTATAAGTCACAGATGAAGTCCAGCTGTGCTGAGTCCAGTGAGTCCTCCTAGTGAATCCTCTGACCTGAGGATGATCCTGAACTTCTAATATGCATCCCATTTAATAAATTTGCTGGGAATGGAAGCAAGAAAGGAGGTGTCAAAATGAAAAACACAATTTTGCACTTTTACCTCAAATGATTTTTTAAATATTTTATTTATTTAGTTTTAGAGGGAAGGGAGGGGGGGAGAGAGAGAGAGAGAGAGAAACATCAATGTGCGGTTGCTGGGGGTTATGGCCTGCAACCCAGGCATGTACCCTGGCTGGGAATCGAACCTGGGACACTTTGGTTCCCAGCCCATGCTCAATCCACTGAGTTACACCAGCCAGGGCTTCAAATGATTTTTTATAAAATAAAGTTGGTGGGTAATGAGAATGGGAGTATTAAAAAAGTTGTCCATCTTTTTAAAACTACCAATTTATACAAAATACTGGGTGGTTTTTAAGTCAACTATTTACTTTACTCAGAAAAATGCCTTTCATTCATTAAATGGTGAAATTAAACTAAGAAAATGTGGAAGTTCTGTCTACCTGGAGAGTGCTCATTAACAATTACAAAGAACATCTTTTCACAGCCAGCTTTGTTTTTACTAAGAGATCAAGAACAGCTCCTTCTAGAGCATAATTAATCTTTCTATTCCACCCCAGATCTGAGAATATATGTATTAAAGAGAGTAAGTAGTCAGTAATTGTTTAAAGTGAATGAATTAGTGTAACTTCATGAACAGCATTTAAAAAAAAAAAAACCCTGCAAACTATGGTTCACATTTGCCCTTCCAGTCCCAATGAACCAAAGCTACATCTGATTACTCCTTTCTCATATTTTCAATACAAATAATACTTTTACTCTTTTTAATATTCAGAGCTACTGCACAAAGCAATAGAGGAAAATGTATGGTTATAAAGTAATAAAAATATACCACACACATTTTAAAAGAAGGTCTGTCTCTAATTTTATAAAAAAGATGTTATATATTTTTTGCCATGCTCAAAAACTTTTGGATATTCTCCTTTAAAACTGCCAGGACATTCTTTAGAAACAGCAACTATAAGCTCAGTACCACCCATGTGAAGGGGTCTATCATAGCCTGGAAGGGCTATGAGAACTCTAAAAGAACCACCTAAAGAATTTATAATCTAGTACAGAATAATGTAAGCATAAAATCAACCTGTAGAAGCTGTTTGCTAGGTAGTCATTCAACAGCACTAGAAGACAGCTCAGAGGGAAGGGGAAAAGCAGTTCTACCTGGAGGAGACAAAGAAGCCGATGTACCAGTCTGCGGGGATCCAGACACACGGAGGACGAGGGCCACTTGCACCTGGCAGAAACCATGAGAGCAGTGGCAAGGAAGACACGAGGGTATGTCAGAGTCTTTAGGAAAAGTAATGAGCTATTTTATTTTAATATCTTTAATGAGGAGAAGGGAACAAAGAAACCCTCACCATGTAAAAATTAATATGCTGTACACTGTGCATCCATCATATAACTTTAATTCTCACAAAAGTCTGCCAAGTAGAAATTATTATTCCATATTACAGATAAGGAAGCTGAAGCTTTATTAAATTTAAATCTAGGCTGTATTCTAATAAAGGATGTTAATTCTGTCTTGGGATAAAAGCCAGAACATTATTTAATGAGGCTGACATTCTATGAAGTTCAAAAACTATAAATTCACTTTGAAAAATACTTTTAGGTCTCAAGGAAAAAGGAATAAAAAGATGAATCTTTTTTTCAGTTCAGTGACAATTCTAAAAACAAAATCCAGAAATGTACTCATTCCTAACCACTAATCATTTTCTTAATTTTTCAATTTTTATTGTTGTTGAAGTACAGTTTTCTGCCTTTCCCTCCCACCCACTAATCATTTTTAAAGACTGTTTTAATTTCTTTCCGAGAGGGATGAAATTTAAGTGTAAAGAGCATGTGTTATTAATATTTATTTATGATTAGTGTATAACACCTGTAATTTGAAATTTTTTATTACAAAAAGTGAGAATGCTACAAAACATGATTATCTTCTAGAGTCCTCTATTACACCAATGTATTACTATCATTTGCCTGGACAATGAAATCAATAATGTATATATGTTATAAGTTCATCCACATGCCCACCAAGAATAGAACATCCTGTTCATCAAAGATCTGAAAATCTACAACTAACAGGGCACGTCAACATGTTAGTTGCCACTACGTTAAAATCTGATGACGGAACACCACTGCTATGCTCCTAAAATAAACTAAGAGATACCTTGGTCCAATGAAAAGAAGACTGAGGTGCTATTCTGGTGACAAGTTACAGAATTCTAGACAGGGCAATCACCATTCTGAACATCAACTATTGTTATTCATAAATAAAATGAAGACTTATCAACATGAAAAACAGAAAGCACCTGAGGTATACAGCTAACTTAGTCTAAACCTTCCTCTGCTTATTTACTTATTATATAAGAACGTAATAGGAGAATTTTCATATTTTGCAAATTCTCAGCTACATTCCTAAATTAGAATGAATCCAAAACAAAAATTCATTCTATCCAGCACATCATCACCAGCATATTTTATTTTTAAAACACTTCATCAGGTCCCTATTTGTTGAGCAGTTCAACCTTAATCCTAAGTTAACTTTATATTACTTTAGGGAAAGATGGGTAGGACTCAAAGGAAAGAGAAGCAACAGTATTAGGAAATCTTGTGTCTGAGTCCCAGCGTTTGTTCTTTCATCCAGATGGAGGAAAGGATGCTTTCTGCCTCAAAAGCTGATGTATGAATTAGAGCAAGTGCCTATGCCATGCTGGACCAAATCCTGAAAAAAATCACTAATTCACTTCATCCACTGTGTACTTTATAGTCAGATCTTCTTTACCACTTAATTCTAGTATCTAGTGATTTTTTTTAAAAGGAAAATATTAGAAATAATACAAAGCTTACTCCGGTTCATCTATAAAAGGTCGTGTATGTTCATCTTACTCTACTTATACAGGTGTTTTCAATGGAATTGCTATCTACTATCCAAGGGGGTGAAAGTGGTACTAGAAGATGAAGGAAAAAAACCTACCATTTTTATGTATAAAGCATAAAGATATATATACAGTACATGAATAGGTATATAGAGAGTTTAATGTTTTCATGGAGTGATTAGGAAAAGTATCTTAAAAGGTTTCTTATAGAAGTGATGATGAAAATAAGGTTAGGAAACACTGCTGTGTTCTATGAGGATGCACTGAAGCTATTAGTTCTTGACATAACTATCATACTTCCCAATTAAAATACACTAAAATTTAATCAATTTCTAACTCATTTTAAGAGCTTTTCTTCAAGGAATTGTACCAATATTAAAAATAAACAAAGATGTACCATGTGGGACATTGACTCCATCTACAGAAAGGCTAAGTAAGGAAGTAGAAATCAAAGATCAAGATCATTAAAATTTAGAAGTTATCTAAAGCAAGAAAATCTAGCATCCCACAAACTTGGCATATCAGTTTCTCTCAGTAGATAAGAAACAGCAGGTAGTTTGTTAAGGAATGTAGAAGGCAGAGGAAGATGTGGCAAGAAAGAATACTGGGGGAGGGACACACACTGGGTGCCACAGATGCACTGATGGCATCAACCATGCACAACCCTGTGCAAGTCTGTGGGACCCCCCCAAGAGCAAGAGAAAGCCTGCCACATTCAACAGGCCTCTGAGGAACAACAGAAGGTAACAATAGGTCGCAAGGTCCACCGAGATTCCTCCCTCCCTCCCTTCCTTTTGTTCTTATTTTAAGTCTAGACTAGAACGGCACATTCATTACATTGTGCTTCCCTCCAAATGAAAGGCAGTGAAATTGTTAAGCCTCAAAAGCCTTGCTTTGTCACTGGAGTAAGCTTATTTTGCTCCCTCTAGTGACAGCATGAACTACCCAAGAGCAAGAAATCTGTCTTCCTCCTCTGTGGATCCCACTCTGATGGTGCTCAAATAGGTGTCCACCAGAGGTGATACACACTGCTTAGCATTAGACCACTTCTGCTGTGGCCTTTACCACAGAATCTGGTGACAGTCTATATAAAGCAAGAGCATAGTGGGCATTTTGGATACCTTTGGCAACCCAATATGGAGTCACTGTCAACCATGGCAGTTATGTCAAGTGCTATGTCAAGAATGAAATAATGGCGTTTAACAGAAATGTCCTTAGAAGAGGCCCAGAATCCAAAACCACATGTCTGGATACTTGGATAAGGACTCCATCTGGACACAGATATGGGTGGGACCTCCACCCCTTGGGGGGCCATAAGAACTCAAGGGTGCCGACCAATCAATGTTCAAGCTTAGCTGCACCATGGGTCATGCCTGGGGCCCTGCTGGACTTCCACTCCACTGTACACATGTGGCCACTGCAGCCTCTTGGCTTGATACTGACTCGCACCTCTACACCTGCTTGATGCCATCAGTGACTGGTCCTTCATGCCAGAAGCTCACTTTGCTCACTCCTATCATGCAAGCTCCTCTCTCTGTGTTATCACCTGCATGTGATTCCACTGGATTATTGGGGTGGTCTCCCCTAATAAACCTGGCATTGTGGAAAGACACAAACATGTGATTGACTCCTTTTTGGCGGTGCTCCCTTGCTGACAACACAGGCAGAGGCTAGGTTTTTACTGGCTGTTCTAGGCAAGCCTGGATTTTTTATGTAGCTTTTATACTCCCACCTCTAGAAACACAGTGCAAGACAAAGGGTACCCAATAAAATCTGCTGGCTGGCTCCTGGTGTCCCAACAGAATTCAGGTGCCTGTCCTCCAAGGTGCACACCACAATTATCTATCACACACATTTTGGTCATAAGACTAAAAGAAAGTCAAGATCCATCCATCCTTTAAGGTCCAGATCAAACCAGCTTAGACACCGATGTTTGAAATTGTTGATAGTTTCAAAGACTCAATTAACTAAGAATCAAAGATCTGGGTTCGATCCCTGAACTCTAACTAGTAATGTACTCCTAAACATTAATATTCAGGAGCTGCCAGTGTGTCTGATCTAGAATTCCTGACTTGTAGATATGAGGGAGCAGTTTCTTACCATTAAAGTAAGGGTTTTCAAACTCAATGGAGGATTAGCACACCCTAGAGAGCCTGTTCCAACCCAGACTGCTGGGCTTCAACCCAGAATTTCCACTATAGGAGTCTGGGATGAAACCTGAGACTCTGCATTTCTAACAAGTTCTTGGGTGCTACCACTGGTCCATAGACAAGACTGTGAGAATCTGCTACTTTAACCCCATCCTATGCCCAAAGGCCTGCTGGAGAAAAGACTACTGCAGCAGCCAGAAGAGTAGCTTTGAGCAGCAGTTCCCCCACTCAGCAGTGATGAGCTACAACGAGACATCACCCCAGATAGCACCATCTCACCTCCGATTGACGTAAACACCAATATTAGGTTAGCTGCTGTTTTCTCTGCACCACCCCAGAAATGTCTCACCCTAATTTACCTGAAGAGATAACAAACACAAGTAAGAGCACTGCAACTACAGAGCAAGACATGGGTATAAGGTAAACTGTCACATAGATGATCTAGCCTAAGCTTATTTGTTTATCAAAATGCATGCTTTTTTTATAGTTTTGATTTGGGAACCATGTAAATGATTTATACATTCAAGAATTAAATCAGGAGAAAAAGCAAACCCTATAGTTGAATTAATACAGTAAATGAATTTAGCTACATACAAAACTAATAAACCTTACAGAGAAAAGAATTATTTCAAGTAACTTCTGAACACAGCACTCTGACTGTGCTTAATAGACATAACATAAAGACAATATGAACTTCAGAGAAATCTTAAACTTAAACTTCACTCCACTGTTAACTCTTACTGTTAAGTAGTAGTTATTAAAATTCTGAAATTGTTTATATTTATTTAAAGATAAAACAAATAAACGCATTTTACTTTATCATGAATCAAATTTTTTCAGTCTAGGAGGAAAAAGAAATATAAAATACATAAGATTTTAAAAATTGAGGAAAAACTCTTAATTTTTGAAATATATATTTCCATATTGTCTAATGAAAAGACCTAGATGTGGTAACACCTCAGCAGCAATGAGTACACTTAGCATTCAAACTTGGTTTCTAAATATATTTCCCATTAAAAGGAACTAAGGCACCTCAGAGGAAGTAATTCCACATTCTTGCAGATGAGCTTCAACTATATACTTGTGCCAGAAGACAAAAAGTAATGTCAAAACTAATGTCAAAGGGCTACAAGAAGCCAGTCTTAGGAGAGTGTCCATGGCCAAATTTGGCACCACTTGATTAAGTAATCATAATCATAGCAGCTTTAATTGATAGAAACATGTTGAATAAGTAAAACTGACCATGTCTTGAGCAGTATCTAGAAAAAGAGAAGATGAGAAGACAAGAAACGGTGGGAGTAAGAAAGGAAACTCTTCTTTATAGACTGATATGATATAGAAGACAGAATCTGAAAACCATCATTTCTCAATATTAACTCGGGTAAATGAATGTCAAAGGCATTAGTTCAAAAGTTGTGACTGAACAGAATACTCACTTGGTGTCATGGTATCAGCCTGGAGATTATTTACTAAGTACAAATCCAATATTCAACTTTACAGTGGAGATATCTAGCAGTCACCTCTCCAATTGAATTATCAAACTTGACTTCACCATTAGTGAGACAACCAGAATAAATATGCACCTAAAGTGATGTAATATGAAATATCTAATACCACCAATGAGATGTTCCTGCCCAAAAATATTTAATCTGAGTCTCTCAACCTAATTTCCAGGTTATAGGAAATACAGGCAGGAGGAACAAGCTGAAACACAACATAAGGGAACTATCAGACAAATCCAGAATATGGAATATTTTATGAAATAATTGGCTGGACTCTTCTAAAAGTCAATTTCTTAAAAAAAAAAAAGAAGGGGCAAAGAGGTGGGCACAGAAGATCTAAATTAAAATCAAGTTAATAGCTAAGATATGTAATGTATAAATCTTAATTGGACTGTGACTTTAAAAATGGTTACAAAAACAACCATAACATAACTGAGGATAGATGAATAAACATTAGATGAACTCTGGAATTATTCTCTTAGGCGGTGTTATGATTATATAGAAGACTGTCTTTATTTTAAGAGAAGCATGTTCAAGTATTTCTAAGTGAAGGCCTATGGTGGTGCCACAATATACATACAAAACATTAATGACTGTTGAATCTAAGCAAAGGGTAGAAAGTATTAATTATTTCAACAGTTCTGTAATTAAGAACATTTTCATAACAAAAAGTTTGGGGGAAATTATTAAAATGAAAACATAAAATTTAATTCTCAGAGACAAACCTTATTCAAAGAGTGTACGGACCTCAAGTTCAGAATTACTCATCTAGCTAATTCATCTTTTTCCCTTCCAGAGTGTTACCTCAAAAATAACAGGAGACCCTAAAACTTCAAGAAATAAACTATCAGTCCCTGATGTGTACCAGTAATAACACAAGTTGACATTAAGACACGAGGATTGAAATGAAGGAATTACCAAGATTCAAACAACCAATTCAAGTATCCCACAAAATGCAGTACATACAAATGAATGCACTCTCAAGCTGGGAAAACCTTGTGGTTGGATGAATGCCAATTTCCAGTGGCCTGCTTCCAGGCAGGCACAGAGCAATGGTGCAGCCTCATTTGTTATAAATCCTTAAGCTTGTAAAACCAATCATTTGTCTTATTTTGTTTTGTGCATGAACTTTAATTATGATATTGTACTATAGTTATACTGCTAGGGAAAACTGGGTACAGGGCACATGGGACCTCCCTATATACTTTTCTGCAAATTCCTGTTACTCTATAATTATTTCAAAAATAAAACAACATATTATAGCTCACATAACCTGGTCTTTTCCAGTTTGAATATATCATTAACCTACTCTTTAAACCCTTCCCACAATCAATCAGATAAATGACATGCTTTCTTTAAAAAGAGTCCTTTGAGATCCTAAAGATAATCAATTCTTAAAATGATTAAAATCTGAGAAGAAATAGAAAAGAGATTTTTACATCTCTTCCAGACCCCTTAGTTTCCTATACAGTCCCTACCACCTCACCCCAGGTGAAATGTGAATTCTCCACTATAATAGGCTTCCAGGTCATGTGAGTGAGTAAAGCAGGTGCGGTGGACTCAGCAGAGGCCCTAGTGCACACCAGTTCAGGACTGCCAGAGCTGACAGCTGAAAGGACAGCAGCCACACGCTTCCCTTCCCACATGCTTTTTCTCTGGCCTTCTGAGCCTGAGCAGTTATGAGTAGACTGGTAGGTGCCTCTTGATTTCACCTCAGGAACAGGCTCAAGAATCAGAACAAGTCTGTGATTTTTATCAAAATAAGCATTCATATATTTTTGCTTCTGAGACAAAACTGAGAAGTCAAAAACCATGCAGAATCCTGGTCTCATCAAGAGAACCCTCTCCAACAGTACCTTCTGCTGGAGTGGAAACTGGAAATACCAGTTGCAAATTCTCTCTCATGCGGGCTTGCTCCCAGGTCCTACCCAGGCCAATGCCTACACCTTTACAACAGCTTCTGAGAGGCCCTGGATATGGGAACATTGGCAAAGTCTTTGGCCAGTCAACCAAGCAATGTGTTTCCTGGGGTGCTGGCTGCATGTCCTCTGTGCACACTGTACCCTATGCTCTAGCACAGAGGTCACTGCACAGAAAAGCACACAGTAAATGTTACTGAGAAGCCAAGGTGGTAAGGAGTTGATTGAGTTTGCATTTGTTCTGAATACTCACCATCTGGTTTTCATTTCATCTGAATACATGGGTTTTGCATAATTATTTTTAAAGGAGCCCTGAAAATGCATTTTTCCAACATTGCCTGATTTTTCAGGCAAGGAAATACCTTTTGTATACAACTCTATAAAAGTAGAATACAAAAGCATGTGTTACACACAGCTGTCCATGCATTTTATAGCTGTGCTCGAGTTGAGTGAAAGGAAATACATGAAAGCACCAATAATGGGTATTGTAAGGTGGTAAAAGTGTAAGAATTTAGCTTTTTAAAAATGCTTTCTTATGTTTTACACTTGTGAAAAAAGTGATCATTTATTACACTTACAATCAGAGCCAGGTTTAGAAGAAAAGGCCCTCTACAGAGAAGACAAGCCCCATTTAGAGTTCACTTGAGATGGGAAAAGGAACATGGCCAGGCTAGTACAGCAGCAAAGTCAGCCAGGGGAGCATGGGCTGAAGTGACGAGAGAAACTCAACTCTCAGGACTTCCAATGCTTCATAAAATTCCAGAAAATTACCGTTACAATGGCACCCATACATCCGCCAGTAACCAGTCAGGAAGTGTGCTCACAGATGACAAAGAACACGGGTTCCAGCACTGAATTCCCCATTCAGAACCAGCAACATGCACAACAGGAGCTTGGTAGGAAGGAGCCACTGATCATTCCATTCACAGAGAGCATTTCATAAATGACTCAACTTCTGTGTTTAAATCACAGTAACTTAGAACTTGCTGCTCTTTCACCACTCTTTAAAATAATCTTAAAAATATTTAAATGGAAAGCACCCAATTCCCCACTGAGTTGTACACTATAACACAACACAATAGTCCATAGTAGTTTTTTTTATTATTATTTATTGATTTTTAGAGAGAGAGAAAGCAAGGGAGGGAGGGGGGAGAAAGAGAGAGAGACAAAGAGAGAGAAACACTGATTTGTTGTTCCACTTAATTTATACATTCATTGGTTGATCCTTGAATGTGCCCTGACCTGGGATCGAACGTGCAACCATGACATACTGGAACTATGTTGTAACCAACTAAGTAAGGTACCCGGCCACAGCCCATTTAAGACTATGTTACAAGAATCTTCTGCCAGTCAACCAAGCGATGTTACTTTTTCATTATAAAGTCTCCATATCCTCTTTGGCAGAGAAAAGAGAGTAGTCACCTTATAAAATGTCACACCATTAAATACCTGTATAAAGCTCTACCTGTGTTGTCCTGTGGTCCAGAGGCAACAATATTTTCTAACTTGTACTAGGAAATATGCATACTGGAGCTGAGCACATTATTAGAGACCAAGGGGAGAACAAGGCAGTGGAGGAGACCTCTCTAAATTATTCAACTATACATATGAGATTAACTCAGCCATTACCTTCCATGACAAACCCCAGATTTGGGGAGATTATGGTTTAATTTAAAGATATCCCAAATACCCAAAGTTGCTGGTTAACTCTTCTCTAGAATATGTTATATAAGATAGTAAACCTTATTCATAATTAAGCAAATTAGAAGCAATCATGAGTGTAAAGTAAAATTTATGATGAAAATACAGTTGACCCTTGAACAACATGGGAGTTAGGAGCATCAACCACTGAAAATCACTTATAACTCTGACTCCCCAAATCTTAACTACTAATTGCTTATTGTTGACCAGAAGCCTTACCAATAACAAAGAGTTGATTAACATATATTTTGTATATTATATGTACTATACACTGTATTCTTACAATTAAGCTACAGAAAAGATTAAGAAAATACTTTTACAATATTTATTGAAAAAATCTGCATATTAAGTGAAACTGCATAGTTCCAAACCCACATTGTTCACTTGTTAACTGTAATTTAAAATAGGATGGATTTAGTGCACTATAATTTATGGCTATTTATTAAAAATGAAAACCAGACACATATACACATGCACACACAAAGGAAAATAGATACTGTATTTTACCATGTATAATGCTTTTTGCCCGAATTTTTGAGGGAAAAATATGATGCACATTATACATCAGTACAAGATTATATACCATGGGTATAATGATCCTGTGTATAATGCACACAAAAATGTGGATGCACATTATATATGGCAAAATATGGTACTTCTTGTCTGAGTTAATTTCTCCTCTCTCCCAAAAGCTACATAGGAAATCCTCATGTGACCATTTTTTGCTACTAAATTTTGCCAATAATCCGCTCAGCATTCTTGCAGATGTTTCTGTTCTCAAACTTCTGGGAACTTGGCTGGATCTGTTTTCTTTCTCCATGTTAAAAATAAAAAGAAATGGTCCAAATGTGGTCTAATCCCTAGAGAAACTTTTCCCTACCCCACAACCCTCAACCTCCCTATTTATGTGACCTCCATGATCCTTTTCCAAATCTCTTCTTTTCCAGGAGAGATGATGTTTCCAATTATGGTCCATTATGTTGCCAAGGATGACATCACTCAGATGTGGTGTTTTGTTTGTTTTGTTTTTTTTTAAGAGAAAATGCTACTGATTGTTACTTACTTAGGGACCATCTGCAACAATTTAAGTCAATTATTGTGCTGGACCTTATGAACCATGTCACAGGAGGGCAATTTGTTCAAGATTGGTTCTCCAAACAGAGCTATACCCTTACCTGGGACTAGAGGGAAATGGGGAGGTCAGGCAGGTGTCCTTGTCTTTATCTAATAATTTCTTAATTTTTAAAAAAGATTTTATTTATTTTATTTTTAGAGAGAGGGGAAAGGAAGAAGAAAGAGAGGAAGAGAAACATAAATGTGTGGTTGCCTCTTGCATGTGCCCTACTGGGGACCTGGCCTGAAATCTAGGCATGTTCCGTTAGCATATGCCCTGACTGGGAATTGAACCAGCAACCCTTTGGTTCACAGACCAGTGCTCAATCTACTGAACTACACCAGCCAGGGTTGATTCTTTAAATACATTTGTTATCCCATTTTACCTCAGTAACGTCCATGACTTTGATGGCTGCCAGCTGGCCTGTTTTAACATGTCGACCCTGAAAAAGAGAAAAGAAAGATAACTGGCACCACTGTTTTGCACAATCACTAGAACAGAATGGTTGAAGCTTCAATAATTTCTTCTGTATTGCCCCCTCCCCTCAAATTATGATGCAATAGCCTGTGCTTTTCAACAGAACAAGATGGTTGGTAATACCAATGAACTACACTTGATAAACAAAACATTTAGAACAAATGAGTTTTGATAAATTTCCCCTTTCTTTCCAGGGTTGAATTTACCTATCATTACCTCTCAACCCAAGCAACTTAAAGGTTTTCTTCTACACCTCATGTTGAACATTCTTTCTTTCCTAATATTCCACATGAAGGAAATGACAACCCCCCCCGCCCCCCACACAAAGCACCTCTAGTTGTCTGCTGTCAAAATGATTAATAGTCATTTTTCCCTAGCAGGGTTCCCAATACCCATTACTTGATTTTACAAGAATTATACTGAGAGTCTTTTTTGAAGCCTCCCTATAGTTCCAACATAGAAAGTTTGGAAAATAACTACCCAGAATAAAGGAATGTACAAAAAGATTGTGCAGGGGGGAGGGAGGGGAGAAAGAGAGACGGGGGAGTAAGAGAGGGAGAGATGATGAAGGGTGGGTATGCAAGTTAAGGTTTTTTAACAGCTATATTTTAATTCCTGACCTAGAACCTAAAAATTTGTTATTCACATATATCACTAGATATTTCAAATTTGATGTCCTTCTCCCCTCACTAGATGTGACTTATTGGATCTAATTACTGTCAGTCTGGCTCCTTTCCATCCACTCTTTATCATGAAGGCTCTGCTAGTCACTTCCCAGCTGAGTTGTTAACAAAGAGCTACCCAGATATCCTGAGCACTATTTATTTAAGGACTATGAAAAATGGTCCTTCTGCAACAAATGTAAAACAGAAATAACTCCTCCATGTTTTCCCTGAGCCTGTTTCTATTGTAGTCCCATAGTAGAACATTATGAACTTTAGAATTTAAAACCTAAGGAACAAAGGAACAGCCTTCCCTTTTTCTCTGGGAAGTTTGCACAGGAACTCAAGTTCTAAAACTCAGGTTCCAACTCAGTCCAAAAAACAACCCTGTGAAAATGACACTCTATTAAAATTACATTTCTAGCCCTGACTGGTATGGCTCACTGGGTTGGGTGTTGTTCCACAAACTGAAAATCACCAGTTTGATTCCCAGTCAGGGCACATGCCTGGATTGTGGGCCAGGTCCCCGATTCAGTTCAGGGTGTGAAAGAGGTAACTGATCAATGTTTCTCTCGCACATTGATGTTCCCCTCCCTCCCTCCCTTTAAAAAATTAACATGGTCTGGCTGCTGTGGCTCAGTGGATTGAGTACCAGCCTGCAAACCAAAGGGTCACTGGTTCAATTCCCAGTCAAGGCACATGCCTGGGCTGTAGGCCAGATCCCCAATAAGGGGCATGCAAGAGGCAACCACACATTGATGTTTCTCTCCCTCTCTTTCTCTCTCCCTTGTCCTCTCTCTAAAAATAAATAAAATCTTTAAAAAAATTAACAAATAAAATGTTTAAAAAAGAAAATGAAGTCTCCATTACATGTGGCCATGATGGGATGGAGTCCAGCAATGGCCCAACAGTTTGGAAGCAGGATATGTGTTCCTGTGCAACAGGAACCCAGGACAAACACAATCCACAGGCCAGGCACCTCATTCCAGATTTCACCTACCTGTAGACATTGCCAACCCCACCCTCCCCATGAGCTACTTTTCTAAGTCACCGCAGTGCTACCACGTGATTGTGGGTACCATCTGTAGTTCAGGCCATCTGGAAGTCCTGCCTCTGAGGCAGGCAGGGAGAAGGGGCATGGTCCATGTAGCAGGGAACTCTGCCTTCTTGCCCTTCCAGCCATTACTCTACAGGTGTGCTTTCCCAGTCAGCCTAGCCTCAACAGCCCAGAAGTGACACCTCACCTGCCACTTCAGAGTACCCCATCATCACACCCTGTCTACCATCCCCACGTAGCCTGGGAGAATAGTCTGGCATTCACAGTTGGTTCACCCATGGTCCTGAAAGAAAATGCTGTCCTGTCTATATACTGCACTAATAATAAGGAAGCCATTTGACATCCACAGACACTATATCTCAAAGGCCTGCACAGTGAAGTCCAATTCTGTGCCAGAAAGGTCATAATTTATAAAGGTTATATGTGTTCCCATATCTTTTACTACCTGTCTATCCAAAATTGCTCATTTAAAATGTCTACCTATTCCCAGCCAGGGTACATTCCTGGGTTGCAGGCCATAACTCCCAGCAACCGCACATTGATATCTCTCTCTCTCTCTCTCTCTCTCTCTCTCTCTCTCTCTCCCCCCGCATCCCTCCCTCCCTTCTCTCCCTAAAAATAAATAAATAAAAATCTTAAAAAAAAAAATAAAATGTCTACCTATATATGTTATAGGCTCTGTAACCTCAGCCTTTTTTTGGGGGGGGGGGGGGGGACTTTGTAACTACAGCAGTATCCTATGCATCACTACAAAGAACACTAAGCTTTATTTTGTGTCCTGGGCATGGGCTGGACCCTGCAGCTGCAGGGCAGGAGTCCAGAGCACAGGTTAGCCAGACTGAGTCTGCCCCCCATCTCCTCCACACAGAGCCTGAGACCAGGGCACAGTACAGCTCAGTTTACCTCTGGCTTCTTCCTGTCAAAGAGGGAAGGAAGAGTGGTGCCCACTTCACAGGTTTATTGTTGAGAACAGTGAGCTCATGGCACATGATCAAATCCAACCCTGGTAATAAATTATGACTGAACCTTGTTTTTCTCAACTGATGACAGAAATGAATTTATTAGCACAGTATCAAGCAACTCCCATAAGTACCTAAAACTGGCACTGCAATCATGAAACCAAATCATGATCTCCTTGAATCCAAGAAGTATAGAACTTAAGGAGAGAATACTGAGTAATCTCCCAGTACCTTCCATGTAAGAAACACAAAGACGATGTCCTTAGCACCCAGTCAGCCCTCAAATATGCAAACATGTACCTGTTACTCTTCGTGCAGTGGGCACTACCCATCTGTCCAAACTTACAGACTCATAGAATGTACACTAAGAGGCCCTGGCCAGGTAGCTCATTCATTAAGTGCGTCATCCCAATTCACCAAGGTTGCAGATTCAATATCCACACATACAGGGCACATACAACAATGAACCAATGAATGCATAAATATGTGGAACAACAAGCTGATGTTTTTCCCCCTCTCTCTCCTCCTCCCTTTGTCTCTCTCTCTCTCCCTCTCTATAAAATCAATAATTAAAAAAAAATTTAAGAAAAGAATATACACCAACAGTGAACCCTAATGTAAACTACAGACTTTGAGTGACGATGATGTAGCAATGCATGTTCATCAATGTCAACAAAGGTACCACTCTGGTAGCAGATTATATATATATATATATATATATATACATACATACATATATATATATATATATACACATGGAAATGGGGATATATGGGAAATCTCTGTACTTTCTTCTCAATTTTGCTGTGAAACCTAAAACTGGTCTAAAAACTAAAGCTTTTTAAATATTTTTAAAATTCCAACCCACTTCCTCTTATATTTCCTTATTTTTAAGAGCAAATAAGAACCTACATAACCATGTCATAAATGGTATGAGCTCAGCAGTCAATCCACTGACCACTCTAAGGTTCTCTACACTTAACTCACCCCAAAACAAAGACTGGCTTCACTGGTTCTGCACTGCAAACCCCCAAAAGAAAGGCCCCACTTGTGAGTGTTCTTTTCCAGGAAACACCTGCAAAAAATCCAAAATCAGCCAAAGGAGAAGGCATATTACCTGGACACCACTTCATGAGATGTCTGAGACAAGGAACCACATAATTAACTTGGGAGACAGATCAGAGAACTTCAAAAGACATTTCAGTCTTCTAAACACCTCCTTACAACAGAGCAGGCATTGTAACATGACCCCAAGGAAACATACTTTTCAAGTGCTGTTTTCATTATACATACTCCTCCAGAGCCCAAAACAAGTGTGAGAGGTGAGCAGGCTTGTATTTTTGCACATTTTATCCTTGGAACTACTATTTCTTATTATAATTAGCATCTGTTTATTTACCTCTTCCTGCCTTGTATCATCAGGGCTATGGATGAGAGGACAGAGAGCACACAGGAATATATAAGTGTGATGAGATCTGCCAAGACTTGCAATTTAATGAAAAGACTGTTTTTATTCCCTGAAGTTTAAAATTAAAGGCTTCAACATAGAATTAGCCTTTCTTAGGTCAGAGCTACCTTATCTAGAACACTCCATTTAAGGAGAATAGCAGAGAATGTGTACACTTAAGTTCTACCAAGAACGGAACAGTCAAAATGGCATGGTAAGACTTCAAGTGCCCACCCCTCAATAAGTGAGTCATTCTGCAGAGCAGACTTAGCAGACAGTTGAAAGTGAAATAATTTGTGTACCACATCATTTTACTTTAAGAAACCAATCTGGATGGAAATCTTTCTCAACCCTAAAATCCTGAGTATAGTAAAGATGCTTTTCTTACTGGCTCAGGGAAATCATTATGAATATCAATTACTATCCTGTCCTTGCAATTTAAGTGACTGCCTTGAGGAACATTACATCAGGCAGTAATAGTCTGAGTCCTACAAAAAAAAGAGCCCAGTCTTCTGGGTCCTGCATACTTGTCCTGTCATTTTCAGGACAGAACAGATGGGGGAGGGAAGAGGCGGGACAGGCCAGACAGCAAGTTAAGTTCCAGTTAGGTGAGCTATCACTCTTGTAAAAAGTAAGTTGAGGTTTACAAGTAGAGACAACATGGATGAACATAAATGATGTGGTTATGCACGGGAAGAAATACTGCCATGAAAGTTCATGAGAACTGTAGTTCCTTCAGAGGGGGTGGAGCAGGCAGGGGATTTGGATGAGCAGCGGGTCAAGTGGGAAGAGAAGATAGTTGCCTTTTAAAGATACCTGGTGAAGCTGCATGATAAAAAAAACTGTGCCCCTTCCAAAGCAGGCAGTAGCCTGAGGTGTGCACAATTGTGAGCCAGTGTCTGGAAGACAGTACCCAGTGTGAGGAACTGCATTTTAAAAGGACGAGTGGAAAATTAAAAAGTACCAACAATAAAGGGCCCTGAAAATACCACAAAGGACAAAAATTAGTATATCCATTTTCACATTCATAGTAAAAGAAAAAGCACTGGCAAGTCTTCATGCCAAAGCATCTATAACAATGGAGATTTCAGATTCTATCACTAACATTTAATAAACATTTGCAACTGCTTTCTCCTCTACCTACTTGAAAAACCCTACTGACTTCAGATTCAGCAATTTTAGTTTAAAATAACAGCAGAACATTAAGTAGCATGAAAAACTCCAAGTCCCTTCTATAGTCAAGTATGTGTATTAAAGTCATTTTTTTTTTACCTTAGCCACTGTGTTGATAAAGCTTACTACACTCAACAGCTAAGCAATTAGCCAAACTGGTAATGGCAGATCTGGAATTCAATCACATGACTGTCAAGATACATTAAAATACTATACTCCTCAAGGTCATTTAATTCAGCATTGGACAAAAGTTAAGTGACTGATGGAGATACAACTGATAAAATATACATTCCTAAATTAAAAAAATCTTTTAAAAAATACACATTCCCTACTTAAGAGCTCTCACACAGCAAGACCTGCACATAAAGCACATGCTACTTCACATTTGTTCACTGTCTGAAGCTACTAAAAATAGTGAATTTATCTTCCTCTATTTTTCTGTATTATCAATTTTTTATGATTAAAAATAAGAAACTATATCTTTATTAGTTCATTTCACATGTTAAAATGATTAAATATTTACTAGAATATAATTCTCAATCTGAATTCTCTGACATTCCCTTAGAAACATGTAGAATGATCACAAGTCCCTACTCCAAAGCAAAGAATCCTGTCTTTTTTTTTAACATATATATAGTTTTAGCTTTTGAGTTTCTCAAATGAGAAAGTAAGAAAAAAATCAGGGAAGGGAGCTGGGCCTCATGACTGACCCACTGGGGAACCCAATGTTATAGCACAACATAACCAAAAAGGGCTAAATGACACTGACTGCTGTGAAGCTGGAGACACACAGCCCTGCCTCCACAGGACTCTAGGGGGCATCATATAGAAAACAATGAATTTTAATAAAAAGCTTCATTAACCATTTAACGTGAACAAAAGATGGAACAGAATTCTGTAGGTTCCCATTTCCCTTCTCCCATCACTAATCCCCTCAGCCCCAAGAAGTTTCCCTATGTGTCTCCCCTGTGACTGCATAGTACACTCAATTTTTAGAATTATACCTATGGTGTAATTTCAATATTAAAATATCACTTCAAGCATCACTAAGGCACTCAAATTGAATTCTTCTCCTTGGCTCAGAGGAAAAAAGTTGAAAGTTTCAGACACAAATCAAAAGGCAAAAGATTAAGCAATGCAAGGGATTCTGGTTCCATTCTGATCCACCCACAGTCAACTTTTACTCATCACCAACCCAACCTTCAATTAAGGTTTTCAAATTGTTCCTTACTTTTTCACAGTATTTCAGGAAGCTGACTCTAAAATAATACTGCCCTTGAACATGGATATACTCAGAATCTACATAAAGTCAAACTATAAGCAGCTTTGTGTCTCCCTAAACCTAACTGCTGCTGAGTCCTCAGCACTAGCATGGGTTCGAGGCATAATTCCTCCTCGGAATGTGGTCTCTGAGGGCAATCCTCAATTAACACTGTTAAGAAATTCTGTGACTTTAAGCAAAACGACATATAACAAAACAAGTTTTAGCACAGGCTAATTGATATAAACAAGAGTTAATAGATGTTCCTAGAACATCACATTAATGTTATAACAAAACAATGATATTCAAGGAAATGCTGTGTTTTCCTTCTAGTTCCCAAAGTCTATATACGACTCTGCATTTGCCTGTGTTAAATGTTCACAAGCAAGATATTTCATTCATTACTCATAATTCCTCTACTCCTCCTAAACCAACAAGAAGGAGTAAAGGTGAAAACTAACCTTTAGTTTCCCTTTGAGATCCCACCTGATAGTATCTATCACAGAATAATGCATCCATACCTCTAACTCAAGTTTTCAAAGTCATAGCATCTTCATGCAAACTCACACCAAGTTCAACAAAATTTAATTTGGTTAAATGAAAATAAATCACTGGTGTCTTAAGAGATATTTCCACAGAAAATATTATGAGGTCTAGTCTCAGCATTTGAAAACAAAAAAATTCTCAAAGCATCTTTTGTTAAAAACAATGATCTATTACAAAGGACCGTATTATTAAAACAGATGATGTTTCCTCTACGTTATACACCATTTCTTTCTGAGCTGGGCACGTCCATTCTAGCTTTCTAAGAATAAGAATCATAATCAAAGACTGTAAAGAAGTAAATAAAGTAAGGAACAGGTTTATAACTTTACCAGGCTTCAGTAAACCCAGTGGGTCATAGATTCACTGTTCTGCCCACTCCTAGCAGAAGGTCACGTAAAGACCACATACATAAATAAGTGACCAGTCAAAGTGGAGTGGGGGCCACATGAAGCTTCTCTCTATTTTTCTCCTCTCCCTTCCTCCTCCTTCCTAATAATAAATCTCCCCTCCACCCAATAAAGGAGAGGATAATAAAGACACACCCACTGTGTGTTCATTATTTCAACAAGTATTTTTAATAGACATTTATTTATTTTTCTGTCTGGCACATATAAGTATACAAGTACTTTAACACATAATACAGGAAGTTCTTGCAACAACCTCATAAAGAAAAGCATACCCACTTTATAGAAAGGAAATGGTAGTTCCATGAGTTTAGAAAACTAGCTCAAGGTCACACAGCTAGTAAGAAAGAGAGAGATGGAATTCTCACTAAGGGATCAGCAGATTTCCTCATAGGCCACAGCAATTTAATGTTAAGGTCTGCATTCCAGAATCTGCTCACATCCCACTCAGTAATTGATAGCAGCAGTTGGGTGGAAGTGAGGACATAAAAGCTGATGAGAAACAAGCATCTGGTCATCAGGGTTGCTAGATCCCTTCATACAAGTATACCCACTTTCCTGCCTAAACCCTAGGGCACAGGGATGCTGCCAGTGGGCTGCTTTATGAAAGCCCTCTCCTCTCTACTCTTCCTAACCCTACCTCTACTTTTTAGTCAACCTGACTGGTTCCAGAGCCTCAGGTGTTGAAACCAAGGTACCCTGAGAAATCTGGGAGTTGCCAAGTAATCACCCCAAAATGCTGTTGCTACCCCCACAGATACTACTATCCAGGGCCCACCCTGCAGAACTCCTGAGAATGTTATTAGGGTCTAGGCAAAGTCTGAGGCTATCAGTATGAAAGGGCAAGACTCAGAAAATGATGCAAGGGAGAGAGAACTAAGATTTCATAACTGCCTAGGGAATCAGAAGCCAATATGGAATAAAGGAACTTGAGCTCTCACAAATCTGTGCAATTGCCTAATTAACTGTAGCTTTTAAGATCCTTAACTGAGAATGGGAGGAGAAATGCCCAGCACCAATCTTTCTTCCCAGGGATATAAACCTCTGCTTTGTGGCTTAGCCCAAATCCACCTGTTCCCTTTCCTCAATCCCCTGATGAGACAACATCTGAAAATGGACCTGCTGCTCCAGGAAGCTACTCTTCAGCCTATAGCCACAGGCATTCAGAATTACACTACGGAACTAGCTAAAAAGACAGCAGTAAATGGAAACTCTTCAAGCCACAAATGCACCAAAATTTGCCTTCTTAAGATAAATTCAGGATATTAAAAGTGAAAAAAAATGGTGTTTATATGAGTAAATTGCTCACTCTTCCACTAAGCAGGTTTATGACCTTCAATGAGTCACTTAACTTCTCAAGACCTTGGCTACCTCACTATAAAATGTCCTGGCTCTGAGGTCTGCCCCTAAAGCCAGCATTTTGATTTACCAGGTACTGATATAAAAGGGACAAAGGTATAAGTCTGTGCCCTTATTTGAAGAGGGGTACACAAGCAATAAACAAGTGAATACATTTGCTTTTGTTAGAAATACTTTCTGACTTTTTTTTTTTATAGCTACAGGGAAAACCTGGCAGAAAAGGCAGTGCTGGGAAGGGGAGGTTGCTATTTTATACTAGGTGGTCAGAGAGGCCTCTCTGATACCCTGTCATTTGGACAGAGAGCAAGGGAGGTGATGAATGGTTTGCCTTGCAGGACCTTGTGAGCCTGAATTAACCTGCACAGAAATATTCACAGGCACTGCAGGGCAGGCTGCATGCCCCCACCACCTTGGCCAGGGCATTATCTTCTGAGGCTTGTAGGCAACAAGGTGGTTCTAGGAAAGCTGCAGCAATGGTGACATGCTCCGCTCCCTCAGGTCAGCAGCAAACAGTGTCCCAAGGATGTCCCTCTGTAGTGTACCTCTGAAAAAAGGACCTCGCAGCACACATCACATTAGGAACTGTTCTCTGGACCAGCCAAGCCAGTGCCAACACTGACTTATTTCCTTGTGCAAAGTAAAAACTTGGGTTATAGAGAGGACTGCAGAAGCAAAACCAGAGGCACTGGTTAAAAATGTCTCCAGATTTCTCCATTTATCATCTGACTACACAGCTTCTCTTCATCAGAGCTCATCCTCAATGATGAGTTCTGAGGTCTTTACTGGCAGAGCCCAGCTGGGATTGTCTAACCAAGCACTGAAAACAATCTCCTTTTTTTCTATAAGGACAATAGTCAGAGAGAAAACAAATAGTTTTCATTGAAAAATAAATCCCTAAATATATGGTGCATATCACTGAGTATTATTTTTTGATGTGTAGCTACCTGGGCTGTGAGGTTACAAAATTCAAAGACTGACTAGCTAACAAGAGCCTATGACTAGAGCCATACTGAAAATAGCCTCTGCACTTTGTCTTGTTATGGTTGCACTTCTACCATGTCAGGCTACCCTGGCATCTCACTAAGGCAATTCTTGCAGTTCTATGGCCAGAAACCACTCTCTAAATTGCTAATAAAAACCAAAGTTCCTTTCCCTGATAATTCACGGACTAAACAGGACATTGCATTTCCTATGGTGGAGAGAGAGAGAGTGTGTGTGTGTGTGTGTGTGTGTGTGTGTGGTGGGGGGAGGGGGAGGGTGGTTCTCTTTTTTAATGGAACATTCCAAAAAGTAGGAGGGTGCAAAATTTCTAAAACCCAGATTTTTAGTTTCTCTTGGAAAACAGATTTGTTAAAGCCAGGTCCGTAGGCCCGTAGGCCCAAGCTCTGTCTAGAGCTGACCTGAGCAGAGGCTGCCAGGGCTGGCAAAAACTCTTGAGTAATCCTTCCAATGGCCTCACCACTCAGAATGCTCACCTATGTGTGTGCTGGGGGAGACGGGGCAGGGGTCCTTGACCAGAGGTGGTGGCAGTGGCTCTTCATCCATAGCTGACAATCAGTGACCGGCAGAGATTTGTATTGTTGCTGGGTGTTTTGTTTGTTTTGCTGGTAGTTATATATGCTTGGGCCTCACCCATATCTATCAGATCAAAATTCCCAGGAATGAGGAATATTTTATAATCTCCCCTAAATAATTAAAAATAACTGCAATTATGGCCCCATGAGGAATAATGTCAGAAAGACTCTAGCATGTACCTCCAAAGCATTCCTAATAAAATATAAAAAGCTCTCTCCTAAAAACCAGAACTGTAGAGCATGTTTTAATTAGTCAATATTGCACCATAGCTAATAACTGCATGACTGTTATCTCCCAGACTTGTAAAATAGGCAGCTGTGGCCCTGTCAGCATGGGAAAAGCCCAAATAGCAGATGCCTCATATCCTTCCAACAAAAACACCAACTGATAAGCAGCTAAATAAGTGCCCTGACTTCTTCCCCCTTCTCTGGGGTGACCATGTTAATTTTTCACTTAAGGATGAATGAGGCACTAATAAGAGGTACACCAGGACAACAAGTATAAGACAGGGCTGCCCTCCACCATGCTTCAAAAATTTTTGTTTTAAGGAGGAAAAAAAACCCCAAAAATCACCTGCATAGCAAATCACTAATTATTAGGTTCTAAGTTAGAGGCAGGAAAAGTAACACGCCCAGCACCTGACCCAGTGCCTGCACACAGCAAGCACCCAGTAAGTGGTTTTTCAATGAATAATCAGGAGGCCAATGAAGACTGAATGGTGAGTGGTAGATGCTTGTGTGATGGATCAATTTAGTGATTTGTAAGTACAACCTTTACACACAATCTCAAATAGGAAGTACTGGCAAGTAGTACAGGTAGTAAACTTAGGCAGGGAGGGGGAGAAAGACATGTTTCACCCATTGACTCAGCAGTCCTAAGCCTGGTCCAAATAAGATTGCCAGGTAATTCTGAATATCACAAGCAGGAATAGCACAGGAGGAGGGGAGTCCCTGAGACACTGTGCTGGGAAAGAGAGCCTCTGTAACAATTTCACTAAGTAAGACAAAGAGCCTTTACCAGCTGAGAAAGAAAGCCTATGTAGTTGCACATTATTCCCAAGATTTAGAAGGGGAAGAAGGTACCTAACCCCAATAGTTGGTGCACTCAGATAAGCTGAGTGCCCACTTGTAACCTTGGCTCAAGTGTATAGAACTCACTAAACAACTTTATTTCCTCTATACATGGGGTGTTCAGACTATCCCAGCACCTGCCTATAGTTTTGTGCTCATATATGTTTCATAAATAAACTTGCTATCTCATTTCTACTATACGTGTTTGTCTCTTGCTTGAATTCATCTCTTACAAGCAAGGCAAGAACTGAGGAACAAGCTGGTGGACGGGGGCCCTCACTTGGGTCTCTCCCCAGTAACAGTACAACCTCCAAATCTCCCAGGTCCTCTCTCATCAGAGACTTCCTGACAAGTCCACCAGAGCAATCCTCTGCTTCAACAGAGCATCCAGAAATAAACTCGGTGAGATATAAATTTTTCACAGGAAATACAATCAAATGGGGGAGACGAAATATGACCCATGAGCTGACTCACTTCTTAAGTGCAAAACTCTCCCCAACACGCCCTTGAGGCAGACAGGTAGGACTCTTCCTTTTCCAGGTATGGATATAGGCCAGTTGCCCCCATGAAATTACCCTCCTAAGCTGTACTTGAAAACAACATACTGCCACTTAACAACAACATATAAGAAGCTTGAAAGCTACAGACTGATGGGGGAGTGCTGAAAAACAACTACAAAACCCATGAATGTCTACAAAGTAGTTCTGTGAACAATTCTCCAAGTCGACAACCAGGCCTAAGAACAGAGCCTTTATCCACTATGCAGCGGTAGTAAAGTGTGCAAGAATTACCGAAGTTCTGCTTTGCAAGTCCCTAGAGTTCGGGAGTAACAAATAAAGTGGACTTACTGCTACTGCCAGGTCATGCAACTACTGAGTGGTAGCACAGGGCTGCAGACTACAAGCCCTCAGTCACTTTGCTATTCTGGCTTTATATCCTCAGAAGACAGACAGAAAGGCTGCTATGAGGAACCCATCTAGCCACATATCAATTGTTGCTCAGATGTTCTGTTTCCACAAATGGCAGCTACTCAAATTCTGCATAACATTCCAGCCCAAACCAGAACAAACCAGCTGCAGGGACCTAGTAGAGCAGCAGACTCTTGCTTCCCTAATCCTCTCTTCTCCCAGTTCCAATTATTTTAAGCTGAGGGGAGGAGGTTTTATGAAGTCAGAGCCTCACAGCACTCCACTGGCCCCCAGTGAGACATGGGAAGGCTTTGTGCAGCCCATGTTTAGAGTTTCTTCACAGAAATTTAAAAATGAGGAAATTCCATTCACTGCCAGGCTTTTGTTAAAGTGCTCCTATCTGGATGGCAATGCCCTTAACAGTCTCCCCAGATGCATCTTTAGCTGTGTCACCTCCACAAGAGCTGATAACTTAGCAGACGTACAAAGTACTTCTGTACTCCAACCCCAATGGTAGTCAGAGCCTGGGCTAGACCAGGGTTCTAGTCAAAAGGAACTCCTTTGAAAACTCCTCAGGCATTCTAAATCCCAGGAATCCAAGTCACTGCAAGGAAAGCAACTGCCCAGAGGGAAATAGTGGCAGGGACATGCCCCACTGTACTACCTGTGCCAGTCTCCCTGTGCCAAGTTTGGGTTCATCACCACAGGAAGCCAGTAGATTCAGCATTGTATCAAGGTGTGGTGATTTGCCAGATTCCATATTCTGAGAGGATTTCTCTCCGACATTTAAAGTGAGGCAACATCTAGAAAAGTGGGACACATAACCCTGGTGCCAAATGACACCGCCTAAGTCATAACAATACCATTTACTGAATGCTTAACTAGAAGTCAATTCACTTTTCATATGCTTTCTAATCCTGATGACAACCCTGCTTGGCAGGGACTCCTGGCCCTATTTTTTCAGACCAGGAAACAGAATAACAGGGTTAATTAACTGGCCCAAATTCACAGACCTGAAAGTCATCCCAGGCCTTTACAATTACACAGTCTGTCCTTCTACCCCACGACTCTATAACTGGCACATTTCAGGGGCACATAAACAGAAGACACAGGCAGTGTTAGGTGTTCATCTAACACTCAAAAACGAAAGCAATGAATTCGGTGATCCTTTCCAACTAACAGAAACAAAATAAAGTGCAACGGGACTTCTGGCCAAGATGGAGGCATAAGTGGTCGCACTGTGCCTCCTTGTGCAACCAAAACTAAAAACAAGAATTTACAAACAAAAACCAACCAGAACAGAGAGAAATGAACCAAATGGAAGTCTGACTCCCATACATCCAGACCGGTAAGGAGGGGCGGAGACAGAGGCCTAAGGAGAGGGGTCGAGGGGTACCGGCAGGAAATATCAGTGGCTAGTAGACGCGGGAGTGCAGGGCGCAGACGGCAGCTGGCGGACCCCAGAAGCGTAGCAGCAGCTGAGGGACCAGTGGCAGACCCGGGGTGCCGGAAGCAATGAACAGACCCAGTGAGGCGCGCAAGGCAGCTGGCTGTCCGCAGCCACACATTCGTGTGCAGACAAACTAAGCGAAAATGGGCAGCGACACAGACCACGCAACCCAGGGACCTAGCACCCGGAAGCAAAGCCTACAGGCACCGACTGAAAACACCTGTGGAAGTTGAGGCCGGGAGATTCTCTCAGCCTCACAGGAGGCCTCCTTGGGGAACCCACAGAGTCCGAGAAAGTACACAAACCCACGCACCTGGGAGCCAGCACCAAAAGGGCCCAATTTGCTTGTGGGAAGCGGCAAAGGGGACCAAAGTCTTAGAGCAGAGCAGGCACCATTATTCCCTCTCAGACCCCACCCCCACATACAATGTCACAACCCAGCAACTGGGTTGCTCCACCCTGGTGAACACTTAAGGCTCCGCCCCTCTACGTAACAGGCAACGACCAGACCAAAGGAAAAATAAATAAATAAATAAATAAAATAAAATAATAAAATAAAATAATAAAATAAAAGGCTCAAACAGAGTTAAAAGCCCCAGAGCCAGTTTTTTTTTTAAGCAACCAAGAAATAGCCAACCTATCAGATACACAGTTCAAAGCACTAGTGATCAGGATGCTCACAGAATTGGTGGACTCTGGTCATAAATTAGATGAACAAATGCAGACTATAATAAGAGAAATGAAGGAAAATGCACAGGGAACCAGCAGTGATGGAAAGAAAACTGGGTTTCAAATCAATGGAAGGGACCAGAAGGAGGGAAGGAACAACCAAACAGAAAAGAATGAAGAAACAAGAATTCAAAAAAATGAGGAGAGGCTTAGGAACCTCCAGGACATCTTTAGACATTCCAACATCCGAATTATAGGGATACCAGAAGGGGAAGAGGAAAAACAACAGGTGGAAAAGTTATTTGAACAAAGAATAAAGGAGAACTTCCCCAATCTGGCAAGGAAAATAGACTTCCAGGAAGTCCAGAAAGCTCAGAGAGTCCCAAAGAGGCTGGACCCAAGGAGGAACATGCCAAGGCATATCATAATTACATTAGCCAAGGTAAAAATGTAGGAGAGAATTCTAGAAGCAGCAAGAGATAAGGGGACAGCTACCTACAAAGGAGTTCCCATCAGACTGTCAGCTGATTTCTCAAAAGAGACCTTGCAGGCAAGAAGGGGCTGGAAAGAAGTGTTCCAAGTCATGAAAGACAAGGACCTACATTCAAGATTGCTCTATCCAGCAAAGCTTTCATTTAGAATGGAAGGGCAGATAAAGTGCTTCTTAGATAAGGCCAAGTTAAAGGAGTTCATCATCACCAAGCCCTTATTATATGAAATGTTAAAGGGACTTATCTAAGAAAAAGAAGATAAAAAATATGAACAGTAAAAAAAAAAGACATCAAACTCAGTTAGTAACAACCATACCTAAAACAAAAGCAAACTAAGCAAACAAATAGAACAGGAGCGGAACCACAGAAATGGAGATTATATGGAGGGTTAGCAACAGGGAAGTGGGAGGAGGAGAGAGGGGGAAAAGATATAGAGAGAGAATAAGTAGCATGAACAATAGGTAGAAAATAGGGGGAGGGCAGGAATAGTGTGGGAAATGTAGAAGCTAAAGAACTTATGACACGTGGACATGAACTAAAGGGGGGGAATGTGGATGGGAGGGGGTGTGCAGGGTGGAGGGGAGTGAAGGGGGAAAATGGGACAATTGTAACAGCATAATCAATAAAATGTATTAAAAATAAAGAAATAAATAAATAAAGTGCCATATACAATTTGGCTGGTCAATCATCCCCTCCTCTTCCTTTCAATGGAAATAGGAACTAATAATAAAGATACCACTAACACCACCCCAAAAGGGCTGGCTGACACACTTCTGGGGGCTGTGCTTCAGTGGCTCCTATAAGGCCCCCAGGCAAATCTCCCCTAAGCAGGAGCTTAGCAGGAGCTAGCACACAAGAACCTTTGCCGCAACCGGTTGTGGTTTAAAAAGTTAAGTCATCTTGCTGTGAATGACCCTTAACTCTTTAAACCACAAAAGGTTGATGTAACTGTCCAAAAGTTGCATAACTGACTAAATCCACAGCAATCACCAAAATTCCTTAGTGTGTTGGCAATTTCTGTAATGAGTATTGCTTAGAACAGACAGGCAACCTTTTAGACTGGAGCTTGGACATGTTTTCACTGAGTATCCTGTAGTTGTATATTTGGATTGAAAAACTCACTGGATCCTTGCAAACAAAAATAAACAAAAATGTCTGGCAGCCAAAAGTGGTGCACACACTTGTTAAAATCTACATCATTGTTTCATAATCAGAGTTACATACATGTACCTTAAAATGCCAACTGATCTAATTTCTCAGACTCTAGGACCTCAACAGAAAAGACAGTATCTACACCATTTTGCTAGGTCCTCTAGGACATAAATGCACTTCCATTCTCCTTTAAGCAGCTCAATGAGAGTGTTTACATTCAAAATGGCCAACAGCACATTTCAAAAACCGTCTTATTTCAAACAAAAATTTTCTTTGGAAAGGTGTGTTATGGGGAGGGGGAAGACGCTGTAGAAAATTAATTAACTGTTTTAATCAAAGGCAAATTTGGGAAGGTTGTTAAGCTTAGCAAGAAAGTCAAATCATAGCTGTGCCACTGACAAGCTCTATACAATCTTGGGCAAATGGCAAAAACATCTGTAAACCTCAGGTTTAACATCTAAAAAATGAAAATAATCACAGTGCTTGCCTCACAACAATAATTTGAAATATTAAATGAGATAGTGTTGTATAAGCATGTTCCACTCCTGGAGCTAGTGACTCCTGGCATGCATACAACATGCAACAAATACTGGCTATTTTTATTTGCATTCTTCCCTCTGCACCAAGCACAGGTCTGGCATTATTGTATAGTCTGCTGCTGCCACCAATGCCATGACTTTGAAAGGCTGTCAGTGCTCCATGCAGGTGGAACCTGGCACCAGCAGAACTAGAACTACTCTTCCTGAAACGAATATGGTTTCCTAAGTTTACATGGGACATTGGCTGGCAGACATAGTGATCTGGCCATGACCAGTAAAACTCTTCGTACAGTTTGGTGGGATGAGCTTGAATTCCAACTCAACACTTTCAAGCTCATGACCACAGACAGGTAACTAACTTTACCTTGCTCAGTCTCCACTTTTCTCTTCAACAAAATGGGAATATTACATTAGCTAAACTAATCCTTGCATGTGAAAGCACTAGCACAGGGCCTGGCTCAGTGTACTGTAAAACACCATTGTTTCTTTCCCTCCTTTATTTTGTAACTTCCTAATGTTAATAGCCTTCTGGTATAAGGAAGATATGAGCTTGTCAACCTTGATGACCAGAAAATGGGCTGGGTGTTTTATTAGAAAATGTAAGTTGATATAAGGAGTGGCATTCTCTCCTGAGCCAAGAATAAACCAATGGGCAGCTGAACTGAGATAATGTCACCTTTCAGATAAGAACATGAATTACTGATGAACTAACTGTTCAAAAAGACAAGCTGGTGCACTGTGAACACAGCCTAAGAAATGTAAACTGGTGTGGCCATATGATTCCCACCCTATTTTATTTTCATTGACGTTCAAGTAATCTTTTATGCTCAGACCAGGTTTCCACTCCTGTGGGGGTAATTTCATTTATCCTTAGGCATGTCATAAAATTTTCAATTTCAATATAAAATTAATTTCAATCTACTTTACAACCCTGGAAGGGAAATTCAGAAGGAAAAACGAACAGGTAACTAAACACCATAAAGTTTGGAAAGTACCATTCTCTAACGAACCACCACATAACTCCCTTTCCAGACCCTGAGGTTATATATCCTATGTGGAGTGTGAGTGGACAATAAACTGTAGCGCACTGACAAGGAACAAAATAGTGCCACCTCCCCCTGTGCTGGCTCATTTGGGACCAAACTGAGGCAGAATCCAGTGTAAAAGGAAAGCAGCCCACATGTATGACACATACAGCCCACCAGTGTGACACACTGTCCATACCATAGTCAAGATCCATACGTGACTGTGTTAGAGGTTCAATAATTAAGTGTATCAAGAACAATTTATGTCCCAGGTTCGATTCCCAGCCAGGATACATTCCTGGGTTGCAGGCCAGAACCCCCAGCAACCGCACATTGAATCAATCTCTCTCTCTCTCTCTCTCTCTCTCTCTCTCTCTCTCTCTCTCTCTCTCTCTCTCTCTCTCTGTCTCCCCCTCCCTCCCTTCCCTCTCTAAAAATAATAAATAAAATCTTTAAAAAAAAAAAAGAACAATTTAAAGGGTGCTTTTTGAATCGGTTATAAATGTGCCCACCTCTCCTTTCCTCTCCACCCCTCATTGCCCAAATTTTACCCAATTCCCTCCTAGCCCATTTTGGAGGAGCTAAGTAAGAAAGAACATTAAAAAAAAAAAGACACTGGAAAAAGAAAAAAGATGACTCGCCTATTCCATTGACCATTTCTCCCATGTTCTACAAGTAGGAACATGAAAAAGAAAGGAAAGTGCTTTGAGAAATACTCATCACAGAAGTACCAAGCCAAGGAGCTGGTGTGTACTAAGAGAGGACAAGAGTCAGAACAAACACTTTGGATGGTGTCCTAACCACAGTCCTCTTAAGTCTGACAAATGGTATTATCCTGACAACCCCTCCAAGCTATGGGTTATTTCTCAGAAATATGCTTTGCACCTGTGCTATTTAAAGACCTAAAATTACACATGAACATAACCCAGATTGCTAGGCCCAGAACCAAGAGGTTACCACTGTGCTCTTGTGATGATGAGAACTACCATGACCAAAAACCCCAGGATGGTACAGAGGATGGCCAGATAGTGACACTCACATTCACACACTGATGCTGCTGACAAAGCTCTTCCCTGGTTCCACGCCCCGCGCCCCCCCACCCCCCGACCCCGTTCATCTTCAAAAGCACACAGCTCGGGTGTTTTCATCTCCACTGAAACTTAAGAGGTTGTCAAGGACCCAAAGACTCTTCAAATGAGAACCTGGCCTGCAAATGCCTAGCCCAGGGACCATGAAGGTCCCTCCAGCTGGTGGGGCCTTCCCACAGGCAACCAGCATGGTCCACCACCCATGCAGACACTTCCCAGATAGCTGTCTAAAGACTTATGACAAGAAAACCCTTTTACCCATGTGGATTTAGAGCTCTACAGATTGTAAACTTTTCACTCCAAAGCAAACTTCAACACAAGTACCTCAACTTTTATGACAACCAGACAATCTCTCTGACTAGAACTATCCTTGAAGACATGAATGTTTTTTCCCCAGGTTGTATGTACATCAAGCCTCAAATCAACCAAAAACATTTTTTTTTCTACAAAAAAAAAAATGTCCGTCACCTGAAAGCTAACTGGCCTGCCACTCAGGAAGAGGGGGTCCTTCAAAAGTGACCTGGATAGAAGTAACAAGACTGACTAGCACCGGCCAACCTGGAGAATCACAGCCACACCTGCATTATGACAATAGCTTACACAGCAAGTTCACACATACACATACCCCGGGCACCCAACCAGAATAGCACAGCACACACAGTCAACACCATCAGAGCTCCCAGTCTACTTCTAGTCAGCTCTATCTCCAGCTGCCTGTAGTCAGGTTCCAACTAAGGACAACTGACCTTTCTTTAAATAAAACCACTCTTGGTTTCAGCTTCGGCACTTCCTAACAGTCCCTCAGTCTACATGTCACATAATCACTGATCTAGGAGTTGTTCATTTCATGCCCACTTTCACTACCCTACTACCTGTTCCATTGATTTCCTTTGAGATAGCATAGTGCCTCACACTCTGTAGGTACCCAATAAGTATTTCCTAAATAATTTAAGGGACCTTAAGGAATCACCATTCTGGTCTTTTGCCTGAGCCCCACTCTGCAGGTGAGACATGTCACTCCAGGCATTAAACTATTTGTTTTCTGGATCACCAAGCTTAGACTAGGAAGCCATTGAGAATCTCTCTCTCATTCATTTCCACAAAATTAGTGGAAAGAGAAAGTGCATTTCCACAAAATTAGTATCTTTTTAAATATATTCCACTGAAAGTTTACAAACTTCTGAAGTTTTTCCTTTCTCAGGTGACTTCATGCTCTTCAACCTAGTAAGAATGTATGTATGCACAATTGTGGAACACTGAATTCTTCAAAGAAATGCTACTTCACAACTAAAAAGCTGTTATTAAAATCAGACTTTCCAACAACAACAACAACAACAACAACAACAACAACAACAAAACCCTAGAAAGGCAACTGCCCTCCCAGCAGCAGGCATCAGTGCCAGTCCACAGAGTTTCCCAGTCTGAGGACAGGGAGGGACTACAGAGGATGACATTATCTGGAACCTATTCCCTTTGAGATTATCTTGCTGACCCTGAACTTGTCTCTTCACTTTTTATTTCTAAAAGCCAATTTCTGTATTCCAAGTTCAGAGTTAAAAATGGTAAGTAGAAATTAAATGGACACATGAAAGCTCTTCAGTAAATTTGTTATCTGACAACAATTGACTGATTTCAATCCTAAAGCAGAACAGTGGGAACGTTTTTGTTCTTATGCTTGCTTGTTTTTTAAAAGAAATACCAGAAGCATTTGTTACTTCCATATACACAGTCAGACACATGATTTTTTAAGGTGTGTAAGTGGAAATCTATTTCAAGTACTCCCCTGCTTTGAACAGCTTCACTTACTGTACTCTAGATGTTTCTTCGAAAGCGAAAAAGCAAGATATGTTATTTATATCCAGTACTCACCAACTTTCTCTGGAAAACCCCATAAAATACTAAGATGCTGTGTTTTACACCAAAGACTCAGGTTGTGGCTGCTCCTTTGAAATATACACACGATCTAAAAACTTACATGCACTAAAAAAAATTAAAAGTCCTCTGCTTCTCCAAAAAAATAACTACCCTGAGCTGACAGTATGATTAATCACCACTCCTCCTTTCTCAAGTGCCTCCAAAGCATTTTCCACTAGAATCACACAATGAGGTGGCATGGGTGCAAGCAATTTACCTCCTTAGTATTTCCATCAAGCACAGCTAGTAATGAAGTGACATTTTGGGACTTTTTTGTTTGTTGGTTAGTATATTGCCTCAGACAACTTTCCTAATACTTTACCAAAGGCTTAGAAGGAAAAAAAATCCCTTGGAAGAAGGATTAGATAAGGCTGTTGGAATACAGCATCTAATCTTATGTACCATCTGAGCTGTTTAATTTGTGGTGACTTGCAGTGTATACTTTCTCTAATGAAAAAGTAGAAATATCTGTTCCTTTAAAAAAGTCTTTAATTATTCCATCCTTGCAATGCCTACCCCTGATATGGGGAACAGATACATCACTCTCACCTTCCCAAACCCAGTAGAAAGGTACACCAGTCTTTACCAAGAATGTGTACACAAAAGCAGCCCCAAGACAAGCCTTCAGGTTTCTCTCCTAGTCTCATCCTAAACTCTCAGTTAATTCTACCTAGGATGCCAACCTCAAAATGTGTTTGAGGGGGAAAGGAGGGGACATAAGGACATAATTTTTTTTATTTACCTAACATACTTGCTAATAACCCTGTAAACCTGGATTCCTCAATAATGCCTATGTTTCAGCAACATACTCCCTACACTGGAAATCTCAAGTTTCTATTAAAAAAATAGGGAAAGAAATAAATACAAGATGAAATGGATCTAAATATCAAACTACCTAAGTCAAGAAGGGAAAAAAACTTAAGGAAACAGGTCCGCATTTGCCCTAAATATTTTCCCCCAAAGTTCTGTAGTGTTCACAGACGTAAAATGTAATTTAGTTTTAATCTGAATTTAAATTTCCCTAAATAAATACTTCTAGTTAAAGGCATAGTTCAAAATTTACAAGATTCCCAAAACAGCATTTGTAGAGCAAGCTCTCATCCTGCAATTAGAAAAGTAATCCCACAAAATTAACGTTCCAGAAGACAGGATATAGATGTGATTCAGCCATGAGCAGTCAGCTCTCCTGAATAAAATACACATTACTGTAAGAGATCAACAAATCAAGCCACTTCTTAAACTTAGAAAATACGAAAATAAGTTTCTCACAAGTGCTCTAAAACAATGAAAACCACATTTATTCAGTTAAAGTATTAGCACATACGCTTTTATTTAAAAGGCATAAACAGGTCAAAAGACATGTCAAAAAAGAAATTTGGTATGAGAGTAGCTGACTAGCAGCAACCACATGGCAGACACACCAGGTAGGACCAATATAAGAATTCTAAAGAGCAGACCTATTTAGAAGAGAATGGGGGGTGGAAGAAGGGCAGGGGGAATAGGCAACAAGAGCAGGAAGAGGGATGTCATACGGTTTCTAGAGCTGTTTTCCAAGCTAAGAGCTCCAGAAATCAATCTAGTAGCTCACAATCAGAAAGGAAATTTTAACCACACTGTACCATATCCTCCTCAGCTGGGCTCTTAATGACTATGGATGTTGAGTGTTTGCACACACTCTGTGCTCATAATTAGAATGTCCTTCAGACCCAAAGCTCTAAAAAGACCCCCCAGAAATGAGTGAGTGTGAGAATGTTTGTGTGTGTGCATGAACTAGCATCTGTCTGGCAGTTCAATGTAGACATACCTATAATGAGACACACATACAACTAGAAAAAAAACAGAACTCATGGCCCAAAGACAGCTATCTATATAATACAGAACAATACAAATTCAGGATTCACAGTCACAATATGTGGTTTCTATTACTTTTTTTTAACCTCAGGTTAAACGATACTATCACTGTGTATGAGAAACTACCACAGAACAACACTCTGCTGAAATAGTATTATTTGGCATGAAAGAGGTATGAGTAGTATAATTGGGCAGACAGGATATCTTCACTCTTTCTTTTAGTATTTATCTGAATAAAACTATTTTATAATATAATCTTACTATAGACAAAATCTTTTGATACTTAATCTAGAACTACAAATCTTTAAAGGTTGCATGTGCTCTATTTCTCCTTTGAAAATAATGCAAATAAACCAAAGGAATGCACCTTCAAATACTTTTTCAACCAAACAACTCCAATGTCACTATTATATCTATGTTCAACTCTTGATGTCCCACTATTTATTTTTGGTGTCCCAGTATTTAAGTCTTCTAGGCTAACTACTCATCTGGAAAACAATATTAAAAAGGCAGTAGAGACAACAGTGGGGTGATTGAGGTGCAGAAGAGGTATAAGGGTAAGGGGATTAAATGGCGATGGAAAAAAAATACAGTAATTGTTTTAAAGAGTAGGTGAAGGGATTAGCCAAATAACATATATGAACAATTTAGGGAAACAGAATAATGTCCTGATAGCCAGAGGGATTGGGGGTAGAGTATCGGTGGAGGCAAGCAAAGAGGGATGGGGAAACAGGGACATCTGTAAAAGTGTCAACAAAAAAAATAATAAAAATAAAAAATAAAACATAGAAAACAGCCCTGACTGGTGTGGCTCAGTGGACTGAGGTGTGGCCTGCAAACCAAAGGGTTGCTGGTTCAATTCCCAGTCACGGCACATGCCTGGTTTCAGGCCAGGTCCCCAGTATGGGGGTGCAGAAGAGGCAACCACACATTGATGGCTCTCTCCCTCTCTTTCTCTTCCTTCTCCTCCTGCTAAAAATAAATAAAGTCTTTTAAAAAAATAAAAATAAAAGACTCCATTAAAAATAGAAAGCAAACAAAAAAGTTAGTATTGCACTATCAATAAAACGGAATTAAAATTTTCTGCCCCATTATAGATGACAAAAGAATCTGAAACTATTCTCACCATAAAAGTTATCAGATAAACTTCTGGTGCTTAAAGAATTGCTCTCTGGGAAACTGACTACTCAGAATTAACTCATTTCCTGCCTTTTTCAAATAACTGAGGTTTGAGAGGTTCAAAATCATATGCTAACTGCACAGAAATTTTCAGCTACCCAACTTTGTTCTTAGAAGAAGAAATCAGCAAACAGCAGATGGCCAGAAAATGCCACCTGCACCTGTGTCTTAAAGTGAGGCAAGAGCCAGCAGGTGGCTGTGAGGCAAGGCGAAGCCCACCTGGCCAAGACTCTGCCATAAGTGCACTGCCACCCATTTCTCCTGTATCCCAAGTCCAAGGACAAGGTTGCACACCAGCTCAAGTTTCCTCACCTCCTCACAGAAAGCAGGGGTACAGGAGAACACTCTGGTCTTGGTCAGAAGATAGCCTCTGCAAATCTGATGTCTACAATTCAGTAAGTAGAAAAAAAACTAAATTTCATTAATTAAAAGATCAAATTCTCTAAATCTACTCTGTCCAATTTCAGAAGACACGTCAAGACTTCTATGTTCTCTTGTTTATATATGCTAAGACAAATTCCACTGATAAATTTTAAACAGCTAGATTCCTCATAGTTCTTAGCAGAGTGGTAAAGAAAAAAAGTGCCAGAAACACCTTAGGAAAACAGGCAGTCCCTTTACCCTCTCTCATGGTTTTCTTCCTTCAAGTACTGTTTCTGAGAGTGGTTTACAAATGTGGAATGTTTTTATCCCTGGTAAAAACAGTTATCACATCTGGGTGGGAGAGTAGAGCAAAAATAAAGGGTAAAAGCATCTTGTCAGGAAAATGTGAGTCCCCATGAAGAGGATCAATATGCAATCCCAACACCTGGGCAGGGAATAGACAACACATTTACTGAGAAGGGTCACTGCTGCACAGAGCTGGATGGAGCCTTGAACACTTGATCCAGGAATGACCCAATCAATGCTACAAGTCACTCACTGAAACAAGGGCCACAACTCTCCTATAATCCCCTATAAAGAACTCTTTGTTTTGTTACTTTCCCCATTTTAAGAATATTACTGACCAAATGTGAACCCTAAGAAAGACTCTCAGATCAGTATGTATGTTTTAGAAGCATCAGACCTCACACCCCTAAAAATAAAGGCAGTCTCCTGCTTTATAGCTGTCCCCAAGAAACCTTAGCATTGGATTAATTCAGGTCATTCTCACAAATCCCTGAGACTCTTATAAATTTGAAGTTTACCCTTGCTCTAGTCTTACTAGCCCCATCAAGTAGAAACTTGAGGCCAAGTTAAGAACTGAATGCGAGCAACTTTCTCTTTTTAAGACTCTTAAGTAAAACCTCTTTTTAAAAAGGGAAGATGTACTAGGTTGGATGAAAGCCTCTCTTTTCACTTGAGATTTAAAATCTGCAGAGAAAAATGTGTGTGTTTCTTTAGGCTTCTAAATTATAATTTACATATTTGGGGGGTAAAGGTGGAAACTACTTTTTCACTGTCCCATTCATGGAGAGAGTGATAATGCATGTCTTCTTTCACCCATTTCAAAAAATACTATACTAATAATATATGTCTGTATGTCCTAAGCAGTCAGTGTGAGTCCCCTCTCTTTCACTTGCATAATCCTAAATACCCTACTACCAGTCAAAACCTTTACAATGAAACCGTGGTAGAAACAATGAGCAGGGCCTCTGAACCAGAGCCAGCTGATGAAAAGTAGGAGGGCAGGCATACAACAGGACACTATTTCCATGAAAATAAGATAGGGAGGGCAAAAGGAAGTGGGAAAGGAGTGCTAAATAGGGTTAGTTGTCACTCATTTTATTCAGGCCAAAAGCTCGCACTAAATTAAAGAGGCTTCATTATTTTTGGCACACACTTACACAACATAAACATCCTAACAGGGGTGAGAAGACTGAGAAACAGAAAAGCAAGGGGAGGGAGAGGGCAGGCAGCATGATTCAAAGCTAGAGATCAGGAAAGAAGCCATTCATTTTAAAGGCTTAAGGAAAACAGCAGCAGTCCAAAGAGGTCACTGAAGAGAATAGGCACTCCCAAATTACCTGCCAGGTTCCAGTCCACAGCCCCACTGCCTCAGGCTGTGGCCTCCACAGTCTGCTCAAAATAAACAAGAAGCTGGCAGTATCTGCCTGGGAGACCTCAAAACAAAATCCCAAGTGTGTGGAAGTTAGAGCTCAGATTCACTGCTGGGGGTTACCTTTCCTCCAGAGTCAGACTGAAAGGAACCCAAGAGTGTAGGACTTTGAAGGGTCCTTTACAACTGTTCTACTGCCCAGAAGGCAAGACTCACTGCAGCATGTGAGGCCCTGGAATCAATCACAGCAGTAACATTTTCTGAGTGTATAACCCTAAGACAAAAACTTAGCATGTTTTACTTTATTTAATACTGACAGCCCTATTAGTTACTTATCCAGAAAAATAACTTTCACCACAATGTCCCATAACTAGTATATGCTAGAACACAGCCAGCTGATCCCAAAGCCTACACTTTGAACCACGAGGCCAGCAGTTCTCAAAGTTTTTAGTCTCAGGATCTCTTTATAGTCATAAAAACTGAAAACTCCAAAAAGCTTTTGTTTAGGTGGGTAATGTCAGTATTTACCACATTAGAAATTAAAACTGGCTTCATTTGGTCGAAAAGATGCCGGCTTTGTTCCAGGGAGCGTGATTCTAGGCTTCTGTGCAGGGGAGAGAAACTCGACCCTTGGCGGAGGAACAGAGCAGGTGGCCTAGGTTACCAAAATATTTTTGAAAACAGGACATCAAAAATTATAGCGGACATTGAAAAACCTGACGGTAAGGAGACTGCTTCAGGACAACAGGGACCCAGGGATCAGTGCGGGGACCAGGGGTGTTGCAGTCCCCAGGCCTGCTGCTCCTGGGTCAGCCTCAGGGCACCCAGGAGAGTGGAGTCACTGCTCCCTCCCTGGACTGCTACTACGGGGGTTGAGCAACACCAGGGAGACCTTGTGGCTTGAAGGCACACAGAGGGAAGTTGGATTGGGAGACAATCACCCAGGGGCTGCGAGCACCCACCCATAGCCCTGGGAGAAGTGAGTGCCTCCAGCTGGCATGACCAAGGGCGGCCTGGACGTGCGCCCAAGCCCCCAGCCTGGTGGGAGCGTGGATCCGTGGAAAACCCAGACCTCGCAGCCCTGAACAAAGAAAGGGCGCCGGCATTCTCAGGTTTCTGGGGCCTGCAGTAGTGAACTGTGGAAACGCACGGCCCCTCGGGAATCCTGACTCTCGTGCTGTGAACCCGGAAGGGACGCAGTGCTTAGAGCGTTCCTAGAGCCCAAAACTGAAAAATTTGGTGGATGGGCACGCCTCTTTACGATCCCCAGAGATTGCACCGTGAAAAGTCACAGGTGCTTCCCAAAAACGTAGCGCCCCCACGGTGAAATTTGGGGGAAGGGCGCATCTCCTTGCGATCACCAGAGCTTGCATCCTGAAACCGAAAAAAAAAAAAAAAGCAGGAGCCCTGGGGGGCGGGGGCGGGCGGAGGCTGGGAGACTGCAGCAGTGAGCTCCGCAGAGCATGCTCTGGAGCGCCCAGGGTCCTGTAGAGGAAAGGCACAGTGGCTCCGGGGAGAGCGCCCTGCTGGCCCTGGGGATAGTACCTGAGAGACTTACTGAGATTTGACTGGGAAGAGTGATAAGCATTTCAAACGCCCCTCAGCCTGCTGGAGCCAGCAAAACCAAAAAAACTGATCTGGCCAGTTAGAAACCAACAAGAGGTTTTTTTGTTTTGTTTTGTTTTGTTTGGCTGTTGTTTGTTGATTGATTTTATCTTATGTTTTAAGTGACTTTTTATTGTTCAATTCTTCTTATTTTTATATCTCTCAATCCCTTATGTTTCTCTTCCATTCATCCTAGTATTATTCCTTCCACTCCAAATTTATCTCTCCTGCACTCCATCTTCTGTTTTTCCCTTTTTTTTGAGCTTGCAACTTACTGCTAATTTGTATTATCTTTTTCTCACTTTTCTGAAATTTTTTATTTTAATAGTATTTTGGTATTCTTTTTCTTTCTGCATAATCGTCTTTGCTTGGCTAATTATACGGTCATTTGATAGGTTCCCCTGTTATCTCAGTCACAGTGTGTTGATAATTTACTATCCTTCATCTGTGTTCCATTAGTACACCTCTCAAGGTTCTATAATCCTTATTCTTGTTATCTAGATCTCATAGATTCTGCCACAAGATTGTTGCTTTAATATTACTGTAAATAATACCTAGTTCATACAATTGTAAATACTACAACACCCCTCCCAGATCTCAGCCCACTTCACAATTTCCTGAACTGTATTACTGTGGGGGTTGTCTCTATTCTTTTACACACTACTCCTATTTACTAATCTTTATTCCAACCCTACCTCAGAATCAGACCTCCCACAGCCTCACAGCTTTCTAGATTCAACTAACAATCCTTTCGTCCCCAATAAGAGTCTTACCTTCTTTCCATCTTTTCTAAAACGTGGCTAGTGGGGTGGAGGATCATGGTTAACACTGTAAGTAGCCAAAGGATATCCCATTTCTTCTATACTGGCTGCTAATGTAAATATCATAGTATACCATCTTGCTGTCTTAAACCATTTTGCCTTACTCCCCCAACTGATCACAAAAAAAGAGTAGGGGGAAGTTGTGAACACCAGGATACACAAGGGAGACAGCACCACTGAATCTCACAGGTATTCTACCACAGAAGTTCACATCATAATCACGGGGAACCAGAACAGATCAATTCAAGAAACACAGGCTAACAAGAAGAATCGCACATACACTGAGAAAACAAAGAAACAATCCTCAAATGAAGGGAAAAGAGGAATCCTCGGAAAAAATGCTAAACCAAGGAGAGGCAAATCAACTATCAGATATTGAGTTCAAAACAATGATTATCAGGAAGCTCAATGAGTTCACAATGAGCTACCAGAAACTAGAGGGAAGCTACAACGATCTCACTGCACACTATATAAACATGAAAAAGGAAATAGAAACTCTCAACAAGGGCCAATAGGAAACGAAGAATGCCATTTCTGAACTGAGGAACACAGTAGAAGGAATGAAAAGCAGGATCGATGAAGCAGATCGGATTAGCGAGCTACAGGACAAAGTAAAAAACACAACCCAGAAAGAGCAAGAAAAGGAAAAGAGGCTCAGAAAGAATGAAGAAGGATGAAGAGAAATACAAGACAATATGAAACGTAATAATATCCATATAATAGGGGTACCAGAAGGAGAAGAAGAGCAACGGAGAGAAAACCTATTTGAATAAGTAATGATGGAAAATTTCCCTAATCTGATGAGAGAAAAAGTCACACAAATACAGGAAACACAGACAGTCACAATCAAGAGGAACCCAAAGAGGCCCACCTCAAGACACATCATAATTAAAATGGCAAAATTTCAAGACAAAGAGAGAATCTTAAAGGCAGCAAGGAGAAAACAGGAAGTAACACACAAGGGAGCCCCAATAAGGCTAACAGCTGACTTCTCAATGGAAACATTCCAAGCCAGAAGAGAATAATGAGAAATATTCCAAGTAATGAGAACCAGAGGTCTGCAACCAAGGCTACTTTACCCAGCAAGGCTCTCAATCAACATAGAAGGCCAAAAAAGAACCTTCCCAGAAAAAAGAAGTCTAAAAGAATACACCTCCACCAAACCAGCTCTGCAAGAGATTCTAAAGGGACTGCTTTAAGGAAAGGAAGGAAAAGAGAGAGAGAAAGGGGGGGGGGGCACACACACATACATAAAAGACAATAAATAAGTACCTATCAATAATAACCTTAAACGTAAATGGATTAAATGCTCTAATCAAAAGACATAGTATAGCTGAATGGATAAGAAAAAATGACCCACACATATGCTGCCTACAAGAGACCCACCTCAGAATAAAAGACCTGCACAGGCTGAAAGTGAAGGGCTGGAAACAAATCTTCCAAGCAAACGGACAGGAAAAAGAAGCTGGGGTAGCAATACTCCTATTAGACAAAATAGACTTCCAAAAAAGGTCCATAAAGAGAGACCCAGAAGGTCACTTCATAATACTCAAGGGAAGAATCCACCAAGAAGACATAAATATTGTAAATATATATGCACCCAACATAGGAGCACCCAAATACATAAAGAAAATCTTAGAGGACTTCAAGAAAGATATGGACAGCAACACAATTATAGTGGGGGATTTTAACACCCCACTATCAAAAATGTACAGATCTTCCAAACAAAATATCAACAAACATATTGTGGCATTCAACAATACCTTAGATGAAATGGGTTTTACTGATATATACAGAGCCCTCCATCCCAAAAAAGCTAAATACACATTCCTTTCAAATGTACACGGAACATTTTCAAAGACTGACCATATGATAGGATGCAAAACAAGCCTCAAAAATTTCAACAAAATTGAAATTACACCAAGCATTTTCTCGGATCACAACAGACTGAAGCTAGAAACCAACCCCAAGGAAAAAAATCCAAAACACTCAAAATCAGGGAGATTAAATAGCATGCTATTAAACAATGAATGGGTCAAGAATGATATTAGGGAAGACCTAATATCATTAGGTCTTCTAAAGGTTTGGAAAACCTTTTTCCAAAAGGTTTCTGGAAAAAAATGAAAACAAACTCACAACAACCCAAAACTTATGCGACACAGCCAAAGCAGTCCTGAGAGGGAAGTTCATAGTGATACAGGCCCACCTAAAAAAGTTAGAAACATTCCAAACAAACACCTAACCATACCTCTACAAGAACTCAAGGAACAACAACAAAGACAGCCCAGAGCAAGCAGAAGGAAGGAAATAACCAAGATCAGAGCAGAATTAAATAACATAGAGACTAAAAGCACAATTCTAAGGATCAATGAATCCAAGAGCTGGTTCTTTGAAAAGATGAACAAAATCAACAAGCCTTTAAGCAGACTCATCAAGAAAAAAAGAGAGAAGACCCAAATAAACACAATCAGAAATGAAAGAGGAGAGATTACAACAGATACCACAGAAATACAAAGGATTGTAACAAATTACTACGAAGAACTGCATGCCAAGAAATTTGAAAACCTAGATGAAATGGATAACTTTCTAGAAAAATATATTCTTCCAAAACTCAATGAAAAAGCAGAAAGCCTGAACAAACCAGTAACAGAAAAAGAAATTGAAGCAGTAATCAAAAAACTCCCAACACACAAAAGCCCGGGACCAGATGGTTTCACAGGAGAATTCTACAAAGCATTTAAGGAAGAGCTAACCCCTATCCTTCACAGATTATTCCAAAAAATCCAAAAAGATGGGAGACTCCCAAACTCTTTTTATGAAGCCAGCATCATCCTAATCCCAAAAACAGATAAAGACACAACAAAGAAAGAAAACTTCAGACCAATATCACTGATGCACATTGACGCTAAAATCCTCCACAAAGTACTGGCAAACCGCATCCAACAATACATTAAAAAGATCATACACCATGACCAAGTGGGATTCATTCCAGGGATGCAAGGATGGTACAATATTCGCAAATCAGTAAATGTAATGCATCACATAAACAAAAGCAAAGACAAAAACCACATGATCATATCAATAGATGCAGAAAAAGCATTTGATAAGGTACAGCACCCATTCATGATAAAAACACTCGGCAAAGTAGGAATACAGGGAGCATTCCTCAACATAATAAAGGCCATGTATGAGAGACCTACAGCCAACATCATACTCAATGGGCAAAAATTAAAATCTTTTCCACTAAGATCAGGAACAAGACAAGGCTGTCCAATTTCACCACTTCTATTCAATATAGTACTGGAAGTTTTCGCCACAACGATCAGACAAGAAAAAGAAATAAAAGGCATCCAAATCAGAAAGGAGGAAACAAAACTGTCACTGTTTGCAGATGACATGATAGTGTACATAGAATATCCTATAGACTCCACCAAAAAACTGCTTGACCAAATGAATGAATTTGGCAAAACAGCGGGATACAAACTCAGTATCCAGAAATCAAAGGCATTTCTATAACCAACAATGAAACAGCAGAAGCAGAAATCAAGAAAAAAAAATCCCATTTGAAATATCAAAAAGAAAAATAAAATATCTAGGAATAATCCTAACCAGAGGGATAAAAGACCTGTATTTAGAAAACTACATAACGCTCAGGAAAGAAATCAAGGAAGACACAAACAAATGGAAACACATACCGTGTTCATGGATTGGAAGAATTAATATCATCCAAATGTCCATACTACCCAAACCAATTTACACATTCAATGCAATTCCTATTAAAGTACCAATGGCTTATTTCACAGACATAGAACAAACACTTCAAAAATTTATATGGAATCATAAACAACCCTGAATAGCTGCTGCAATTTTGAGAGAGAAGAGTAAAGTAGGAGGGATCACAATACCTGACACTAAACTATACTACAAGGCCACTGTAATCAAAACAGCCTGGTACTGGCATAAAAACAGGCACATGGACCAATGGAACAAAACAGAGAGCCCAGAAATAAACCCAAGTCTCTACGGCCAATTAATATTTGACAAAGGAGGCAGCAACATAAAATGTAGTAAAAATAGCCTCTTCAACAAATGGTGTTGGGGAAACTGGACAGCTACATGCAAAAAAATGAAACTTGAGCACAAACTTACACCTTATACAAAAATAAATTCAAGGTGCATAAAAGACTTTAAAACATGACACCATTAAAGTCCTAGAGGAGAACGTAGGCAGGAAAATCTCAGATATTTCACAAAGAAACTTTTTTACTGACATGTCCCCTACATCAAGGGACATAAAGGAAAGAATAAACAAATGGGACCTCATCAAAATTAAAAGCTCCTACATGGCTAAAGAAAATAGTATCAAAATAAAAAGAGAACCAACTGTATGGGAAAGATATTTGTGACTGATACCTGAGACAAGGGTTTAATCTCCAAAATATATAAAGAACTTACACGACTACACTCTAAGAAGACAAGGAACCCAATTTAAAAATGGGCAAAGGGACTTGAACAGACACTTCTCCAAGGAGGACATACAGAGGATCCAGAGACACATGAAATGATGTTCAATATCGCTAGCTACCAGAGAGATGCAAATTAAAACCACAATGAGATACCTCTTCACACCAGTCAGAAAGGCCATCATAAACAAAGCAACAAACAACAAGTGTTGGAGAGGTTGTGGAGAAAGGGGTACCCCAGTGCACTGTTGGTGGGACTGCAGACTGGTCCAACCACTATGGAAAGCAGTATGGAATTTCCTCAGAAAACTAAAAATGGATCTGCCTTTTGACCCAGCAATTCCACTTCTGGGACTATATCCTAAGAACACTAAAACACCAATCCAAAAGAACCTATGCAACCCAATGTTCATAGCAGCACAATTTACAATAGCTAGGTGCTGGAAGCAACCTAGATGCCCATCAGTAAATGAATGGATCAAAAAACTATGGTACATTTACACAATGGAATTCTATGCAGCAGAAAGAAAGAAGGAGTTCCTACCCTTTGCAACAGCTTGCATGGAGCTGGAAAGCATTATGCTAAGCAAAATAAGCCAGGCAGTGAAAGACAAATACCATATGATCTCACCTTTAACAGGAACTTAAACAACAAAACAAAGAAACAAGCAAAATATAACCAAAGACACTGAAATAGAGGACAGGCTGACAGTGACCACAGGGGAGAGAAGAGGGAATTTCAGGGGAAATGGGAAGGGTTTACAGGAACAAATTTAAAGGACACATGAACAAAAACTAGGGGGAAGGTGGTAATGGGAACGAAGTGGGGAGGGTTGGGTGGGTGGGCTGGATTAGGAGTAAAAGAAAGAAAACTGTACTTGAACAATGATTAAAATTTAAAAAAGAAATTAAAACTGAATAATTAAAGGGGGAGAGGAGGGAAAGAAACAAAACTCCTCTGATCTAATTTAGAGAATGAGCAAGGAATCCCTCATTAACAGTCTGTGATATGCTCACAGGAGAGAAAAAAATCTATCAACCTCCACACTTTCAAACATAAAATGAAGAAGTTAATAATAAAATGGTGTTAAGAGTCGTCAAGCATCACAATGTTGGATTGAGTCTCATATCGTTCTTTTTTAAAAATTCTTTATGGTTTTAGGTGAGAGAAATAACCTCTACAGGTTATAGTCCCATCATCTATAGCTTTGGGAATAACAACTAATAGGTGTATTTTCAGGGCAGAAGACTCAGTAGGGTGTCTGGCATATAAACATTCAAATGCTGACAGTAATCTCTGCTAGTATTATTAGCTATGCAGAAGGAGAGAAAGACTAAGTAGAGAATTTTCCACTTCCACAAAATGTAGCAAAGTTTTCTAAAGACATGTTTCCTTCCCTTACTCTAGAAATAAGGTTCTTTTCAAAATGAGTAAGGGAACAGCTTTGCTTATGCTGACATTGCAAGCCAAGACTAAAAACTATCTTCAAATATTTATTTTCCCAGTACAATGTTTACATTTCTTTCTGTATTCACAACAGCCTTGAAAAGAACAGTTACTGCAGACACTAAAGTCAAAAAGCACAGCTCTGAGTTTTGATTCTGCTGGAAAAAAGGAAATAATCTTCACTGTGTGGTGCTACAATTTATATAATGAATTAGAGTCACAAGACAATCAAGTAAGTTTTAGATTATGATGGTTAGGGGAAAATCAGTGAAGGTGATACAAATCACCCTCGAAGCCAAAGACATAGGCAGACTGTCTACTGAAGGCTCACTGCTATTTTCCATCCTCCCAGGATACTCAATGTCCCTCCAGGGGCCTCTAGTCCACAGACCCACAGGCTGCAACAACATGTTAAGGTCCCTCCACCTTTTCCCCTAGGTGTAAAATAATGAGTGGTCTTCCCTACAGCACAGGAAAGGCCAAAGTCTCAGACATAAGTAAGAAAAGAGGGAAGAAGGGTAACTGCCCTGCTAACATTTATAGGTTAAGAGGCAGAAGCCACTGTGTGGGCACCAAGGCTTGTTCCCCCAATACAGAACTGCAACAGTTGACCTCTCAAATAGTGATGGCCAAACAAGGAACTGATTAACAACTCTAACCTATCTGAATGAATTCTGAATTCATTTCTGGAGTTTAAGTTAGAGATTAACTGGAAATTTTATCTGCCATTATTTAAAGAAAACAAGTTTTCAGAATCACATTTATCTTAACCTTTTTTAGTGAACAGAGTTTATGAAAAGTAAGTGTATATAATAAGCCCTAGTTCAATTAGGCATAGAGTACTCCGACTGAGAAAGTAGCTGGCAACCTCCAGGGAACTTAAATTATAACCACAAAGAACCCAACACACAGTATACCAGCTATTATGGAGTTAACTTCTGCTTTAATATTTCTTAAGCTACACTGAATTATTATAAAGATAATATAGTGAAAAGAACTCTTTAGAGTCAAATGATATTCCAGCAAAAAATATTTTAGGGCTTTTATCAATGAAGAAGGTAACTGCTTTCATTTATATCCTATATATAAAATGCCTTCATGAATGTGTTTTCCTTTTGGGTCATCCAAGTTGTAAACAGAAGGCAAAGAACTTGTACTTTCCCCCACTAAGAGAACTTAAAACTATGGGGAACAGGTTCTAGGGGATGACCCATTGTGCTCATGTACAGCAGGAGTTTATGCCACATGGAAATCTATATCCCTTACTGATATTTTTATATTTTTAAAAAACACTACCATCCTCATTTAATGTCTGTCTATTTAGTGAACATCAACTGTGTGAAGGAGGACAGTACTGTGTGGATATCAGTGTATCTGAGCAGCCAGCTGCAGAGATATTGTGGAACCTTGTCATGGGATTGTCAGAATGGCTTCACCTCTGACCCTGCTTACCAGGCCCTGTACCATCACTTAAAAAAATAAAAAACCCAGATCCTCTCTTAATCTAGTGATTAAGTGTCTCCAGGAATTATGGAAGACAACCATGATTAAAAGGACAATAAGCGAATGCCCTACCAGAGTTACCAAAGAATATGATGGCCAGCAGCAATCATACTTAATATGTGTCACTTTATGAACATGACCTTATTTAATCCTGACAAAGATTATCTCTTGACCAAACTCTAGCCAGGCTTCTCCAAGCCCTCTTCTCAACTAGGCCTTAAACTTGGCCTATAAAGGCTTGAACTCACACAGAGTTTCTATAACAGTTCAAGGTTGCATCCCTAGGGTGACCATACGCTCTGTTAAAGCGCCTGCCTAAGAAAACCCAAGCTGGCAAAAGGAGTAATTGTGTGACTGTTCCAGCCAATGCCTGAAGACAGAGCCTATCTCCCAGTCTCTGTGGGAGGTAGGAGCCTAACTTCAGTTAGTGCTAGTGAGCAAACCCAGATGGAGTTCACATGACCCAATCAATACCCACTTCCCCACTCTACAGAGGTCCAGTTCATCCCCTCCCTACTCCTCATTCTCCCTTTAAAACACCCAGTTGCCCCTACAAATTGAGGTTGAGTCCAGTTCACGTTGGACTTTTCCCACTTTGTTCATCTTTGACAGTCTTCACCACCACCTCATAAATAGGCACTACCGGGATTACCTTAATCTAGAGCTGAAAAAGTGAGTTCCTAAATTCAGCCTTTACCCCAGGGTTCTGCCTATTTGATGGCAGGCCAGGCAAACAGTGATCTCCTCACTCCTAAACACTTCCTTTAAACTACATGGCCCCCCTTGGAGGACCCAGAAAGCAAAGCAGAGGGACAAGGGACAAGAGGGGAGGGAGGTCATTAGATGCTAAACAAAAAACAGGGCACTCCCAAATCTGTGAGAATGGTAAGAGGATAAGACAGGTTCAAGATGTCTAGGACAAGAAATCACTGAACCAAAATGCATTCTGCAGATTATCCCATTTCTTTCTCTCCACAAAGCCCCAAGCACTGAATCACCTCCCAAAGCCAACAACTATCAATTTTGTTCAACTGAAACTGATTTCAATTGCTCTGTATAAAAAGACATCCTACTGCTCTTTTTGTTAATGGACATGTAAGTCACTCCTAGTACTGATGGAGGGAATTTCTTTCTCAATATACTTTACCTACCATGCTTTTTTTTCTACCTTGGGTTGGCCACTGTGTTCATTAAAAGTCTAAGTCAGTTTCTTGTCATTTCTTTTGTTCACTGGATTAAGAGAGGATCTGGGTTTATGTAGATACTTTTTGGTGTTTGAAGTTTCCCAGTGTATTTTAGTGATTTCAGAGAAGTAAAAAAGAGCCGCTCCAATTTTGTTTGGGGGTGAGGCAAAGGGGGCACTGTCACTTTTAAGCTGACCTTCCTTGGTGATGAGAAGGCAGTAGAAGCCCAGTCCAGAGTGAGCTTTGAGTGAAACCCTGGTTCTGGGGCAGCCCTGACACCTCCTAGCTATGCAATGCTGCCCTGTGAGGTAACCTCTCTGATTTTCATAATAACTCCAAAAGCTGACAAAGAGCACGAGATCACCAATATTAATTCATGCCACTTCTTTCTGTTTCCATCCATTTCTAGCAAACTTAAAAAGTACAGAGGTTAAAGGAGACAGGAATCTAAAATGAAGGAGCAAGAAGGGAAGAGAGAGTAGAGAGAAAAGGCATAATTTGAGCCTGAATCATAGTGAATAACCAGAAAATGACAGCTTTTTTCCTTTTCAAACTTAATTTCACCTGAGTCACCTATTCCAGACATAGGCTCTGGACCTTGAGCAAGTCAAAAGGAGTGGCAGAGAAAGGAAAAGTAACACCCACAATCTTTAAAGTGTACATTCATCAGCATGTTGAATAAAACACTAAGCAGCCCTACCTCCAGACTACTCTAAACCTGTCTGTTTTCCAGTTATCACTAATGGACATTTCCCAACCTCATACTCAGACCCATCAAAGAGACAATTAGTAATAGGGACAAAAACTCACATTAGGTAAGGCCTAAGTGACTTAATTAATTCGGAGGAATAATGCATACTTCTAAATCTGAACCCATGTAACCAATGCAATTTAATCCAATAATTAAAAAGAGGGCACAGCCCTCATTACCCAAATTGAGAGAGAGGGAGCAGCTTATATTACTGCTGTAGTTAATCAACAGCTCTGGTCCAATTTTCGCATCTCCCAGAAACCATACCCCACTCACAATGTCTGACCCACAAACACACACCCACCCCAACTGAAAGAAAATGCACTAGAGGTCAAAATGGCAGCTCTTCCAGGTGACAAATAATTTCACAAGATTATACTTTATCAGAAGCTTTAGCATCTGTGTTTCATGGATTTGTCATAGTGACTAAGTTTTCATAATCAAAACTCCAAATTGCACAATAGCCCGTATTCCTGTGTGTGGACAGCTCATGATAACACTGTGAGCACCTCACACCGGCCTCAACAGTAAAAATGAGTTGTCAAAGAGAGAAAGGAAGGAAATGTGGAAGGGAGAGAGAGAAAAGAAGAGAGGCAGAGAAGGATTAATTTCTTTGATACTAAGCTTTCATTGTGTTTATTTTAATTAACTATCTTTCCAAAGTGTTCTTTCAGTCAAAGTGTTCATTCTCTTTAGTAAGTGCACACCCACCATGCGCCAAGTCCAAGTCCAGTAAGTGTTGTGAGCACAGGCTCTGCAGGTCTCACAGAGCAACATCAGAATAGCAGAGATCAACAATCACTACAGCAAAATGTGAAGAGTGTCACCAAGTTAGAATAGGGCACAGGGAACACACTGCAAAGGAGTTTATCTTGTGTAGGACTGTCAGAAAAAATATTGAATGTAACTTCTCTGAATAATTGAGGGTGAGCAACAGAACAAGTTTTTACAATGCACTAGAGCTAAATTTAAAACACATAAAGACCAGTTATGTATCAGGTATAATGATAAGCAAGGGAACAGGCAGTGGACATCCTTCTCCAGCACTAATCCAAGATTATACAGATAATTGTAAAAATGCAACTGTGCCACATGCTATAACAGCAAGAGACAGTGCTCAGAGTGCCTATATTTGTGACCAGGATCCAGCAGGGGACATCAGGGAAAGACTGGAAAAGTCTTCTGTGCCTGACACGCAAGAACAAGACAAGAAGCAGAGGCAAGCAAATGGCCAGTGCAATGGCAGTATGAAGATGGACCAAGACAGGGGCTGGACGAGCCAGGCTTATATTAAAGAGTTTGGCCTTCATCCTATGGGCACTGGATAACTACTGAAGAAGGGTAGCACTGATCGAGTTGTTTAGAACAGATTCCTATAAGCTAAACTGTAGGGAACAGATCAGATGCAGAGAGGCCAGTTAGGATGAAGGCTCTGTCGGGAGCTGTGTGAAAACAATTTTGAAGGAATGCTAACCTCAGCAGAAGCAGCTCTAGAATTTTCAGCTTTGAAAGTATTTCATATCAACTTGTTTTAATGGAATAAAACACCTGTAAATAAACTTCTGGGGAGTGTAACAGAGAATACCATTAGTAAAAAGAAGGTTGGAAAAGTGGATTTCTCCCCTGCAGAGAAAGTATCACTCATCCTGACAGCAATTCAGCAACCATTCAAAGCTGTCCTGAGATTTCAGTGTCACTATTACAATGACCTGTCACCCAGAATTCACCCATCATATTCATACAACTCTCAAGTTTATACACTTCTCGCTAAAGTAGTGTCCCCTTATCCATAGGAGATCCGTTCCAAAAACCCAGTGGATGCCTGAAACTGAGGATTAGCACCAAACCCTATATATAATACATTTTTCCCTGCACATACATACTTGGGATAAATTTTAATTTATAAATTAAGTACAGTAAGAGATTAACAATAACTAATAACACAATGAAACAATAATAATGATATACAGTCGATCCTTGAACATCATGGTCCAAACCACATGGGTCCATTCATACATGGATGTCTCTGACAAATACATGAGTACAGTTGGCCTTCTGTGATCTGCAAGTTTCACATCCACAGATTCAACCAACCACAGATCGAAAACAGTATTTTCAGTCCATGGCTGGGAATCTGTGGCTGTGGAAGACTGAGTGTATGCACTGTTGTAAACCACTTGGACTGGAGCATCCAAGGATTTTGGTATTCCACACAGGGAGAGAAGGTGCCTGGAAGCACTCCCCAAGGCATACTGAGAGATAACTAGAGTTAAGTTTTGGGGGAGTCAAAAGTTACATGAAGAATTTTGCCTGTGTGGGGGTTGGGGGAGGGTCAATGCCCCTAACCTAAGGGTAAACTACTGTGATAAGTTATGTGAATGTGGTCACTCTTCTCAGGGGATCTCTTACTGAAGAAGTCCTTATATATGATGCTTTCTGGTATAACACATTTTCTGTTCATGTTTTCCACCCACAAATTTAATGCTTTTCCATCATTTAACTAAGCACTTACACCACACACTGAGCTATAATCTTTGCAGTTTGAGGTGTGACAACAAAACTAGCATAAATTTCTTTTTCCTTGTTCACTAATCTTACTGTAGATCTTAGCAACTTCAGCATATGATTTTTTTTTCTTATTGAGAACTTTTATCTTTTCCCTCAAGGAAGCGATTTATGGCTTCTCTTTGGCATATCCAAATTGCCAGTAGCATCACTACTCTTGAGCTTTAGAGCCATTATTTACTAAAATGGGGTGTCATGAACACAAGCCCTGAGATACTAGACAGCTGATCTAATAACCAAGATGACTACTAAGTGACTAAGGGCAGGTAATGTATACAGTGTGGACATGCTAGACAAAGGGTGATTCTTGTCCTGGGTAGAACAGAGTGGGAGGGTGTGGGATTTCATCACACTACTCAGAACAGTGCCAACATTTAAAACTCATGTATTGTTTATTTCTGGAATTTGCCATTTAGTATTTTTTAGGCCAAAGTTGACCATAGGTAAGTGGGGACTACTGTACCTCCGTTTCTACTTCATTTCTGACTCCTACTCCAACAGCACCCAAACTGGTCTTGTTGCCTTCAACCAAACTGTGCTCCATGCCACCATCCCAGTGCTTTTGGAGGTCTTTCCAATACAAACTGTCTCTTTCTCCCATTTCAAACCCTTCGTCTCGCACTTTCCGGATAAATGTGCACTCCTTGGCTTGGAGCACAGGGTCTCCTGTGGGCCAGCTAGCCCGTTTGCCTTTTTGTACTGGACCCCAACAAATGACTGAGAAGAGTAATTTGGGATATTCTGGGAAGGGTGGTAAAACCCCCACCTATAGATTTTTCATTTGATCTCAGCAGAAAACCCTAGTATAAAAATAAAGTAGGTGGTTTATAGTTTGGTGCCCTCACTGGGCTGTTCAACAAGGCTTCTGCACACACACTGTTAAAGAAATAAAGACTTTTGCCCTCTGACAATGTCCACCTGTCTGGTGCAGAAATAAAGACACACAAGGCTAGATTTGGCAAAAATAATAGTCTGGAAGTTTGCCATGGATGACCCCATTCATCCCTGTGAGATTGCTCTCCCCATTTCTACTACCTCTTTCTGCCCTAGAAACTTCCTGGTTTCTGGTCTAATCCCTCCTTGCCATCTTAACAGGGATTTCATTTATATAGCAACTGTACAGTCACTACACTGTACATTTGCTACATTTGCATGTTAAGCCTTTTGCCTTACATAAAGAAAAAACAAAGGGCTTTGGTGCTAGTCAAAGAAATGTTAAGTTCTGGCTAGTGAGAGGGGAGATGGTGTAATTTTAGTCTGGTGTCTTCTCTTTGTCTTTGCAACACCCTGACCACAAACACTGGTCAAAACATATACTAACTGAGCCTAGCCCCTTCTGACTGCCATTCCCTTTTCTCCAGGTCCACAGATGCTGAACTCATCTCACCTACAACACTCTGTTCAAACAGTCTTGCATCTGAAGAACTCAAAGTCCATTTTCTCAGGGCCTTCTGTCTTCCATAACCATCCCAGGCTTTAGCTCCAGTCAGACCACAGTGCAGTGACCATGCTGTTCCTTAGACAGCATGACCAGTGAAAAGACCCAGAATCTCTTTCTCTGAGAAGCAACAATGGAAGGCAGATGGGTAAGAAGTGCTGGTCGCACAGAGTCATAGCAGCCCACCCTGTGTATGAGGCCAACAGAGTTTGAGAAGGGAGGCCAGTTCTCAGAGAGCAACTCACAGGTCCTTGAGTTTACCAGTGTGTGCATGGGTGAATGAGTAATAATCACTGTCCATCTGGCAAACTAATCATGGCTGAACTGGTAAACAATTATAGATACAAAAAAAAAGAAAATGGAAAAATACATAAATTTGGGTTTGCTATGTAATAAGGCTAATCACAATCTTTTAGGTAAACTACCGGATATTAGTACTGAATTACCAATCAGCATAATAGCCATCATAGAAATACGTAATAATGCACCTCAGATTTACCTTGCAGTTTTTTTATAGTTTTTTTTTTAATACAACAGTAAACTTTATACATGTAACAATCAATTGCTATAATGTAAAAGAAAAAAAGGGGGTGGGGGCGGACACACCATTTTACTAGGTCATTGTTTTCTTTGTATTTCCATAATTGATTTTTGTACAGATTATCAGACAAAATTTCAAAATTTTAAATTTCACTATTATTAAAGAAATTATAGTATGATTCCCTGTATAATGGATAATGAATCTGCTAACTCATGGCATCTCTTTTCTATCAACAGTCTCAATAATAATAGAAGGAATATTTTAAAGAAATTCTTACCAGATACTCTTGGGGGCAAGCTCAGTTAAATTCACTAACTGCCATCACATGCCAGATCTGTCCTTTAGTCCTCCAGCCCTCAGGGGTCAGTGGGTCAGTATTACCGTTCCATGGCTGCAGTTCACAGAACAAAGTTTCCAGGAGGTGATGCACTTTTTCAAGGTCACACTGCCAGTATGTGAAAGAACTGGGACTCAGAAACAGACTGAAAATCTGTCTGCTTTTTCTATAGTCACTCATCCAAAAAGCATAGGCACCCGGGAGTTGTGCACCCTGAGGAGGACACAAGGTGCTGGTCACCTGCCATGGGCTGGTGCTGTAGAAAGCCATTTGCCCACAGGACCCTTCATTTTCAAAGAAAAGCCTGATGGGTGTTTTTCAGGTAAGAAAAATTAAATTTCGAAGTGGGAATACATAACTTGTCCAAGGTTTCCAAACTAGTAACTGGAAATAAGAATATTTAAATCTGTCTGGCTCCAAAATTCCTGTTCTTCCTACTGCCCCATGCACTGTTGGTACGTTTTGTCCTCTGACATATTAAAGTGAGAGCCACAGGGGGCTGACAGGCAAATTGCCTATACCTCCTGGACTCCTCTCTTCTTCCTCAACATCACAGCATCTGCTGCTGCTCCTGCATCAACTGCCATACCAGTGCCCACTACCTGATTTCAAAAAGACCCAGATCTAATTCTAAGCTTGACACCATGAAGGATGTTTAACCTCTTTGGGCCCATGAAGCTGTGGGTCTTGTACAAGCCTTATATACAATGGTTTCCTGACACTCCTTTCATCACTCCGCTGAAAAGCCAGACTTTTCCAGACTATCACCAGCAACTTCCTTCCTCAGTTGGAGGTCAGGTACAACCTCCACGTCTGGGCTCCGCAGCTTTTGTGCTCCTGTAAACACTGAGACCCCGAGGCCAGGGCTGGGGCATCCTGGAAGCCTGCTAGTCACAAAGGCTGGCTTTTAAATGAGTGGGATATTTCACAAGCATCCCATCAGTTCTAATCCACCGTACCAAAAGTCACCCAGAAAGGTTCTCTGGGATGCTGTGATGGTGACTCAGAGGTCAAATGACACGAGGCCCTCAACCAAGAAGATGGTTGCTAAATCCTAAACATAGTAATTAGGACAACAGCTCCAAGATCGAACTTTCATCTTTCCAAGTCCACCAGCATGTAAATGTGGTTGAGAGGGGAGGAGGGAGAAAACTAACAGCTGACTAAAATCACACTACAAACCCAGGAAGTTGAGGCCTCACTTTCCTTTCTGTCAACACAGCCAGAGAAGAGGAAAATGTGGCTGAGCAGGGGCTGGGAAGGGAGAGACAAAGGAAAAAACACCCCTGAAGTTTGTAACATCCCATCTTCTGAGTAGCAAAACTTTAACCATTATCTCAAAATGGTAAAACCTCTATTTCTGAGATGGTTCCTTCCATTTCTGCTTCAGTCGCAAGCCACTCAGTACCACTTTGATTATATTACTGGGGAATAATCAGTTCTCAAAAGAATAAAATCAACATGAAATAAGTAAGTTCTGGAAAGTTTATGAAGGAAAGTTTATGAAGGAAAGTTATGTGACTTACTTCAGACCTAGGACCATAGTCAGTGACACACCAGGTACCTTTTGTGGGCTTTCTGAGCCCCTTTCAGTTCCCACTGAGTTAAAAATTAACAACAAATTATATTCAAATCTATACCTCTTCCTTTAATGCTGGCCTTACTGTGTATGTTACCATAGAAATTGCAGAACCAGCTTCCCCTCCCCAATTCTGAAAAAAATAATTCAAAATTAAGAGGCAAATTCACTTTATTGGTAAGTCCACAGAAGATTATGGGGCTTTTAATAATTTCCCTTGTCATTTTTGGAGAAAGGGAAGAAAGCTAAAATTCACTAACAAGAATCAAAACTTATTTCATTTAAAAGGAATCTTGAGTGAATAAGAAACAGGAGCAGGGTACAACATCAGGTTCATGTTCAAATCCTTTCCTTTTCCTCTAGCCTCCACACAGTATATCATTTGTAAAAGAGATAATTTTTGGGCTCCTTGCTTTATAATTTTAAAATACTGTCCCATTCAAATCAATGTAAATGTACTCTGACATATTTCTGAAGTAAAGTCATTCAATATGAATTAAACTTTAAAAAGTTATGGTATCCTTAAGGAAAAAAAAAGTACCTTTGATCACACTAAAACCATTTCAATTTGTTCTACTGGAACAAGCCCTCAGAGACATGGCCCAGTGCTCATGGACATGCATCCCACCAAAACCCTGGAGGCAGTGATCTGCTGTCCGTGATACATAAGAGTGACCCCCAGGGACAACAGGGAATGCATGAGCCAGCAGACCAGCTCCTTTCTCCACCTAACCTTCTTAAACAAGGGCTTCTCTGCAGTGGTACCAACCTGCCTTAAGTTTTAACTTCTCTTCTTTGCTATAACCAACACACAGTCTGAAAAACCGTCCCCACTGCCATCAAAAAGGGGGAAATGGAACAAGAAGGGTGGGCTCTTCAGTCAGGAAGAGATGGCCTACTAGCCAAGTTTACACTCCCCTTTACCCCACACTCAAAACTGTATCATAACAAAAGTTCTCACAATCAGAGGAAAACAGAAAAAGTAAACTATGAATATAATCCCCAAACAAACCACTTACCAAACTGTTCTCTGATATCACAATGAGTGAAATCTACAAAATGCCATGCAGACATTCCAAATGATAAGGCAAAAATATGAAAAAAAGTTTTAGATATAAAGTACATTAAGAAAGCAGAGACTAAACCAAATAAGCCTTTCCTTTTTCTGATCTTGGTCCACAAACACATTATAAAGATGAGTCCCTGGTCCCACTCCACTCCCAGGCTCCCTGAGAAGACTGCTGTCTCCTGCAGGTACACCCACAAAGACCCATGAAGCTGTGGGAGGAGGAGTAAGGGCAGGTCCCAGTCAGTTGTCTTCTACATGCCATGTAAGGCTGTGCTGGGGCTACAGGAAATGCCTTTAACACTGATCAAGATAACCCTCACGCTGGGGAACATTTTGAGTACCAAAAGAATGTAAGGCAGCAGGACATAGGAGGTGTGACAGGATTTCATGGCAGGGACACGCTATTGAAGGCAGCACTGGGTCTTCAGTGGGGTGAAGAGCAGCTAAACAAAGGTGAAAGGAACTGTCCTGATAGGTATGGTCACAGATGAAGCCCTAGACCAAAGCAGAATAGAACAGGATGAGAATCACAGTGCAGAGAACAATGGACAATGTGGCTGGATTTCACTTGAAAAGAAATGTCTATACAATTTAATGTTTATTTAAAAATTCCTCACTTTTGTTAAAAAAAAAAAGTGGCATCTCCCAGTTCATTGGCTTTCAAACTATCTTGACTGCAACCTGTAACTAAAAATACATTTAAAACCACCACCCAATGCACACATAACACACATTTTAATCAAAATAAGGGTTTCTAAAACTTCCACAAAATACTCACCTTGGGCGTATGTGATACACTCTATATTCTACTTGGTTAAAAAAAAGATGGCAGTCTTGAGCAGCAACACTGGCTCTATTCCCACCAATGAACTACACCCCACAGAAGGAGAAACACAGTCCTCCTCTGTCATTTTATGAAAAACAGATAAAAATTGAGGAAAAGAGATTGTAAACCTAATACTAAATAGAAGTTATTTTTTCTGAATACAATGTCTTCCACAATGTCAAGCAGACTTTTTCAAAGAAGATCCTGAAGAAAAAAAGAATAGGGGAAAAGGGACACAAACTCACAATCAACAAATTATTTTCCAAGACGTAACTCTTTGAGTTATGTACTTCTGCTTTTATCTGTTGCTTCTTCGTGAATTCCTGAACATTTGTGTAATGCTCAAGTTTTCTTCATGTCACAAACTGATTTATTTCTTAATTTTGCCAGACTTCCAAATATAAATCAGTTTATTTCACATACTACAAAAAATAGAAATATCTAGAGCAGTGGTCTCCAAACATGGCTGATTAATATTAACTGCTGGATTTGGTATTAAAACATTAAGCCTGGGCCTCATCCCAGATTAGTCAGTCAATGCAACTCCAGAAAAGGCTGAATTTTTTTAAATGTCCCAGGTGTGATGGTGATGTTCTGTACTTTGATAGAGGGTTTTGGGTTAAAGCAGAGTTTGTGATATCTTCTACAAACTCAAAATTCATTAAGACTTGTGCATTTCATTACATGTTCATTTTTGCTTGAAAAAAACACAAACAAACCTGTAAATAAACACTGCACCCATTTAAGGATACATAGGCTGAAATGTTTCAGGGTAAAAGGTACTAATTTCAGCAACTTATTTTGAAAAGCCTTTAAAAATAGGTACACACAGGTAATCTTGTTTTATTGTACTTTGTAGATACTGCATTTTTTACAAATTGAAGTCAAGATCATCCACCAGGAAAGAAACTGCAATTCACTGAAGGCTTGGGTGACAGCATTTCTTAACAATAAAGTATTTTTAATTAAGGCATGTTCATTGTTTCTATAGATACAATATTATGCACGCTTACAAATTACAGGATAGTGTAAAGACAACTTTTATATTCACTGGGAAACCAAATAATTCCTGTGATTCACTTTACTGTGGTGTTCTGGAACTGCACCCACATTATCTCTAAGGATATCTGTACTGTATGATTCCAATGATGAAATTTGGTAGTCAGGGGAGGAAGGGGAATGGAGGGATGAACAGGTGGAGCACAGAGGATTTTCAGGGCAGTGAAACTACTCTGTATGATATTATAATAGTGGATACATGTCATTGTACATTTGTCCAAATCCACAGCAAATGCAAAGAGTGAACCCTAATGTAAACTGTGGACTTTGGGTAGTGATGATGTGTCAATGTAGTTTTTTCCATCAGTTATAACAAAAGTACCACTCTAGTTAAGGATGTTGATAATAAGTGAGGCTATGCATGGGAGGGGGGTGGGCGGTGGTTATATGTGAAATTTTCTGTAACTTACTTTAATTTTTTAAAGAATTTATTTATTTATTTTTAGAGAGACAGGAAGGGAGGAAAAAAGAGAAGGAGAGAAACATCAATGTACGAGAGATACATCAAATGGTTGCCTCTCACACACCCCTAAGTGGGGACCTGGCCCATAACCCAGGTATGTGCCCTGAGCTGGGAATCGAACCAGCGATCTTTCAATTCACAGGTCTGCACTCAATCTACTCAGCCACACCAGCCAGGGCTCTGTACCTTATTTTTAATCTATCTACAAACCTAAACTACTCTAAAAAAATTAAGCCTTTAAAAAATAGGATGGACTGATGAATGGACATGTGTATAATTATGTGAGAAAGCAATTATAATAAAATAATTATAAAACCTAGGAGGTAGATGTATGTGGATATTCATTTTATACTTTAACTTTTCTGTTGGTTTAAAAGTTTTCATAATGACATTTTGGAAGGAAAGCTCCCCAGGCAATTATAATGCAAAGATGTTACCTCAAAGTATGGTCCCCAGAGCGGCAGCTTCCACAGCACCCAGTGACTTGTTAGAAAAGCAGATTCTCAGTCCCAGGCCTACTAAATCAGAACCTGTGAGGTGGAGCCCAGCAAACCATCTAAAAAGCACCCCAAGGGAGAGGAACCATGGATGGAGACCTTGGTAGCATACTACAGAGAAATATGCCATGCAGTCTGGATCAAAACCCCAATGATATTCCAGACTAGGACATTAGGAGATGATTTGGACTATAAACTTAGGCTCACCAACTCTCCCATTTCCTGAGTTATTTCATGAGAACAAGTTGAACTTGACCATCTCCCAGGTCTTTGCTCCACACATTTCCTACATTGAGTCCTCAATGTGCACCTACCTCACTTAGTCTCATTACTGCCTTTCTGTTTTACAATTTTTAATGCAGAACTAACAGCCAAATCAACAAACAAGTGTCTCTCCTATTTCTCTTTCATTTTATATTCACCTGTACTTACAGGAAAAAAAAGTACAGTCCAAAACACAGACCATTTATATAATAAGTTATATCCAACAAAATAGTTTTTATTTCAGACAAAATTGGCCTTATCTTTATGGAGTCCTGTAGTTACAATCTAAGATAACTTCACTAACTATAAGTTCTTTATACTTCAAATATTTTGAGATAATGTTATTTGTTGAAATAATATTTTGTATAAACTCTCACAGGACCTTTAAAATACACTCCAGTCAGCTTCATGGAAATAAATTCTTTTCTTTTTTAAAATACCAGTTACAGGAATAAATGCTACATGTTCTAGCCATTTGTGTTTCTTTAGTTCATCTGTAGGCTATTCAAACATACACAAGAAAATTATGAGAGGGCAGAACTAAATTCCTCTTCTCTCTCATATAAAGCAATCATGCCAAACAAATACCAAGAATATTATGCTCTTTCCTATGTAGTTTAAGGAATCTGTTCTATAATCCTATCCATTAAAGCCCTCTAACTCCAAAATAAGGTTATTTATGTTCTAAGTAAAACGTGAAGTCTTAATGATGGCATATGGAAAGTGTCACTTAGGCTCTAACTATAGAATGGAAAACTGAACAAAAGACTTTCTGCTACCAACCACTGAAGGCCCACATTAATGCCAAGATGATTAACTGATACTTAACTAAAGCTAATGAATTGCAACAATAAAATCAAAACTAAAATACTACAGAGGAATGGCTATTACTGGTATTTCTCTGTGGCAGAGCATATATACAGACCACATAACTTGTGACAGAATGTGATGGTAACATCAGGTTTTAAACCCCACACAGATTCAAAAGCAGTTTTCCTGATAATTCCTCTAAAATTCTCAAGTTACCAGAAATATACATGCCCAAAGACCCCTTTATAATTCTAAATCCTCACTCAAAGACAATAAAGCAGTTTCAAAACTCTTAAAGTTGCAACACTCTAGCATATAAACCAATCTGATTGGTTTATCTTGGTAGTTAAAATGCAAGAGATGAAATGGCTAAATGAGTTATCCCAATTCAGTGTTCAAGTTAATTCTAGCATCTACATCCACACCTGAGGAAGTTATAAAGCTAAATATGACAGGCCAAGGATTTCATACATGGGTCAGTGGACCTTCAATGGACTCATCAAGACACTTAGCTTTTATCCAGGCTTCAACCAACAGGAACATGAGGTGGCCACAAAGAAATAGGCTATAAGACTAAAAGAGATGAAATCTACAATATGAACTAGTAAGTTCCACAGAACGCTTAATGACATATGTGAACACCACATGGCCACAGGTGCCCTGGCTCCTCCCCATATCACCAACCGCAAATGCAACCCACCAGGTTTTCCTTTCACATGCAACAGTATTGAGAGGATGATTTTGGTATAGGTGCACTGTATGAGAAAATGTCTTTCTTCATGTTATCTTGCAGACTAGTGGCCAAAATGATGCTGAACAGTTTTGTCATCATCATTACATTGTTAACACACCCAGCAGCTCCAGTGTGCTTGCACAGAAGTGCAGGCTCAGTGGTTTTGTTTATCCAAATAAGTATCAGATGAGATGAGCATGGTGCATATCTTACCATTTACCTTTTGTGACTACAGACTAAACAAAATAGGCAAAAGGAAATGGTTTCAAAAAGTAAAACATTTTTAGCTTACCTTTTTAGTTTGGAAAACGTAAAACACACCACAAAAATAGATGTGTAGGTCTGTGCATCCATCACCAGCTTTAACAATGATCAACATATGGCCTATTTTTTTCCATCTTTACTACTCACCTCCCTCCTAGCACTAGACTATTTTGAAGTAAATCCCAGACACATATCATTTCATAAGCAAATACTTCACTATTTACAAGAAGCAAATGCTTCTGAAACTAGTCTATCCCAAAGCTGGCTGTGCAATCACTTGAAGAACTTTTAAAAAAATAGCAACTGAGGTCTAGATAGCATACTGGGATCAGTTTGTTTTGTCTCTCAGGGTAAATGTCTCACAGCTGGGAGAATCAGTCCTTAAATCCTATCTAGAGGCAGGGGTGTCCAACCTGCAGCCCATGGGCCACATGAAGCCCAGGATGGCTATAAATGTGGCCCAACACAAAACTGTAAATTTACTTAAAACATTATGAGATTTTTTTGTGATTACATGTCACAATGTATTTAATGTGTGACCCAAGACAACTCTTCTTCTTTCAGTGTGGCAGAAATGCCAAAAGGTTGGACACTCCTGATTCCATATCCAAAGCTGACTTTGGTTTCATTCACTCCAAAGAGAGAATCATCTGAGGAATGCAGATTATGACAAAAATACCAAACCAAGAAACCAATTTAAACCCAAAACACTGTCTGGGACATCCTGTGAATGGAACCTGGTACCCTGTAAGTTTCCATCATTTTTTAATGAATCCCTATACTAGAGGTCTCAAAAGGGCTGCCTTTTGGAAGTACTTTAAATTTTATTTATTTTTTAAAGATTTGATTTATTTATGTTTAGACAGAGGGGAAGGAGAGGAGGAAGAGAGGGTAAGGAACATTGATGTGAGAGAGAAACATCAATTGACTACCTCCTATATGCACCCAGACCCCACAACCCAGAACGTGCCCTGACCAGGAACTGAACTGACGACCTTTCACTTTGTGGGAAGACACCCAAGGAACTGAGCTGAACTGGTCAGGGCAGAACTCAAACTTTTAGAGATAAACAGGCCCACATTGACTCATTCTTTCCTCTTCTAGAAAAGGAATCTGAGGCCCAAAGAATGATCAGCTCAAGGTAACTGGTCCTACCACCATAGCAGTGAAGGAAATCCCTCCTGATCCCTTCAGGCTCTGTCACTCATGTCCTCACAGTTCTGCCAGTTTTTCTCCCAGTATCCAAAGCCTGGCAAGCCAGTAAGTACTATAACTGCACAGTAGTAGGATAGCACAAACACCAGGTCCATTCCTATGTACCACCATTTTTTAAAAATTTCTTTTTATTTACTTATTTTTTAGAGAGGGAAGGGGGGAGAGAGAGAGGGAGAGGGAGAGGGAGGGAGGGAGGGAGAGAGAGAGACATCAATGTGCAGTTGCTGGGGGTCATGGCTTGCAACCCACACATGTACCCTGTCTGGGAATCAAACCTGCGACACTTTGGTTCGTAGCCCATGCTCAATCCACTGAGCTACGCCAGCCAGGTTGTACTACCATTTTTAAACAGACTATTATCAACTTGGAACACATCCACAGGTATCATGCCAAACACAGAGAGAGTGTCAAAGCTAAGAACACTGAAGGACTGAAGAGGCACAGCAGTCTAAAGCTAAGAAGCCTCAGGGAAACATGAATGAGGTCTTTCTTACCTGGCTAGTCACCACTCACAAGGGCAGAAGTTGCAGGGAAGACAATGTCAGTTGACATTCTAACTGGGAGTACTGTGAATAAGGATGACCATGAGCTCCCATCCACATGAGTTTGCAAGGGATAGGACAAAAAACTGGCCTGAGGTGCTGTTCTGTGGAAGGGCTTTCTGAATGTGGGCAGGAGGAAGCACAGACTAATGAACCTATAAGCTCCTTCTCCAATTCCATGATCAAAGGCTCACTTAACCCCATCAGACCAATTTATGGTTTCTTTTCAATTTTGTTGAGAGAACAATACAGGCTAGCAACAAAGAACTTAAAAATAAGTAGTAAATGATTTAAACCTACAAAAAGATCATTTTAAAGTTTCTTAATGTGAAACCTACAACCTCTATTCACCAGGTTTCCAGCTCTGGGTCTCAGCTATAGAAGGCATATAAGCTACACAAGGGCCGAAGCTTTCTTAAGTCTAACATTACAGAACAAAAACAGTGATTCTAAGAGTTTTCCAGAGGTTGTGCAAAAACACATTATAATCTGCTTTATCCTCCTCTGTGCTTATTCAAAGCCTATTTTTCTTGCCTTTACTATATACAACTAAATGTCTTCAGCAATGCTCTCCTACATTTACTGTATTTACAAGAAAACATCACTAGTGTACTGATGATACAAAATGTTTGTACAGTGTTATATAAAAAAATTAGGAGAAATATCCTCAGAAAAGATGCTGAATACTCCTGCTATATACAGTGTCTGATAAACATAAGACCAACTCAACTATGCGTGATTCAGCAGGACAGGAGATCATGAGTAAGGAATAGGAAATTCTGAAACCCTGTTAGTCCTTAGTCTCAATAGATTCTTCCTCTAAAAACAGTCTAGGTACCCCTTAGATAATATCCTCTAACCAAGTTACACATAAAGTCGTACCTATGAGAAATCTTTTACAAACTGTGAATATTAACAACTCCCCAAAGGAAGAACGTTTAACACAATACCTAGTTGAAAACTTTAAAACAGTCAGAAAATTATTAGTAATTCATAACCTTTCCATTCAGGGGATGATGGTAAAAAGACAAGAAAAAAGCAAACTGATTTACTTTCGCTCAAATGTAGAACTAGTTAAGGAGCAAATTTCCACAATCAACTGACTCTGTTCCCCAAACCTGAGTTATTATAAATCTAGGTAAAAGGAGCAAAAGGAGAGAAAAAGATGCAAAGGATTTCCAAATTCAACACCCAGCAGAGTCACGGGCAGAAACTGACCAACAACAGCAGACAAAGGGTGCTGACCTAGCTCAGCAGTTCAAAAGCTCGAACACATCAGAATAACCAGGGGAGCTTTTCAAAACTTACGGCTCAGGTGGCACAGTTACCAACTTTTTTTAAGCTCCCCAGCTGACTGCGCTGTGCAAGCAAGGCCAGGACTCACCAGTTTAGGGTGAAATTTAAAAGCTTTTCAACGTGATCCAAGGAGCACAAAAGGTAAGTACATCTCCCTATGACTTCTCTCTCTCCCTCTTGCTGTAAACTGTGGTCAGGAGCTTCCAGGCTACAAGAAGGTCTCAATGAGGATCTTGAGTTACCCAGTGCAGCAGGAATTAGAGAATGAAACATGGTAGAGAAGTTGCTATCAATGGAGGCGGATCTATTGTCTTGATGACTTACTGGTTTTTGAAGGAAGAGGAGCAGACAAGAAAGGGGCTCTGTCTGCTAGGCATTGGCTGGGAAAAGGTTTACCCCAGCTCTCTGAAAACTCTTGTATTCTATATGAACCTCAACAACACACACACACACACACACACACACAAAAAGCAATACACCACCCCTATTCTTAACACACTACTCAAAATATCCCACATGCAGACTATCTCCTGGGCCTTTTCTTCTGGGTCCAATCAGCTGTCCCTCTAAGTTCACAAAGTCTAGGCAACCTCCTCTCTGGAAATGGCTTTTTACACTAGTCTAGAGGAAAACAAGGCATGTCTCCAAAGTCATTACGAGTGGATTTGGGATTCTCAAGGCTGCTTTTGGGGATTACCTTTATATCAAATGTCTCCCATGAAGAGTTCACAATTTCTGGGTTTTATTCTTCAATTAACCTCAGAGCCTACTGACACATTCTACAATGGAAATTAAATTTCTAAAGCCTATTTATAAAATGGGAATGTGATTTCTGCACTATTTAGACAACAGAGATCTGAATTCATGCCAGTAAAGCACCTATGGCACAGTGCTAAAGGCAATAGCTAGAGCAGAGTTTTTAAAGGACAAGTTTTAAATGTGGTTTTTATTAATGTGATGCAGAGAAAACTCAAGTATTAAAAATGTTATTCTCTTAAGACCAGCCTGATGCAATAAACTATAAAATATGATAACAAGTCTGCCAAAACCAGAAATACAGCAATAATTCCACTTGCTTTCCAAATTAAAACTTGAGAGGCAAATCTAGTTATTATTCCATATTAAGAAAACAGTTACAAAAGTTTAGCTTAAATATGTGAACATTCAGACAATATAATCTAAAAATCAAAGGAAAACGATAAAAAGAAGTATATTTATTACAGTGCCTGAACATAATAAGCACTCAGTAAAAGTGTACCTCTTTTTAAATGAGTAAGATGAGAGAAAGCCAGGTCAACAAGTCAGTTTAGGCAAAATGTAAAAGTCCATTTGGCCTACATATCTACTACCATATTTTTCGGACCATAAGACACATCTAGGTTTTAGAGGAGGAAAATAGGAAAAAAACTTTGAAGCAAAAAGTGTGGTAAAATATTTAATAGCATAAATAATATTTTACTAATTTAAATGTAAACAGAACTCAAACAGCAGCACTAACAACCATTATTCCTCCCAAATTGGGGGGGGGGGGTCGGGAAGGTGCATATTATATTCCAAAAAATTGGTATTTAAGATATTTACCACTCTACTATATAGCTGGTAAATATCTTAAGCCATTCGGACCTTCTACTTCTCTGGGTCCTTGAAGGTTCTTCTAGGCAAAATGAGGGAGGATAAACTAGAGGCTCTCTGAATTCTTCCCCAAACTATCACTGTACAACTCCAGGACTTCAACATAAAAACCACAGATCTTATCCCCTATCCCCACCAAAAGACATACAGTTAAAGTATAACTGTGACATTTATATCTCTACCCAGACAGATTTTCTTCCTTGCTTCTTTCTCAACAGTACTTTAAATTTTCAAGCTCTTCCTACATACATCCATTGGTCTCCTTTTTGGAACTTCCTTATTCTCACAATCAGGCTTTTGACTTTTCTGTTTCAACAATGACACTTTCTATTGCCTGTTTTCCTAGAGACAGCGTGTAATCAAGAACTAAAAGGGCATGTCTCCAAGTCTTTCCCAAGTTATCCACTTGATTATATTTATACCTGCCCAGTTTTTCTTTCACTCTGAACGGTGTGAAAAACCTGCCACTGTTTGGTCTGCAGCACCACAATGATGTCATCTATTTTCACTATAAACTCACCCACATGGCTCAGGCCTCAGACTCACTGTGACTGCCTCACCCAGAAACCTTTATTCATTCACACTCTGAAACACCTTTGTGCCCAGAAATGCACTACAAACTGAAATGGAATAGGAGAATCATAATCAGTTTCTTTTTCTGACTTTTGTTGCGTCACTGAATCACCAAAGAGGGTGAGAGGGTAGCACTTCACTGGCCTGCCTTCAGTCCAGACAGAAAGGAAAAAGCACTAATGGTGCTGTGACCTTACTCCTGCCCAGGCCAGAGTCCCTCAGTACTCACCATAACCTAATGGGTCGGGTTGCATGATCTAACAATCATCCCTGCATAAACATTCCTCAATTCTCAGAGGATACCAAAGGAAAGTTATAGTTTATTCACAAAATCATCAACTTTGAATGTATAGATACACATTTGACACCACAAAGACATAATCTTCACCAGAATAAGCCATCCTAACAACTGTGTTCCAATGAAATGTCTAAATAAGTTGCTAACCACCACTTCCTGTCCTAAACCTCTTTGCCCACCTAGGTTCTTTAGTATTCAATGTGTGAAACTGCTGTAGTTAGCAGCAGTTGGGACCTGATTAGAGATATAGAAAAGCCGCATCTCAGATCTGCTGAGTCAGAATCTGCATTTTGACAAGGTCCCCAGAGCTGATTCAACTGCAGATTAAAGTTTTAGAAGCACCAAACAAGGTACAGAAAAATTGGGGAGAAGAAAAGTTTAAGGGCTGGCAACTGACTTCTGTCTTCCTTTACCTCTCAACCCCACTACTTCCCTCTTCCCATTGTTACCCAGAGCCCCAAACCCTCCTGCCTTCTCTAGGCCTAGTCATATCTTGCCTATCAACTTAACCTGTCCATACCCTAGGAAACAGTATGGGCAAATGGTTAAGTACTAAACTGAGAAGTCAAAACTGAAAGGCCTTAAAATCTGTTTTCTCCACTACTTACTAGCTATGTGACTATAGGCAAATTACTTAACCTCTCTACGCACATGTAAAATAAGAATAAAAATGAAGAGCTATCTCACAGAGTCAGTACAAGATAGCTATTATTTTTTTAACACTTGGACAATGTGTCCCTTCTCTTTACTAATTCAAATAAAGCATGTTGGTTCCAAAACTACCACAAATCTATGCAGTGGTAGTGTCAGCATTTTTTTCTTTTATCTTCAACCCTCCATTTCCATCAATTTATGTAATCACATAACAAAGATTAATTCATCCTCACTGAGCTAAGCACATCTTGATTCTCTTCTAAACCTACCAAAATCACTGTGGAATACCCTCAACTCAAAACAAATGGCTTCTACAGTATACGTGGTGTACAGAAGACCCCTAGGTGCCAATCCACTGAAATTGAAAATCACCGAGTAATGGAGCCCATACCAATTTTCTTGTTAATGAGAGAAGCCCATGAATTTTTAAATAGCTCATTAATTCAAGAGTCTGTTCTTTCCCCTACACATAAAGAGATTTATCTATCATGTGAGAGCTTTAGGTTGCTTTATTCTGCCTAAGAACTGAAATTCACCTTCAAACTTCATCTAATGACACATAAATGACAGGTACAATCTGGTTAGTTTGCCTATCAATAGATCTCATTTCCCCTTCATAATCGACATTTCTGGGAAAGAAATAAACTTCAATTACTCTCCTAAACAACCAATGAGAAGCTTGCAAACTTAAAGCTGGGCATGCACGGCTTCCTCCGGCCTCAGCCCCACTCTCATTTCCTGTGGAGCTAAGAAAAGCAGGTCTGGTGTTGCCATACATGAATTGAGACATTTCAGCATCTAAAACCAAAGCAATTTATGACTTATTTCTCACTTTGCTATTATCATCCTATCCAAACAAATGGATGAAAAATCCTAACTTCTAGCTATAAAGCAGGACATGTGGTAACACACTGCAGTTAACAGTAGTAGACTTTTTTGTAAAATGAAGACATTAAAAAAGATCAGCATTATAGCTCTATCTCAACCCATCAAAATGGAATTTGCCAAAATATCTAAAACCTTTTTAATGTTCCTTAATGAAGAATGATAGGAGGAGAAAGAAAACTGAGGTAAGACAAAAATGACAGGGAGCTTTATAAAGTTTTCCAGTCTGCCTTGACTGACCAATGTGGTTCATCCCACAAACTGAAAGGTCACTAGTTCAATTCCCAGTTAAGGCACATGCCTAGGTTGCAGATTCAGTCTACAGGAGGGGCATGTATGACAGGCAGCCAATCGATGTTTTCCTCTTGCATTGATATTTCTCTCCCTTTTTTTCTTTCACCCTCCTCCTCTTCCTAAAATAAAAGTTTGCCAGCCCTTACACATGCAGCTCCCAGTGAACTGACAGGTAACTGCAGCTGCCAAGGGGTCTAGGAGAGACTAGTAGAAGATCACCATGCAGAGCCTGGTCCTCATTCAAACTGCTGACTCACAGAATCACGAGCAAATAAAATGACGATTGTTTTAAGTCATTCAGTTTTGGAGGTGGTGGTATGCAGCAAAGGCCAACTGAAAGGGGCAATTATCACTACCTGATGTATTATTTATTTATTGTTTTAAACACCACGAAAGCAAAGACTGTCTTTTTTGCCAATTCTGTATCTCCATCATCTAGAATAGAGTCTGTAGCATTTTTGTGTTGAATAAATATACCATATATCTGAATAGAAAAGACCATTATGTATTGCTTAGTTTTAAAAAAATAAAATTCTTAATTTATTAGATTATATCGCATTAGTACTTTAGAGCACAAAGTTTATTTTCTGTGCCTTCATTGTCTTTATGGTGTTGGTATGAACTGAATTGTGTTTAACTTCCCCCAAATTTATATCAAAGGCCTAACCTCTACATATCTCAGAATGTGACAGTATCTGGAGACAGGACCTTTAAAAAGTTAATTGGGTTACAACTAGGTTAAGTTAACAGGTGTCCTTCTAAAAGGAGATCTGGACACACACAGAAACTCTAGGGACGCACACACAGAGAAGAAAGACCCTGTGAAGGCACAGCAAGACAACAGCTGTCTGCAAGCTGACAAGAGAGGCCTCAGAAGAAACTAAACCCACTTGCACTGGGTTTAGTTTCTAAACCTACTCAAACATCTTCATCTTGGACTTCTAGCCACTGGAACTATGAGAGAATTAATTGCTGTTGTGTAAGCACCCAGTGTGTAACATTCTGTTACGGCAGATCAAGCAAACTACTACAGGTATGGAGTTTACATACTTTTGTTCTTGTGGTATTTTATCATTACCACATTCTCTTAAAAATAAAAAAATATATTAAAAGATTCAAAGAAGAAATGTTATGACAAGTAATTTTTTTTAATTGATTTTTAACTAGTTCCTAGTTACTACGTCCTATCTCCTAGTTACTAAGAGGTAGGTTTTAGTCCCATTTCTGTGACTGATGAACTCTGATTTTGGAAGAGGTCTACAGCCTCTTCAGAACAAATCTTAGGCCCATTCTTTTACCAAAGTTTGAATCAGATAATCTTCCAGACCCCTTCCAACCCTAACATTGAAGTGAGCAAACATGGAAATAATTACCTAAATGTGAAAATGAAGTCTACAAATGATTTAAAAAAGAGTTTTAATTTCCGTTTTCATTCAGGGTTGACTGATATCACTATTAAACATCATAGGGAGGAAGCTTTCCCACAGCTTGTTTATGAAAGGAAGGACAGAAATTCTCACAGTGAGTTATCGGATGGCTACAGAGTACATTTCTTACACTCTTTGGGGAAGAGAGTTGTTTTCTTGCTGCTTTCTTCAAAGAACCTCACTTGAAATATAAGACAATATACGAGGTATATCTTAAGTATAAATATGTTGCACACAGATGACATAATCTTCTTGAAGTTCATTTCTCAACAAAGGTTTCTTCACAAGCAGAGGAAAAGCACTTTAGCAAAACCTTCCCTCCTTCCCTGTAATTTAGCAGTATCAAGAGGTTGCTAGGATAAAATCTGTGTTTCTGGGTAGTTCCTCATTTGCTAATATTTATAAACAAGTTCAATGAAAACTATATTTTGGGAATATGAGAATAATAAAGGTTAAACTAAACCTGACAAGATTTGACTCTTTAATGTTTATGTAGCACCATCGTATTTCTAATGCACCTTAAAATCACCACGATTTCTTAAAGCAGCACTCTGGACTGGATTTAGGATTTATTTGTATCGTATGAATGAAGCTCTTCAAAGATACTAAACATCTTGCTCTTATGTCAAGCCAGCTGAGTTTCCTTTTTTTTATTTTAAAGATTTTATTTATTTATTTTTAGAGAGAGAAGGGAGGGAGATAGAGAGAGAGAGAAACATCAATGTGCGGTTGCTGGGGGTTATAGCCTGCAACCCAGGCATGTACCGTGGCTGGGAATCGAACCTGCGACACTTTGGTTCCCAACCCACACTCAATCCACTGAGCTATGCCAGCCAGGGGCCAGCTGAGTTTCAAAGGCTGTGAGTAAAGTGGAGAGAGCTCCTTGGAGATTTATTATTTGCTGTGTAATCAGAGTAATAAGAGAATAGGAACTTTTTCATTTATCATCAAACTAGATGTTGCGTTAGAAAAGCACATTTTTCCTTAAGGTGAAATATTTCAAACGTGATGTAGATTTTGGTTTAACAAACACTGTTGATGAGTCAACCCTTGAAGTCCAAGGCAAATTATCTCTTTTCTTTTAAATTTAATCTTTATTGTATTTTTCCCCATTACCATTAGTACCCTTATACACCCCTCCCCCCCAGCAATCACCCACAATTGGCAAACTATTTCTTAGTGGTTCACGGCAAAGTCTTTAATCTTATCCCTCTATACTATTCTGATAATGATAGGTTTGTTATCCAGGTGTGTAATTTGTACATACTCTGGATCAGAATTTTTACAGTGAATTTTTTTTAAGAAATAAAAAACCAGGACTTCCTGCCAAGACGGAGGCATAGGTAGATACACTTTGTCTCCTTGCACAACTAAAAGAAGGACAACAACAAACTTAAAAACAAAAAATAACCAGAACTGCCAGAAAATCAAACTGTATAAAAGTCTTAAACAAAAAATAACCAGAACTTCCAGAAAATCAAACTGTATAAAAGTCTGACAACCAAGGAGTTGAAGAAACATTCTTCCAGACAGGTAGTCGGAGTGGAGATGGGCAGCCAGGGTGGAGAGAACTCGCACCTTATTTGAAAAAATAATAAAGGAGAACTTCCCGAAGCTGGCAAAGAAAATGGACTTCCAGGAAGCTCAGGAAGTCCCAAAGAAGTTGGACCCAAGGAAGCATGCACCAAGGCACATCACAATCATATTACCTAAGATTAAAGATAAGGAAAGAATCTTAAAAGCAGCAAGAAAAAAGGAGACAGTTACTTACAAAGGAGAGCCCATAAAACCATCAGCTTATTTCTCAAAAGAAACCTTGTAAACAAGAAGGGGCTGGAAAGAAGTATTCAAAGATATGAAAGGCAAGGACCTATATCCAAGATTACTCTATCCAGCAAAGCTAACATTTAGACTGCAAGGGCAGATAAAGTGCTTCCCAGATGAGGTCAAGTTAAAGAAGTTCATCATCAGCAAGACCTTATTCAATGAAACATTAAAGGGACTTATCAAAGAAAAAGAAGATGATCAAAAATATGAACAGTAAAATGACAATAAACTCACAACTATTAACAACTGAACCAAAAAAAAAAAAAGGAAAAACAAACTAAGCAAACAACTAGAACAGGAATGGAATCACAGAAATGGAGATCATATGGAGGGTTATCAGCAGGGAGGGAGAATGGAGGAAAAGGTACAGGGAATAAGAGGTATAAATAGTAGGTACAAAATAGGCAGGGAGAGGTTAAGAATAGTGTGGGAAATGGAGAAGCCAGAGAACTTGCCATGTATGACTCATGAACATGAACTAAGGTGGGGCATGCTGGTGGAAGGGGCACTGCAAGGTACAGAGGAATAAAGAGGAAAAAAAAGGGAAAATTATTAAAAAGTAAAAAAATAATCTAGGTAGAGTTACTTTGCATCTAGACAACTTCCAAATGGTTAGATCCATTTGCTTAGATCTTTTAATTTTTCCTCTTCTGTGTTATATAGTACTTAATTACAGGGCCACTAACATTCTGAAAGAATCAGTTATATTATCAAATTATTCTTTCATATATTTGCAGATGCAAGAGGTTTCAAAATATTTCTAGATGCTTCCTAACCAATAGGTATTTAGGGGGAGGGGAAAGTTACTCAGTATGTGATACGAACGTATGTATGAATAGATGAGTGCAAAATCGTAAATTTTTTTTGTTTTATTTATTTATTTTTAGAGAGAGGGGAAGGGAGAGAGGAAAATAAACATTAATGTGTGGATGCCACTCATGCACCTCCTACTGTAGACCTGGCCTGCGACCCAGGCATGTGCCCTGACTGGGAATCAAACTGCAGACCCTTTGGTTCATAGACCAGTGCTCAACCCACTGAGCCATACTGGCCAGGGTGCAAAAACAGTCAAGTTTTTAATCAAGACAGTAAAGTCCCAAGTCACAGAACTTCTGGCAATTAATTGCAAGAAGCAGATTCTTGAAAGTACTTCCTAGAGTCAGTCATTAGTAAAACTACAAGGGAAAAAAAACAGGTTCTTTTGGACATCAATCATGGAGGACTCACACTTTCCAATTTCAAAACTTCCTACAAAGCTACACTAATCAAGACAGTGTTGTACAGGCATAGGATAAACAAATGTCAAAGGAACAGAATTAAGAGTCCAGAAATTTAAAAAAAAAAACAGGTTCAGAAACCCTAACACTTAAGGTCAAGTGGTTTTCAATAAGTGTACCAAAACAACTGAATAGCAAAAGAACAGTTTTTTCAACAAATGGTGATGGAACAACTGGATATCCATAAGCAAATGAATTATGCTGCACCTCTACTTCCTATCACATAAAAAAATTAACTAACTCAAAATACGAGGTCTGTCCACAGAGGACCCAGCCATGTAATATGAAAAACAGAGACACTTCTTGAAGAAGATACAAGATACAAGAAACCCTGCACATAGGACAATGATGCCTCAGCCCCCTTCAAAGTAGGGACCTTGGTACCTCACACAGTTCTCCCAATCGCCATATGCTGCCCCATCATATTTTCATGAATCTCACAGACAGTCTGAAACCACTACCCTTTCAAACGTGATTTTAGTTTTTGGAAAAGCCAAAAACTAAAGCTTAGTTTCCACAGGGTGCCAAATCTGCACTGTATTGGGGCTGAGTTACCTGGGTGATTTGATGTTTCGCAAAACACTCTGCACAAGACACAATGCATGAGCAAGCACTTTGTTGCGATGAATCTACCAATTACCAGGTACCCATAGCTACGGCCTTCTGAATCATCCAAATAGTTTCCATGAAAGAATGTTTAAGCTTAATGCAAAATCTGATGCAGCTTCATTGCTCTATTCACTTAAGGCATTTTGAGTGCAATGGCCACAAAATACACAAGCTCGCTCAATGCATCTGCCACCCCCACTGACTAGTACAGCCAAGTCATTGGTCACACATGCACATTCCAGTCCACTCTCTTTAGATGTCAGGTCACACTGATGTCACGCAAACCATTGTCAATATAATGATATTATATCATTATAATATTGTACTTTTTTTTGTTGTACTTTTTCTGGACAGACCTCCTAAATCAAACAACTAAATGTAAGAGCTAAAACAATAAAACTTAAAAGAAGTTATAGGAGCAAATCTTCATGACCTTGGCTTAGGCAGTGTTTTCTTAGATGACACCAAAAGCACAAGCAAAAACAAAACAAAACATAAGCTAAAACGGACTTTATCAAAATTAAAATCTTTTGTGCCTTAAAGTGCACCATCAGGAAGTAAAAACTTGCCCTGGCTGGGTAGCTCAGATGTTTAGAGCATTGTCCCATATGCCAGGGTTGCTGTTTCAATCCCAGTCAAAGCACATACAATAAGCAGTAAATGAATGCACAAATAAGTGGAACAACAAATCAATGCTTTTTTTCCTTTCTCTAAATCAATCAATAAATATTTTTTAAGTGAAAAGTCAACCCAAAAATGGGAGGGAAAAAACGTGCAACTCATGCACCTGGTAAAGGATTTGTAATGCCTAAAAAGGACTTTGGAATACCTAAAGAAATCTTATGTCTCAAATTTTTTAAAATAACACAATTTAAAAATAGGCAAAGAATCTGAATGACCATTTTTCCAAAGAAAATAGATATTCAAATGTCCAACAGCATATGTAAAGATGCTCAACATCATTACTTATCAGAGGAATGCAAATCAAAAACTACTAAAGAAAGATACTACCAGGATGGCTACAATCAAAAACAGAAAATTATAAGTACTAGAAAGGATGTGGAGAAATTAAAACCTTCATAGACTGCTGATGAGAATGTAAAATGGTATAGTTGCTTTGGAAAACAGTCTAGCAGTTCCTCAAAAGGTTACACCTACAGTTACCAGGCAATTCCATTCCTAGACATATACCTAAGAGAAAGGAAAATATAGTCTAAACTAAAACCTGTACAGAAGTGTTCATAGCAGAATTATTTCTAATAGCCTAGAAGTAGAAACAACCCATATGCCCATCAACTGAATAATAAAATGTAATATAGCCACACAATGAAATATTACTGTGTAATAAAAAAATGAAGTACCAATACATACTACAACATGCATGAATTCTGCAAACATACCAGATAGAGTAAGCAGTCATAAAACACATACTGTTTAATTCCATTTATATGAAATGTCCAGAATCAGTAAACCTAGAGACAGAAAATACATTAGTAGTAGCCTAGGAACAGAGGAGAGGAAAGGGGAGAGGTGGTAACAGGATGACTAGGATATGGGATTTCCTTCTCAAAATGATAAATGTGTCCTAAAATGCAGCTATGATTGTGCAACTCTGTATATATCCTAAAAGCCATTGAATTACACACTTTAAATTGGTGAATAATGTGATATTTGAATTACATTGCAATAAAACATTTTAATGGCATGCTTGATATCCAAGGCTGTTCTCCTACTACTTCCCACTACTCCCGTCAAAAAGGGGGAGGGGTTGTCTTCACAATTTGTCTTGTTGCTGATTACTCATAATCAGTGAAGGGTGAACAGAGTGGACATACCACTGGACTTTTCCTGCTGTCCAAGATGGAGTCGACAGACTTAATTTACCTTTCCACTTGAAAACCAAAACAAACCCATACAAAATCTATGAAACAAAAGTTTTCAGGAAACTAGGCATGAAACATGAAACAATGAAGGTCATTTATCTCTGAAAGATATGAAACAAACTCGGTGAGCCATACAACTGCCTGGACTTACTCCCTTTACCAAGTTTGTGGCAGATTCCTTCAGCTGAGAAGGAAGTGAGGTTGAAGGTAGACCAAGGCAGCTAGAGTTCCAGGTGACAGTATCAGAAATAAGAGCTACACAAAAGAAGAAAGCACTGCAGAGGGACCCCAGTGCTTTCAGCCAAGTAATGACCAGCACATACAAGTAATGAAATTACCCAAGGCTGAATATTAAAAACTATTCAAAAAGATCAGAAGAAACAGTACAGGTACTCACATAGGAATAGGAATAGTGCCTGTTCCCACCAAACAAATGGAAAAACTTATAACTCATGGGGAATTGAGTCTAGTACTTAGAAAGATCTTACCTGGGTAGTGGGGCAAAATTAGCATTCAACTGACCCCTGGTCAAGAACTCCTTAGCAAAATCAAAAGAGCAAGACACAAAAGAATCAAATTATTTCCATGTAACTTAACTGCACTCCAGAACAAAGCTCAGGGACACTTACAGAAATAAAATAACACCCAGAACACAACAAGGTAAAATTCGGAATGTCTGGCATCCACCCAAAAATTACCAGACAGGAAAACACGAGCAATAATGAGAAGATCCATCAAAACCAAACCAATTCTGAAAGAGATATTGAAATTACACTCAAGGAATTAAAACAGCTATTATAACTATATTCCATACATTCAAAAAGTAGAAACCTAGGAAATACTGTAAAAGACAAATCTTCTAGAGATAAAAACAATATCTGAGATGTAAAATACACTAGATGGGCCCTGGCTGGGTGGTTCAGTTGGTTGGAGCATCATGCCATACACCAAAGGACTGCAGGTTCCATCCCTGTGTATGAGATGCAACCAGTCAATGGTTCTCTCTCACACTGATGTTTCTCTCTCTCTCCCTCTCTCTCTCCACCCTGCCTTGCTCTCTAAAATTAATGAAAGCATGTACTTGGGTGAGGATTAATAATAAAAAAAAATTTTAAACCAATACACTAAACAGGATTAATGGCAGAGTCAACACTAAAGAAGAAACTGGCCCAAATGAAGCCCAAAAGAAAAAAATTAAGGCTGTGAGACAACTTCAAGTGGCCTAATAAACATGTGATAGGAGGGAGTGCCCAAATATAAAAACAAGGAAGGGATATAAAGAAAAAAAACCTCAAGAAATAGTGACTAAAATTTTTCCAAATTTGATGAAACTTCTAAACCCGCAGATCCAAGCAGCTCACAAATCTAAAGCACAAGAAACATCAAGAAAAATACACCAGAACACATCACAGTTAAATTACTGAAAACCAAGAGTAAAGGGAAAATCTTAAAAACATCCAGAGAAAATAGCATGTACATATATACAAAGGAACAAAATAAGGACAGCAGATTTTCCAGTAGAAACAATTCAAGTGACAAGATAGTGCAATAACATCTCTAAAACACTGAAAGAAAAAACTAACAATATGCAATATTATACTCAGCAAAAATATCTCTCAAAAATGAAAGCACCAAAAAGCAAGTTTTCAGACATACAAAAGCTAAAAAAAATTCATCACCAGCAGTACTATATTACAAAATAATGATAAAATTAAGTCCTTCAGGCAGAAGGAAAATGATACCAGATAAAATATGGATCTATACAAGAAATGAAAAGCAACAGAAATGCAAACCACATAGGTACACATATTAGGTTTTTTCCTTACTGTTTGTATTTTTCAAAAAAATAGTTAACTGTTAAGCAATTAAATTTCCAGCATGGTAGCCTAGGTAAACACAGCTCACCTCCTTGCACAACCACATCAAAATTACAACTAAACTACAGAATGGCCATCATTCAGAAGCATTAGAAATCAAGATAAATGGAAGTCCTACAACTATGGAATTAAAGGAGAAATTACATCATGACTGGCAGGACAGGCAGAGACATGGAAGGGGCTGGTCCCACACCTACAGGTGGTGGATAAAAATCAGGAGGGAAACCTAAGGAGTGAGGGATCCCAGACCCACACCAGGGTCCCCAGACCAGGGTTCCAGTGCCCTGAAGAGAATTCACTGTAACTTCCAGCTGTAAAAACCAATGGGGATTGAGGCTATGGAAGAAAAAAACTCTGGACTCCCTGACAGTTCCTTTTAAAGGGCCTGCAGACTTATTCAGATTCACTCTCTCTGAACTCCAGCACAGGGACAGCAGATTGAAAGGCACCAGAGGCATACAGGAAGGAACTGAAGTGTCTGGCATCAGGGCAAGAGCCAGGGGACACCTTTCTCCCAGACAGAACTGTAGGCAGAGGCTACTGTACCTTTGCTGAACCTTACCCCCTCAGAGCCAGCAGGTGGGCGCCATATCTGAGACTCCATCAACCTGGTTCACACTGTTTGCCCCACTCTGGTGATTCCCTGAGGCCCTGCCCCACCCAACTCTTGGACCCACCCAAGTTGTTTCCAGTGGCTTTTTCATATGAACAGCTTGTCTTGGCCCATGCTTCATATTTTCTTAAATTATCTCAAACAACCAGCATCTGGCATCAGCAAGCCTCAAACCTCTCGCTAAGTTGCCCCAGGCCTGGCACTAGCAGCAGACTTGGTTTACAGCTTCACCTCTCCTGGGCACTTCCAAGCCCAATACAAGTAGCAGCCATCTGCAGATCACTTTGCAGCTTATGTTGTGAGACCCCTGATGGAACATAGGCTGTGACCAACTTTGGACATGCCAACAGCAATCAAGCCTGAACAAGAGGAGGTGTACACAGCCAATACAGTGGGAGCACCTCAAATACCCAAATTGAATAAAAGAGGAAGCTCTGCCTCTGGATGCTGCAGGACACCTACTACATTAGGTCATGCTACCAAGCCTGGGAGAGGTAGCAGCTCTACTTAATACATAGGAACAAACACAGGGAGGCTGCCAAAATGAAAAGACAAAGAAACATGACCCAAATAATAAAACAGAACAAAACTCCAGAAAAAGAACTAAATAAAATGAAGGCAAACAAGGTGCTAAATGCAGAGTTCAAAACACTGGTTATAAGGATGCTCAGTGAAGTTAGTGAGAACTTCAAGAGCATTAAAATAGGCATACAAGCTATAAAAAAAGAACCAGTCAAGTGAAGAATACAATGATTAAAATAAAGAACAATCTACAAGGAATCAACAGTAGAGTGGATGAAGCCTAGAATCAAAATCAAATCAGCAATTTAGAATAGAAGAAAGCCAAAAAATACCAAATCAGAATGGCAAAAAAAAAAGAACCCCCCCCCAAATGAGTATAGTGTAAGCAGCCTCTGGGACAACCTCAAGCATATCAATATTCACATCATAGGGGGACTGGAAGGAGACGTGAGAAAGAAAAAAAATGGAACCCCATTTGAAAAAATGATGCCAGAAAACTTCCTTAAATTGGTGAAGGAAATAGACATACAATCCAGGAAGTGCAAAAAGTCCCAATCAAGATGAATCCAAAGAAGCCTACCCCAAGACACCTCATAATTAAAATGCCAAAGGTTAAAGACAAAGAGAGAATATTAAAAGCAGCAAAAGAAAAGCAGCTAGTTACCAACAAGGTGGCCCCCATAAGACTGTCAGTAGACTTCTCGAAAGAAGCTTGCAGGCTAGAAGGAATTGGCAAGAAACATTCAAAGTCATGAAAAGTAAGAACCTACAATCAAGATTACTCTATCCAGCAAAGCTATCATTTAGAATTGAAGGACAGATAAAGAGCTTCCTAGACAAGAAAAAACTAAAGGACTTCATCAACGAACCAGCATTATATGAAATGTTAAAGGGTCTTTTTAAAGAAGATAAAAAATATGGAAAATAAAATGACAACAAATACTTATCTATCAACAACTGAATCTCAAAAAAACAAAAAATAAAAAACAAAATAAACAGGTAGAACAGAAACAGAATTACATATAGAGAGAACATTTTGATGGTTGCCAGATGGGAGAGGGGTTAGGGGCATGGGCAGAAAAGGTGAAAGGATTAAGAAGTACAAATCAGTAGTATCATAATTGTCATGGAGATGCAAAGTACAGTATAGGAAATAGAGTAGCTGAAAAGCACATATTCATGACCCCTGGACATGGACAACAGTGTGGGAATTGCCTGAGGGAATGGGGAAGAGGTTAGGTGGAGGAGGAAAATGGAAGTGGGGGGAATTGGACCAACTGTAATAGTATAATCAATAAAATATAACTTAAAAAATAGTTAACTGTTTAAACAAAAATAATACAAATATATTTTGAGATTTATGACATATAAAAGTAAAAGTTATAATAAAAATACTGCAAGGCCAGGTAAGAAGTGGAATTGATACTATTGTAATGTTCTTACACTGTACATGAAATACATGTCATTTACTGTGACAAGTTAAAAGTATGTACTAAAACCTTAAAGCAAACTATAAAATAGCTAATAGGCCAGAAAATGGGATCATAAAACACTCAATTAATTAATCCAAAGGAAAGCAGAAAAAGGGGAAAAGCAATGAGAAGAAAATCCTCAGCAGAAGGAGCCAAAGAAAAACGAAAAACAAAATAAAGGTAAAAAATGTCCTATATTTAGCACTTTAAATCACTTTTTTCATGTAATACATAAAAAGGAGAATATATATTTTCAACTAATTGAGTAGTAAACTAACTCAATCCTGGTGTTGATGACTGTCAGAGGCCTTGTTTCAACAAATAAAAAAGAATTTCACATCCTGAAGGCTAGCAAAAGCCTTTTTGCTAGCATTACTAGAGAAAGGTTAGAAATATTTCACTTGATATTGAATTTTTCAAAAAAGACCACAAAACTATTTTACTCAGTAGGCTTAGGAAAAGTATCTTTTGTCTATATAACCAAACGCACACATACAGTACCTAAAAAGAAATGGAAAACTTCACCTTTTAAGTTATTTCTTTTTTAAGTTGAACTCAGAAATTTATTAAAAACTATCTGAATATCACAAAGCTATACCACACTGTTGCCATTTTACAGAAGTCACTCCCAGCCCTAATGTTCAAGGAGAATAGCTCCTGGATAAAGTAGTCCCTATGTGACCTACTCTAGGCCATCCATTCACCAGATATTCCATATATCATTCCTAAGGTTGCACAAAGGGCACTCCAAGAAGTCTGATGAGCAATCCTTCTCCACAGTACTTCTCTGGGGATCGTTAGAGTACTAAATACTGTTAACTGATAAACTGTTTAACTGATGCAGGAGATTCAAAACAGCAATGAACACCAAAACAGCAGCAGATACAGGACACAAGACCTCCCAAAAGACAGATGATGATGGTTCAAGACAAACAGTAAGGGGTCAGCAATTACCATAACCAACAGAACACACCCTTCCTATCTCTATTCAAAGCTCTATAAATCAAGGTTATGAGTCATCAGCTCAAGGCTTGTTTTAACTGTAAGCTGACTATTCTTGCTCCTTACTCATCTATGCCTCCTGCACGGAATCTGAATTTAAATCATAAAGCTCCACTATGTATACCATACGTAGTTTAGCAGCTCTAGCTTAGTTATATACTCCCACAGGCCATGCTCTTCCTCACCTGCAGTATCATCCTCTTCAAACTGCTTGCTCTGTGTTCCACAAAGGCACAAGCTGACTGCTCTTCCAGTTCACTGCCAACACCGAGCAAACCACATATGGTGCCAAGCACATACCGTGTATGCATTAAGTATGTAATAAATGATTAAAAGGAATCTTGCCTAGCAGAGGAGACTCAAAATATTTACAGAGAAACAGAAACTAGATTCTAAGTCCTCAAATCACTAAAGAGGAAAGAGCTGGACATCTGTAAGTTTTTCCCTGGAAACTAATGGAACCAGGAGCTATAAGAATGGATGAAAGAAAATACAGAGTGGGCAAAAGTAGGTTTACAGCTGTGAGTACATGAGTTTATTCTTATATTAATATTTATTAATTATGTGTCCTAACTTGTGTGTACCACATACAGAGAGACAACAGAGATGCTCTAATACACCAACTTCAAACAGGAAAGCCCTAGAATTTAAGGTGTGCCCTAGCAGGTGAATGAATACACTCAGTAAATTGTATTACTTGAATGTATATCCTCAACCTCAGGCAATACTCACTAACTTGGGACCCCAATAAATTGTATGTCCTTTTGATGTACAGCCCTAATTTGGGTAATCAGTCTTGACTTGAGATCTCAAAACTAAACAACCATAAAACTACACAGCAATTATTCATAAAAAGGGCCACAGAAAAACTGATGGGCCAAAGGGCTCCGGTTGTCAGCAGTATTCTGTTATTGTCATAGCAGGTAAGAATGAAAACTCTAAGTACAAGAATTTTCAAAAAACTAAACTATTATTATATTTAATGAGACCTGATCTGATAGTAAGTCCCTAATAAAAGACATCGTAAAAGTACTTTAGAATAAAAGGTAAGAATAATATTCTGAAAGGTACACTTAAAGCAAATCCAATGCATAAGTGTACTCCCCCATATATCACAGAACAAATCATTTATTTAGCTTGGTACACATCCTTCTGACCAAAGAGAATACATTTTGTTTTGTTTTCATTTTAAATCCTGGTGAGTCAACAGCCTCTGTCTACAATAAAGGAAAACTCTAGTCTTTAGCATCATGTGGCAAATGGCTGAATATTAAACAATGGAGTCCCCCAAAAAAGCATCAGAAGGAAAAACTGGTTTGGCCTGGTTCCTGATACCAATGACCTCACTGACAGTAATGAGTTTGTCTTCACAGGGATAAGAAACTATCTTCACTTAAAGAAATAACAAACTCACAGTAACAACTAATAATGGGAATGGGGAAGATAAAGGCTTCAGGGAAGCACAGACACACAGCAGCATCACAAAACCTGAAGGCATGTGGTTATACTGCTAAGAAATGGGAAGACCCAGGCAGATCAATTTCCACTCTTTCTCCTACCATGTAGACTCCAAGGCATGTTCCCATTGAGCAGCTCTCCTATCCAAGCTGGGGATGCCAGGCCACAGCACCTGCTGAGTACATTATTCACAATAGCCAAAAACCCGGAACACCACCACCCACCAACTGGTGAATAGACAGTGATAGCTGTATATCCATCTCTAGAAAACTGTTGAGCAATAATAAAGAACAAGATACCACACTTAACAGTACAATGCAACTCAAAAAAAAAAAAAAACATGATGCAAGGTAAAATGTTCAAAAAAGGCAAATTTAGCCCTAACAGCTGTGACTCAGTTGGATGGGCACCATCCTGCAAATAGAAAGGTTGTGGGTTCAATTCCCAGTCAGGGCACATGCCTACATTGCCAGTTCAGTCCCTGGACAGGGCAACTAATCAATGTTTCTCTCTCACATGGATGTTTTTCTCCCTCTCTTTCTCCCTCTCATCGCCTCTCTCTAAAAATAAATAAACAAAATCTTTTTTTCAAGGACAAATTTATAAAGACAGGATTAGTGGTTGTCTGGAGATCTGGATTAGAGCACGTATAACTGTAAATTAGTATGAGGAGCTTGCTAAAGTGATGAAAGAGTTCTAACACTGATTTAGAGTGATGGCTGCACCACTCAGTAAAGTTGCTAAAAATCACTGAAATGTAAGCTTCAATGAATGAAATGTGAGTGAAATTCTTAATACATAAACTTTACCTCCATAAAGCTGTTCAAAAAACAAAAAAACAAAAACCCTGTTGAAGACATTTTCAAATTTCTTGAAGGCTTGTTCAGAGCAGCAGAAGCCTCATCATAGCACCGCTCTGCATCCTGCCTCACTCTCTCTGCCCCTCACCCCCATCTTCCTGGGCTTGCAACTCCCAAAGTATTTCAGCACAGAGGTCAAGCACTAAGGCACTACTTTACTCCTGGTTTTTGTTTTCTGTTGTTGCTGTGGGAAGTTACTGGTCTGGATGAAAAATAACAAATACCTGGGCAAAACCAGAACAGTTTAAAATCAAAGATACAACTTCTAGAAAGTTCTAGTTAACTTTCAGGTTGGTGAACTGATCACGGGAGTCATAGGGGTTAATTCCCATAAAAATAATTATAAGGTAAACAGAAGAATAAAGAAATAAAGGGAAGGAGATGACAGCAGAGATCATTTCTATCAAGTTTTGGCAACTAAAAAACTGGCTGGAGCAGTAATTCATTTAGTAAAAAGGAAACCTTACAACTTAAGTGCATACTAGGAAGAGTACCAAATGTGAGGCAATCTGCCCCACAGAACCCTGAGGTCTTCATTTGGAAGCAACTGACAGTAAGTGAAGTATCATAAAGCTAAAATCAGGAGAACTGATATTTAGTGATTAAACATCCCAGGTTCCCTGTCACTACCTTGTACAGTCTGGTGACTGTCCCACATCGTTCCATGCCCACAAGAACCAAGAGGTTTAGTCCCTGAAGAAATTGAAGGAGAAATGCTCCAGATGAGAGGACATGAGGCAAAGAGGTAGGACACAGAACTGAAAAGCTAACATATTAGAATGTAGGTTCTCAGGCTCCTTTCTCTGCCCTGAATTCCAGAACTCCAATAAATAGATGTAGAATCCCTAGGCAGGAAAAGCCTCTGAGTATTCTCAGAGAAACTGACCCCAAAGAAAAGACCTACAGATATTTCAAAGTGGGGTTCTCAATCTATGATAATGTACTGATCCCACCTGTCCTCTCTAGACTGAAGTACCATGCGCCAAAAACCTCCTGCTCTTGTACACTGAGCCTCCAACTCATTTCTAGTGCCTTACTTTTAAATATGTGCAGTCATAAATCTCCAGGGATTTCAGGAAAATCTTCAGCATTAAATACAAAGACCAAAATAAACAGGATAAATAAAGTATGGAAGAAATAGAGGGAAAATGCAAGAGCAGAAGAAAATCAAGGAAAAAAAAAAGAAAGTATAATGAATATACTCAGAGAGATGAGACACATCCACAAAAGAATAAATGCAGTTAAAAAATGAGTGTTGTTCTAAATTTAAAATATGACAAAGTTAAAAATTCAGTAAAAACATTGAAATGTAAAGTCAGAAATAACTTATAATAGCAAAGAGACAAAAATAACTATAATAACTAACAGTAGAGGAAAATACAGAAAAAAAAATAAAAGAAGTGATTAATAGGACTTCCAGGAAAGGAAAACAAAAAAGATGGAGGAGAAGACAAAAAAAATCTCTCAGAAGAAAAGGGCATCTCCAGATGTTAAAAAAATTAACCAAGTACTTAGAACAGTGAAGGACAATAAGAGACACTCATAAACTCTAATACCAAGAATAAAGAGAATATCCTAAAAGCTTGCCAAAAGAAGTTCAAAACAGGTCACACTCAAACAACAGAGCAATGTATTCAAAATTCCAAAGAAAAAGGTATTCAACCTAGAATGCTGTCCACCATATATAGTTAACATGCAAACCTCACATAAAGGAATAATAAAGATATTTTCAGCCATCCAAGAACATAAAACCTTTACAGCCCTTGCATCTTTCTTATAAGGCTACTGGAGCATGTGCTTCAGGAAGATAAGGTAGCAAACTGAAAAAGACAACTGTAGTATCCAGAAAGGATACTTGTATCCTTTCCAACTGGAAACAAGAGATGTTCCAGGTCAACAGCAGTGCACCACGTCTAGGGGGCAACCATACCTGGCCACCTATGAGATACCTCTAGGGAGAAAGAAAAAGTAAGTTATATGAAACACTAAAGCACCTGACATATTTAAGCATGTGGAAAAACTGTTGAAAAAAGCTTAACTTTGCCAGGGATTTGGCGTATTTTTAGGGTACTTGAGAGGAACGTAATAACAGGTGCACAAAAAACAAAGCTAATGAAAAAAAAAGTAAGGCAACATGATGGGGAAGGAGTGTTTTAAAAAGGAAATGTAATCATATTAGACCGTTTGACTCAGGTATTTACACAGTCATGAAAACACAATTATCATTTTAATCCAAAATTATGATAGACTTATTTAAGGGAGGAGGAGAGTATAAGAGCCAAATCTTCAGCTAACTATAGAACTACACTCATAACAACTATACCGTTAAAAGACGTCAGTAAGTATACAAAATTGATAAATCAAGAAATAGCCACATAGGCACATAATTTAGGAATATGGCAGTGAATTTCAGATATAGCACCTAAAAGCACAGAAAACAGATCCCTATTGGGAAATAGAGTAACTACTCCAGGTTCTGAACAAGTGAATTTGAGTATCAGTAGATTGTAACTATATGTACTCATAAGTTTGGTAAGTTTTCTAAGGCCCTGCTTATCATATAATGAAAATAAAGTTTTTGTTTCATAACATAGAAGTGGGTTTTTTCTTCTATTTGAATTTAATAGAATAATTTGTCAATATTTGGCCATACTTGAGATAGTTACAATCCTCCAGAGATCAAAGGCAAACCAAGCGTAAAGCTGTGAGCAGCATGTGCTTAGCCCCTACTTCTCCAGGCTGGGAGAAGAACTGCTTGAGGTGGACAGTGGTCCCCAATTCTCCAGCTTGCCAATGCAACAAACTACACGAGAGCCCACTGACAGCCCTAGCAGAATCAATCCTGCCAGTTCAGTACTTTTCCAAGTACTGTGTGGGGACTGGTACACAAGATAATTTCAGAAATTGAGAATAAATGTGTAAAAACTTTTATAACTTGCTGACAGGGTAATATTATGTTCTTTGATTCTAATAAAAAAGATTGAAACTGGCATTTTCTATGTCTACTTTTTCATTTCACTTTTTAGTTATTTGCACTGTGTATTTCAGCACAGAGAAGCCCTGTGGAGGCTGAAACACCCACTGAAATTGGAGCCAGCTGCACATGTGGTATCTGCTGTGCCTGAGTACATGTGTGCTATACTGCGGGTCTGGGGAAACCAGAAACCTTATAGGATGTAAGTTATGTTACATATGAGGCATTTTCGTCCAGTCTATCCCCCTGCTTCCTTCACCACACAGAACAGGGCCCAGCTCATGTAACAGCACAGTTGAGTACCATCAGTGGTTAATCATTTTGCATCTTGTCTCCCCAACTTAGTTCTAAGTTTCTCATAATGCTACACAGATGCCAGAGTGTTAAGAATCCTAATTTTAAAAACCTAGTAAGTCCTAAAACTTATCATTGTCCTTCCTTTTGAAATTCTAATAGCAGAAACTGCCTCCAAACTTGATGCCTCCTAACATATCACTTCTCTTCTGAATACTGCCAGCACACTATTACTGAACTAGCTTCATAACAGAATATCATATTCTGTCTGGTGAACAGTCATTAAACATTGTAAAACCTAAGATCATATGGCTGCTGCACTGGTCACTGGTAATATAACATCGCCCTGCCTTGTCCATTCCTTCCTAACCAGCCCTTCATATCTCTGAAAAATTTATCCTGATTCGATTCTTGCATTACCATTTTAGAAAAAAAACTGTCAACCAATTATCTAAAAATTAAACTAGTATTTGGCAAACTCTATCCCCTGAAAATCAAGTAATTGGTTCCAAATTAAATAGTAATTTACATCTTACAAAATCAAGTAACTGGTCCCAAGTTAAATAGTAAATATATCTTAACATTTTAACAATGGTAATTTCAACCAGTATTATAAGAAACCCATTTGAATTCATGAAAAATCTGTTTATAGTAAATATTCAAAGCAATTACTTCCAAGTACTTTATAGGATGACCTATACATGACCCACTAACTACAGATGTATCTACTTATAAGAGAAACAAAGTTTATAAAAGGAAGGTAGTAACCTAAAATTGTTTCAAACATTAAAATTTTCACAAATTCTCAGTAAGAAGTATTTGACTTGAGAATTTCCTATGAAGTCTTTCACTCTAATGGAGTCAACTAATTGTCAAGAAGTCTTCACTTTCGTACACTTCAATGCCCATGACACACCTGTACACCAAAAGGGGAGTGGGCCTTCCAGTGTATCTATCACATATCAGTGCTGCTTCTCTGCTCAATAGTTCTGCTTCAGTACCTGGACCACCTCCATCTGAAAGCATCATACCTGTGTAATTATATCAGTATTCTACTGTCACCTGCTGATATTTTTAAATGATTGCAATGCAGAAAAATGAAAGCACTGATACTAATGATAAGAAGCACAGTCATCACAAACTTAGTACAACTGAGATATGGAAAACATCTGATGCTCTAAGACTAGGCAATTCCTTGGCTCAAGCAGTTGTTCACAACCAGGTGACCAAGTATTTACTAATAAAGCAAAGAAAATAAAAGAACATGTATGAAATTCATATGTCAAAGCATCCATCTCTAAGTTAAAATCTACTTGGCTTATAATAATTTTAGTTTCCTGGGAATGAAACTTGTTACATGATTATTCCTTGGCTTAGCACACCTGTACAGAGATGCATTATTTCAAAAGTAGGATGTATTATTTCAAAAACACCTTTGTTCTTCCAAAATCAGTCCACAGAAATCTACAAATACACTGCAGCAAAAGTTCCCCCTAGATAATAATTTTGGATTGTCAGCATGTAGAAATATACATATATCTAATACTGGTTAAGGAAAAATGACAAAATACAAGTTTTCAGCTCTGCAAATGAACATTTATTTATCATGAAGTTTTAAGCAATAAGAAGTAAAAACACACCATCAGCAGGGCTTCACCTGGTGGTTAGATGTTCCTGATTTAGCTTAGTTCCAAAACAGTTTTTTGGAAGTTTGGGGTTGAAATTTCTTAAGAGCTACACAGCAACACATGTTCAGCAAGACTGGCTTCCTCCCCTGTTACCCAGGTCCAGAAACCTTCCAGCATGAAGGACCTCTATCTCAGAACAAGTCTGTACATGTCACTCAGAGCAAATCAACCCTCCTCCTAATGAAAACATCTACTTCTACAAAATTTGTTTTGCTCCACTGGGAAAAACATCTCCAGTTGAGAACATGAGATGCTACACTTATAAGATAACATTTAAACCTTTCACAATAGCTGAAGTGCTTGCTTGAAAACATTAGACAAGTTTAAAAGCTACACAACTGATAGGGCACTTCCTTGGTGAGCAATGAAAGTGATTTTGGCACTTTCACAAATCCCAACACTCCTTCTAATCCAGTGGGCAAGCAGTGCACCCATTTAAAGGGCCACACCAAAGCCTGTAAAGAATGAGTGAATTCTCCGCATTCAATGGAACCCAAGAATCCACCCAAACACTCTTGCTTTCTACCACCACTGCTACCACCCTTCACCTACTCTCTGCTGGACTGCTGTCCTAGGATCACTAACTTTCCTGTTTCTTCCCAAAACATCATTCAATCACATCTCCTATTCCCAGGGAGCCCCAACCCCAGCAAACTTTCTATGGCTCCTCAATGCTCAAAGAATGATTTCTGCTCTCAAATTGTGCGCAAATATCCTCTCTCTGAGATGTCCTGTGCTCCCTAAACCTCCCGCCAGTCCCAAAGGTCATCTTCAGCCCTTGTGCCACACACACAGAGTGTCAGGCAGGGTCAAGATGCTCAGTTTCTACTGGGAGTAGGCTCTGACTCCAGACACTACACCCACTGAGTTCTAAACTCCCAAACTTCCTCTCTCACTCTCTACAGACCTCTCTACAGCCTCTCTCACTTTCTACAGGCTTCCTTCTCCAGGTCCAGACATTTTGGAACACCAGCCACTAAATGCTCACAAAATAAAAAATAACAGTAGTTACCCCAAGAAAAAAAATAGTCTAATTATTAAAAATAATAAAATCCAATGTAACATAAAGGAACTATAATTTATTATCTCTGGTTTTTATTTCTCAAGGTATCACCTTTCCCCTTTGATGAAAGTAATTAAAATTCGCTACATTTACTCAGCATGCACAAGATCATCCTATAGACACTTTTATAAATATGTGGTATTATCAATAAAACCTTATAAACAGAAATTCATAATTTTAAGTTTTAATTTATATGAATGTTCTTTTCTATGAGCCCTCAAAAACCTAAGGCAAAAATAAATTTCCCTAAATAGAACATATCCTGTGTTTCAACTCCTTTTTAAAGACAAAGGCATACACTGTTCAACTATACCCAGACTATTTACTATTTTTTTCAGAGATAAATTATAAACTATCAAACTATTGTCCAGAAAAAGCCATTTTCACAAATATATCAAAACTCAAAAACTCCCTCTTCCTATTAATCCACTTCACATACAGTCTTTTCAAAATAAGCAACCACTATCTCTACAAATTAAAATTTCATAGAAAAAAATGAAATATTGGGACTGGGTTGTTCAGCTTACAGGTGTTTTATCTGAAATTGCTTTAAGGAAAAAAAGAAACTTCTTTATAAATAATTAGTCACAAATACTTTCCAAACTCTGGCACTATTCACATTGATGGTGCCAGAGTTTAGTAGCAATAAACACATGCCAGAGTGTTAACAATCTAATCCCAAAATCACCATCTGTAAATCATGCCAACGAAAGTCCTAAATAAAACTCCCATGCATAATAGGTGGTTCTAGAAATGACACATTTGAAGGGAGGAAGAAAACAGAGATGTTAACTTTTTCTGTATCTCCACCACTTAAGCTTCCCAGTTCATAAACAATAAAGAACTTCTTGTGATAGTAAGAAAACATATATGAAGCAATCATAAAAATGTTAACACTGAATATTTGATGCTAAGGAATTAATTTTTTTAAGTGTAAGAATAGCACAGTGATTATCTAATAAACAGAAAAGATACACACTTAAGTGTTTATGGGTGAAAAGGTTAAGATAATGGAAGGGAGGAAGACACCGATACCAGATTAGTAATGTGCTGGTTAGGGTTAAACTGAGTGAGTAATCTATTCTCTCCTTTTGCATGTTGAAATTTTCCAAAGCAACAAAATAGAACGGCTGGTGAATAAAATCTCAGGCACTATTTTGTTCATGATTATATGCCACTTTTGCATAGATTTCTTAATTCCTTCAGTCTGCATAATTTGAGAATTTCTCCTCATCTGTGCAAACTGTTGGAGTCAGAGAGCTGTGTCACTGCCAGTGTCCCAAATACTTCCCAAATGCAATGCTCAGCAAATCTATTTCAAAAGCTTAGGGAGAAAAGGGGATAGAACCAAAGAGGAAATGAGGAGCAGTAAAAACTTAACAATGAACCTGCTACCATAAACTACTCTCATGTCTTAAAACCAATTAATACATGTTAGGGTTTCATTCTTTCTTTTTCTTGCACTTTAAGAACAGACTGTTGGTTTCTGGTTTACTTCACTGTCCTGCACATCCATGCTGACCCCAGAAGATACAAACAATCCAACCACTGTGTAACCAGGTCAAAAACAATCTTTGGCTAACTCACTTGGAAGAGTACACTCACCACTTAAATCTGGCCAGAAAAACTGGGTTAGAAAAAACTGCTGCTTAAACAAACACCAGGGCTAGGGAGAGTGTCTTCAAGCCAGTTACCAGGCCACTCAATGAGTTGCAACACAATCTTTTTCAAAAATTTTCCAAAGGCTTCCAAATTCAGCTGAGCCCAGCAGCCTGATTTAACAGATTTTTTAAATTCAAGAATCTGACCTCAACAGTTAACAAAACAAAAGCTAATTCACATGGGATCACCTACAACTTCAGACCATAGACCAGTATATAGCCCAGGCCAGGGGAAGCTGGGGCTGGGGAGAGGCATTGCAAGTGATAGATAAAACCTCCTCATAAAGCAGAAGAGACACAACAGGATTCACACTTAACTCAGCCTAAGAATATGTCTACAGTCAGCTTCCAATTCCCCGCCCTCCATTTTTAATGAAACAATGACAATTCTTCATGGTGAACCACAATGCCCTGTTTCATAAGGTATTTTTTTCTATCCGGACCTTGTACCCACTCTAACAGCTAGAAAACACCCCCAGTGCAGATAACTTTTAGAAAATGTTTGGTAGTAAAAAACAAATCATGACATGGAAAATTTAACATTGTGTTGCAAATGTTCAAGGCCTGCACCTCCATTACCTACAGCTCTTCCATAACCTCTAGAATGTGCACTAAATAAAATGAACAGCACTGTTAGTCACATCAGGTGTCAGCTTCTCAGGATAAGACTCACAGTCTCCAGATGTATTAGTTCCATTTGGGGCTGGGTGAGGGGCAGGTGGAATGTTAGGAAAAGGGAGAAAAGCCTGAGCTAGCTGTGAAAGCTAGGCATCCTCTTCACTGCTCATTCTCCCTTGGTTCTGTTTCAATTACACACCTGTCAAACAGGTTATTCCTGGAATTCAGATTTTATAATCCTTACACTGCATTTCTTCCCGCTCCTGTTGCCCAAACACACACCCTCCTTTCTTTCCCAAAATATGTATCCATCAGTAGACTGTATGATAGAGTTATAAAGTGTCACAAACTCTGCACCTTGAGCTCTCAGCAAGCATTCAAAAGAGGAAACGATGACAATCTTCAAGAAGGCCAAGGCAGGAGTTAGGATGACCACAGACAAAGCCTGTTTATTCTTAATTTTAATTAACACACACACATTAAGAAGGCCAAATTTGGGAAGAACAAAAAAATAAAGGATGTCTTATAAAAAATGTCTTCCCATTTTATTATAGTGCATGCCTAAGAGTGTAGCTTATTTCCCTATCTCAAAGCCAGGAAATGAGGTCTTCTAAGGCCAGTCTGAATATAAGCTCTGTTTAAAAACAGAGGGCCTGCAAGAAGTCCCTTTCCCAACTTTAGCTAAGTGGTGTGGCCTGCGGTCAGCAGCGTGTTTACCACCAATCTTATCCCCGACAAGAAGTTTCAACATGCCACGGGAAACAAAGAAGGTAAGGTGCTCACACCAACCTTATAGACTTGTCCGTAGGTGCCATTTCCAACCACTTCCACGAGCTCAAAAATCCCAGCAGGGTCCTAGAGAAGGAGGGAATGGTTATCTTCTGAAAGCAGCACACACTTAATAAAGAGGGGCAGCTAGAGAGAAAGGGTGGCTACAATGAGGTGGGTTCCATCGGCACTTTTGCCCAAAACTGAGGGCGTGGGGCGGTGGCGCTGGGTAGCGCCCCAGCCCCGCACACGCGGACACAAGACAGACAATAGGGCCGCCGGGCTGGCAGCGGTGCCGGTGCCGGAGCGCCTAGGGCGCGGCCCTCGCTCCCCTCGCACCCGAGGCCGGCCTGGGGCGGCCACTCACCCGCAGGGAGGAGAGGTCGATGTCCACCAGACTTTTTGCAGGGGAGTCGTTCGCCATTTTCCCTTTTTGCCACCCAAAGCGAGTGTCAGGATGAAGGCAGCGATGGTTGGATGATCTGGTCACAGGCCGAGTGGCTGCGGGCGGAGCGTTCGCGGGGCGGCCCACAGCAGCCCTGCGTCGCCAGGCCTCAGCCTCGCGCGCGCCCGCGCCGCGCCTGCTCACCGCCTGGGAGCTGGGGGTGCCGCGCTGCCGACAGTGGAGCCGGCGCTCCGGAGGCCCTCAGACAAAGCTCCCCGGGCGGTGGGGGCGGAGCAGGGAGGAGGGCGGAGGAGAAGGGTGGCGCGGGAGGAGGGGACGCGGGACACGAAAAACATATTCCGCGGAGAGAGAAAACAACTCCCCCTTTCCTGCTTCGACAGGAAGGACGGGCGGAAACGCACTCCCACCGTAGCCCCGCCTGGAGGGCGCGGGGCGGCCGCCCGCGTGGCGTGAATGAACATCAGGGGTGCGGCCGAACAATGGCCGCCGGGCGCGCTCTCCCTAGTGGTTGGACACGCAGAACACAGCCTGGGTAGCCCCGCTGCTGTGCTGAGTACAAAAGACCGCCCTCACCTCTCACTAACTTAGCAAGGACCCAAACGCCAAGAAGCAGCGGACCCTTAACCAGGTCAGGGAAAAGCTGTGTGCGGCTGGACCTCTACTAAAGGGACGCGAAAGGGGTGTGCCCAAGTGGAGGAAGGTCCTCTCTCCTAACCCCCACTTATCCCCACCCCCTCCCACACCACCAGGTTCTCTACCCTCAAGACCCTCATTTCCCTGCATGGTTTTCTTGTCCTTTCTCTTCTTTTCCAGGCCAAACTTCTGATCCAGGTGTAGTTAGTGGATTCGCTGAGCATCCTTTGGCTGCGAGGTCCCAAAATTTCATGTGGAAACAGTTTCCAAAACAACTCCTCTAATTGCCTTGTGCTGTGTTTCCTCAGGTGAACAGTAAAACACTTGAGGTCATCAGTACTGACCCAAGTCCTGTGCCTACAGATCATTAAGGCTCAATAAACGGGCATTTTCCAGCAACTTAAATTGTCAGTGGTTAGACAATTTAATCCTATTAACCAAGAATTTTTTTTTTCCCATGAACCAATTTTAATCCTAGTGACCAATGATTTTTACTGGATGAAAACTACATGGCTCCCTATTACCTCACAACAGGTTCCAAACCTAAGTGCAGAGAATCACTAGGAGGGATTGTAAAAGCACATTGCTGACCCCACCTCCAGTTTCTGATTTAGCAGATCTGGGATAGGGCTAAGAAATTGCATTTCTATCAGGTCCTCAGAGGATGCTAACACTGGTATTACTGGGATCAAACTTTGAGACAGGAGCCTCACAGGATGTAAACCCAAGACCCTTCATAATTAGGCTTCACAAATGTCACCATCATCATCATCTATCAATTGTTGCTTTGCATACAGTAGTACTTCTGTAGGCTAGGACTGATGCTATCCTTATTTTAGAGATGAGGAAACCAGAGTGCTGAGAGATAAGGGATGTGCCTAAATTACTTAAAAGCACAGCCTGGGCGTGCAGCAGCTCAGCCTATTCCCAGAATAAAAGTCTCCGATTCAGCCAAGTTAGTCTTTTACCTACAGTATGGTTGGCAATCTCCTGCCTCCCAACAATTTGGTTTCCAAGATTTTCAACTACGAGAATCCTTTGTAAGGGTAAAATACATTCAAAGATAATATATCCTGGAATCGATTGGCTAGGAAAATTATAACAAGAATGTTACTATGAATTTAATAGTGGTTTAAATGATTCCTTAATCCATCAACAGCAATGGCATTATCTGTGACTGTTAATTAAATAATTTACTTAGAGAGCTAGACTAATGCACATGTGAACTTCCAGACCATATTACTAGTGATAGTATTTTGGTAGTGTATATGATTCTTGATAGGTAATGTGTATTGGGTCCAGACAATGTATTCTTTCATTTTTTTTACATTAACCCCAAAGAGTAGGTGCTCTTATTTTTCCCACTTTCCACATTTAGGAAACCAACAGATGTTAAGAAGTTAAAGTCTAAAGAAGTTAAGTGACTGGCTTAGTGTACATAGCTGAAACGGATGCATAAGCTCCAACCTCCACCTCACACCCAGGATCACAGCCTCAACTCAAAACTCATGCATTAAGGCCTGCTTCAGACCATTTCTGTCTTCTCTGCTTACCCAAATTCTCTCAATTACCTCAAGCTCAACTCAGAAATCATCTCTTTCTTCTATAAGCTTACTCTAACTCTGTCTCTTACGCTGCTATTTCCTGTATCATCCCTGTGACAATTATTTGCCACTTTCAATTCATTGTCTTTCAGTGCAAGACACTGGCTTAGCCATTTTCCATGATACAAGGAAGATTAAGACATCCTACCCTCAGAGTTTACAATCTTACAATGGGTATAATAATTTCATGAATAGCTACAGCTAATGGCCAAACATGGTAAATTCTGGCTACACAAAAAGAAGTCCAATGGAAAGTATTCTGGGTTTGGGAAAAAATGAACTGGATTTGAACCTAGTTCTATTACCATTTGTGCAACGTAGCACATGTTGCTTAACCTCTGAGCCTTTGCATCCTCTTCTATGCACTAGATGAAGATTAGAGGTAAGAAAAACAGCTAAAAGGCCATCTCCAGAGCCCTGACCTGTGTGGCTCAGTTGGTTGGGCATCCTCCTGTAAAGTGAAAGGTCACCAGTGTGATTCCCAGTCAGGGCACATACCTGGGTTGCAGTTTCATTCCTGTTCAGAGCACATATGAGAGGCAACTGATTGATGTTTCTCTGGCACATTGATATTCCTCTCCCTCCCTCCCTTCCTCTCTCTCTAAAAATAAAATCTTTTTAACAAAGAGGTCACCTCAAGAGCACAGGCAGAATAATCAGACTTGGTGACAGGAGATATGAGTTCTTGGGCCAGTAGACTCTCTTAAGACTTGGCTTAGGGCTTGGCTTCTATGCTTAGGAGCCTTTTTCACATCTGGAAGGATGCTGTCATGAACAGAGGAAAGGATGAGAGTTGCTGAGTGGTAGTGGAAAAGGGAGGTTTGATTTTGGACTCTGCACACATTTAGTTAACTTTTCACACAGAGGAAATGTACCCCATCCCAGCATGCCACTCTGCTTGAGTTCTAAGAGTATGTTCTCAATCAAAAGGCACACATTAGCTAGGTTGCCATGAAAATACCACAGAGTAGGTGGCTTAAATAACAGAAATTTATTTTCTCACAGTTCCAGAGGCTGGAAGTCCAAGATCAAGGTTCCACTTGATCTGGTTTCCAGTGAGAGATCTCTTTCTATCTTGGCGATGGCCATCTTCTTGCTATATCCTCACATGAGCTTTCCTGAGTGCTAGTACACACAGAGAAAAAAATTATCTGTATTGGATCAGGGCCCCACCCTTATGACCTTGTGAATTTGAATTTAGTTATTTCCTTACAGGCCACAGTTTCAAACACAGCTAAACTGAGGTTTAAGTTTTCAACATATGGGGGTTTAGGGTTTCAACATATAGGGGGACACAAACATTTAGTTCATAACAAGCCATGTGCAATACATGATGCCAGGAAGTAAACTTCAGTCATGATCCTTGTCCTCAAGTATCTGTTTGAGAACACAAAATAAAACTACCCCAAAATATATTCAAGATAGTAATTGGAAAATAAATACTAATTTGGCATTTTAGGTGGGAGGAAAAAATAACTTACTTGACCATAGAATGAGAAGCTGAAAGAATGAGGACACTGGCCACCTTGGGCCAGAACACTCAATTTAGAGAACCCTGAGAAATAAAGCTAGATGATTTTAGAAGGACCAGAAGATAACACTGAGGCATGGGCAATGTGGGGGTTAAAAACTGAACCCAGATTGTCAACTGAGTCAACCAAAAACAGCCTAGCCTCAGTTCTCAAGAGCTCTAATGGCAGGTGAGCGCTCAGCAGGCCAAGGGACATAAATATGCCTCTTTCAGGGTAAATCAGCTCACACCCATTCAAAGACGTTCCAGGGGCAGTGAGTTATACAAGAGGTCAAAATGGGCAAGATCACTGTATATATGCCCTAATTTTGTATTTATTGTTAAAATATTGATGGAACTTGATTTCAATCTCAGAATAGGGCAGGGCAAGCAGGCAGCAGAGCTATGAAACTGAGCCTGAATATATATTAAGGGCACAGGGTAATTAGAGGACTTAGGTTAACTGAAAATAAATGATGGAAGTAGTGGTGAGCAAGGGGAATTAGTCCAACCATAGGAAGCAATGGTGGGATGTGTACAGGAAAAGCTCAGAAAGGGAAAAGCATAGGCTTAAGGGTCAGAGATTTGAGTTCTTAATCTCTGATGGACAAGGTATTGAGCAAATGCTTACCCTGTCTGCCCCTCAGTTTCCTAATATGCAATATTAAGGAATTGGATGGAAGTAAATGACAAGTCCTGTAGGACCTTGGAGACACTGATTTATAAAACCCTGGTGTCAGCCCTATAATTGCTCAGACCTCTTCACCATAGTGAAAACAGGTTGCTAGGAGCAAGGGGAGTTAATAGAACATATGGAATGCTGTAGATTCAGCAGCAGAGTTTAGCCCTCTAAAGGCCATCTTTGAGCATGGGTAGACAGAATCAGACTCCATCCAACTAGTGTATCAGTTGAATTAAAAGGAAGCAAGTACTCTAGTAACTACACAACAGGATGGCTGGTGTGGAATACAGAAGCAAATCAAAGGGCAACAAAAGTGGACCAGAGGCAAGACAGACATCCTACCCCGGCTTGCCAATAGATGCTGTCACTTCTGTGATGAGGAAATTGTATTAGTTCAGGTCTTCTAATAGGAGATGCTGAGGCAAGGATTTGGTACAGGGAGTTTATCTTAAACAGTGACCTAGGAAGTGCAGTGGAGGGATAAGAAAGTAAAACATGAAATGGAGACAAGTCAATGAGTGTGTTGATGAGCAGGTTATCTCTGTGGGCAGCTGATCTGGTATGGACCTAACTAGCTAGAAAAGGGAGAAATGTAGATTTATCTTATTTTGTATGTACCTGTGTTCAAGATTTTTATAAACACTTAAAATAGTATTTTCAAAGCAGAAGAACTTGCTGTTTATAGGAGAACTGACTTGAAGTTTTCTATAAAAGAGAATTCCTGTCCCTTAACTTACCTTTTTGTAAATGTATATTTTATATATGAGAATTGCTTAAATCAAGTTTAGCTGTGAAGAGTCCTTAACCTTCAAAATCCTCTAGTGGCCTCAAAATGAGGTTAGAGATAGTCCTAACTTTAGAAATCAAGATGATAGCCACAGGAAGTAGTTGTGAGTAGTAGTTATAAGTGTATCTGGTTTTGATAGATGGTTGGGTGAAGGGAATCGACCTCTGCCAAGGGAAAGCCAAGGTAGGGTCTGCTAAGTGTAGAGATAACAAATTTTATTTATACTTGATCACATATTTGTATTCTAATCCTGTGCAGTACGTGACCTCATGAGGAGACCAGATCAGTGAACCTCTCTATGTCACAACCTGAAACTGGAATCATGAGTTTGCATATGATGCACTAGATCCCAATCAATGTGCATCAGAACACACCACTGAAGGAGAGCTCAATCACAATCAAGTTTATCACTTGAATATGAATGTACTACAGTGTTCCATTCCAATTGATTTGTAGTTCTCAGTAAATAATATTGATTCCCAGTTCTCAAAATCTTCTCAAATAAGTTCTATAATAAAAGATTAAGTGGTGACATACCAACAATAAAACTATGAAATGTAAATTCCATATTTATAAATTATAAAATTTGAGGCCTTTTCTGTTCTTCTGAATAAATATAATTATTATCTTTACCCTTATGTCCATTTCTATATTCTATACTTGATGGCCCAAATAATTTAGGAAAATATTCTCAGGACCATGTCAAGAGGCCAGCCATGACTGACATAATTCCTTGATTTGTCTTGATTCCTTTTTTTTTCTTGATGTCTAAAAGGTTTGTTTTTTTTTTACTTTTTAAAATTTTATTTTAATTGTTGTTGAAGTACAATTTTCTATCTTTTACTCCCATCTCAGCCCACCCTCCTAGCCCTCCACTTCTCCCTCCCATTTCCAACCGCCCCTAGTTTTTTATCCATGTGTCCTTTATACTTGTTCCTGTAAACCTTCCCCTTTTTCCCTGAAATTCCCTCTCCTCTCCCCTCTGAAAATTGTCAGCCTGTTTCTCTATTTCAGTGTCTTCGGTTATATTGTGCTTGTTTCTTTGTTTTGTTGTTTAGGTTCCTGTTAAAGGTGAGATCATATGGTATTTGTCTTCCACTGCCTGGCTTATTTTCCTTAGCATAATGCTTTCCAGTTGCATCCATGTTATTGCAAAGGGTAGGAGCTCCTTCTTTCTTTCTGCTGCATAGAATTCCATTGTGTAAATGTACCATCAGTTTTTGATCCATTCATTTACTGGTGGGCACCTTGGTTGCTTCCAACAATTGGCTACTATAAATTGTGCTGTTATGAACATTGGGGTGCATAGGTTCTTTTGTATTGGTGTTTCAGAGTTCTTAGGATATAATCCTAGCAGTGGAATTTCAGGGTCAAAAGGCAGACCATTTTTAGTTTTCTGAGGAGTTCCATACTGTTTTTCATAATGGTTTTACCAGTCTGCAATGCCACCAACAGTGCACTAGGGTCCCTTTTTCTCCACAACCTCTCCAACACTGTTGTTTGCTTTGTTTATGATGGCCATTCTGACTGGTGTAAGGGTGGTATCTCATTGTGGTTTTAATTTACATCTCTCTGATAGCTAGTGATATTGAGCATCTTTTCATGTGTCTCGGATCCTCTGTAGTCTTCCTTGGAGCAGTGTCTGTTCAAGTCCTTTGCCATTTTTAATTGGGTCCTTGTCTTCTTAGAGTGTAGTCATGTGAGTTCTTTATATATTTTGGAGATTAAACCTGTCTCAGGTATCAGTCACAAATATCTTTCCCATACAGTGGTTCTCTTTTTATGTTATATGCTGTTTTCTTTAGCCATGCAGAAGCTTTTATTTTGATGAGATCCCATTTGTTTATTCTTTTTTTTATGTCCCTGTTCTGGTGGACATATCAGTAAAAATGTTGCTGCGTGAACTATCTGAGATTTTCCTACCTATGTTCTCCTCTAGGACTTTAATGGTGTCATGGCTTATATTTAAATAGTTTTATCCACCTTGAATTTATTTTTGTGTATGATGTAAGTTGGTGCTTGAGTTTCATTTTTTCACGTAGCTGTCCAGTTCTCCAAATTGCCATTTGTTGAAGAGGCTGTTTTTACTCCATTTTATGTTGCTGCCCCCCTTGTCAAATATTAATTGACCATAGAGACTTGGGTTTGTTCCTGGGCTCTCTGTTCTATTCCATTGGTCCATGTGCCTGTTTTTATGCCAGTACCAAGGCTATTTTGATTACAGTGGCCTTGTATACAGTTTGACATCAGGTATTGTGATCCCTCCTACTTTGCCTTTCTTTCCTCAAATTGCAGCAGCTATTCAGGGGCGTTTATGGTTCCATATAATTTTTAAAAGTGTTGTTCTATGTCTGTTGAAATATATGCCATTGGTACTTTAATAGGAAGTGCATTGAATCTGTAAATTGCTTTGGGTAGTATGGACATTTTGACGATGTTAATTCTTGCAATCCATGAACACGATATACATTTCCATTTGTTTGTGTCTTCCTTAATTTCCTTCTTCAGTATTCTCTGTAGTTTTCTGCATACAGGTCTTTACATCCTTGGTTAGATTTATTCCTATGTATGTTATTTATTTAATTTTTTTGCTATATCGAATGGGATTTTTTTCTTGGATTTCTGCTTCTGCTGTTTCATTGTTGGTATACAAAAAATGCCTTGATTTCTGGATATATGACTTTGTATCCTGCTGTTTTGCCAAATTCACTTATTAGGTTGAGTAGTTTTTTGGTGGAGCCTATAGGATTTTTCTATGTACACTATTATGTCATCTGCCAAACAATGAAAGGTTTGTTTCCTCCTTTCCAATTTGGATGCCTTTTATTTCCTTTTCCTGTCTGATCACTAGGGTAACACTTCCAATACTATGTTGAATAGACGTGGTGAAAGAGGAGAACCTTGTCTTGTTCCTGATCTTAGTGGAAAATAGTTAGTTTTTGCCTATTGAATATGATGTTGATTGTAGGTCCCTCATATAGGGCCTTTATTATGTTGATGTATTCTCCCTCTATTCCCACTTTGCTGAGTGTTTTTCTCATAATGGGTGCTGTACCTTATCAAATACCTTTTCCACATTTATTGATATGACCATGTGATTTTTGTCTTTGCTTTTCTGTATGTGATGTATTACATTTACTGATTTGTGAATATTGTACCATCGTTGCATCCATGGGATGAATCCACTTGCTCATGGTGTATAATCTGTTTAATGTGTTGTTGGATGTGGTTGTGCCAATATTTTGTTGAGGGTTTTAGTGTCTATGTTCATCAGCGATATTGGGCTGAAGTTTTCTTTCTTTGTTGTGTCTTTAATCTGGTTTGGAATTAGGATGATGCTGGCTTCATAAAAAAGTTGGAGAGTCTTCCCTCTTCATGGATTTTTTAGAATAGCCTGTGGAGGATAGGGGTTAGCTGTTCCTTAATGCTTTGTACAATTGTCCCCTGATACTATCTGGGGATGGTATCAGGGTTTTTGTGTTTTGGGAGTTTTTTTATTACTCCTTCAATTTGTCTGCTGCTATTGATCTGTTCAGGTTTTCTGCTTCTTGTTCACTGAGTTTTGGAAGATTATATTTTTCTAGAAATTAGCCCATTTTACCTAGGTTTCAAATTTCTTGGCATACAGTTCTTCACAGTAATTTCTTACAATCCTTTGTATTTCTGTGGTGTCAGTTGTAATCTCTCCTCTTTCATTTCTGATTGTGTTTATTTGGATCCTTTCTCTTTTTTTCTTGATGAGACTGCTTAAAGGCTTGTCAATTGTGTTTATCCTTTCAAAGATTCACTGATCCTTAGAATTGTGCTTTTAGTCTCTATGTCATTTAGTTCTGCTCTGATCTTGGTTATTTCCTTCCTTCTACTTGCTCTCAGCTGTCTTACTTGTTATTCATTGAGTTCTTGTAGGCATAGGGTTAGGTTGTTTGTTTGCAATGTTTCTATCTTTTTTAGGTAGGCCTGTATTGCAATGAACTTCCCTCTCAGAACTGCCTTGGCTGTGTCCCATACATTTTGGGTTGTTGTGAGTTCATTTTCATTTGTTTCCAGAAACTTTTTGATTTGTTCCCTAATTTTATTCTTGACCCATTTATTATTTAATAGCGTGCTATTCAATCTCCATGATTTTGAGTGTTTCGGGTTTCATCCCTTGGGGTTGGTTTCTAGTTTGAGTCCCCTGTGGTCAGAGAAAATGCTTGCTATAGTTTCAATTTTCTTGAGTTTGTTGAGGGTTGCTTTGTGTCCTATCATGTGGTCTATATTTGAAAATGTTCCATGTGCATTTGAAAAGAATGTGTATTTAGCTTCTTTGGGAAGAAGGGCTCTATATATATCAGTTAAGTCCATTTCTTCTAGGGCATTGTTCAGTGCCACAATATCTTTGTTGATATTTTGTTTGAAAGTTCTGTCCATTTTTTACAATGGGGTGTTAAAATCCCCTACTATAATTGTGTTGGTGTTAAAATCCCCTACTATAATTATAGTGCTGTCAATATCTTTCTTGAAGTCTTCTAAGATTTTCTTTATGTATTTTGGTGCTGCTCTATTGGGTACATATATATTTACAATGTTTATGTCTTCTTAGTGGATGCTTCCATTGAGTATTATGAAGTGACCTTCTGGGTCTCTCTTTATGGCCCCTTTTTTGAAGTCTATTTTGTCTGATATGAGTATTGCTATCCTGGCTTTTTTTTTTTCCTGTCTGTTTGCTTGTAACATTTGTTTCCAGCCCTTCACTTTCAGCCTGTGTAGGTCTTTTGTTCTGAGATGTGTCTCTTGAAGGCAGCATATGTGTGGGTCATGCTTTCTTATCCATTCAGCTATTCTATGTCTTTTGACTGGAGCATTTAACCCATTTACATTTAAGGTTATTACTCATAGGTACTTATTCATCACCATTTACATACCTGTGTTCCTCTCTGTCTCTCTTTTCCTTTCTTTCCTTAAAGCAGTCCCTTTAGCATCTCTTGCAGAGCTGGTTTGGTGGAGGTGTATTCTTTTGGACTCCTTTTGTCTGGGAATCTCCTTATTTGGCCTTCTATCTTGATTGAGAGCCTTGCTGGGTAAAGTAGGCTTGGTTGCAGGCCTCTGCTTCTCATTACTTGGAATATTTCTTGCTATTCTCTTCTGGCTTAGAGTGTTTCCATTGAGAAGTCAGCTGCTAACCTTATTGGGTCTCCCTTGTGTGTTACTTTCTGTTTCTCCCTTGGTGCTTTTAAGATTCTCTCTTTGTCTTGGTATTTTGCCATTTTAATTATGATGTGTCTTGAGGTGGGCCTCTTTGGGTTCCTCTTGATTGGGACTCTCTGTGTTTCCTGGATTTGTGTGACTTTTTCTCTCATCATATTAGAGAAGTGTTCCATCATTACTTTTTCAACAGGTTTCTATCCCTTGCTCTTCTTCTTCTCCTCGTATCCCTATTATATGGATATTATTACATTTTTTATTGTCTTGCATTTCTCTTCATCCCTCTTCATTCTTTCTGAGCCTCTTTTCCTTTTCTTGCTCTTTCTGGGTGTTTTTTTCTACTTTGTCCTCTAGCTCGCTGATCTGATCTTCTGCCTCATGAATCCTGCTTTTCATTCTTTCTACTGTGTTCTTCAGTTCAGAAATTGTGTTCTTCATTTCCTCTTAGTCCTTGTTGATAGTTTCTACTTCCTTTTTCATGTTGATATAGTTTTCAGTGAGTTCATTGTACCTTCCCTGTAGTTTCTGGTAGCTCATTGTGAGCTCATTGAGCTTCCTGATAACCATTGCTTTCAACTCCATATCAGATAGTTGAGTTGCTTCTATTTCATTTAGCATTCTTCCTGAGGATTCCTCCTTTCCTGTCATTTGTGAATTGTTTCTTCTTCCCATTGTTTGTGAGACTCTTCTTGTTACCCTCAGCTTCTTAAATTGATCTGTTCTTAAATGGATCCCTGGGTTTATGGTGTGAACTCTGTGGTAGAATACCTGTGAGATTCAGTGGTGCAGTCTCCTTGATCTCCCAAGCTCACTGCTCTTGGGCTGTCATTTAAGTTGGCTCTGTGTTTGTCTTTGGTTTTGATTGTTGTTGGGTGTTTCTTTGGTGGGTCTTTCCCACCAGCTGGCTAACTGAGGGTCACTCTGTCCACCACCTCTTATATTTTGTTGTGCTGATGAGGAGAGGTTGTGTTGAAGCTGGTTCTTCTGTATATATAAGGTTGAGGATTCTCTCTTGATCTTGTTCAGTTGTTTATACTGGGTAGTTTCTCTACTGTTTAGTTGTATTTCCAGCTAGGTCCTGGATTGCGGTTTGTGTGGTTCCCACTCCCTCCTTCACCTTCTTCTGTTGTTATCTGTTGGTGGTTCCTTTGTTGTTGGGTTTCCTCTTCCAGTGGGTATCCTGGTGTTCACTGCTTCCACCTATGCTTTTTTTTGTGATCCATTGGAGCAGGAAGGCAAAATGGTTTAAGACAGCAAGAGACTATTCTACAATATTTACAGTAGCAGCCAGTAGAGAAGAGATAGGAGATCCTTTGGCTATGTATAGTGTTAACCATGATCTTCCACCCAACTAGCTTATTTTTAGAAAGGATGGAAAGAAGATAAGACTGTTGTAGGGGAGGGAAGGATTGTGAGTTGGATCTATAAAGCAGGGAGGTTGTGGGATGTCAGATTCTGAGGTAAGGTGAGAGTAAAGGATAGTAAATAGGTGTAGTGTGTGAGAAAATAGAGTTAACCATTACAATAATAGAGTTCAGGAAATTGTGAAGTGGGCTAAGATCTGGGAGGGGTGTTGTGAAGTATTTACAATTGCATGGAACAGCAATTATTTACAATAATATTAGAGCAACAATCATATGACAGAATCTATATGATCTAGATAACAAGAATAGGGAGTATAGAACCTTGAGTAGTGCGGTAATGGGACACAAGTGAAGTGAAGGACAGTAAATTAGCAATACACTATGAAAGAGATATCAGGGGAAACCTGTCAAGTGATACAATATAATCAGCCTAGCAAAGCAGACTGTACAGAAAGAAGAGGAACACAAAAATACTATTAAAATAAAAGATGTAGGAATAATAGAAAAAATAATAATACTACAAATATGCAATAACTTGCAGGTTCTCTGTAATAGCAGTGTGAAATTTGTCTCACTGTCACATCTGTTGTGATTCTACTTCTTTGTGTTCAACTCTGGTCTTTTCACAGTTCCAGATTTGGTGGGGTTTTTTTGTTTTGTTTTTGTTTTGGTCTCACTTGTAGGTATTTTAAAAAAAAGACAGATGAAGGAAGGAAGAAGAGATAAAATTGGAGGAAAGAGAGGACAAAGGAATAAAACAAGAAAGCAGGAAAGAGAGGAAAAGGAAATTGAAAGAGAAAAAATAATAAAAATTAAAAAATTAAAAATTGTTTTTAAAAAGTAGAATAAAAATAAAAATAAGTAGAATAAAAAAAGTAGAATAAAAATAAAAAGCCTCTGGGTTTCAAAGTGGTCTTGCTGGCTGCAGCAGGCTGAGGGGTGATTGGTATGGCTTTTCTTCCTTCCAGATCTGCACTCAGTCAGCCACACACTCACTGTTTGGGGAGCTATTGTGGTACCTCTCCCCTGCACCTTGGATGTGGGAACCAGGCCTTTTCCCAGGGTTACTGCTGTGGGCTGAAGTGTGGGGGTCGCTCCCATGTGTGCGTTCTCGGCCAGACTGCCTCACTCTTCCCTGTGCTATGGGGGTGCTCGAGGTCTTCCATACAAGCACAACCTGTCTCGCAACCTCAGGATCACTGCCTCAGGATCGCTGCCCAGCTAGGTGGCAGGGAGGCCAGGGCAATTACTATAGGAGAATTCCCCAAACAGTGTCTGTCTTTTCACTTTTTCTTTTTGAAAAATTCCTCCTACTCAAGCCTGTCGCTCCATATGTTACAGAAAAGACGACTCAGACGGCCTTGGAGTTTTCGAAGTGGGGTTTATTCATGCGTGCAGACCCAGAGGAGATAAATTCCAAAATCTGGGCACCGAGCTTAAGCTGGAGTTTGCTTATATTCTTGTTACAAGGCAAAAAAGTGCGGAGGGTGGGGGGACAACCGCTAAAAGCAAGCATACAGATGCAGAAAGCGAAGGTTAGTATATGACCTCAAGATAACTGCTTATCTGGAAAAAGCTGCTGTCTGGGAATGGCTGCTGGTCAGCCCCTACCTAAGAATGGCTACTGTTCAGCTATGTCCTGTCACAATCCCCCCTTTGATGCTATAAGGTGCTTTTATTCCTTTAGCATCACTATACACCTGGCTATGCAGCTGACGTCATGGGGAAGGTTGTAACTGCTGATACTGGTATTGGTACCACTGGAGGCGTAACACCTTGGCAGCTGCCTTCCAAGTCACCGTGGCCTCCAGGTGTTGGACCAAGGTTTGGAGGATGCAGGGCCCCAGAGTTATGCCTAGGAGAATTATGAGGATGGGCCCCAGAACAGGCAATATCCACCTTAGCCATGTCTGTGGATTGAATCCAAAATTCCAACCCTCTAGCTCTTGGGCCCGAATTCTAATGTTCTCCTTTAATTCTTTTACCTTTTTTGCTACTATACCAGACTGGTTGACAAAATAGCAACATTGTTCTCTTAAGAACATACATGTTCCACCTTTCTCTGCAGTAATGAGGTCTGAAGCTCTACGATTCTGAAGGGTTACCTCAGCCAAGGAGTTTATCTGCTGCTGCAGGTGGTCAGGGAATTGGCTACGTTATCCATATCTTTGCTCAGCTGAGCTGACAGCTTGTAGTAAGTGGATGCAGACAATCCCATTGCCCCGACTTCTGCCCCAACCCCCACTGCAAGACTTGCCCCTATGGCTATGGCAGCCCCTACTCCTCTCTTACGCCAGGAGGCTTCCTTTACTTTAGGTTGCACTAGTTTTATCATCTCATTAGGGGTCCTGATGCTGACGCTAGGGGCTAGGAAGACCTCAGTGCAGATCCCAGTCCAATTCTGGGGCGGGCACTTATAAGCTGCCTTCCCACAGAGAAGGAAGATTCCAGGTTCAGTACAAAGGCTAATGTTGTTGGGAATATTACATTGACCAGAGCAGAGCTGGGGGTTGAGCATTCCCACATCGTTCCTCAGCTCTGCGGTCCGATTTGCCGCCAAACAGGTTAACTTCATTCCTTTAGCATCTAGGAAGACAATGGTAACTACGGGTCCTTGGATCACGGTAGGACCTGTGTCTATAGGCTTACAAACCCTGTTCCAGCTCGGGGGTACCGTAACACCTAGAAAACCTTTTTCTTCTATAGGCAAACATACCCAGCATTCTTTTGTGGAGTTAGTAACATTCTGGTACACTGCATACATGGCATGGATCATGTACTGAACTTGGACTGCTGGGCTCATCCTCCGCTGGGCCTCCTGAAAGGCCGTGAGGTTAGCCCTTTTGTAGATGACTGCTTCTTGGGTCATCTTGTGGGAATGCTCGCTTGGCTGGGGTATTCATGTCTCTGACACTTTTGGGACTGGTATCCTACAGTTCCTTCCATTATTCTAGTCTGGTATAATTTCCCTCCCCAAGTACAGAGGAATTGGGGCTGTGGCCGAATGCAACCTGATGGCACGAAGGTGGAGGAGGTGAAAGCTACGGCTGGAAGGGGGTAGGTCATCACTCCACCGCTGAGCCTAATTCTGTGTGTGGGGCACTACATTTACAGACTGGGGTTGAGATAGACCCCACATTTGTCAAACAAAGCATACAATATATCCAATTACAGAGACTAAACAGAGATAAACTACTCCTAGGGCGATTCAGTCCCCGGGACTCCATTCTGCCGGGGCCACAGTCACTAGTCCAATTCCCAATACTCCTGTGAAGATGCCAATTATAGTCAGGAATCCTGCGGAGCAACAGTCCATCCCCCAGTGTCTTCTTCACTGGTTGGTGTCCTCAGGAGCCTCAGCATGGGTAGTCTGGGTGCAGGCTTGGTCTTCGGGTCCTCAGGATTTGCCACTGCTTTGGCCTGGCTATAGTGGATCCAAGGGGTGATTCCTGTAACTTTAAGGGCAGTCGGGGTAGTTAGTAACACTAAATGTGGCCCAGACCACACAGGTTGAAGTGGTTCTTTTTTTCAGTCCTTTACCCATACACAACATCCTGGTTTAAAGGAGTGCACTGGCCCCCCTTTGGGGTAGGGGTCCCTGGCCTAACCTAGCCCCGTTTATCTTCCCTAAAGTTTCCCCTAGCTTCTGGAGATATTTTGTCTGCCCTAATTCACCTTGCAACTGGAGTCCCCCCTTTCATATGCTGAGAACTGGGGGAAGTCTCCCAAAAACTAGTTCATATGGAGTATATCCTGAGGGGTTAGGGGAATTTCTAACCCTAAGCAAAGCTAGCGGTAGCAAGTCCATCCAGGGCAGTCTGGTTTCCTGGTGAAATTTAGCTAAGGTTTCCTTAAGAGTCTGGTTCATCCGCTCTACTTTCCTAGAGCTCTGGGGTCGATAGGTGGTGTGCAGCTTCCATGTGATATTCAGAAGTTTGGCTGTTTCTTGGATTACTTGTGAGATGAAGGCCGGCCTATTATCACTTCCAATGGTTAAAAGCAATCCATACCTTGGGATGATTTCCCTCAGTAGTGCTCCGGTGACTTCCTGGCTTTTCCCCGTCTTAGTGGGAAAAGCTGCAACCCATCCAGAACAGGTGCACACAATTACCAAGAGATTTTTAAGCCCTCAGCTCGGCTTGACTTCAGTGAAATCTATTTGTAGATCCTCAAAGGGTTGTCTGCCTGTGTGTTATATTCCCGGCCTCATCCCTGGGTGCCCGGCAGCATTATTCTGAGCAGATGTTATGCATTGTGCTGAGGTGGAAGCACAAAGTGCTGCCAGGTTGGGGAAATAAAAATACCTCTTCAGCAGATTTTCTAGGGAGGTCTTGCCCATGTGCGTGAGAGCATGGCACTGCCTTACTAGATTGCTAGCTTGTCCCTGTGGTATGTAAATTTTCCAGTCTGGCAGCCTCCATTCCCCTCCAGGGGTCTTTTTACACCAGGCCTGGTGTGCACTCTACTTCTCCAACAACATAATCCTCTGGGCTAACTTGAATGTCCAAGAGGGGGCCTAACAGCGGAGCAGTTATTTTTGCCTGATCTGCCCCAAGCGCTGCCGCCTTGGCAGCCCGGTCTACTTTCTGATTTCCCCAGGCAACTGTGGTATCAGGCTTAGAGTGGCCTTTGCAGTGCATGATGGCCACCTCGGTGGGTGCCCATACCACTTCTAGTAGCCGGAATATTTCTTGTTTATTCTTTATCTCTTTTCCTTCTGCTGTCAACAACCCTCGCTCTCAGGATATAGCACCATGAATATGGAGGGTGGCAAAGGCATATTTAGAGTCTGTGTAAATGTTGACTTTCCTACCTTGGCTCAACTCCAAAGCCCTTATTAGCCCCCATAGTTCGGCCCTCTGTGCTGACCATCCTGCTGGCAGTGCTTTGGCCTCTATTATCCCGCAGTTGTCCACGACCGTGTACACGGTGACTCTCCTGCCCCCAACCATATAGCTGCTCCCATCTGTGAAGTAGGTGACATCAGGTTGGGCCAGGGGCTGGTCCCGAAGGTCTGGTAGGCTGGCATGGACCTCTTCAGTTACTTCGAGACACTCATGGTCCGGCTCTCCAAGCTCTGCCTGTAAGTGGGTGGCTGGATTGACTCGTTTCACAGTCTTAACTTACACCTTCAGGTTCCCCTGGAGAATGCCTTGGTACTGAGTCAATCTTGGATTTGACAGCCACTTATGTCCCTGCCCGGCAAGGAGACTGTTCACTGCATGTGGTACATGAAGACTGATTTCTTGACCTAGAGTTAACTTGTCTGCCTCTTGCAAGAGAGTCACGGCAACAGTGACTGCCCTCAGACAAGGTGGCCAGCCAGCAGTGACATTGTCCAATTGCTTAGACAGATAAGCCACCGGGTGTTGCCATGGTCTGACAGGCTTGGTCAGGACCTAGGGCTGGGTCAGACAAGGGCTACCTTGTCTCTCTCGTGGGTATACAGACTAAATGGCCACCCCAGATCTGGCAGTCCTAGGGCAGGAACATCACTGAGGCACCCCTTGATATTTTGGAAGGCTTTTTCCTCATTTTCTCCCCATTCTAGGGGCTTGGTATCTGGACCCTTCAGGGCCTGGTAGAGGGGCTTGCCATGGTGGTAAATCCTGGCATCCATATCTGACAAAATCCGGCTGCCCCAAGAAATTCCCACAATTCCCATCAAGTGCAGGGAAGGAGGGAATCGGGCTATGATAGCCTTCCTCTCAGTGCTCAGGGCCCTCTTTCCCCATGAGATGAGGAACCCTAAGTATTTTACTTGTTTCTGGCAGATCTGTACCTTCTTCCAGGGCACCCGATACCCTAATTCAGCCAGGCGCTTCAGCAGTGTGCATGTTCCCTTCCAGCACTGTTCCAGGGATGGGGCTGCCAGAAGGAGATCGTCCACATACTGTAGAATCGTCAGGTCAGGCTCTCCTTCTGCGAAAGTCTTCAGGTCTCTTGCTAGGGCTTCCCCAACTAAAGCTGGGGAGTTCTTAAACCCCTGAGGCAGTCTAGTCCAGGTCAATTGAGTCTTGACTGCAGTGTGTGGGCCTTCTCACTCGAAAGCAAAAATGGGTTGACTGGAAGGGGCCACAGGAATGTAGAAAAAGGCATCCTTCAGATCAAGGCAGGTAAACCACGTTGCCGCTGCGGGGAGCTGGCTCAGGAGGGTGTATGGATTCCAGAAAACTGGGTGGAGGGTTACAGCTGCATCATTGACGGCCTGCAGATCCTCGATGGGTCGGTACCCGCTCCCATCCGGCTTCTTGACCGGCAGAAAAGGGGTATTCCACTGGGACTGACAGGGAACTAGTATTCCTTCCTGTAGGTGTCTGCAGATGTCCCCGGAAATCCTCAGATGAGCCTCTCGGGACAGGGGATACTGCTGCAGCTGGTGGGCTTTAGTCCCCGGCTTGAGTTCTATGACTACCGGGGTCTGGGTTTTAGCTCGTCCAGGCGGGTTGCCTTCAGCCCAGACCTTGGGGTATTCTTCGCGTAGCTGGGCCTTCAGTCTCGGTCCCGGTTCTATCTCACTTGGGTTCCCTGCATCCTTTGAGTGAAGCCGGTACTCTTCCTCCCTTGGGAGGACTACAGCCAGGATGCTCGGGGTCTGTACTTGCAGGTGGGCTTTCCTGGAAGGCTGGAAGATGACCTGCACTCCGAGCTTTGTGAGTAGATCTCGTCCCAACAACAGAACGGGGCACTCAGGTAGGTAGAGAAACTCGTGCCTGACGGTATGTCCCCCTAGCTCTACAGTGTGGGCTTGGCAAAATCTTTTATGGCTACTGGGGTGTCCGGTGGCCCCTATAATGGTGATTTCTTGCCCCAATGGTGGAGCCACCAGCGTCGTTACAACTGTGTTCTGCACTGGTATTGACCATGAATGGTAGGCTGTGGCCCCCACTTTCATTTTGACCATGGGCTCTCGGGGGCCTAGATTCAGAGAGCCTGGTCTTACTCAGTCTGAGTCCAGCCCAGCCAAGTGGAGGATAGAGGGAGCTGCTCCCTTTTCTTTTTGCTTGGGGAGTTTTTTCTTCCAATTTGGGCACTCCCTTTTCCAATGCCCTCTCTCCTTACAGTAAGTACACTGGTCTTGCTCTACTCTCCGGTACCCTACTCCCTCCCTTCTTCTTTCACCTTCTTTGTCCGGTGGAGGGTGCCCAAGGGCCGTAGCCAGAAGGGCTGCCTTCTTTTCCATTCTCTTGTGTGTCTCCCTCTGGGCAACTTCCTCCCTATTGTTGTAAACCTTTTTAGCAACCTCGACTAGCTGGCTTATATTCATCCCAGCAAAACCCTTAAGTTTCTGGAGTTTCATTCGGATGTCCAAGGCCGACTGTGACACGTAGGCCATATTGACCATTTGCTGGTTGTCAGGGCTCTCCGGATCAAAAGGAGTGTAGATGCGGTAGGCTTCATACAGCCGCTCAAGAAAATCGCCTGGACACTCATCCGGCCTTTGAGTAACGTTCGCCACCTTGGACATATTGGTGGGTCTCTGTGCCCCAGCATGGATTCCACTGAGTAATGCATCATGGTAATGGGCCAGGGCCACTTGTACTTCCTCTATGTTGTGGTCCCAGTCTGGCTGGGCTTCAGGGGCTACTAGTTGGGCCCACTGGATAGGGTCTAGGGTCCATCCCCACAGGGGCAGTTGCCTCCAGGTGACGGTTTGCCTCTTGTATAATGCATCAGCGCTCCTCCGTGTTGAACATAGTAAGTTGGAGCTGCTGACAATCATACCAAGTTGGGTGGTGAGTCTTCATGATAGACTCCATAAGGTCAACCAGAGCCTGCAGTTTTTCAGAATAGGAGGGAGTATGATGTTTCCGATTAAGGAGGTCAGTCATGGTAAATGGCTGATAATAAACCACAGTTTGACCTGGTTGCTTCGTGCCATCTGAGCCCATGTACAGCGGAGCCTGAGTCTCCCTGAGCGGTAGTTGCAGCCCCAGACGGATGCTCAATCAATTGGCGACTGGAGAGGCTGGGAAACACCCGGTTTTGCCTGAGGTACTGAGGGAGGCAGGGTGTCTAAGGCTTGAGAGGGTTCCCGTGCTCCCAGAGCGTACCATGGTGGAAGGGTCACTGGGACCACTTCCTCAGGATCTCCCTTAAAAATAGGAGGTCGGCGCACCTGGGTTACGAGTACTTGGGCTGGGGTTGTGCTTTGAGAGCCTTGGGTACAGCATGGCCGGCCTGCCGTTCATGGGTCTCCCGAGTTGCCAGATGCCTTGACTGAATGCTTTGCGCAGTCCTGGCATGTCCTGAGCTACTTCTTGCCAGCGGTCGATGTAAACAAACTGGTCGGGGTGATCTGGCCTGCCTATAACTATGAGATGGACCGCCTGTATGATGCCTAGATTCAGGGTGCCTTCAGTGGGCCAGCCTACCCCAAAAGTTGGCCACTCAGATGAACAAAGTCTCTAATTGACCCACATCCATGCTCACGTCCTGGCCCCTAAACCCATCAAAATTCTGTAACATACAGTCCAGAACTGTGGAAGAGCCCCCCGCCCCCCACCATGACTATTCTTCCCAATTGGCGCTGACAGACAAGGGAAAGGATTCTCGGGTCGCCCACCTGGCCTCTCCCCTCTCGGGGTACTTAGGTCCATAGTAGCTAAGGCTCCCCGTGTGGAATTCGGGTTAAACTCCCAGCCGTTATGCCATATGACAGACTGAGGAACCGCAGGTTAGGGCTCACTCACGCTCCGTAGGCTTCCACCCGTGGAGCAACAAACACAGTCTTGCACACAAATACACCGAGTTTATTACTTTCCCACCCACCCAGTCTGTGGGAACCCTGCCTGGGCCTTCCAGCCTGAGGGGTGATCAGTCCCTCCTTCCACCACAAAGGGTGGGCCTGGTCTCAAGCTCCTGGTCCCTGGGGCACTTACCAGATTGGCCCCTTCCCAGATTCCACTAGTTTGCACCCTGCCAGCCGGGGTCAAAGAGTGGCCCGGAGGCGGAGCCCACAGAGCCCAGGATGTTCAGGACCTGAAATCACCAGCGTGTGCGCCTCCTTATCACCGCTGGGCCCCACCAACCGCCCTTCGGCCGCCTTCACTGGAGGCAATCAGCCTGCTCGCGTGAGTCGTTTCCCGGTCAGGGAACCAAAATGTTACGGAAAAGACGACTCAGATGGCCTCGGAGTTTGCGAAGTGGGGTTTATTCACGCATGCGGACCCAAAGGAGCTAAATTCTAAATTCTGGGCACCGAGCTTAAACTGGAGTTTGCTTATGTTCTTGTAACAAGGCAAAAAGGGGGGGAGAGGACAACTGCTAAAAGCAAGCATACAGAAGCAGAAAGCAAAGGTTAGTATATGACCTTGAGATAACTGCTTATCTGGGAAAGGCTGCTGTCTGGGAATGGCTGCTGGTCAGCTCCTACCTAAGAATGGCTACTGTTCAGCTATGTCCTGTCTCACATACAGTGGCCTGGCCTCTCCTGAAGCCCAATTCTCCAGCCAGACTGGTGACTATGGGGGTCGGGGCCCATTGTACAACTCTCAACTCTGGCAGTGTCCATGGACTCCGAGGGTACTCACAGCCCCTGTGTGTTTGCTAGCAACTGGGTTTCTCCAGGTGCCGTTCAGACCTTGATTGGCTGGGGAGAGAGCAGTTGTCCCGGCTCTCTCCCAAGGACTCTGTGGCAAACCCGGCAGCCAGCGGGTCCCGGGCCGGGGGCTGCAGCCCCCCTGGACCCCGAGCTGGTCCCTGGGACCTTATTGTCCTGAAGCACTCTTCTTACCGTCTGGTTTTTCAGTGCCACTTCAATTTTTGGTCCCTTATTTTCATATCTGTTGAGGTATATTGGTTGTTTGCTCTTTTACTCCGTAGATCAGCTAGGATTTTTTCCCATGTGTAGGGGAAGTGGAATCTGCTCCCTCCTACCCCATTGCCATCTTTCTTCCGATTTGTCTTGATTCTTGACTACAGACTGCTCCTTGAGATTGGTTGGGAGTTGATGAGTAGGTAGGTATTGGGGGATGGAAAGAGCTGGAGAAAAAAGTGTGTTTGGAAACCCCTTTCCTGGAAATGTAACTCAGAGTCACAAAAACAAAGGACCACTTATTCTTACAGAATCACATCTTTTACTGCATTAGGACTTATCACTATTACCTGCCTTGCTTCTAAAAAGTGTATTCAGATTTAAAATAGTACTTGTGGAGAAATGCTGCACAAAAATATATGATCTTTAGAATCTCAGATTAGCTCTTTAGATATAAAGAGGAAAATGTGCAGAAGTGGGATCTCTCAAGGATCTGCACTGCCTGCCCAGCTCAAGGCTGTGAGTTCAGGATCTCTGAGAATCATGTAGGACTACTACTGTTTCATAAAGATGGTGGAACACTTACTAGTTTACAGATGGCTTTCCTGTCCTGTTTCCTCTGATCCTTATCACAGCTCTGGAATGGCACCACTCTATGACCATCAGCATTTTGCAGATGATGATGGTCACATTTAGGTGAGGTAAGTGATGTATGCAGTCACATCAGTCTATGCAGAGTAGCCCAGACCATATCTGGCTTGTCCTCTCCTGCATCAGCCTGCCTCTTCTCAAGAAAACAGCCTCTGTGTCAAAGATTCTGTCACTTGAGAAGTGAAAATGCATGGCATTGTATTAAGAAGCCATTGCACTTTCTCTACAAGGAATTATTGTGATTTTTCAATATGTGCTGAATTTCAGCCATGCAATTATAGGTGCTGTCTTAGATACAGATGGCCCTGAGCCTTTGGGCTTACAATCTTGATAAGTCAACGAGCCTGGCTAATAGGAGAAATGAGGGGAATATACTTAGTTAAAATGGGGTCTGAAAAGGTACACTTTAGGTAATTCCATTCTTGACAACTACTTAGAGCTCTGACCAACAGTGCAAAGACAATGTCCAGTTTAGTGGTTTGAATAAAGGTAAACAGGCTCAACCCAAAGTATGAATCTCTGTGTCATTTTTAAATGTTGAAACAAGAAAACTAAGGGCCATCGTGTTTGTGATGTGCACTAAAATGCACTAAAGATGAAGAAAATAAGGCCTTGGAGGGTATCCCCAGATTTACCTATTCATTTCAGATGTATTTAATATATTACATGTACATGGGCACACACATTATTAACACTTTATTAAATACTTCCTTCTCTTACACAGTATTATAAAGGAGAAAAATAGGAAGCATGAGACAGTTTTCAGTGAGTTGTCATTTCAGCTCTGCAGGGTCTTGGCTACTATTTGGATTTTGGTTCCTCTGCGCATCTAAAGTAACCATAATTGACACCCAGGAGAGGAGAATAGCACATTGAACACTGAAACTGACTCTGACAGGGGATAGGTAATAAAGTATGGCTAACACAGGGTCTTTTGTGTTCCCACATAAATGGCTCCAGGAAAAGCATGCAAACATAGTGATTTTATTGTAAATCTGTTATCATGACTTTTGTAATTCTAAACTGTGGTGGAATTCTGCTATTTTCCTTTATATTATATCATGTGGTACTACAGTGGTATGTTTAGTCATAATAATAGTAAACTTAACTAATAGTAGGTTAGCCATCATGGCTACACCTGATCTGGCTGGTGGGGTATACACAAATGTAAAAATCTATCATAGTGTACACTTTAATGTGTATCACTGTGTGTTATACCACAATTAAAAACAAATATTGCTTCATTAGACAGGAATCAACATGGTAAAGTAGAAGGAATTCCAAATTAGAAGATGGTAGATCAGAGATCTCTAATCTGAGCTCACCCAAGTAATTAAGTGAAAATGAAGGGAGTTAAAAACCCAAAAGTATCAGGACAGGTATGGAATCTGGCCGGGCTTTTAAGGTACTTGTACCCAATATAGGGGGATCTAATAATTGGGGGGAATATCAGAAATAACTAACCTGGGGTTTGCAAGATGGTGGTGGAGTAGGAGAATCTTTCTCTTATCTCCTCCCAGAACCAAAATGGAAGTAAAATTAAAGAAGGGAAAAGCCACACAAAATAAATAACCAAAGATTATCTGAAAAAGAGACTTTTAACCAAGGTCAGCCAAAAACCAACTAGGGACCAGTAGAAAGGGCGGGAAGGTAAAAGAAGATGGCCCCATTCCCACAGGCAGTGGGACAAGGTTACAGCATGGCTGTGGAGGCTTCCCCCTGAAAAGAGAGAAGCCTGGGCCCCAGACCAGGACCACAAGCATGGAGCAGTGCCAGTGCTGAAAGGGATTTCTGTGCCAGGATATACCTTGATACCATAACAGCCATCTTTCTTCTGAAGAGCAAGCACCTCTCAAGGGAAAAGCAATTATCCCACCCTGTGGGATTCTGCTCACCTCACCCTCTGATGTTCCACTTGCCCCTGCATGCACATTATTTTTGTTATTCCTTCTCTTTGTCACTTGTTCCAGTTTTCCTCTTTGCATTCATTACTTTTATTAGTTCTCCTTTTCTCCTCCCATAATCACTTATTTTTCCTTTGGTCTTTTATTATTATTTTTTTGTTCTTTCCCTTTCTCCATCTACTATTCTATTTCTCTTTCCAATTTCATTCTTCTTTGCTCTTTTGTCATTGCTTTTGATGTTGTTGTTGGGATGTTTTTTGCTTGTTGTGTGTGTGTGTGTGTGTGTGTGTGTAGTATTGCTTTGTTCTGTCAGCACCTGTATAACAGCTAACAAGATGTGGTGAAAGTTGAGCCTCTCAGTCAGCAAGCTAGAGAGGAGATCTTACCAATGAATAAGCCAGCAACAATCAGGGCCAAAATACTACAGAAGAGCCAACACAACCCACACAAAGAGCATTCCTATAGTATCCAGCTCAGGACACCAAGGAGACTGCACCATTGGGTACCACAAGACTCCTACCACATAAGGTCACCCCACAAAGACAGGGAGTCAAAGCAGATCTATATAATACATGGAAGCAAATAAAAAAGGCAGCTAAAATGGGGAGACAAAGAAACAATCTCCAACAAAAGAAAAGGAAGAATCCCCAGAAAAAGAGCTAAAGGAAATTGAGGCAAGCAAATTATCAGTCACAGACTTCAAAGTAATGGTTATAAGCATTCTCAAGGAACTTAGTGAGAACTACATCAGCATGAAAGAGAACATAGAAACTATGAATAAGAACCAGTTGGAAATGAAGAATGAAATATCTGAGATGAAGAATACACTGGAAGGAATTACAGGCAAGCTAGGTGAAGCAGAGAATTGAAAATAAGCATTTGAAAGACAAGGTGGAGAAAAAAACACCCAGTAAGAACAACAAAAGGAAAAAAACCTTAAAAAGAATAAGGATGGTTTAACAGAGCTGGGAACAGCATGAAACATACCGATATTTGCATCATAGCAATACCAGAAAAAGAAGAATGGGACCAAGAAATAGGAAACCTGTTTGAAGAGATGATAGCAGAAAACATCCCTAACCTAGTGAACTTTTCTTCAAAAAGTCACATGAGTTTAGTAAACACAGAGTCCCAGTCAAGGTGAACCCAAAGAGACCCACAGCAAGACACATCACAATTGAAATGGCAAAGTTTAAAGATAAATAAAAATTCTTAAAGGTAGCAAAGGAGAAACAGGGAATTACTTACAGCAGAACTCTGATAAGGCTGTTAGCTGATTTCTCAATAGAAACACTATAGGCCAGAAGGAATTGGCATGAAGTAGTCCAGGGAATGAAAAGCAAGGACTTAAAACCAAGACTACTCTGTCTAGGAAGACTTTCATTTAAAATGGAAGGTGAAAAAAAGAGCTTCCTATATTAAAAAAAAAAAGGTTAAAGGAGTACATTACCACTAAATAGGCTTTGCAACAAATGCTAAATGGACTGCTAGAAGGAGAAGGAAAAGGAGAAGGAGGGGAAGAAGAGGAAAGGGATGGGGAGGAGAAAAAGAGAGAGAGAGAGAAACACAAATCCAAAGGGAAAAATGGCAATGAATAACTACCCATCAATAATTTAATGTAAATAGATTAAGTGCTCCAATCAAAATACATAGTATAGCCTAGCCAAATGGATAAGAAAACATTACCCATATATTTTCTGTCTACAGCACCCTATCCCAGAACAATAGATTTACACAGGCTGAAAGTGAAGGGATGCAAAAAAATATTCTATGCAGATGGAAATAAAAAAAAAATAACTGGGGAAGCAATACTTACATCTGACAAAATAGACTTCAAAACAGGCAATAACAAAAAAGCGAAGAAGGTTACTACATAATACTAAGAGATCAATACAACAAGAGGATAAAACCCTTGTAAACATACATGCATCCAACACAGGACCACCTAAATATACAAAGAAATTCTTGGAAGACTTTAAAGAAGAGACCTAAAGCAGTACAGTCACTGTTGGAGACTGTAACATCCCACTGTCACCAATGGATAGATTCTCCAGACAAAACATCAACAACAAAACAGCTACCATAAATGACACGGTAGATCAAATGGATTTAATTGTCATTTGCAGAACATTTCATCCCAAAGCAACAGAATAGACATTCTTCTCAAGCGTACATGGATCATTCTCAAAGATAGACCACCTGGTAGGATACAAAATAAGACAACAAATTTAAGAAAACTGAAATCATATTAAGCATTTTCTCAGATTACAACGGCTTCAAACTAGAAATCAACCTCAATTTAAAAAAACTCTAAAATATTCAAGTACAAGGAGGCTAAATAGTATGTTATTAAATAATGAACAGGTCAACAATAAGATCATAGAAGAAATCAAGAAGTACCTGGAAACAAATGAAAATGAACACACAACATCCCAGAACCTGTGGAACATAGTGAAGGCAGTCCTGAGAGGGAGGTTCACAGCATTACAGGTTTACCTAAAGAAGGTAGAAAAATCTCAAACAACTTAATTCTATACCTAAAAACTAGAAAAACAACAAAAAATAATACCCAGGATGAGTAGAAGGAAGGAAACAATCAAATTCAGAGCAGAAATAAATGACATAGAGACAAAAACAAAATTCAAAAGGTCAAGGAGTATGGGAGCTGGTTCTTCCAAAACATAAAATTAATGAAACCTTAACCAGATCCATCAATAAAAATAGAGAGAAGGCCCAAATAAATAAAATCAGAAATGAGAGAGAAGTAACAACTGTTACCAAAGAAATACAAAGGATTATAGGAAAATATTGTGAACAACAATATGCCAAGAAGTTGACAACCTGGGCAAAATGGATAAATTTTTTTTAAGTTTTTTTATTGATGATGCTATTACAGTTTTCTCAATTTTCCCCTTTATGCCCTCTCCACCCTGCACCCTGCAACACTCCAGCATTCTCCCCGCTTAGTTCATGTCCATGGGTTGTAGATATAAGTTCTTTGAGTTCTCTGTTTCCTATACCATTTTTGACCTCTCCACATCTATTTAATGCCTACCAATTATGCCTCTTTTTCCCTGTACTTCCTGTCCCCTTTTCCTTCCTTCCCCATCCTCAATGAAAACCCTCCATGTGATGTCCATTTTTCTGATTCTATTCCTGTACTAGTTGTTTGCTTAGTTTATTTTTAATGGTTTTTCTTTCTCTTCTTTTCTTAGGTTCATTTGTTGAGAGTTATGAGTTTGTTGTCATTTTACAGTGCACATTTTTGATCTTCCTTTTCTTAGATAAGTCCCTTTAACATTTCATATAATAATGGCTTGGTGGTGATGAACTCCTTTAACTTGACCTTATTGGGGAAGCACTTTATCTGCCCTTCCATTCTAAATGATAGCTTTGCTGGATAGAGTAATCTTGGATGTGGGTCCTTGCCTTTCATGACTTCAAATACTTCTTTCCAGCCCCTTCTTGCCTGTAAGGTCTCTTTTGAGAAATCAGCTGATAGCCTTATCGGCACTTCTTTGTAGGTAACTCTTTTTTTTCCTCTTGCTGCTTTTAAGATTCTCTATTTGTCTTTAATCTTGGATAACTTAATGATGATGTTCCTTGGTGTGTCCCTCCTCGGGTCCAACTTCTTTGGGATTCTCTGAGCTTTCTGGACTTCCTGAAAGTCTGTTTCCTTTGTCAGACTGGGGAAGTTTTCCTTCATTATTTATTCAAATAAGTTTTTAGTTTCTTGCTACTGTTCTTCTTCTTATGGCACCCCTATAATTCAGATATTGGAACATTTCAGGTTGTCCCAGAGGTTTGTAAGCCTCTCTTCACTTTTTTGAATTCTTGTTTCCTCATTCTGTTTCAGTTGGACGTTTATTTCTTCCTTTTGTTCCAAATCATTGATTTGAGTCCTGGTTTCCTTCCTGTCACTGTTGGTTCCCTGAATATTTTGCTTTATTTCACTTTGGGTATCTTTCATTTGTTCTTTCATTTTTCGACCAAGCTCAATCGGTTCTGTGAGCATTTTGATTACCAGGGCTTTAAATTCTCCATCAGGTAGGTTGGCTATCTCCTCCTCACTTAGCTCTCTTTCTGAGATTTTGCTCTGTTCTTTCAATTTGGCTCTATTTCTTTGTTCCGGACCCCTGTTAAGTTGTAAGGGGGTGGGGCCTGAGGTATTCATTGGGGCAGGGCAACCCTCCTTGCTGTGTTGTGGAGCTGCTTGTAGGGGAGGGGCCAGAGAGGGAACAATGCAGCTCCCCCACTTGTCTCTAGCCCACTTTTCAACAAACTCTTGTGTGAAACTGGGAGTTTCTCCCACCAAGACAACCATGGTAGTCCACAGCAAGTTCTGAGTCTCAGTTTCCCCTTAAGTCAGCCCCTCCTGCACAGCCTGCCACCTTGCCACAGCCAGCCCCACCACCATGGTCCACAGCCTTACCTCAGGTTCTCTCCATCTGCCACCTTACCAGTCTAGTTGTTCTGTTTGACTGTTTCTTTAATTCCATGGTTGTTGGAGTTCCATGCAGTTTGGTTTTATGGCACCTCTGGTTGTTTATTGATTTTAGATCAGTTGTTATTCTCCTTTTGGTTGTGTGAGGATGCAAAGGGTTTCTACCTACACCTCCATCTTTGCCAGAACTCTGATAAATTTCTTAAAACATACAGTCTTCCAAAACTGAATCAGGAAGAAACAGAAAGCCTGAGTAGACAAATAACAACTAATACAATTGAAGCAGTAATAAAAAAAAAACTGCCAGCAAACAAAAGTCATGGACTGGATGACTTCACAGACAAATACTACCAACCATTCAAAGAAGAACTAACACCCAGCCTTCTCAAATTACTCCAATTATGTTAAGAAAAGGGAAGACTTCCATATTCTTTTTACAAGTGCAGTATTATCCTAATTGAAAAGCCAGGTAAAGGCACAAAAAAGAAAGAAAATTACAGGCCAATATTGCTGATGAACATAAATGCTAAAATCCTCAACAAAATATTAGCAAATCATATCCAGCAGTACATTAAAAAGATCAAGTGGAATTTATCCCAGGGTGCAAGGTTGACACATTAGCTGCAAATCAATAAATATGATACATTGCATAGACAAAATGAAAGACAAAAATCACATGATTATATTAATAGATGCAGAAAAAGCACTTGATAAAACCCAGTACCCATTTATGATAAAAACACTCAGCAAAGTGGAAGTAGAGGGAACATACCTCCAAATATAAAGGCCATATATGAAAAACCTACCAACAACATCATACTCAATGGGCAAAAGCTAAAAATGTTTCCTATAAGATCAGAAACGAGACAGGTGTGTCTGCTTTCACCACTCTTGTTCTACATAATACTAGCCATAGTGGTTAGACAAGAAGAAGAAATAAAAGGCACCCAAATTGGAAAAGATAAAGCAATACTGTCATTTTTTCACAGATGACATGATATTAGACATAGAAAACCCTATAGGCTCCACCACAAATCTGCTTGACCTAATAAATGAATTTGGCAAAGTAGTGAGATGCACAATCAATACTCAGAAATTGATGGCATTTCTATAAAACAATAATGAACTATCAGAAAGAGAAACTAAGAGAACAATCCCATTTACCTTTGCAACAACAACAAAGAAAAAGTAGCTAGGAATAAATTTAACCAAGGAGGTAAAAGACCTGTACTTGGAAAACTATAGGACACTGAAGAAAGAAATTGAGAAAGATACAAATAAGTAGAAGCATATACTATATTCTTTGATTAGAAAAATTTACATCATTAAAATATCCATACTACCCAAAGCAATCTATAGAATCAACACATTTCCTATTAATATACCAATGGCGTGTTTTATAGATCTAGAACAAACATCCCAAAATTTCATACGGAACAAAAAATTACCCCAAACAGCCTTAGCAGAAGAACAAAGTTAGAGGGATCACAATACCTGATCTCAAATTATCTTATAAGGCCACTGTAATCAAAACAGTATGGTACTTGCATAAGAACAGACACATAGATCAATGGAACAGAATAGACAGGCCAAAAATAAATCCACATCTTTTTGGTGAATTAATATTTGACGAAGTAGGCAAAACTCTACAGTGGAGAAAAGCCAACCTCTTCAATAAATGGTGTTGGGAGAATTGATACATGCAAAATAATGAAACTAGACCACCATCTAATACCATACAACAGAATAAACTCAAATTGAATGAAATACTTAAATATAAGTCATGACACCATAAAAATCCTAGGAGAAAACATAGGCAGTAAAATTTCAGATATCTTATGTAGCAATATTTTGGCAATATATCTCCTAGGGCAAGGGAAAGAAAGGAAAAAAACAAATGAGACTATATCAAATTATAACACTTCTGCACAGCTTATCAAACCATTATCACAATATTCTCTGTATGGGAGAATATATTTGTCAATGATCTATCAGACAAGGGTTTAATCTCCAAAATACATAAAGAACTTATACTACTCAACACCAACAAGATAAACTATCCAATCACAAAGTGGGCAAATGGCCTGAATAGATACCCTCTAAAGATGACATATAGATGGCCAACAGACATATGAAAAAATGCACATCACTAGCCATCAGGGAGATGCAAATTAAAACCACAATGGGATATCACCTCATACCTGTCAAAATGGCTATCTATCATTAATAATCAACAAAGAACACATGCTGGTGAAGATGTGGAGAAAAGCAAACCATAAGGCACTGTTGGTGGAAATGCAGACTGGCACAACCACTGTGGAAAACATGGAATTTCCTTGAAAATTAAAAATACAACTACCTTTGACCCAGTGATTCCACTACTGGGAATATATCCTAGGAATCTCAAAACAGCAATTCAATATAATATATGAACCCCTATGTTCATAGCAGTGCTACTTACAATAGCCGAAATCTGGAAATAGCCTAAATTCTGGTCAGTAGATGAGTGGGTCAAAAAAACTGTGGTACATTACAATGGAACACTATGCAGCAGTGAAAAAAAAAGAATTCTTACCTTTTGCAACAGCATGGAGAGAACTGGAGACTATTATGCTAAGTGAAATAAGCCAGTTGGTAAAAGACAAATACATTATGATTTCACTTATAATTGGAACCTGATGAACAAAATAAATTGATGAACAAAATAGAACAGACACATAGAAACGTGGAGCAGACAGCTGTGGGTGAGGGTGAGGGTAGGGGTTTGGCAGGGACTGTTTAAAATAATATAAAGTGATTAATCAAAAAAACATATGTGAATGACCCATGAACATGGACAATGGTGTGGGGATTAAAACTGAAGGAGTATGGGGTAGGCTGAGTGGATGGGGGCAAAAGGAAAATATGGGACAACTGTAATAGCATAAACAATAAAATATTTAAATTTAAAAATAATAAATAACTAACCTGTTTTATATGTATACCCCAGGGAATTGACACTGATAGATGGACCACTTCTGATGGATTAATTTCCAGGCACAAGTGTGCAGAATGGGATTATTTTTTTCCAGGAAAATTCCTATAGTGATAGATCCCTAAACAGGGAGTAAGACTTTTTAGAAACTTAAATTGTCTCTGTGCCATTTCTACAGGAAAGTCTGAAGTCATTAAACTAAAAGGGAGATCCTTCCTTTGCACACTTACCCACCATATTCTCCACCCTCCAAAGGTGCCCATTTATAATTACTCAACAGGTCACCCCCAACAAATGTCCAGGGAGCTGTGCTGAATTTTTGCTCAAAATTGTAATAGTAAGCATTATTATCTCTATCTACAAAGGACTAAGGAGGGGAACTAAATGACTATGAGCAGTTCATATGAGCAGAGCTGCTGGAGGACCCTATTGGTAGAAGGCAGGCCTATCTTTATGGAAAGGCAAAGTGGCAGTGTCTGAAAACTCTGAAATAAATACCTCTCCCTATGATATCTCGAAAGGGCCACAATTACCTATTTATCAATACTTATCTTACTGGGGCTGCTATAACCAAATACCATAGACTGGGTAGCTTATAAACAACAAAATTTATTTCTTACATTTCTGGGGATTGAAAATCAGATCAAGATGCCAACATAGTCAGGTTCTGTTGTGAGCCTCTTCTAAGTTGCAGACTGCTAACTTTTTGTATCCTCAGAGAAGTAAGAGCATAGAGTGCAGAAGCAAGCTCTCTCAAGCCTTTTCATGAGGACACTAACCCCATTTGTGAGAGCTTCCCCCTAATGACCCAATTCCTTTAAAAAACCCCACCTCCTAATACCAGCACTTGGTTAGCATTTCAACATACGAATTTGGGAAAGGCACAAACACTGAGTCCACAGTAAACCCTAGGAAGAGCATTGCTTTTCTTCATTCATCATTCTCAAAGTATACATATTACTAGTAGAGAAAATATACTGAATTTCTAATATTTTAATGCAAACTAATATCACAGATAATTTTCTATATAGGAGAAAGTAGACTACTAGACAACTCTGAACGTTCAAGTTAAGTGAATGGTAAGTTTGGAGCAGGAGAGAAAGTGAAAGGTCAAACTAAAAGAGAGAGTCAAACTAAAGGTCAAACTAAAAGAAATTAGAAAAAGTAGATAATTGTTTTGGCAAGGCATGATAATCTCCACTGGATGTGGACTCTGAGATCAATGATAAGAGTCCCTCAGTTAAGCCTATTAAGTGTGGCTGTGAAGAAGCAAGTTTCACACAAATGTACCCTTTTCTCCTTTCCTTACATACTCTGTTTTAGAGACAAGGGATGTGTTTTTAAAATAAAGTAGAAGGTACTGAATCAAGTGGGATAACTCGAGAACTGAAAATGTTTTATTCTTTTATCTGTTAAAGGAATAATGAAAACATAACGATAATACAAAAAAAAAAAAAAAAACAGAAAAAAAACATTTCCTTGGTCCAGAATTTTAGAAGTTGCTAAAAGACAAAGAGTGAATAGGACTTCATTAGTGGAAAAACAACAAAATGAAAAATTCTGTTTAAAATTTAAGACCACAAAAGCAATTCTAAAATTTCTCCACATTCAGCATAAATGACTACAAAGAATAATAGGCCTAGACTGTCAGGCAATTGCCAGAGCAATTAGTTAAATAACTGTATTTGGAGAACTCCTTTCCCTTCCCCTTCTTTTACTGCCTATATCCAATGGTGACAGCAGCATGTGTAGCCAGGTTAAAACCCTTTGAACTACTTTCAAACAAGAAATATTTATATATAAAAAAAGCACTGGCAGGTGGCTCAGTTGGTTGGAGCACTGTCCTGTACACCAAAATGTTGAGGGTTCAATCCCCAGGGAGGGTACATACCTAGGCTGCCAATTCCATCCCTGGTTCAGGCATATATGGGAGGTGATCAATCGAGGTTTCTCTCTCAAATAGATGTCTCTCTCTCTTCCTCCCCTCTCTCTCCCTAAAATCAACAAACATATCCTTGGATGAGGATTTAAAAAAAGAAGAAATATTCACTGTGTTGGGGTTAAAGAAAGATACAGGTTGACTCTGAATTTCTTCTGCACCTTTATAGGGACATTAGAGATCAGAAGAAAAAGGTAGAAAGAGTTGACTCAGTATTGACTCCCAAAGTACAAGAATATTTCTCCTAAGTGGGAAATTTGGCACCAATGGCCTGTAGAATTGTAATGGGACTCCAGAAGGGAGAGAGATCCAGAAGAAAAGCCTCCTACATGAACCTAATTCCAAATCTTGATTCTTCTCCATGATTAGAAGGAAAATGACTAATCAAAACATTCAATGACAACTGAAGAGGAATCTCAAATACAAACATGGAAATCTAAGATTAGCCTAGTATTTCTGGAAAAGCAATACTGAGAAGAGAAAGGTATCAAAGTCATTAAACTGAAAAAAAAAAAACACCTCTTAAGTAAATAGTCTTCATAGAGAAAAGGAAAAGATACTTTATAAGGGATAACATCAAAGAAATTTTAGCAGTTTTCATGTCCTTGAAGCAAGACGGTAAGACTACATTCACACATATCAATGGTCCTAATAAATGTAGGGGGTTAAAATTTATTTATTGAAGGACAAAGGCTCTAATGGATTGAAGAAAAATCTACATGCCATTACTAGTAAAAGAGTGATTAGTAAAGTAGTACAGACTTTGGATTTCCATGTTGGAAATCTTATACCTACTTACTAGGTATATGTAAAGTGAGCATAAAAATAGTATGTGTTATCTAATTCATAATGCTGTCATGAGTAATAAATGAGATAACATATGTATAATACTTGTACCTAATATATATGTAGTATATGTAAAGTATCTAGTAAACACTGCTCAATAAATAACTCTTATTACTACTATGAGAGACACCTGAAACCAAATGACATGTTTTAAGTTTAAAAATGAAGGAACAAGCAAATACTAATGAAATGAATAGGGAACATTGAGTTACATATAACACATTGAAGATGCTCCCACTCCCAGCCAACAACCTACTAAAGATACCAGTAAAGGGATTTTTTTTATACATAGTAATAGGCCCCATAATGACAAAGAGACATTTTGGGGTAAGGACAGCATTTAGACAACTAATTGGTAAATAATTTAAAAACAAAAATGGAAGCTAATGTCTGGTTGACAGCAGGGGAAATCCAGAAGTAGGCAGTTTGTGTCACAAACCTCCAGAAAGGCTTAGGAGAAGGATGTACCTCTCTGAGTGTGGAAGGTGGGATACATGTGAGCCTAAAATTGAGATTATTGATTGAAGTCCATATATGATATAGTTGAATCTCCAACTATTCCACAGAACACTAGAGAGAGAATGAGCTAGGATGACACTGGATTCAAGTTTTAGGTGAGGAATGAAGGACAATAGGGTTAAGGAAAGTGCTACATAGAATGAAGTATAAGACCCCTGGTCTCCTCCCTCCATATGGTTCCAAGAATGCAGGTAATCTGCACTGTAAGCCTCCAGCATTGGAGATGATCTCTCTCAGGAATCTGACTAGCCTAAGAGAAAAGACCCTCAAATATTGGTAGTTGGTATCCTCTGACTACAATGCCCAAACAAATCTCCTTATTTTGAACACATAGGAAACATGCCATACATACTCATAGAAAGCCTCCAAGAAGCCTTTAAGTGACCCACTTCTGACTATGAAAGATTTCTAAGGATTACCAGATATTTGAAGAAAATTTCCTCAAAAGCAGAAAACAAATTTGTGTAGGAGACCATTCTGCGTGGTGTGGGCCCAGCTCCTACTCAGAGATGCACAGGACCCACACTCACAGATAGGTTCTCTCATGGGGAATCAGGCCTGCAATGTACCTAGGCTGCTTTGAGTCTTGCTCTTGCTAATAAATTCCTTCACCCTGAATTGAGGACATTTACTGCAAAGTAACTTCCTAAAATCCATGCTAAACCTTCCAAGGATGAGTGTAACCAGTTCAACCACTTTTGCCTTTTCATTTGCAAATATCCCTCTTTTGTGATGTGATTAACAGCACTGGCCTCTTTGTTTTCTTATAAAAGGTAAACACCTAAATCAAACCTGTGCATAGTAAATGAGGACCCTCATGCAATGGGCAGAGAGATCCAAGGAAGGCCTGTCATGGCAGAAGCTGTGGCTTTTGCTCCCCTTGAGAGAAAATCCGTGCTGACCATGTTCCTCCACTGGACTTGGTAGTCCATCTGAGTGTCTCATTTCATCCATAATGATGTGGACACTGTGGGCCAATGTCTGCATCAAATTTGAGTGAGACAAAAACAGTGCAGAAGTACAAGAAACTTGGAAAGCAAAACAAAGTGTTCTTTTCAGAGACACAAAAGAAGATAATTGTATCTATCATATCTAAAAGAAGATACTGTATCAGAAAAAAGAGATCAGTAGACTATGAATGAAGGAACAATTCAAAAGTTGTATTGGGAATTAAAAATTCAACAGCACATATGAAAATTACATAAGAAAAGGTAAGAAAATACATTTGAGAAATTCTCCTAGGACGTGGGAGAAATAAAGATCACGAGTACGAAAGAGTTGAAAATGTACTAAAATTATAGGGAGCCAGTGTATCAATTTAACAGGCTCATTATCCAGAGAGATAACAAAGAAGAAATTATCAAGTCATCAATTGAAATGATCTCCCAGAAATAGAAGACACAAGCTTTAGATGGAAAGCACTAGCGAATGCCCAGTGCAGTGGGTGAAAAGAGATCTATACCATGGGAACTTTGTGAAATTGTAACCAGAAAAGACACCGGCATTCGGGTTGCCTGTCACTACCAAATCCAAAAGCAATGACAGCAATTGAATCTTTTATAGGCGCTTTATTCAGATGGCCAGTGATCCAAGAAGATGGCGAGTTCATACCCTAACAAACCATCTTCCCTTCTCTTTCCTGGCCAGATCTTTTATAAGGGGGGTGGGGGAGGACAAACAAGGTGCAGTGAGGGCTTTGAAATTCAGGGAGGATTAGGTGAGTGAAGCTGCAGCCTTCCTGTTCATGGCAGTTAGCTGTTCCCAAGAGGGAGGGGGGTCACACAAAAGGCCCGGATTCCTCCAACATGTCCCCAGGCGGTAATCTCTAGCCAGTGCCCAGGGAGGTCGGCTGCTTTTCTCAGGAGCCAGGATGGGCCTTATCTGTAGTTTCTGAAACAAAAGCTTAACATACACATTACTTGTCAGACTTACAGCTTTTTACCTTAAGCTAAAGTTTTCCAAGTCTTGAGTCCCATATCAAAATTTCAGAGTACTCAGGACAAAGGGAAGATCCTAAAAGCTCCCAGGAAACAAAACAGGCCACAAAGGAGTGGGAGCACACATCTGAACAGCAAGACTGGAAACTAGCAAACCTTCAAAATTCTGAAGGAAAACAATTTGCAACCTAGAATTCTCTATATATACCCAAACTATCATTCAAATGTAAACTATCATCAATACAGACAGCTTTAGACAGGTCACCTTTATGTACTTTGTACCAAGAAGCTTTGTTGCCTGGTCCACCAAAAAAAAAAAAAAAAGACATGATATTAAATAAGGAATAAACCCATGAGAACAGTCAAGGGAATGGCCAGGATGAGGGTACAGAGAAGTCCAAGGAGGATAACAATGGAGGAGGCCTTGAGATCAACCAAAGGCACAAGAAGATGGAGAGTACATTGTGTGATGTGGAAGAGAGATTTACACTTCTGGGGAAAGTCATACCTAAAGGCTATATAATCATAATACAATAAGTAACTTGGCTGTGAATCATATTTTCATAGACAGAATAATGAATATTGAATATTGGCATAGAACAAAAATTATAACTACAGTATTTTGGGGAAGTTGTGGGAATTGGGAATGTAGTAGAATCATGTAAGGAAGGAGCTACAAAATAATGTTGCACAATAGAAAATCAATAAAATCTAAAATTGAAAAATCAAGAGATAGCAGTGGGAAGCGATTATTGGGAAAAAAACAATGAAAAGAGTGGTAACTGGTTGTTTCTAGAGGGATAAAATCAGAGTGGGAGGTAAGAGGCAAGAAAGTAATTTTGATATGTCTTGTACAATTATTTTATTTTTAAAACCATATATCCATAAAATATTCATGCAGGTTAAAAATAATTAAAGACAGTAAGTATGGCAATATTAATATCAAATATATTGTCATGGACCTTAATAATATACCTTTAGTATATATGTGCAAATATGGAAAAATAAATTGACAATCAAAAATCTTAGTAGGACATCTGAACATATTTTTCTCAGATATTAAAAAATTAAAAAGATAATATAGATAAAAAATACTATATATATGTGGAAGATTTGAATAATTAGCTACTGAGTCATATACATATGTATATGTGCATATATGGACACCCATACATATATATTCACATACATTCTTTTCAGTTGACCTCAGAACACTCATAAAAGCTTTTACAAAATAGGCCACATAGAAAAATCTCAATGTAGCTCAAAAAGTACAAGTCATACACACAAGAAACACGATTTGCACATAAGGTTGTCAACATAAATGTTAAAACTTGTAGAGAATTTTTTATGAGTTTTTTGGAGCCAAACTGAAAATAATTAAAATCTCAACAGATTGAGAAAATGCTCCAGAAAATAGCAGTTTTACCATTTATCTTATACATCAGAGAAGTCAAAAGGGAAATGCATAAGGGGGTTATATGAAATTCATTGGCATTGGATTAGGGAAGCAGGAGAAAGCAAATTGGGGAAATCTCTGGGATTGCATAAAAAGTAAAACGAATGAACACATGCTTCTCTTATACTGGTGGGTATAGAATAGTTAAGAGCTAAGTGAAATAAGCCAGGTGGTCAAAGACAAATACCATATGATCTCACCTATAAGTGAAACCTAATGAACAAAACAAACAAGCAAGCAAGCAAAATATAACAACCAGATACACTGAAATAAAGAACTGACAGTAACCAGAGGGGAGGGGGATAATGTGGGAAAGAGGAAGAGTCACCAAGAAACTTTTATAAAAGACCAATGAACAAAGCTAAAGAGGGTTGGGATTGAGGGTGGAATGTGGTGATGGGTGGGGTGGGGGAGAGTGGTGGGACGAATATGGAGACAACTGTACTTGAACAACAATAAAAAAAACAATTAACAGAATACCAATGAGGGGAATTGTAGTCTCTGCTCTGGTGCAGTGAGGGGTATGAAAAAAAAATGGGGGGAAATTACCCTGACATTCCAAATGTATATTATCCTAGATGCAAAAAGACAATAGATAGGCTCAGTTAAAGGAAAGATTGACTTTTGTCAGGAAGGGTACTGTCCTAGGACATGACTACCTACCATAACTTGCTTTTAGTTAGAAAATGTTAGACCTATTTCATATGGTTACTTTAGGTCTCTAAGTTTGTAAGACCACCATGTAGGCCTCCCCTGAGCTTTTCAGGTTTACTCTGTGGCCTCTTTTTCATGCAAAAGACAATAAAATTAGAAATGGTCAAAGACAAAAAGGTAGCAAAAGGAAAAAAATCTATTTGATTTTGAATTTTAAAAATATTTAATCCCTAAAATAAAAAGAAAACTAACAAAAATTGTGAATTAATTTGAAATTAAGGAGAGAGGGGAGACTATATAACTAAAACAGAAAACTAAAAAGGACAGTAGCTCTTTAAACAAGAAGTGTATAAAGGTAATAAGAAGAATAAATTGAAAACAAGAAAACAAACCCCAGCATATTTATCAATGAAACCAAAAGCTATTTCTTGGTGGGGAAAAAAACCCCCCAAACAATAAAATATACAAATTTTGATAAGCCTGAACAACAAAAAAAGAAAAACATATAAATAAATAAAATTAAGGAAAGGGACAAAACTATAAATTAATACCAATAAATTTAAATATCAAAGGAAATGAAAGATATTCTAGGAAATATAAATTACCAAAAAATCTTCCTTAATACAAAAAGTACTTTAGGTTAATTTTTTTTTATTTTGATAAAATATCCATAACATAAAATATGTCATTTTAACATCTTTACAAGTACAATTCAATGGCATTTATTACATTCAATCTATTGTGCAACCATCACCACAATGTTTCCAAAATTTTTCCATCTTCCCAAACAAAAACTTTATAACCAATAAACAGTAACTTCCCATTTATGTCTTCTCCCAGTCCTTCTATTCATCTTTTGATGGACACTTAGGATGTTTGTACATTATGGCTATTATAAATAATCTTGGAATGAACATGGGAGACAAAGTTACTTTTATTTATTTTTATTATAAATTTTTAATTTAATTTTTTTCAATTATAATTTACATTTAATATGTTTTTGTTTCAGATGTACAGCATAATGGTTAGATAATCATGTACTGTACAAAGTATCTCCCTGATATTCCAGTACCCCCAAAATTACCATACATAGTTATTACACTAATTTTTATATCCCTGTAACTATTTTTTAAGTATGTTTTATTGATTATGCTATTACAATTGTCCCATTCTTTATTCTTCCCTTTATCCCTCTCCACCCAGTGCTCCCCTTCCTTCCAGCATTCCTCTCCCTTAGTTCATGTTCATGGGTCATACATATAAAGTCTTGGCTTCTCCATTTCCTATACTATTCTTAACCTCCCCTTGTCTATTTTGTACCTACCATTTATGCTTCTTATTCTGTGTGCCTTTTCTCCCATTCTCCCCTCCTTCTCCCCACTGATCTCCCTCTATGTGATCTCCATTTCTGTTATTCTGTTCCTGTTCTAGTTGTTTGCTTAGTTTGTTTTTGTTTTTTTTTTAGGCTCAGTTGTTGATAGTTGAGTGTTTGTTGTCATGTTACCATTATAGTTTTTATATTCTTTTTTCTTAGATAAGTTCCTTTAACATTTCATAGAACAAGGGCTGGCTGATGATGAACTCCTTTAAATTGATCTTATCTGGGAAGCACTTTATCTGCCCTTTCATTCTAAATGATAGCTTTGCTGGATAGAGTAATCTTGGATGTAGGTCTTGCCTTTCATATCTTTGAATGCTTCTTTCTAGCCCCTTCTTGCCTGCAAGGTTTCTTTACAGAAATAGTCTGATAGTCTCATAGGAACTCCTTTGTAGGTAACTCTCTTTTTACTCTTGCTCTTTTAAGAATCTCTCTTTATCTTCAATCTTGGGAAATTAATTATGGTGTGTCTTGGTGTGTTTCTCTTTTAGTCCAACTTGTTTGCAATTGTCTGAGCTTCCTGGACTTGTATGTTTATTTCCTTCATCAGATTGGGGGTTTTCTTTCATTAGTTTTGCAAATAAGTTTTCAGTTTCTTGCTGTTCCTCTTCTCCTCCTGGCACCCCTATAACTCAGATGTTGGGACATTTATATTTGTCCCGGAGGTTCCTAATCCTCTCATTTTTTAAAAAAAATTCTGGTTTCATCATTTTGTTCCAGTTGAAAGCTTATTTCTTCCTTTTGTTACAAATTGTTGATGTGAGTCCTGGTTTTTTTCAGGAAACTGTTGATTCCCCATATATTTTTCTTTATTTCACTTTGTATAGCTTCACTTCTTTCTTTATTTTGCAGCTGTACTCAATCATTTCTGTGAGCATCTGATTACCAGTGTTTTGAATTCTGCATCTGATAGGTTGGCTATCTCATTGCTTAGCTCTTAGTTCTTTTTCTGGAGTTTTGATGTGTTCTTTCATCTGGGCCATATTTCTTTGTCTCAGTGCACAGTTACATCTTAACGGACAACCTGCTTCACCATATGGTGGTGCTATATATGGGGGAGGGATCAGAGAGGGAACAGTGCTGCTTGATTGGCTCTCACCCTCCTTTCAAGAGACTGGCACTTTCTCTTGCTGCCACAACCATCATACAGTTTCATAGCCAGAGGCTCTGAGGCTTTATTTTCCCCATGCTGGAATCTTACGTTGCATGATCTGTCTCTCTCTACAGTTTTTCCTCCTGTTTTATATGCATGCAAATGTGGGACCACCCAGTCTGCCAGTTACCACCTTGTCACACGTCCTGTCCACCCCAGCTGCCCACTTCTACCCTTCCTACCAGTCTGTGTGAATGTTTCTTCTTTAACCCATTGGTTGTTGCACTTCCATACAGTTTGATTTCTGGCATTTCTGGTTGTTTCTGTCTTTGGTTGTGGGAGGAGGTGAAGCATATCTACCTACACCTCCATCTTGGCTGGAACTCCTCTGACTATTTGGTAACTACCAATCTATAATTATCAATCCTTCACCCTTTTCATTCAGTTCCCAAACCCTCCTCCAGTCTGGCAACCATCATTATGTTCTCTGCATCTAAGTCTGTTTCTGTTTTATTTGTTTATATTGTTCTTTAGATTCCTCGTATAGGCGAAGTCACGTGGTATTTGTCTTTCTCTGAATGACTTATTTCAATTAGCATAATACCCTCTAGGTCCATCCATGCTACTGCAAATTGTAATTTTTTTTTCTTTTTTATCCCTGTTTATTATTCATATGTTTAATCTTTTTTTCTTCTTCTTAAAAAAGACTCTTTAACATTTCTTGTAATACTGGTTTAGTGGTGATGAACCCCTTTAGCTTTTTCTTTTTAGGGAAGCTCATTATCTGTCCTTTGATTTTAAATGATACCCTTGATGGATAGAGTAGTCTTGGCTGTAGGTCATCACTTTTCATTACTTTGAATTTTCTGGCCTTCTGGCAATCCCTTCTGGCCTGCAAGGTTTCTGTTGAGAAGTCAGCTGACAGCCTTTTCTTTCTGTATTTTTAAAGATTTTAACTTATTTATTCTTAGAGAGAAGGGAAGGGAGGGAGAGAAACATTGATGTGTGAGAAAAACATTGATTAGTTGCCTCTCCCAATGCCCCCAAGCAAGGACCTGGCCCGAAACCCAGGCATGTGCCCTGACCAGAAACCAAACAAGCAACCTTTGATTTCTCAGGATTATGCCCAACCCACTGAGCCACATAAGTCAGGGCTCTTTCTTTTAAATTTTTTTTTCTTTATTTTTTATTATTGACAGTGTTACAGATATCCTCATCCCCCACTTTGCCCATCTCCACCCAGCCCCTGTTCACCTTCCCACTGGCCATCATCACTCTGTTATCTGTGTCTATAGGTTATGCATATTTGTTCTTTGGCTAATCCTTCCCCCTTCTTTCATTCAGTCTCCCTCCTTTCCCCTGCTCACTGACAGCTGTTAGTCTGTTCCACAAATCCATGGCTGTGTTTCTATTTTGTTTGTCAGTTTATTTTATTAATTGGATTCCACATATAAGTGAGACCATATGGTATGTATCTTTCTCTGACTGGCTTGTTTTATTTAGCATATTAATCTCCAGGTCCATCCATGCTGTCACAAAAGGTAAGAATTCCTTCTTTTTACTGCCACAGTATTACATTGTGTAAATGTACCACAGTTTTTTGATCCATTTCTTTACTGATGGGCACTTGGGCTATTTCCAGGTCTTGGCTATTACAGACAACACTGCTATGAACATAGGGTTGCGTATATTCTTTCTGATGAGTGTTTTGAGATTCCCAGAAGTAGGATCACTGGGTCAAAAGACAGTTCCATGTTTAATGTTTTGATAAAACTCAACAGTGTTTTCCACATTGACTGCACCAGTCTGCATTTCCATCAACAGTGCACTAGGGTTCCCTTTTCTCTACATTCTCACCAGCACTTGTTGTTTGATGATTTATTAATGGTAGACATTCTGGAAGGTGTGAGGTGATATTTCATTGTGGATTTAATTTGCATCTCTCTGATAATTAGAGGCATTGAGCATTTTTTCATATGTCTATTAGCCATCTATAAGTCCTCTTTGGAGAAATGTCTATTCAAGACCTTTGCCTAATTTTTAAAAGATTTTATTTATTTACTTTTAGACAGAGGGGAAGGGAAGGAGAAAGAGAGGGAGAGAAACATCAATGTGTAGTTTCCTTTCATGTGTCCCCTGCTGGGAATCTGGCTCACAAACCAGGCATGTGCCCTGACTGGGAATTGAACAGAAGCCCCTTGGCTGGTGCTTAGTCCACTGAGACACACCAGCCAGAGCCCTTTGCCCATTTTTAATTGGATCATTTGTCTTCCTGGTTAGTCATGTAAGTTCTTTATATATTTTGGAAATTAACCCTTTATCAGATATACCATTGGAAAAATATATTCTCCTATATAATGAGTTCCCTTTTCATTTTGTTGATGATTTCTTTTGCTGTGTAGAAACATTTTAGTTTGATCTAATCCCATTTTTTATTTTTTTCCTTTATTTCCCTTGCCTTGGAGACATATCAGCAAAAATAATGCCACCAGAGATGTCTGAAATTTTACTGTCTATGCTTCCTTCTAGGATTTTTATCATTTTGTGACTTAAATATTTTTTTTTATCCATTTTGAGTTTATCCTTGTGTATGATATAAGTTGGTGGTCTCCTTTCATGTTTTTGCACTTACCTGTCCAATTTTCCCAATACCATTTATTGGAGAGATGGTCTTTACTACATTTCATCCTCTTGCCTTCTTTGTCAAATGTTAATTGTCCATAGAGACATGGTTTTATTTCTGGGCTCTCTATTCTGTTCCATTGATCTATATACCTGTTTTTATGCCAATATCAGGCTGTTTTGATTACAATGGATTTGTGGTATAGTATGATATTAGATATCGTGGTACCTCCAACTTTGTTTTTCTTTCTCAAAATTGCTGAGGCTATTCAGGGCCCTTTTTTTAAAAAAAATATTTTATTTATTTATTTTTAGAGAGGGAAGGGAGGGAGAGAGAGAAACATCAATGTGCGGTTGCTGGGGGTCATGGCCTGCAACCCAGGTATGTACCCTGACTGGGAATCGAACCTGTGACACTTTGGTTCGCAGCTCGCACTCAATCCACTGAGCTATGCCAGCCAGGGCTATTCAGGGTCTTTTTAAAATTCCATACTAATTGTTGGAATTTTTTCAGGTCAAAGAAATATGTCATTGATATCTGAGTTGGAATTGTATTGAATCTATAGGTTGCTTTGGGTAGTATGGACATTTTGATGGTGTTAATTCTTCCAATCCATGAACACAGTATATGCTTACCTTTGTATCATTCTCATTTTTTTCTTCAATGTCTAATAGTTTTCCTAGGTCTTTTACCTGGTTGGTTAGGTAAATTTTATTCCTAGATATCTTATTTTTTTTGTTGCAATAGTAAATGTGATTGTTTTCCTCTTTTCTCTGATAGTTCATTATCGGTGTACAAAAGTGCCCCTGATTTCTGAATATTAATTTTGTATCCTTATACTTTGCCAAATTCATTTATTAGATCTAGTAGTGGTTGGGTGGAGTCTTTAGGTTTTCTACATATACTGTCATTTCATCTGCCAGGAAGAACAGTTCTACTTCCTTCTTTTCAATTCAGATGACTTTTTTTTTCTTCTTCTAGTCTGATTGCTAGTGTTAGGACTTCCAGGACTATGTTGAATAAGAGTGGTGAAAGCAGACATCCCTGTATTGTTCCTAATCTTAAGGGAAACACTTTTAGCTTTTGCCCATTGAGTATGATGTTGGCCATAGGATTTTCATATATGATCCTTATTATGCTGCTGTATGATCCCTCTATCCCCACTTTGCTGAGTGTTTTTATCATAAAACATTGCTGAATTTTATCAAAAGACTTTTCTGTATCTATTCATGTGATCATGTGATTCTTATCTTTCATTTTATTTTTGTTATGTACCACATTTACTGATTGGTGAATGTTGTACCAACCTTGCATTTCCCAAATAGATCCCACTTGACTATAGTGTATGATCTTTTTAATGTATTGCTGGATATATCTGCTAATACAGATATTGAACTACAATCTTCTTTTTTGTGGTATTTTTATCTGGTTTTGGAATTAGAATAATACTGTATCCATAAAAAGAACTTGGAAGTCTTCTTTCATTCTGAATTTTTTGAAATAGTTTGAGAAGGATAGATGTTAGTTTTTCTTTGAATGATTGGTAAAGTTCACCTGTGAAGCCATCCAGTACAGGACTTTTGTTTGCTTGGAGTTTTTTGATTACTGCTTTTGTTTCATTAGTTGAAATTCATCTATTCTGATTTTCCGGTACTTTCTCATTCAATTTTTGAAGATTGCATATTTCTGGGAGTTTGTCTATTTCTCCCAAGTTGTCCGATTTGTTAGCAGGTAGTTGTTCATAGTATTTTCTTACATTCCCTTGTAGTTCTGTGATGTCAGTTATTACTTATCCTCTTTCATTTCTTATTTTCTTTAGTTGGGTCCTCTATTTTTCTTGATGAGTCTGGTTAAAGGTTCATCAATCTTGTTTTTCTTCATAAAGAACCAGCTCTTAGTGTCCTTGATCTTTTGTATTTTTTTAGGGTCTATGTCATTAAATAGACATACTGTTTATGTCTATTTCTGCTTCGGTCTTTAATTATTTTCTTCTTTCCAATTACTCTGGGCTTTGTTTGTTGGTTTAATTTCTAGTTTTTCTTTTAGGTGTAGGGTTAGATTGTATGAGGTTTTCTTGCTTCTTGTGGTTGGTCTGTAATGCTATTAACTTCCCTTTTAGGATTGGTTTCACTGTGTTCCATAAATTTGGTGTTGTTATGTGTTCATTTTCACTTGTTTCCATGTAATTTTTAATTTCTTCTCTGATCTCTTGGGAGGTTATTTTGTTTAGTAACATGTTATTTAGCCCCCATGTGTTTGCATGTTTTTGAATTTTAAAATTGTAGTCAATTTTTATTTTTATGCCATTGTGATCTGAGAAGATGCTTGATATGGTTTCAAATTTCTTGAATTTGTTATTTTGTGTTCTTAGCCCTCAGTAACCTTCTTGAAGCAGTTCCTTGGTTGTAAGCTTTTTCATCAGTCAGTCTTCACTTGATCATTCAGGATAATTATTCCCCAATTTAGCTGAATTTCCAGTTTAGCTCTGGAAGGAGATGAATACAAGTTTCACTACTCTGCCTCCATCTTGAAAAAAACTCAGCTGAAAGTTTTATAGGAGCTCATATGTGGTTAAATAACTACTTTTCTTTTGCTGCTTTTAAGATTCTCTCTTTGTCTTTAACATTTGGCATTTTAATTATGATGTGTGTTACTGTGGATCTCTTTGAATTCATTTTGTTTGGGACTCTCTGTGCTTCATGGACATGTATGTTTATTCCCTTCATCACTCTAGGGAAGTTTTCATCATTATTTTTTCAAATACATTTTTAATTTCCTACCTTCTATTTTATTTTATTTTATTTTATTTTATTTTATTTTATTTTATTTTAACTGTTGTTCAAGTATAGTTTTTTGCCTTTTACCCTCATCCCAGCCCATCCTTCCAACCTCCCCCATCTCCTTCCCATTTCCAATGCCCCCCCCCCGCCAACAAGTTATTGTCCATGTGTCCTTTTACTTGTTCTTGCAAACCGTTCATTCTTTTCCCCTGAAATTTCCTCCCCTCTCCCTTGTGGTCACTGTCAGCTTGTTCTCTATTTCAGTGTCTTTGGTTATATTTTGTGTGTTTGTTTGTTTTGTTGATTAGGTTCCTGGTAAAGGTGAGATCCTATGGTATTTGTCTTCCACTGCCTAGCTTATTTTCTTTAGCATGATGCTTTCCAGTTCCATCCATGCTGTTGCAAAGGGTAGGAGCTCCTTCTTTCTTTCTGCTGCGTGAAGTTCCATTGTGTAATGTACCATAGTTTTTTGACTCATTCATTTACTGATGAGCACCTAGGCTGCTTCCAGCACTTGGCCATTATAAATTATGCTGCTATGAACATTGGGATGCATAGGTTCTTTTGTATTGGTGTTTCAGGGTTCTTAGGATATAGTGGAACTGCCGGGTCAAAAAGCAGATCCATTTTTAATTTTCTGAGAAAATTCCATACTCTTTTCCATAGTGGTTGTACCAGTCTGCAACCCCACCAATGGTGCACTAGGGTTCCCTTTTCTCCACAATCTCTCCAACACTTGTTGTTTGATGCTTTCTTTATGATGGCCATTCTGACTGGTGTGAAGTGGTATCTGACTGTGATTTTAATATGCACCTCTCTGATAGCACTACTGAGCATCTTTTCACCAAGTGTCTCTGGACCTTCTGTATGTCCTCCTTGGAGAAGGGTCTGTTCAAGTCCTTTGCTCGGTTGTTTGTCTTCTTAGACTGGAGCTATGTGAGTTCTTTATATATTTTAGAGATTAAACCCTTGTCTGAAATATCATTGACAAATAGATTTTCCAATAATGTTGGCTCTCTTTTTATTTTAATACTGTTTTCTTTAGCCATTCAAAAGCTTTTTATTTTGATGAAATCCCATTTGTTTATTTTCCTTTACATCCCTTGCACTAGAGGACATATTAGTGAAAATATTATTGCATGGAATGTCTGAGATTTTCCTGTCTATGTTCTCCTCTAGGATTTTATTGGTGTCATGACTTATATTTAAATCATTTATCCACCTTGCATTTATTTTTGTGTATGGTGTAGGTAGGTGCTTGAGTTTATTTATTTTTTTTTGCATGTAGCTGTTCAGCTCTCCCAACATCATTTGTTGAAGAGGCTATTTTTACTCCATTTTATGTTGCGGCCCCCTTTGTCGAATATTACTTGACCATAGAGAGTTGGGTTTGTTTCTGGGGTATCTTTTCTGTTCCATTGGTCTATGTGCCTGTTTTTATGCCAGTACCAGGCTGTTTTGATTACAGTGGCCTTGTAATACAATTTGGTATCAGGTATTGTGATCCCCCCTACTTTGCTCTTCTTTCTCAAAATTACAGCATCTATTTGGGGTCATCTGTGGTTCCATATAAATTTTTGAAGTGTTTTTTCCTTATCTGTGGAATATGCCATTGGTACTTCAATAGCTATTGCATTGAATCTGTAAATTGTTTTGGGTAGTAGGGACATTTTGATGATGTTAATACTTCTGAACCATGAGCATGGTTTATGTTTCCATTTGTTTGTGTCTTCCTTAATTTTTTTCTTCAGTGTTGTGTAGTTTTCTGAATATAGGTCTTTTACCTCCTTGGTTGGGTTTCTTCCTAGGTACTTAATTTTTCTTGTTGCTATATCAAATGGGATTTTTTTCTTGGTTTCTGCTTCTGCTGTTTCATTGTTGGTATACAAAAATGCCCTTGATTTCTGAATATTGATTTGTATCCCACTGTTTTGCCAAAATCATTTATTAGGTCAAGCAGTTTTTTGGTGGAATCTATAGGATTTTCTATTTACACTATCATTTCATCTCCAAACAGTGACAGTTTTGTTTCCTCCTTTCTGATTTGGATGCCTTTTATTTCCTTTCCTTGTCTGATCGCTGTGGCTAAAACTTCCAATACTATATTGAACAGAAGTGGTGAAAGAGGAGAACCTTGTCTTGTTCCTGATCTTAGTGGAATGATTTTAGTTTTTGCCCATTGAGTATGATGTTGGCTGTAAGTCTCTCATATACGGCCTTTATTATGTTGAAGAATGCTCCCTCTATTCCCACTTTGCTGAGTGTTTTTCTCACAAATGGGTGCTGTACCTTATCAAATGCTTTTCCCACATTTATTGATATGATCATGTGATTTTTGTCTTTTCTTTTGTTTATGTGATGTATTACATTTACTGATTTGTGAATATGGTACCATCCTCGCATCCCTGAGATGAAAGCCCACTTGGTCATGGTGTATGATCTCTTTAATGTATTGTTGGATGTGGTTTGCCAATATTTTGTTGAGGATTTTAGCATCTATGTTCATCAGTAATATTGGCCTGAAGCTTTCTTTCTTTGTTGTGCCTTTATATGGTTGTGGGATTAGGGTGATGCTGGCTTCATAAAAAGAGCTTGGGAGTCTTCCATCATTTTTGATTTTTTGTAATAGTATGTGAAGGACAGGGGTTAGTTCTTCCTTAAATGCTTTGTAGAATTCTCCTGTGAAAATGTTGGGTCCGTGGCTTTTGTATGGCAGGAGTTTTTTTATTACTCCTTCAATTTCATCTGCGGCCTTATAGGAAAGATTATATTTTTCCAGAAATTTGTCTATTTCACCTAGGTTTTCAAATTTCTTGGCATACAGTTAGTTCTTCAGAGTAATGTCTTACAGTCCTTTGTTTTTCTGTGGTATCAGTTGTAATCTCTCCTTGTACATTCCTGATTGTGTTTATTTGGGTCCTTTCTCTTTTTTTCTTGATGAGCCTGCTTAGAGTCTTGTCAATTTTGTTTATCTTTTCAAAGAACCGGTTCTTGGATCCATAGAATTGTGCTTTTAGTCTCTATGTCATTTAATTCTGCTCTGATCTTGGTTATTTCCTTCCTTCTACTTGCTCTGGGCTGTCTTTGTTGTTGTTTCTCGTGTTCTTGTAGGGGTAGGGTTAGGTTGTTTGTTTGAAATGTTTCTATTTTCTTTAGGTAGGCCTGTATTGCTATGAACTTCCCTCTCAGGACTGCTTTGGCTGTGTCCCATAAGTTTTGGGTTGTTGTACTTCATTTTTATTTGTTTCCAGAAAATTTTTGATTTGTTCCCTAATTCATTCTTGACCCATTCGTTGTTTAATAGCATGCTATTCAATCTCTATGCTTTTGAGTGTTTTTTTTTTTTTTTTCCATTGGGGTTGGTTTGTAGTTTCAGTTCCCTGTGGTCAGAGAAAATACTTGCTATAGTTTCAATTTTCTTGAATTTGTTGAGGTTGTTTTGTGTCCTATCATTGGTCTATATTTGAAAATGTTCCATGTGCATTTGAAAAGAATGTGTATTTTGCTTCTTGAGGATGACAGGCTCTCTATATATCAGTTTAGTTCATTTGATCTAGGACATTGTTCAATGCCACAATATCTTTGTTGATATTTTGTTTGGAAGATATATCCATTTTTTACAATGGGGTGTTAAAATCCCCTACTAGAATTGTGCTGCTGTCAATATGTTTCTTGAAGTACTCCAAGATTTTCCTTATGTATTTGGGTGATCCTATGTTGGGTGCATATATATTTATAATGTTTCTGTCTTGTTGGTGGATTCTTCCCTAGAGTATTATGAAGTGAACTTCTGGGTCTCTCTTATGGCCTTTTTTTAAGTTTATATTGTCTGATATGAGTATCACTACCCTGGCTTTTTTTTCCTGTTCATTGCTTGGAAAATTTGTCTCCAGCCCTTCACTTTCAGTCTGTGTAGGTCTTTTGTCCTTAGGTGGGTCTCGTATAGGCAGCATATGTGTGAGTCACGCTTTCTTATCCATTCATCTATTCTATGTCTTTTGATTGGAGCATTTAAGCCATTTATGGTTAAGGTTATTATTGATAGGTACTTATTCATTGCCATTTTTTATACCTTCTTCCTTTCTCTCTCTCTCTTTCTCCTCCCTCCCTCCCTCTCTCTCTCTTTTCCTTCCTTTCCTTAAAGCAGTCCCTTTATCATTTTTTGCAGAGCTAGTTTGGTGGAGGTGTATTCTTTTAGACATTTTTTTTTCTTGGAAGCTCCTTAATTGGCTTCTATCTTGATTGAGAGACTTGTTGGGTAAAGTAGCCTTGGTTGCAGACCTCTTGTTCTTATTTCTTGCAATATTTCTTGCTATTCTCTTCTGACTTGGAGCGTTTCCATTCAGAAGTCAGCTGTTAGCCTTATTGGGGCTCCCTTGTATGTTATTTCCTGTTTCTCCCTTGCTGTTTTTAAGATTGTCTTCTGTCTTGGAATTTTGCCATTTTAATTATGGTGTCTTGAAGTGGGCCTCTTTGGGTTCCTCTTGATTGGGTCTCTCTGTGTTTCCTGGATTTGTGTGGCCTTTCTCTCATCAAATTAGGGAAGTTTCACATCATTACTTTTTCAAACAGGTTTTCTATCCCTTGCTCTTCTTCTTCTCTTTCTGGTATCCCTATTATATGGATATTATGTTTCATATTGTCCTGCATTTCCCTTAATCCCTCTTCATTCTTTCTTTCTGAGCCTTTTTTCCTTTTCTTGCTCTTTCTGTTTGTTTTTTTTTTACCTTGTCCCCCTGCTCACTGATCTGCTCTGCCTCATTGAGCCTACTTTTGTTTCCTTCTACTATGTTCTTCAGTTCAGAAATTGTTTTCTTCATTTTCTCTCGGCCCTTATTGATAGTTTTTATTTCGTTTTTCATGTTGATATGGTTTACAGTGAGTTCATTGTAGTTTTTCTATAGTTTCTGGTCATTCTCTGTGAGCCCTTTGAGTCTTGACAACGATTGCTTTGAACTCCATATCTGATAGTTGAGTTGCCTGTATTTCATTTAGCATTTTTTCTGAGGCTTCCTCTCTTTTTTTCATTTGGGGATTGTTTCTTTGTCTTTCCATTGTTTATGAGACTCTTCTTGTTAGCCTATGCTTCTTAAATTGACCTGTTCTGACTCCCTGGGTTTATGGTGTGAACTTCTGTGGTAGAATACCTGTGAGATTCAACCGTGCAGTCTCTTTAATCTTCTGAGCTTACTGGTTGTCATTTATGGTGATTCTCTGTATGTCTTTGCATTTTGATTGTTGTTGGGTATTTCTTTCGTGGGTCCTTCCCTCCAGATGGTTAACTGAGGATCACTCCTTCCACCACGTCTTGTATTCTGTTGTTCAGGTTTGGACAGGTTGTGTTAAAAACTGATTCTTCTGTGTGTACAAAGTTTGAGGCTTCTCCCTCATTCTCGTTAAGTTGTTTGTTGTGCGTAGTTTCTCCAGCTTTCAGTTGTATTTCTAGATCAGTCCTGGATTGAGGTCTGTTGTTTTCCACTCCCTCCTTCACCTGCTTCTGTTGTTATCTGTTGGTGATTCCTTTGTTGAAAGGATTCCTCTTCCAGCAGGTGTACTGGTGTTCGCCGTTCCTGCCTTGCAAGTTCTCTGGAGTAGCAAAGTGAAATTAGTCTCACTGTCTTTGTTGTTGGGATTACTCCTGTTTGGGTCTAACTCTGGTCTTTTCTCCACTCCAGGTATTATTGCCTTACCTGTGGGAAATGAAGAGAAAAAAAGGGAAAGAAGGAAGGGAGAAGGAATAAAAAAAAGGGAAGGAAAGAAAGAAGGAAGGAAGGAAGGAAGGAAGGAAGAGAAAAAAGAGAGAAAAAAGAGAAGGAAAGGAAGGAGGAATTTAAAAGAAAAGAAGAAAGGGAGAAGGAATAAAAAAGGAAAGGAAGGAAGAAGAAATTTTTAAAAAAGAAGGAAAGAAGGACAGAAAGGAAGAAGGAATTAAAAAAAAAAGCCTTCTATTGGCTGTAAATGGGTGAGGCCAGTTCTGCTGCTGATCTTCCTGGCTGTGTCAGGCTGAGAAGGAATTGATTTTTCTTTTCTCCCTTCCTGAGCTGCATTCTTCGCTGTTGTCCAGTTTTCAGCCCTGTTCTTCAGTGCCCTTCTGCACCCAGCCTAGGCCTTTAGTCCACCAGTTGTGCTATCCTTGAGGTGCATCAATTAGGGGCCATTCACACACCATCTTCTTGCTTTTCCTTGTCTTAGATGCTAGGGACTCTCAGTGCCCCTTCAGGGTAGTTCAGCCCTGTACTGAGTCAAGTCTTTCTGGGGACTGCAGCTCCCCTCTATGGGGCTTTTCAGCCTTCCTCCTAGAGAGCCAGTTGGCTCTGCAGAGCTCTGGGCATAGGGGTCAGGTGGAAGGTGCTCTGTTCCTGGTGTCTCTGGTGTGAGCACCAACAGGCAGCTGCGGACCTGACCATGTGCTTTTGGTGTGGGTGCAGCCAGGGCACAGCCCTGCTGTGGACTGGGTGCATACTGTTCTGGTACTTCTGGAGTGAGTGTGGGTGGGCCCCACTGGAGGGACCAGGTGCGCACTGTCCCCTGGTTCTTCTGGAGTAAGTGCATATGGGCCTCCCTCATCTGTGAATTGGGTACGCACTGACCCAGGACTGCGGGGGTAGGGGCAGAGGAGGTGGGCGGCTGCGGCAGAGAATTCCCCAAATAGCCATGGAATGCCTCTTTTTCCTCTTTTTCTTTTTGAAAAACTCCTCCTATTCAAGCCCCCCAGTCCAAACAAGCACATGGCCTCTCATGCAGCACAACCTGACTCTCTCCCAAGAATCTTGCAGCAGACCCAGTGGGTGCTGGGTCTGGGGCTGCAGCTGCCCTGGTCCCCACGCTGGTTCCAGGGACCTTATTGTCCTTAAGCACTCTCCTTACTGTCTGATTTTTCAATGTCCTCTATAATTTTTGGTCTCCAATCTTCATATATTCTGGAATACCGTTGGCTATTTGCTCTGTTCCTCAGAAGATCAGCTAGGTATTTCACCCATGCGCTGGGGGAAGTGGACTTTGCTTCCACCTACCTCGTCTCCCTCTCCAAACACTCTAGGTTTTCCATTTCTTTCTCTCTTTTCTCTTTCCAGCACCTCCATGATGTAAATGTTGCCTGAAGTTGCCCCAAGGTTTCTTACACTGTCTTAATTATTTTGGATTTTTTTAAACTGTTCTCATTGGGTGTTTTCTGCTTCTTAATATTCCAAATTGGTAATTTGATTATCATTTTATCTACTCTACTGTTGATTCCCTGAAAATTATTCTTCATTTCAGTTAGTATACCCTTCATTTCTAACTGAATCTTATATTGACTCTATTCCTTTTTCTATGCTGTTAAAGTTCTTCCTAAATGCCTCAAGCATTCTTATAACCATTGTTTTGAACTCTGTATCTAGTAGTTTGCTTACCTCCATTTCATTTATTCTTTTTCTGGAGATTTTTCCTAATCTTTAATTTGGGACCTGTTTCTTTGTCTCCATATTTTGGTTTCTTCCCAGTGTTTGTTTCTATGTATTAGGCAGAGCTGCTATATTTCTTGGACTTGGTAGGGTTACCTTGCATAGCATATGTCCTATAAGGCCCAGTGGCACAGTCTCCCCAGTCACCCAAGTAGGGCATTCCAGATGTGCCTCCTGGTGGGCTGTGCGCACTATCCTATTATAGTTAAGCTTTGATTGCTGTTGGTATCACTGAGAGTGATTGACCCCTTGGCCAATTGACTGTGAAGACCAGCTGTGATACAGCAGAGGAGCCACTGTGCAGTAGCTGACCCTATAGAGCAAGACTTGCTTTATTGGGGCTTTGGTGTTCACAGGTTGTAATCTGATGTGGCCTGAAGTTGTCCATTGGGTGCACTGGTTCTGGGGCATCCCAGGACATGAAAGGTCAGCCACTGCCAGGCTGGAGCCACCTGGCATGAGCTACAGAGTAATCTGCAGTTGTCTGCTACTTGTGCTTAGCTTGTAAGTGCCCAGGAGAGGCCAAACTGTGAACCAAAGCAAGCTAATGCTAGTGCCAGGCCTGGGGCCACTTAGCAAGAGGTACCGGTATGCTGAGACCAGATGATTTTTGTTTGAGAAACTTTAGGAAAGCCTAAAGCTTAAGGTAAGAGAGGTCATTTGTATGGAAAAGCCACTAGAAACAACTTTGGTAGGCCTGCAAGTTGGGTGGAACAGGGGTTTCAGATTATCACCACAGTGGGGCAAACAGTAATAGCTAGGTTGATGGAATCTCAGATATTATGTCCTCCTGCCTGCTCTCTGGGGTGAGGGCTAGTGCTCAAAAAAGGAATAATGGCATCTGCCAGGGCTTCTCTTTGGTAGTGTCTTGGCTGTCTAGCTCTCACCTTGATGTCAGACAATTCAGTTCCTCCCCTATGTTCTTGATGACTTTTGAGCTGCTACCTCAGGGTGGGAGCTCAGAGTCAGTAAGTCCAAGTAAGTTTGTGTGTGCCCTTGAAGAGGAATGCCTGGGACTCCAGGCACCCTCTGCCTCACTCACCCACAGTCCACAAGCTGTTTTTTATAGTCAGAATTAGGAGTATTTCTCTTCTTGGCACTGGAACCCTGGACTGGGTGCCTGGTGTGGGGCTGGGACCTCTTGCCACTCAGGGGGACCTCCACAGCTGAAATATTCCTGTTGATTTTTTATCCACCACACATGGTTGTGGAACCAGCTTGCGCCCTGTCTCTTCCCTTGATGTAGCTTCTTCTTTGTATCCTTAGTTGTAGGATTCCTGTTCATCTAGACTTCAAATGGCTCTGAATGACAGTTGTTCTGTAGTTCAGCTATAATTTTGATGTGGTTGTGGGAGGTACAGAGAACCATGTTTACCTATGTCACCATCTTGACCAGAACACCCTATATGACTATTAAAGAGGTTGAAAAACATCCTTTCTGACGGCATGGATGGAACCGGAAAGCATTATGCTAAGGAAAATAAGCCAGGCAGTGAAAGACAAATACCATATGATCTCATCATTACCAGGAACCTAATCAACAAAACAAACAAACACACAAAATATAACCAAAGACACTGAAAGAGAGAACAGGCTGACAGTGACCTGAGGGGTGAGGGGAGAGAATTTCAGGGGAAAAGAGTGAACAGTTTGCAGGAACAAGTATAAAGAACACATGGACAATAACAAGGAGGGGGTTGGAAATGGGAGAGAGGTGGGGGAGGGCTGGGGTGATGAGCTGGGATGAAGGTAAAAGGCAGAAAACTATGCTTGAACAACAATTTAAAAAAGCCAAAGGAAATGTTCAATAACAAAAAAATTAAAAATAAGTATTATAGAAAAAAGAGGTTGAAAAACAGATAATCTCTATAGAATTGATCAGTGCAAGATTTATCTTTAAAAAATTATTTGTCTCAGATAGCTATATCAATGTTCTCACAGCCCTTTATCAGCATATAAAATTTCCAGAGGCTAGAAAAGGATTAAAAATTTCCCAAGTCATTCTATATGGCTAAAAAAACCAAAAAACCCTGAATGAACAAACTTCAGATAATAATAATAAACAAACTATAAAAGAATAGCACTTAAAATATAGATACAAAAATGCTAAATCAGACTACAGATAAAATATTAACAAATGAAATTTACAGTGTATGTAAAGGATAATTCTAATGTGATTGGTCAAACAGAGTTTATTACAGAAATATAAAGTTGGTTCAATATTAAGAAACCTGTTACTGAAATTCAACAGACAAAATTTAAGGAAGAAAAACAATGTAATAATTTCACATGTAAAATATTTTAGTTACATTTCAACATCTTTTTCTTAGAAAGTTAGAAAAAAATCCTTCAATAAATGTATACTTACTGCTAAAATAATAGATATGTTCCAATTAGAAAGTTAGGAAGACCAAGTATAGTAGCTATTACCATTGCAATTTGACAGCATGATGGATGTTCCAATGACTAACAAAAAAGGAAAAATCATCTTGGCTCATAGATGGTATGAAAGTCTGTCCAGAAAAATACCAGGGAATCAACAGAAAACTATAAAAATAGAAATAAATCTCAGTAAGAGAGCCATATGCAAAAATTTGAACTTTTCTATATACTAACATTAAGTAATTTAAAAATCCATGGGGAAAAAAATCTCTTTCACGTTAACAACAAATGCCTTAGAACTGACACAGTCAAGACAAGCATAAAACTTTCAAAAAGAAAAGAAAACCTAACTAAATATAATAGCAAACCTTGTTCTTAAATTGAGACAGAATGTTTTTAAGATGTCAAAGTTCTCACTAGTCTGAATTCAAAATAATTTCCCCAAAATTTCAAACTGGATATTTATATGAAACTCAAACTGATTCTAAAATGCATCAGGAATACAACAAGAACAAACAAAATATTGAACAATAAGGTCAATAACAGGGAAATTGCTCTATTTGATAGCAAAATAAACTGAAAAGCTATAGCACTTAAAATGAGATGATAGTCATGCAAGAATAGATAAATAGAAAAATCTCTGTTTATATTACATGTAGTATTTATTACATGATCAAAGTGGCATTTCAAATTAGTAGGGGGCTAGGGATGATCAGGTATTTGCTATCCATTGGGAAGAATAAATTTACGTCACTAACTCACATTATAGACACAAATAAATTTCAGATGAACTAAAAAAGTTTAAAGTAAAAATTTCTGAGCTTATTGAAATAGTGAAGAATATTTTTATCATCTGACTATGAGGATAGACTTCCTAGGCAATTTAAAAGACCAGAAAAAATGGATGATCTCAGTGAGAACTTAAAAGAGATGGTAAGCATTAAAAGGAAATAGAAACCATAAAAAAGAACCAGTCAGAAATGAAGGATACAATATCTGAAATAAACAATATACTAAAAGGAATCAACAGCAGATTAGATGATCCAGAGGACTGAATCACCTATTTGGAGGACAAGATAACAGAAAACATTCAAGCAGAGCAACAACAACAACAACAAGAATTTAAAAAATGAGCAAAGCCTAAGGGCCTCTGGGACAAATCAAGTGTAACAGCATTTATATCATGGGAATACCAGAAAGAGAAGTGAGAAACACACAAGTCCAAGAAGCACAGAGAGTCCCAAACAAAATGAACTCAAAGAGGCTCACACCAGGACACATCATAATTAAAATGGCAAAGGTGAAAGATTGAGAGAGAATCTTAAGTACAGTGAGAGAAGGTTAGTTACATACAAGGGAGCTCCCATAAAACTGTCAGCTGATTTCTCAACAGAATGGACTGACATGAAATATCCAAAGTGAGAAAAGCAAGGACCTACAACCAAGACTTTTCTATCCGGCAAGACTACCATTTAAAATGAAGGTGAAAGAAAGACCTTCCCAGACAAAAAAAAAATTCTAAAGAAGTTTATTACCATTTTAAGAAGTTAAATAAACTTCTTATTGACATTTTTTACAGTATTGCAAGAAACGTTAAAGGGCCTTCTTTAAGAAGAAGAAAAAAGAAATGAAGGAGAAAAAGAAACATATGTATGAAGAATAAAATGGCAATAAATAAGTACCTATTAATAAGAATTTTAAATGAAACAAATTAAATATTTCAATCAAAAGATATAGTATAGCCAAATAGATAAGGGAACATGACCCATATATGTGCTGTCTATAAGATACCCACCTCAGAACAAAAGATACATACAGACTGAAAGTAAATGGATGAAAAAGATTTTCCATGCAAATGTAAATGAAGAAAAAGCTGGGGTAGCCAAACTTATATCAGACAAAACAGATATCAAAAAACAAAGGCCATAATAAGAGACAAAGGATGTTACATAACACTAAAGGTAGGGGTCCCCAATCCCCAGGCTACGGACTGGTCCCGGTCTATGGCTTGTTAGGAACTAGGCCACCCAGCAGGAGGTGAGTGGTGGGAGAGTGAAGCTTTGCTTTCATTACTTCCTGCGCTCTACCTCCTGTCTTACCCCTTTCCCTCTAGTCCATGGAAAAATTGTCTTCCATGAAACTGGTCATTGGTGCCTAAAAAGTTGGGGACTGATGAGTAAAGGGATCAATCCAAAAAGGTGGTATAACCCTTGTAAACATATATGCACCCAACACAGAAACACTTAAAGATATAAAGTAAATCTTGGTGGACATAAAAGGAAAGATCATCAGTAATATAGTCATAGTAGGGGATTTTAATACCCCAATGACATTAAGGGATAGATCTTCCAGAGAAAAAATCAACAAGGCTACAGTGATCTTAAACAGCACATTGGGCCAGATGGATTTAAATGATATTTACAGAACATTTCATTTCAAAGCAGTATAACATACATTCTTTTCAAGTGTACATAAAAACATTCTCTAGAATAGACCACATGTTAGGACACAAAACAAGTATTAATAAATTCAAGAAGATTGAAGTCATATCAAGCATCTTCACAGACCACAATGGTATGAAACTAGAAATCAGTTACAAAAATTACTGAGAAACCCTCAAACACATAGAGGCTAAATAACATGTTACTAAACAATGAATGGATCAACAGTGAGATCTAGGAAGAAATCAGAAGTTACTTTGAGACAAATGAATATGAACACACAACAACCCCAAATTTATGGGACACTGTGAAAGCAGTCCTAAGAGGGAAGGTCAACATTATAGACTTAACTCAAGAAGCAAGAAAAATCTCAAACAACCTAACCATACACCTAAAAGAACTAGAAAAAGAACAACAAAGCCCAGACTAAGTAGAAGGAAGTAAATAAAGACTAAAGCAGAAATAAATGGCAATAGAGGCTAAAAAACCAAAATAATACAAAAGATCAATAGAGCTTATTCTTTGAAAAATAAACAAGATTGAAAAACTGTTAACCAGACTCTTCAAGAAAAATAAAGAGAGGACCTAAATAAATAAAATCAGAAATGAAAGAGGAGAAGTAACAACTCACCACAGGGTTGTAAGAAAATATTATGAACAACTATATGCTGAAAATAGATCAACCTTGATAAAATGAACAATTTCCTAGAAGTATACAATCTTGCAAAACTGAATGAGGGAGAATAATAAAATCTGAATAGATGAATTACAACTAACAAAATCAAAGCTGTAATAAAAAAAACTCCCAGCAAACAAAAGTGCTGTACAGGATGGCTTCACAGGCAAATTTTTCCATTCAAAGAACAACGAACACTTATCCACAAACTATTCTAGAAAATTTAACAGATTAGAAGATTCCAAGTTCATTTTATGAACCAGCATTATTCTAATTCTAAAACCAGATAAAGACATTACAAAAAAATTAATTATAGGCCAATATCTCTGATGAACATGGATGCTAAAATCCGCAACAAAATATTAGCAAACCTGCATCCAACAACACATTAAAAAGATTGTACACCATGATCAAGTGGGATTTATTCAGGGGATGCAAGGTTGGTACAATACCAACAAATCAATAATCATGATACACCACATAAATTAAGGATGAAAATCACATGATCATATTAATAGATGCAGATAAAGCATTAATAAAATTCAGCACTCCTTTATGATAAAAACTCATGACAAAGTGGGAACAGTGGGAACATACCTCAACTTAACATTCATTGGGCAAAAACTAAAGGCATTTCCCTTAAGATCAGAAACAAGACAGGGATGTCTGTTTTCACCATTCTTATTCAACATAGTACTGGATGTTCTAGCCACAGCAATCAGAGAAGAAATAAAAGATGTCCAAATTGGAAAGGAAGAAGTAAAACTGTCATTTGAAGGTGATATGATGCTATGTATAGGGAACCCTATAGGCTCCACCAAAAAAACTGGTAGAACTGATTAATGAATTAAGTAGCAGGATCCAAAACTAATATTCCAAAATCAGTGGCATTTTTGTACACCTATAATGAACTAGGAGAAAGACAAACTAAGAAAACAATCCCATTTTCTATTGCAACAACAACAAAAAAATAAGTACCTAGTAATAAATTTAACCAGGAAGGTAAAAAACCTATACTCAGAAAACTGGAAGATGATAAAGAAAGAAATTGAAGAAGCTACAAATAAGTGGCAGCATACACTGTGTTCATGGGTAGGAAGAATTAACATCACTTAAAATGTCCATACTATCCAAAGCAATCTATAGATTCAACACAATTACTATCAAAATGTCAATTGCATATTTTACAGAACTAGAACAAATAATGCAAAAACTTATATGGAACCAGAAATGACCCAAAATACTCTCAGTAATCCTGAGAAATAAGAATAAAGTTGGAGGTATCACAATACCTGACATCAAACTATACTGCAAGGTCATAGTAATCAAAAAAGCATAGTGCTGGCATATAAACAGGCATATATGAGGCAGGAAATAGAATAGGAAACCCTGAGACTCTGCAGCTGTCATCAATCAGCATCCTGATTGCCAAGAATCACCCTGTGACACCTGATAATAATTAGCATTGTGGTTCCCTTCTGGAGTGGGCAATCAAGGAGGATTGTGGGAAATAGCTTCTGTAGAAGCTTAAGTAAAAACCCTATAAAGCCTGTAACCATTCAATAGATGAGGACCATTCTCTGGTCAGAAATGGCCTGCTCCTGTATCTTGGGGTAACGAAACTGAGAGAACTAACAGTAAAGCTACTATCCTTTTGGTTCCTGGGAGAAATGAGGATTTTGTGAGGCAGAATGATTTTGACTTTGGACTCTGTAAGATATATGTTTACTTTAGAATTAAAAATTTTAGTGTATTTTCATTATGACTTCATTTCTGCACGTACTTCTTAATTGGTAAAATGAAATTCTTGACACTTTCTGTATAATTAAAGTTTCTATCTCTTTTTTTCTTTTTCTCATCTCCTGATGATCAGGTCAAGGGCTGGGAGTAGGGGAGGGATTAGCTACTAGGAGCAAAGAAAAAATTAACTTGGAAATTTTGAAATGATCCCTAACATACATAAATGTAGAACAACATACTTTCTGCCAAGTAGTTATTCACCTTGGTTTGCTATGTTAAAACTGTAAATACAACAGATCATGGCATTTCTCTTTTACTGGATTGGATTTTTCCTGTCTTTTGCCTGAGAACTGCAGCTGCAGGAAGATATGGGACATTTCAGGATTTGGTCTTTCTCTAATTAGGTGGATCCTTATTGTCAGGATTTCCATGTATTCTTGGATGTTTTTATAGTCAGTGTTGGCTCTGGTGGATGTTCCTGGTTTTAGGTTTTCTCCTGCTCCTCAGAGGATTTATCAGCTATGATGCTAGAAACTTTCTCTCACTTGCTTCACTTATCTTTCTGCGGTCCATTTGTTGTGGAAAATCCACCCACGCGTGGGGAGATAACAAAGCACAGACTTTATTATCCCGGGGGCCCAGAGGGGGTGGTTAACATCCCAATCCTCTGAGCACCGATCCTCACTCTCCCCGGGTTTAAATAGTCCCGGGCTTCCTACCTACGTGGGGAAGCAAGGTTACGGAAGCTGAATGCAGAAGTTAGGTCTAGCTACCTTATATGGGACACAAAGAGAAAACGCAGGAGGAATTTGCAGAAGTTACAGAGCACAGGAGCTTATCATGGGAGTCTGTGTATGACCTTGAGTAACTGGCTGTTGCTTTGGTTACGACTGGTCAGCTTCTACAGTCCTGTGTGAAATTTTGCAAGTGTTACAGTTACAGAGTATAAGAAACTTTGGAGTTTTGTTTTCCTGCCACATTCCCCCCTTTGATGCTATAAGGTGTTTTATCCCTTTTAGCATCACTAATACTTGGCTATGAGGCTGAGGTCCTTGGGAGGGTTACAACGGCTGATGCTGATGTTGGTACCACTGGAGGGCTAGCACAGTGGTGCCTGCCCTACAAGTCACTGTAGCCCTAGGTGTTGGACTAAGGTCCGGAGGATGCAGGGTCTTTTATGCCTGACACCTCCGGGTCTGGTACTTCATGGTCCTGGATGCTACTCCAGTCCGGTATACCCTCCCTCCCCGAGTGCAGAGGGATAGCTGGGACTGAACGCTACCCGATGGCATGTTAGTGGTGGAGCTGAAAGCTAACCCTGAGAGACAGTAAGTGACCATTTTACCGCTGAGCATAATCCTATGCCTGGGGGTATTACATTTGCAGGCGGGGGCTGAGACAAGGGCCGCATTTGTTAAGCGAAGCATACAATAAACCCAAATACAGAGATTAAACAGAGACAAACTATTTCTAGGGCGACCTGCTTTGTAGGAATTCCATTCCTCAGGGGCCACAGTTACTAGTCCAATTGTCAATGCTCCTGCTAAGGTGCCAATTAAAGTCGGGTACCCTGCAGAACAACAGTCTATTTCTTGGCGTCTTTTTTTACTTGTTGGCATCCTCCAGCATCTTAGCGTAGGTTTTTTTGGCACAGGCCCAGTCCTCGGGTCTTCGGGATCTGCTGTTGTCTTGGCCCAGCTGTAGTAGATCCAAGGGGTGACTCCTGCAGCAGTAAGTTTGTCCAGGGCAGTCCAGTTTTCTGGTCTGCATACTCGGCGACTTTTCTGCCCTTAACCATATAGCTGCTTTCATCCAGGTAGTGGGTGACATTAACATCAGGTTGGGCCAGGGGCTGGTTCTGGAGGTCTGGCCGGCTCGCATGGACCTCTTTAGTTACTCTAAGACAGTCATGGTCCAGCTCTCTAAGTTCTGCTGGTAAGTAGGTGGCTGGATTGACTTGTTTTATGGTCTTAACATGCACCCTTGGGTTTCCTTGGAGGATGCCCTGGTATTGAGTCAGTCTGGGGTTCGACAGCCACTTATGCCCCTTGCAAGAGGGTTATGGCAGCAGTGACTGCCCTCAGATGAGGTGGCCAGCTGGTAGCGCCAGCAGATGTCCAACTGCTTAGACAGGTGAGCCACTGGGTGTTGCCATGGTCCGACAGGCTGGGTCAGGACCCAAGGGCTACCTTGTCTCTCTTGTGGGTGTACAGATTAAAAGGCCGCCCCGGCTTTGACAGTCCAAGGGTGGGAACATTACTGAGGCACCCCTTAACATTTTGGAAGGCTTTTTCTTAATGTTCAGACCCTTTAAAGCCTGGTAGTAGGGTCGAGTTCCACAGCCGCAGGGTGCAGGCTGGCTCTTCCTCAGGAAAACGAGCATTTTCCTCAGAAATCAGACAAAGTTCTGGAGGGCATTGGCAACTCTGCCATTTTCTGTCCTCGCCCCTGATCACACCGTGAGTACTTCCGGCAAGCCTGGTTGCTGAGCTCTGCACCTGGTGACATTACCGGAGCCCCAAGGAAGCTTGCAGGCTACTGGGGCAGGGGAACCCGATAGAGCACCGTGAAGGGCCACGACAGAGGACTGCGCAGACGGCTTTTGGGGGGCACTTCAGCAGCATGTGCGTTCCCTTCTGGCACCATTCTAGGGATGGGCCGCCAGGGGGAGGTTGTCCATGTACTGCAGAATCATCAGGTCCATCCCCCCTTAGCGAGGGGTTTCCTGCTAGGGATTCCCCAAATAGGGTTGGGGAGTTCTTAAACCCCTGGGGCAGTCTAGTCCAGGTTAACTGAGTCTTGACCGCTGTGTGCAGATCTTTTTCATTCAAAGGCAAACATGGGCTGGCTGGAAGGTGCCACAGGAATGCAGGAGATGGCATCCTTCAGATTAAGGCAGGTAAACTACGTTGCTGTTGGGGGAAGCTGGCTTGGGAGGGTGCACGGGTTTGGGACCACTGAGTGGCGGCTGTCGGCTGCTTCGTAGACAGCCCACAGATCCTGGACAGGCCGGTACCCACTCCCGTCTGGCTGCTATCATGGGTCTGGGCAGGTGTGGCCTCATGTTATGGAGCCAATTTTTTTCAAGCTCCCACTCGGGGGACCTGCCTCCCAGTCACATCCTGGGCAGGGGAGTCTTTCTTTATCTCCCTGGCCCAGAGCATGGTCACAGCCATCCAGCATATCCAAGTGACCAGCCAAAGGCTATAGGCATGTTAAATGACCATGCCATGGGTCAACTGCAAAGCTGGTGCTGTACAAAACAGCCCCGCATATTTTGCTCTGTGTGTCCCTCCCCCAACTTACACCTGTGGGGAAGGGGTGAAGACATCCTAAAATTTCCTGGACACCCCGAGTTCTGGACCCCATCCCAAATGCCCATTTGGGGTTCCCCCCTTGGCTGCACCTTGTAACAATTTTTCATTTTAGATATATACCCAGTTTAAATTCTTTTAAAGGACAATGGACGAAGGTCTCATCTTCTTGTAACTGCTTCCGGCTGGAAATGGACGTTGTTTTACCTACCCATGGGTCTGGGGTGCCCTGAAAGTGGGTGCAGCATGGAGGGAGTCCTTCCTGTAAGGGGAAGGTCCTTACAGAATCCTGGTCAGTTGGCTATTACCAGGAAGTTGCAGGCTCGGTGTCCAAAGGCTGGCATTACTGGACCGTTGGTATCCTGGTTATATTCTGGGGGTGACAAATTTGGAAAGAGTTGGAAGGCACAATTAAATCATAACCATTAAATGACAAAGGCAGGGGCTTAGGCATGGCTTATCTGGAGGAAGGTGTACAAGACATGCTACACCTATCCAAAGCTTTTGTGGTCTATTATACTTTACTTAGGCTGAAGGGAATATATTATGATTTCCCTCCTTTCAGATATCTAAACCTTTCCTGTTCAAGCCACTAAGACAGAAAAAGAAAAATCAGTTTTAAAGTGAAGCCCACAGATTGCCCAAACTGCTTACTAACCCAACCACTTAGCTTAGCCAAACCATTGAGCTCCAAGGGACGATGATGGAAAATGGGCTCCTTAAGTGAGGTCTATATTGCAACCAATCAATCAGGCAATGAAGTCATAGGCATACATCCTATGAAAACAGAAGAACACACAGGTTAATTTACACAATAGTCCCAAACCAGTCTCTGTGCCTGTGAGACTGTCTTTGGGAAGGCATTCAGTTGCAAGTTCCTTTTTGCAATGACATTCAGCAATGGCAATTTGACAGGTCCTTCATACCTGTAAATAGTACATCTTGATGATCTTACAAAACCAGTTTTAACCTTCAAATGAAAACAAATTTTTAAGACAGCTGCGTTATTCAGATGTTTAATACTGAGCACAGTGATTTTCCTTGAACCATAATTTTACTCCTTAAGATCACCCTCACTGTTATTAAAGGGACTACTTTGAGTTCTGTTTTTTATTTTGACTTTTTGTTTGCATAAACACACCAAGAGCAGCCTGGATTACTTATGATTCTTGATTCTGCTTTGCTGGAACTCACACAGGGAACCTTCAGATTGACTTCTCAGTCTGCCCCTCAGGGCACAGAAGCAGAGCCACACATCTGCCATGTGGCTTCGCCTGTACCAGTTGTTTCACTCAGATCCTTGAGTTTTTCATTGTGCTTACAGGTTCCTTCTTGGCCATCTTTCATGAAAGCAACCTTCGTTCCTTCCCTGGAAAGACTGCCATGAACCGCACAACCAACCAAAGTACCAGGCTTTTCTCCTGGGCTTATGCTAGCTTCACAAGTCAATCCCAGTTCCTCAGGGCTTTCTAGTGATGACCAGAACCCATACATGCCTCCTTCAGATGTGACGTTCCAGTCAAAGTCTTGGTTAACAAAACCACTATTAACTACTGGTCTTATTGGTCTTATGCAAAGAAACCTTATGTTTTCACTTACTCCTTCAGAATTCCAAATTCTGGAAGGATCAGGTAGGGAGAAAAATACAAAGCCTGAAGGAAAAACTTTTCCCTTCTAATATTTACCAGGCTTCTTAAAACCTTTACTGCTACAGACTTATGCAACATTTACAACCCTTTTATTTTTCATATATTTTCTGATATCCACCAAGAGTGTATTTCCATGCCTTATACCTTTTATTATTAACTAACATTACATAATTCCAAAACTCTTACTTTTCCATTTATCTTTACAGTTTCCCACAGACCTTCTTCATATATATATATATATATATATATATATATATATATATATATATATAAATTATTTACTTTTCTACAGAGTGTGAAGTTTTAACCTTCCCTGGAATCCTTCACTTCCTTTTTAGAGCAGATGCAGAGCAAAACCCAAAACACAGAGTTTCCAGAACAGTACACAGGTAGGGGCATTCTCTCACACAGAGACATGCTCCTTCAGGCCCGGTCTTTTGGCAGAGACATGCTGCTTTGCCTCTGACTGAAGCACTTATCGGCCCCAAATGACCCTTCCTGGGTCCTGAGTGGCAAAGGCATCCTCCCCAACCGGTTGTAGGCAACCTTAAACAGATTTTAAGTACAGAGGGTTTTTGATCAGAAACAACACTGCTCTTTTCCCACAAAACCAGAAAACAAATAGTTGAGGTTTCCTTTACTCCAGGTTTAAAACTTTACATTCTTTATACATAATTTTACTCATTCAGATTTAACCATTATTCTTTTAATCCTGGTTCCTTTCCTACTCTGGGAAGGACAGCTGAAAGTCCCTGGCACTGCAGGCTACAGTTTTCTGAAGCTCAGACCCTGCAAACACCCTATAGGCCAGATGTTTTCCTTAACTTCAGTACATGTCCTTCAGAGCCATCCTTATCAGAACCAGTTATACAGAGAACCAGATGGATGCAGTCAGGAGAGAGCCCTTAGCCTGGCACCTTGCCCAGTTCCAAGATGGAGGGGCTCTCACGTGACCCATTATCCAAGATGACAACAACCATGCACCTCCACCCTGGGGGGGGGCACTCACATGGCTCATCCTCCATTTTATCCAAAATGGCGGTGCACCCACATACATGCAATATTGTACTGTGGCAGAAACCACCCCCCAACCCATGATGAATTCTCCTGACTAACGCAGACAAAGGAAAAAGGGGATCTTTCACACGCCCGCCGCAGGTGGGGGGCCTAATCAGACTCCATAAGCCAGGCCGGCCTGTAGAGTCACAAACACATTCACACACAGTCAGTCACCAGTTCTCCCTTGAGTAGGAGTCCGATGGTCTGGGTCTTGGCTCAGACTCCCAAATTTTCCGGTTAGGGGGTGATCAGTCTCCCTATGATACTTGAGTCCGGTCCCCGGGGCTCACCGATACCTGATTGGCGCCTCCGACAGTTTGTGGTTCGTCTCTCCCCTCTGCCTGGGTGTTAGAGAGGCCAGGGACGCGGCACAGGAGTCTCTGCCCTGGGAAGCCTGGAATCACCAGGGCACATGCTCCTCCCCTGCGGCAGGGCTCCCCCACTGACTCCCCCGGTTGCCTTCACCGGAGGCAAAATACCTGCTTGAATGAGGGATTTCCCAGCCAATGCACCAAAATGTTGTGGAAAATCCACCCACACGCGGGGAGATAACGAAGCACAAACTTTATTATCCAGGGGCCCAGAGGGGGTGGTTAACATCCCAATCCTCTGAGCACCGATCCTCACTCTCCCCGGGTTTAAATAGTCCCGGGCTTCCTACCTACGTGGCGAAGCAAGGTTACGGAAGCTGAATGCAGAAGTTAGGTCTAGCTACCCTATATGGGAGACAAAAAGAAAATGCAGGAGGAATTTGCAGAAGCTTGAGCACAGGAGCTTATCATGGGAGTCTGTGTATGACCTTGAGTAACTGGCTGTTGCATTGATTATGACTGGTCAGCTTCTACAGTCCTGTGTGAAATTTTGCAAGTGTTACAGTTACAGAGCATAAGAAACTTTGGAGTTTTCTTTTCCTGCCACACATTCAATTCTTTGTTTGTGACCTCTGAGAGCCTGGACCTTGCCTCCACCTGCAACATACAAATCAGAGATTTTCAACTCGTGTGCCATAGCAGGCACACTGGTGAACCATAATAGGCACACTGGTGTGCCACAAGAATTTTTAAAACATGCAATACCTGACAATTTAGTCAGGGGCACTGAACTCTTTTCCCTTAGATTGTCAAAGAAAAAAATGAACACCAGAACAATAGCTGTCTGGTGTAAATGAATCAAAATTATAACTATTGTTTTATCAGATTGGCAAAAATATGTTTTTTAGGTGTGCCACAGAATTTAAGTAGTTAACTTATCTCTGCCATGATACGAAAAAGCTTAAAAATTGCTGAACCAGATCAATGGAACAAAATAGAGAGCCTAGGAATAACTCATGCCTTTATGCTCAATTAATATTTGACAAAAGAAGCAAGAACATCTAATGGAGTAAACATAGTCTATTTAGTAATAGTAGTGTTGGGAAAATTGGACAGATATATGCCGAAAAATTAAACTAGATGACCCTCTTACATCATACAAAAAAATAAACTCAAATGGATTAAAGACTAAACTGTAAGTCTCAAAACCACAAAAATTCTAAAAGGAGCCCTGGCTGGTTTGCTCAGTGGATTGAGCACTGGGCTGTTAACCAAAGGGATGCTGGTTCGACTCCCAGTCTAGGGCACATGCCTAGGTTGCAGGCCAGGTCCCCAGTAGGTGGTACACAAGAGGTAACCACACATTTGATGTTTCTCTCCCTCTCTCTCTCCCATCCCCTCTCTAAAAGATAAATAAATAAAATCTTTAAAAACCAGTCCTAGAAGGAAACAGGCAGTAAACTCTCAAAGACTTCTTGTTTCAACTTTTTTTCTGATATAGCTCCTCAGCAAAGGAAACAAAAGAAAAAACAAATAGGACTACATCAAACTAAAAAGCTTCTGCACACCAAAGGAAACCATCAATAAAATGAAAAGACAGCCCACTGAATGGGAGAACCTATTTGCCCCTGATAGATCTGATAAGAGGTTAAGTTCCAAAACTGATAAAGAACTTACACAATTCAACCCCAAGTAATCAAACAATTCAATAAAAAAATGGGCAAAGGACCTGAGTATACACTTCTCCAAAGAGGACATATAGATGGCCAATAGACATATGAAAAGATGTTCATGATGAGTTATCAGAGAAATGCAAATTGAAACCACAGTGAGACATCATCTCACGCCTGTCAGAATGGCAATCATCAATACAAACAAGTGTTGGTGAGGATGTGGAGAAAAAGGAACCTTTATACACCATTGGTGAAAATGTATATTGGTGTAGCCATTGTGGAAAACAATATGGAGGTTCCTCAAAAAATTAAAAATGAAACTGCCTTCTAACCTAGCAATTCCAATTCTGAGAATATATCTGAGAAACCCAAAACACTGATTTGAAAGAATGCATGCACTCCTATGTTCATTGTAGCACTATTTACAATAGTCAAGAATGGAAGCAGTCCAAGTGCCCCTTGGTAGGTGAATGGATAAAAAAAAAAGCTGTGGTGTATTTACACAATGGAATATGAGTCAGCTGTAACAAAAACGAAAAAGAAAATCTTATCTTTTGCAGCAGGATGGATGCACCTGGGGATTATTGTGCTAAGTGAAACAAGCCAGTTAGAGAAAGACAAATACCATATGATTTCACTGATGTGTGGACTAAAAAGAATGGTATAGCCTGGCTGGCGTAGCTCAGTGGATTGAGCACGGACTGCAAACCAAAGCATCACAGGTTGGATTCCTAGTCAGGGCACATGCCTGGGTTGCAGGCCATGGCCCCCAGCAACCGCACATTGATGTTTCTCTCTCTCTCTCTTTTTCCCTCCCTTCCCTCTCTAAAAAAATAAATAAAATCTTAAAAAAAGAATGGTATAAACAAACAAAATATAAATATTTTTCAATAGATTAGGGCCAAAATATAAACAGGTTCAGATAAAGAGAAAAGACTGATGTTTGCCAGAGGGAAAGAGGGTTGGTCACCTGGGTAAAAAATGTGAAGAGATTAAGCAAAAAAGAAAGAAAGAAAAACAGACTGAGACAATAGTATGGTGATTACCAGAGGGAGAGGGAGTGGGATAGGTAGAGGAGGGCAAAGTGGGATAAATGGTGGTGGAAAGTGACTTAATTTTGGGTGATGAGTGTACAGTGCAGTATGTAGATGATGTGTTATAGAATTATACACTTGAAACCTGTATGGTTTTGTCAACCAAGGTCCCCCAACAAATTCAATTAAAAAAACATGGCTGCAAACAGACCCATAACAGCTCATGAAATTAAAGCAGTAATCAAAAACTCCCAACACACAAAGGCCCTGGACAAGACAGCTTCATAGGAGAATTCTACAATGCATTTAAAGAAAAGCTAACCCCTATTCTTCACAGGCAGTTCAAAAAGACACAAGAAGATGGAAGGCTCCCAAACTCTTTTTATGAAGGCAGCATTCATCTTAATCCCAAAACCAGATAAAGACATAACAAAGAAAGAAATCTTCTAGCCAGTATCATTGATGAACATAGAGGCTAAAATCCTCAACAAAATATTGGCAAACCACATCTAGCAACACATTAAAATGATCATACACCATGACCAAGTGGGACTCATCCCAGTGATGCAAGGGTGGTACGATATTTGCAAATCAAAATACATCACAAAAACAAAATGAAAGACAAAAATCACATGATCATATCAATTTATGTGGAAAAAAGCATTTGATAAGGTACAGCACCCATTTATGATAAAAACACTCAGCAAAGCAGGAATAGAGGGAGCATTCCTCAACATAATAAAGGCCATATATGAGAGACCTACAGCCAATATCATACTCAATGGGCAAAAACTTAGAGCTTTCCCACTAAGATCAGGAACAAGACAAGGATGTCTCTTTCTCCAATCCTATTCAACCAATCCTATGGGCTCATACCAATACTATGGTATTGGAAATTTTAGCCACAGAGATCAGACAAGAAAAAAAAATAAAAAGCATCCAAATTGGAAAGGAGGAAGCAAACTTGTTATTGTTTGCAGATGACATGATAGTGTACATAGAAAATCCTGTAGGCTCCACCAAAAAACTACTCAACCTAATAAGTGAATTTGGCAAAACAGTGGGATACAAAGTCAACATTCAGAAATCAAAGGCAACAATGCCAACAATGAAATGTCAGAAACAGAAATCAGGAGAAAATCCCACTCAATATAACAACAAGAAAAATAAAGTACCTAGGAAGAAACCTAATCAAGGAGGTAAAAGACCTATATTCAGAAAACTACACAACACTGAAGAAAGAAGTTAAGGAAGACACAAGTAAATGGAAGCATGTACCATGTTCTTGGATGAGAAGAATTAACATCATCAAAGTGTCCATACTACCCAAAGCAATCATAGATTCACTGCAATACCTATTAAAGTACCAATGACGTATTTCACAGATACAGAACAAACATTTCAGAAATTTATATGGAACCATAAACAACCCCGAATAGCTGCAGCAATCTTCAGAAAGAAATACAAAGTAGGAAAGATCACAATACCTGATATCAAACAGTATTATAAGGCCACTTATAAATTTATTTATAAACATAAATAACATATTTGGGAAAACATATTTGCCAATGATACCTCAGACAAGGGTTTGCTCTCCAAAATATACAAAGAACTCATACAACTCCACTCTAAGAAGATAAAATACCCAATTAAAAATTGGGCAAAAGATTTGAACAGACACTTCTCCAAGGAGGACACACAGAGGATCCAGAGAAACATGAAAAGATGCTCAGGATTGCTAGCCATCAGAGAGATGCTAATTAAAACTACAATGACATACCACTTCATGCCAGTGAGAATGGCCATCATAAACAAATCAACAAACAAGTGTTGGAGAGGTTGTGGAGAAAAGGGAACCCTAGTACACTGTTGGTGGGAATGCAGACTGGTGCAGCCATGATGGAAAACAGTATGGAATTTCCCCAAAAAGCTAAAAATGGAATTTTTTTTTGACCCAGCAATTCCACTGCTGGGATTATATCCTGAGAACCTTGAAACACCAATCCAAAAAAACCTATGCATCCCAATGTTTATAGTAGCACAATTTACAATAGCCAAATGCTGGAAGCAAGCTAAATGTCCATCAGTATATGAATGGATCAAAAAACTATGGTACATTTACACAATAGAGTTCTATGTAGCAGAAAGAATGGAGTAGCTCCTACCCTTTTTGACAACATGGATGGAATTGGAGAGCATTATGCTAAGTGAAATAGGCCAGGTGGTGGAAGAGAAATATGATATGATCTCACCTTTAACTGGAACCTAATCAACAAAAGAAAAAAGGAAGCAAAAAATAACCAGAAACATTGAAATTAAGAACAATCTGACAGTAAACAGAGAGGAGGTGGGAGAGGAAAAATGGGGTGGGGAGAAAGGTTTTCAGGAACTACTCTAAAGGACACATGACAAAACCAAGGTGGGGGAGCGGAAGCAAGAGAGCGAGGAGGGTTTGGCTTGGAGGGAGTGGTGGGGAGTAAATGCAGACAACTGTAATTGAACAGTAATAAAATAATTTCAAAAATAAATTATAAGATAAAAATAGCTGTCAAAATTTAAAAAAATTTAAGTATTTGGCACATGGACATAATAAATGGCAGATAGTACTATTATCATTATGAATATCATCATCATTTTTTATTTTTTAAATATGAATGTATTAGGAAAATAATAATTATTCCTTAATAATGAATATTTGGGATGTTTTGTATTTTTATTTTGTTTTGAGTTTAGATAAATATACAGCTAATTTAGATCACTTGACTTATTTAATGATTTTATACTGTGCTTTTAAAAATGTATATTTTTATTGTCTTTATATTTAATTTACTTGAATATTTTAATATGATTTACAAGGCAATTATAACGTATTGTACCCTTAAAATTTGTTGTGAGGATAGAACACTTTATTAAGTTATTCTTAAGTGTTTATTAAGTGTTATTCCACAGTACATTTTCTAATTCATTAATTAATTAAAAGACTAGATGTGCTCCTTGAGGTCAGACAACCATCCCCTTAAAGGGCCAAGACCCAGCACTGGTGGCTGCCCTGGAGGTATATCCCTGACTTTCTTCGACTGCCACCAACCCTTCCCCTCAATGGAAGTGTTCCAGGATGCACACCTGCCACGTGTGCTCAATTTAGACATTTCTGAGCTCTGTTTCCTCAGTCTGGAGGGTTTCTCAAAAGACCTCTACCATTTACCCATAGTCTACTGGGGGAAAGATAAAATCAGATTGAATAAAGGGCTTAATGGCTTATAAAAACTAGTGGTGCATGGCATATCATTATAAGCAGCACTATCTAGTAGAACTTTCTGTGATGATGGGATAATTTTGCATCTTTACTATCCAGTCCTGTAGCCACTAGAAACACTTTAAAGGTAGCTGGTATAACAAAAGAGCTGAGTATTTTATTTTATTTTAATTAAGTTAATATAAATAGCCACATGTGACTAGTGATAATGTATTGGACAGTGTGGGTTTTAGTTCACATTAGTCTCAGCCTTTGCCTGCTGGGACCTCACTATGGGCCAACAGAAAGATGAGTGCAGACCAGGAGTATTAGGGTTGGAAGCAGGAGAGGCTGCAAAGAGGCTATATTATTTTCCCACTGATGCCAGAACAAATTGCTACAAATTCAGTGGCCTCAAACAACTCATATTTATTATCTTATGGTCCTGGAAGTCAAAAGTCCAATTATAAGAGAAAAATTAAGGTGTAGGCAATACTGGTTCTGTCTGGAGGATCTGGAGGAAAAACCATTCCTTGCCTTTTCCAGCTTCTACAGGTGGCCTCTATTCTTTGGTTCCATCATTAAAGCCAACAGTTTAGCATCTTCCAAATTTCTCTCTGACCTCTGCTGTCATCACATCACCTTTGACTCGGACCCTCCTACCTCCCTCTTGGAAAGATACTTGTGATTACATTGGGGGCCCACTGGGATCATTTAGGAAAATCTCATCTCAAATTCCTTAATTTAATCGTATCTGCAAGTTCTCTTTTGCCATGTAAGGTAGCATTCACAGGTTCCAGGAATTAGGACATAGATGTTTTTGGGGCACCATTATTGAGCCTACCTCTGAGGGTCACCAGCATGTTCCATGACATATGATCTGGGATAATGGCGTCACCCCTGGAAGTTGCCTTGGAGATGGGCTCAACCACACATGTGTCTGTGTTGAACCAATTCTCACCTTCATGCTGAACATGGCATCTTGGATTCAGTTTGTTGTAGGAGAAGCAGAGTCCAAACTCCTTGGGGAAAGGCATTTAGGTCCAACAGAGACCAAACGTGTTGACATTGGAGACAGAGGCTCAGTTCTTGGGGCTGATAGTCTGGCTGCTAAAGCCTTGGGAATGGGGGAATTCACATTGAGGGAGTAGGATGGGAAAGTGGGGGTGTTGGTGGATAGGAGCCTGCACAATATCTTCTGGACATTGGAGAGATATTGACTGTGAGGTTTTTTTGTTTTTGTTTTTTGAACCAGAAAGTTGCATAACCAACAATGTTTAAAGAGGGTTAAGCTGCTAGTTGTGAGCAAGCCAGACCAGGGTGAGGTGCTGGGAAACTGGTGAATAAATACAGGCATGTAATGTAATGATTAGTTTCAGAGGGATCAGTGGAAATGGGGAGAGAACAAAATATATGCAAGAAACAGAGGGTGGAGGGATTGAGTAAAAAGGGAAAAGGACTCACGGACATGGACAACAGTGTGGTGATTGATGAGGGGAGGGGTATAAGGGAACTAAATGGTGATGGAAAAATACAATAAAGATTAAATTAAAAGAAAAGAAACATTTGATAAAACAGAAAATGCACTAAAAATACCACTGCTGAGCTAAATCAAAATTGTCAGCAGCATTGTAAATCATTTTGAAAACAATATTGTTTCAGTTTCTGTTGTTTTATATGCACAAATAATTTGTGCAATCATAGACTGTTGGTAAATGGTTTTATTAATGCCTACAGTTGTCATCATACATTATAAGTTAGTAAGTATACATTGATACTAAGTGTTTTTTAAAAGGTAGTCAATCACTTAGGTATTTGAAAGAATATAATGATAGATATTTAAATGAGCACATAGAAGATGTACCTCTTAGGACTGCTCCTCCAGGAATAGTGACAGATAGATACATTTGTCACCACACAAAGTTTTGATATTTACTATCTTTAAAAAACTATAAGCTCTGCTTTAACTCACCAGATGGCTCTCTCTGTGGCTTGCCTGCCATGTAGAATTTGTTTTGATAAATTCAAATATTAAGCATAGGTTATTTTCCCAGCTAAATAAAATATTTAACATTTACTTCATCTACCTGACAGCCTGTGCATTTCTCTTACACATTAAGAAAGACAGTACTGTATACCTATAGCATGCATTATGGCCACTGGGTATACCTGCCCAAAAGAAGTCAGTCTACTTTTAGTAACCTGGAGGACAGCTTCAAAGGAAGGACCAGCCACAATAGGCTAGAGACCATCCCTGAATAGGCTAGAGACCATCCTGTGGACTTGGGGGTGACTCTGTCTGGCAGGATGGAAGTTTTGAAATGTGGCAGATCCCGCGTAACACAATCTGCCCATTCATGTTTCTAGACACCTAAAGATGTCCAGAAGCCTATATTTTTTCTTTTCTTTAGAAAATTCTAATTGTTAAAGTTATATCCATACATTAAAAAGTGAAATCATTTTAAGCTTGTAACAAAAACAGCAGCCCCTGTGCCAACCTCCAACCTTGATTTCCACTTCAAGAGGATCCCAGTCCCAATTAGTTTACTGTTTATTTTTATTTTTGCTGCCATATTTTTAAAGTAATTTTACTGATATTTATTTTCCTTCTTTGATATTATCCTTTGACTCTCTTCTGTGGAAGAAAAGAATTAGTTCTCATACATTACACTTTCTCTCCCAAAATAAATATATTCTACTTTTGTATCCAGTGGTCATCAGTATCCAGTATTTATATTACTTTCATTATGGAAATATTACTCAAAGCTTAGCTATGTGGTGTACTATAATTAACTATACTTTCTGTCTTGTTCGCCCCCCTTTTGTGCTTTCCTAAGGAAACAGCAGCCTTAATTTTTCTTTTTAGATTTTTATGTGCCAATCACTAATTTATCTCAATTCTTGTAAATGTCCCAAAATGAAAATTACCTCTCAATATTTCAAATATAGTAGGACATTTATCAGTTTTATTTTTTCACCTTGGGGCAATTTTCCTGTAACCTCTACTACCAGTTTCAATTTGAACTGGTGGTACTCCTGGGCCTGCTGCTCCATATCACCACACAACATTCCCCCAACCATCAGCATGGGGATGCTTTTCTCCCCTCTCACCTGTATTAAATACTCATTCCTAGATCCTGTGTTTGCTTTTGCTTGGATCATTGCCTCATATTGGTAGAACATAGCACTCTTTAGATTAAAACAAAAAAGAAAGGAAGGGAGGGAGAGATGGAAAAAGAGGAGAGGGGAGGGCAAGGGAGGAGAGAAAAAAGGAAAGAAACATGAAAAGTAAAAGGTAAGGATAAGTTTTAGAAATTTAATTCAATGCTTTAACTGATATTTGGTAGAATTTTGGTTTTGAAAGAATTTCCCCCAGATTTTTAAAGGTGTATAATCATTGTCGTCTACTTTGAATGTCACTTATGAGAAGTCTTATATACTTTGATTCTCTGTCTTTTCCTAAGGCTATGACTGCGTCTTTTTTTCTTTCTTTCTTCCTGTTCTTTCTTTAAGATGTGCCATTTGTCCTCCTGTTCTGAAATTTCGTGTGGTCTGTAATTGTTGTTCCTTCCTTGATGAACCCTCTTCATCTACAGGAAATTGCTCCATGTGATTGTCTTCTTTCTTCTCCTTGCTTTTCTCTGTTGACTCATTCCTGAATTCCTTTCCAGATTTTGGGCCATCTCTACTTATTTGCCAATATTTTAAAAGTCTTTTCCAACTTTTTTCTTTCTTTTACTGTTCTATGCCAGTGATATTTCCTAACTTTATTTTCTAACCCTTTTATTTGATTCTACTTACCTGCTGTCATATCTTTAATTCCTAAGCACTCCCCTTCTTAAAAATTTCTTTTATAACCTCATGTTCTTATCACGTTGATGCAAAATCTTTACTAATCTCTGTAAGCTTATTAATTACCATATTTTGCTGTGTATAATGAGCACTTTTTTGCCCAAATTTTTGAGGGAAAAGCGCACATTTTACATGGGTAGTTCTAATCCCATATCTATATAAATGTTTTTAATTCTTTATTTATGATTTTATTTATCAAAAAATGTGAGTGCATGTTATACATGGCAAAATATGGTATATATTTTCTTCTGTTCTTTCTCTATTTCTCCCCTGTCCCACCCAATCCCAAGCTCCTGTAACACTTGTGGTCTGTGTTAGAGACCTTTCTCAAATGTCTGGTGATCCGCTTACAATGCAGAGTACAAATACTGTGTGGGTAGGTAACTTATTGATTGGTGGACTCCATTCTTTCATGATCTGGCTGAGCTATTTTATTGGGAAATCCCAAATGGAAATAGTGTTTTCTCTCAGGGAAGTTATTCCTGCAAGGGAGGAAGTCCTCTTTCACCTCCTGCGAGACATGAACATGGCTATCTATGTGCTTGGAGTCATATTGGTGAAGGGATGAGAGATGTCACTTTCCTAGGTGTCAACATTCACTTTCTCCTTGTTTCAGTGTGGTCACACCATTCTCCACTGTTCTGGCTGCCCTGGAGGCCAGAGTATCTCCAGTTCCACTTTTATAAGTGAACTTCTGATTTCATCCCAGCATGGGCTGGGACACTGGCCTTGTTGCTTAGGGCAGAGTGGAAATAACTGGCCTTTAAAATTATTTTTAACTATATGTCTGTTATTAATCTCACTTGTACTCTCACTCTTTTCTTCCCAATGTATTTTATTATACAAGTGATAAAGCATAAATAGCTTCTGATTTCCCACCAGACTCTTATGATTTTTTAATAGTTTACTTTTTATTGTATTTTTTCCATTACATTAATCCCACTTATACCCTCTTTCACCTCCACCCACCTCCTGCTCCAGAACCCTGGCAATCACTACATTGTTGTCTGTGTCCATGAGTCCTTTTTCTTTTTGGCTCAGTCCCTTCACCCCTCATGCATGAATCTCCACCCAACCCCCAGAGCTTTCAGTGTGCTCTCTATCTATGAGACTGCCTCTATTTTGCTTATTAGTTCAGTTTGCGCATTAGATTCCACATATGAGTGAAATCATATGGTATCTGTCTTTCTCTAACTGGCTTATTTCACTTAGCATTATATTCTCTAGGCACATCCATGCTCTCACAAAGGGTAACACTTTCTTTTTTATGGTTGAGTAGTATTCCATCATGTAAATGTGTCATAGTTGTTTTATTCACTCATCTACTGATAGACACTTGGGTTGCTTCCAAATCTTGAATATTGCAAATAATGCTGTAATGAACATAAGTGTGCTTATATTCTTTCAAATTAGTGTTTCAGGGTTTTTTTTAGATAGGCCCCAGAAGTGGAAATACTGGAGTATAAGGCAGTTTCATTTTTAATTTTTTGAGGTAGCTCCATACTGCTTTCCACTGTGGCTGCACAAATCTGCATTCCCATTAACAGTGCAAAAGTGTTCCCCTTCCTCCACATCCTCGCCACCACTTGTTTGTTGATTTATTGATGGTAGTCATTCTGACAATGAGGTGATATTATCTCCTCAGGCAAAGGAAACAAAACAAAACAAATAAACAAAAGATACTACATCATACTAAAAAGTTTTGCACAGCAAATGAAAGCATCAACAAAGTGAAAAGACAACCCACTGAATGGAAGAATATATTTGCCCCTGATACATCTGACAAGGGGTTAATTCCCAAAATTGATAAAGAACATATATCAGTATGTGACTCAACACCAGGAAGACAGACAATCCAATTAAAAAATGGGCAAAGGACCTGAACAGACACTTCTCCAAAGAAGACATACAGATAGCCAATAGATATATGAAAAGATACTCAATGTCAGTAATCGTCAGAGAAATGGACTTTCACTTTTAAAAGTACCTACCTTAACTAATAATCCCTTTAGAGGTCTTCTAAGTGGGTCAGAATTCCTGGTAATGAGAAATGTCTTCAGATGTGGATGTTGAATAACAGGAAAAGTCACTTTGGATGTGAGTGACTAAGGGGTAAATAGTGACCACATCACAAAGGCGCTCAGTCTTACCATTTCACAATTTGCAGAAGACCGACTGGGGCAGGTTTGGTGGGAGGATGGAGAGGGAAGATAAGTGATGTATGGAAAGAGTACTGAGTCTGGTCAAATTTCTTCTTTTTACTTATTAGTTACTTACTTCATTCACTCTTAATTTGTTGCAAATGGAAGAAGGAGAAAGAGAAATGTAACTTTACTGCTTTCATGCTTTTAAAAAATATTTTGTTGTTTACTTGTAGAGATAAGGGGGGAGAAAGAGAGGGAGAAAAACATCGATCATTTGCCTCTCTTATACCCTGCAACTCATACACCCCTACACAGGCATCTGGCCTGCAACCTAGGCATGTGCCCTGATTGGGAATCAAACTGGCAGTCCTAAGTGGCGGCGCTTCTGTTTGCAGGATGACACCCAGTTCAATGAGCCACACCAGTCAGGGCTCTTTTTTTTTTTAATTGACATTTCACACACACACACACACACACACACACACACACACACACACACGGAGGGTGGGGGATGGGAAAAGAGAGAGAGAAAGAGAAACATTGATTTGTTGTTCCACTTATCTATACATTCATTGTTTGATTCTTGTATGTGTCCTAACCAGTGGTCAAACCCACAATTTTAGTGTATCGGAACAATGTCCTAACCAGCTGAGCAAGGGCCTGCTTTCATTCTTAACAGCAGGGGTTCATAGATTGGTGGGTGGGACATCCCTGTGTATGAATTGGGGAAATTGTTACTATAACATACAGTAAGAAGCAGAGTAGTTAAAATGAAGGAGGGGGCAGCCAAGAACTTTCATGAGTATAAAGTGTAAAACATTATTTCCAAAACTTCTTGTAAATAATTTTATTAAAAATCTTCATTAATATACTAAAGTACACATACATTATTATTTCTTTTATTTTGTATGGGTGATTTGAAACATAAAAGGTTATGTGTGTGTAGTTATTCGAGTAAAGAAGGGGCTTGAGCTCCAGGTCTTTTGGTGTCTATGGAAGGATGTCATCTGAATTCTCAGAATATAAATGAAGGAGAAAAAAGAGACTGGAAAGTGGATTTTAAAATAATATTAAAGGTAAACAACTATGGTCATAGCAACTTAATTCAGAGTATCCCCAAAGTGGAAACAACCCAAATGTCCATTAACATAAGAATAATGAATAAGCAAAATGATGGAATACTACTCAGAAATTAAAAGAAAGGAACTACTGATACATGCAACAACATGAGCTAATCTCAACTCATTGGGCAGTACAAAAGAGGTCAGACACCATGTGATTCTTTTCATATGAAGTTCTAATCTATGAATATAAACATCAGAACAGTGGTTGCTTGTAGGAGTGGGGAATGGAGATTAATTGAGAAGGAGCATGAAGGAACTTCCTGGGCTAACAAAAATGTTTTATATTTTGATTGGAGTGGTGATTACCTAAGTGTAGACATTTGTCAAAAATCATTGAATCTGTGCACTTTACTGTGTGTAAATTTTACCTCAATACTTTTTTTTATTAAAAAGGAGAAAATTAAATTAGGAGGATTTTCAAAATTTCTCCACAATATTCATGCTGTCTCTCCCTCAAACTTCAGAAGTATCAAGATTTTAATTCGTGCTTTCTCTGGATCAGGGACATTCACCATGGAAAGTCTTTCCAGCTGAAATATATGAAGGGGAACCCAAAAAACTTCCCAGAATTTGTTTATAAAAAGTTGTATATTTATTCTTACATGTTTAAACTTCAGTCACCTTAGAAATACTCTCCATTTGATGTAATATACCTATCAAGACATTTTTTCCACTGTTCAAAACAGTTTTTGAATGTGCAGATTTTGATGCTTTTTAGTGTTTCTGCTATTTTTTGTTTCACCTCTTCCACATCAGAAAACCATTTCCCTTTGAGGACTTTTTTCATCCAGAAACAACAACAAAAAAACATGTTACTTGGGGTGAGAGAGGGAATAGGGAGGGTGGGGCAGTGGAGTCATGCCATTTTTGGGACAAAATCTGCTGAACACTCAGCACGATGTGGGCAGGTGTGCTTGTAAGTCACCCGTCATGAAATAGGCAAATGCATTGAGTCTTCCAAAAAAATTCACTGAAGTTGAATGTAGTCTCTCACAACAATGCTGGCTAGTACACTGATACAGATAGGTTCTTAGAACACTCTCCAAGAAGGGGAAGCAGTACAAAGGGCCTGCCCTCCAGAAGATAATTCTGGTTTCCAGGCGGTTCCCCCTTGTATGTAACCCCATTACTTTTCCTGTCTGATTTCTATTCATTCCTCCAAGATTGATTCTGAGACAACACACACAACTCCATCTGTGCCTAGGGTAACATTCCTCATCTGTCTCCATCAGCCCTTATTTCATGCATTTAATCATCCCTTTATTGCCTGTAATTGTGTGAGTTATCTTCTTATGTGAATGTTTGCTCTTCCAGATTTTAAGGTTGCCCCCATTGAGAAGTATGTTTTCTGTTGTCTTGAATTCCTCCACAACAGTTTCTGGCTATTCAGAACAAAGGTTCAGTAAATGTTGGTTGGACTTAAAGAGCAGAAGTTTTATATGAGATGTGGTAAAGTGCTTGGATCCTAGAATTAGCAAATGAGGGTGAAAACCTTGGATATGTACATGTGGGCAAGTGAACCTCACTGAGTTTTTCTCTTTTTTTGTGTTCAAAAACCAGATGTTTAATTCCACCTAAAAAGGTAGTTGGTAAAGAATAAAGATAGCATATGTAGACATTGCCACAGTGCCTGGGCTCTTAGTAGTTATTTAATAAATGTTGCTATTTTTATTAATGGATATTTTTAAAGGGGCAGTTTCCTGAAGTAAGGTCAGTTTCCTGAAGATTTAGTACCGCCCTCACTGAAATGGTTCTAGCTTGGCTTACCTACAACCTCTCTTCCCTGATATTTGTGCAGGGATAACAGGAGTGTCCTTGGAGATAGAAAGGAAGGTGGGTAGCCATGATCATGACCTCTGGCTATGCCTATGGTAGCAACACGGGGACACTATTTGTCTGTAGCCACCGCATTCCTCTTCATTTTACTTAAGACACTGATTCATATCTCCAATAGAAGTCACTTGACTTCTTTCTTTACTTATCTTCTAGACCTCTGAATGACATACAAATATAGGGTTTGGTTTAATCATTTCTCTAACACAGCCCAGCTGGATGATATTACTGAGTGTGCTAATAAAAGTTGTTTTCGAAAAGAGTTTCAAGACAACTTAATAAGCATTAGTCAGATATAATAACACCCTCTTATATGTCACCTGTAGGTCTTAAAGAGAAATCACTGCTTCCAGGGAGTGTACAGGATTTAGTAAGTGCTGATGTTCAAAAAGAACCTGTTGAATTAACTCAGCTAATGTCACCTGAGAACAAATATTTCCTTGTGTCATGCTTGACACCTCACAAACGTAGGTCCTCATTTACTTTGAGATCCTATGCTAATGGGCTACCTGATACACTTACTCTCTATGCCAAACCTAGGAAATGATGTCTTGAACTAAATAGAACAGTTGTTAGGTACAGTGTAGAAATGATGACTTTGATTACTGACTTAAGTTTTAACTTTTGATACAGTTTAATGATTCTGAGAAAGGGAATCTCCATTGTTCTGCCTCTTGCAATTGGTTCTCTGCCATCACTTGTGGCCTACAGCAGCATGCACCGGTGAAAAGAGCAGTGGCTGGGCTTTGGGACCAGTCATAACTGGGTTTAAATCTTGGCTTTGCCACTTACCAGGTGTGTTACCTTAAGAAAATTACCTAGCTTTTCTGACCCTCAGTTTATTCATCTGGATTGCCAATGTTAATGGGTCATTATACAGATTGGATGTTATAAAAGTATTGCACATCGTGGAGCACATAGAGGACCAGAGTAAATAAGAGCCATAATGATATAACAAAATAATAATTTTCCACTATTTTAATTGGGATGACAACAAACCAGTTGTTAGTGCCTTATTTGCACAACCCATGCCCAGGGAAGCCACCTAGAGTACAAATTCTCCATTGAGGAATCTATTGTACTTGTACTGTATAGTGATAGGTAGATAATATAGAAACTTACATTTTATCATTGAGCCTAGCTTCATACAGTTTAAGACTCATATCTGTGCCCTATTTGTTCTAGGCTGCTTCTCACATAAGAGGAAACTGCCTCTTAACTTTAATCTTTGAGGTTTACATCCTTTCCTGGTGGTATCCTGCATAACTCCTTTAGAATTAGGTGAGATTTTGCCCTCTGTACACCCCAGACTCTGACTCAGGTGAAGTTCATGAATGCCCCCACACTCTAATGGAGTTCTCTAGGCATCTGAAGTTTGCTGCTGTGACATCAGGTAAGCCATCTTGTTAGCTAGGATAGGTAATAAATAAAGATGGGAAGGAGGAGTGAGACATGTTTCACGTGTTGACTCAGCAGTCCTGATCTGAGCCTGGTCTGATAGGATTGCCAGGGCTTCCAAACATCACAAACAGGGATAGTGCAGGAGGAGGGGAATCCTTGAGACTGGGAAAGGGAGCCTCTGTAGCAATTTCACTTAATTAAGGCAAAGATTCTGTAACTCACTCTAACAATCAATTGAGATAATTCATTACCCTCACACAACTCCACTCCAGGAAGACAAATACCCCAATTAAAAAATCAGTAAAGGACTTCTCCAGGGAAGACATATAGAGGGACCAGAGACATATTAAAGGGTGTTTAGCATTACTAGCCATCAGAGAGAAGCAAATTAAAACCACAATGAGATACCACTTCACACAGGTCAGAATGGCCACCATAAACAACTCAACAAACAACAAGTGCTGGTGAGTTTGTGGAGAAAAGGGAACCCTAGTGCACTCCTGGTAGAAATGCAGACTGGTGTAGCCACTGTGGAAAACAGTATGGAATTTCTTTACAAAACTAAATATGGAAATGTCTTTTGACCCAGTAATTCCACTGCTGGGATTATACCCTAAAAATCCTGAAACACAAATTCAAAAGAACCTTCGCACCCTAAAGTTCATAGCAGCACAATTTATAATAGCCAAGGGCTAGAAGCAACCTAAATGCCAACCAGTAACTGAGTGGATCAAAAAACCATGGTACATTTACACAATGGAATTCTATGCAGCAGAAAGAAAGATGGAACTCCTACACTTTGAGACAACATGGATGGAACTGGAGAGCATTGTGCTAAGGGAAGTAAGCCAGGAGGTGAAAGACAAATACCATATGATTTCACCTATAAGTGCAACCTAATTAACAAAACAAACAAGCAAGCAAAATATAACCAGAAACATTGAAATAAAGAACAAACTGGCAGTAACCAGAGGAGAGAGAGGAGAGGCATAATGGGGGAAATTGGAGAAGGTCCATCAAGGAATATGAATGAAGAACATATGGACAAAACCAAAGAGGGTAGGTTCAAGGGTGGGAGGTGAGGATGGGTGAAGTGGGGGGCCGTGGTGGGGTGAAATGGAGACAGTTGTATTTGAACAACAATTAAACAAACAAAAAAACAAACAAAAATACTTTTAAACATTAAAAAAAAGCAAAGAGCCTTTACTAGCTGAGAAAGAAAGCCTTCATAGCTGTACATTATTACCAAGGTTTAGAAGAGGGAGAAGGAAGGGGAACCTAGGAGTTGACTAAAATATAGAATCCCTGAACTCCAATAGTTGGTGCACTCAGATTAGCTGAGTGCCTACTTATAGCCTCAGCTCAAGTGTATAAAACAAACTTACTAACAACTTTATTTCCTCTATGTGTTGGGCATTCAGACTAGCCAGGTGCTTGCTTGCAGCTTCATGCTCATATATGCATGAAGCCTGCTATCTCATTTCCACATGTTGTCTCTTGTTTGAATTGGTCTCTTGAGAGTGAAGCAAGAACAGAGGAACAAGCTTGGGCTGGGACTGGGGTTGGGGGTGTTCCCTGACTCGGGTCTCTCCCTGTTAACAATCTTACCTTTCCTTATATGTTTTCTCCTCCTTAAGTGCTCTGATTGGGGCAATCAGATGATCCCAGGTGAAAAATCTGAGATGCAAAATGAACTCCAGCATTCTCTGACTCCTGTGCCTTCTTTCCCATAGGAGGAGATGCACTTACGTCAGGAAGAATCTGCTTAATGGATTTCTCTATGGACCACTGAAGTCCTCAATACTGCTATCAATAGCTCCCTCCTTTCTCCTCAAATGAAATTAAACCACGTTTCCTCTATTGCTCATTTTGTCAGCAAGCCCTTCCCCCTCTTTAGGGAGCCTGATCCATGCCCAACATCACTCTTGATTCCATTTTCTCTTGTATTTTACCTGTGAGTCAAATCTTGGACCATCAGGAATTTAATACTGGAAATTCTAGTCTTAACATCACTTGTCTAGTTTCTTAGCTTTCCAAAAACTCTGTTGTATTCATCATCCTATTTGATCTTGCAACAACTCTCCAATGTAAGACACTTTCCTACAATTGACAGATACAGAAACTGGGGTTTGGGCAGAGTATCTAAATCTCAGAAGCCAATAGGTGACAGAACCTAGATCAAGACCTGTGTTCTCTGACACCACTACTTCTAAAATCTTCAAAACCCACATTTCTATATTCTGTCCATATGCTTAGGATACTTCTTTTTCATGTGTAAAATTCAACTATTGCAATGAAAATAGCTTATTGTATAGGGGTGAAGAGGTGTGAGAATTCAACCTGTTTCTCAAAGTGCTGACTTAGGCTCTTGAATATTACAGGATATTCCAGGGAGAAACCTTGAAAACCACCTAGTCCAACCCTGTCCATTATTCTGATGAGTCAAAAAGCATCTATAAGAGTGTACCTTGCTCAATGTCATATATCAAGCTTGACCACTACCAGCAGAACTTTGGGGAAGTGGGGAAAAAGGTAAATAAACTTCTGGGCCCTGTGTTAATTCAGCCATCCCACATGCCCACTCCCTCCCACTGGAATATTTGGTCAATGGCAGATGCACAATGTGTTCCACTGGATGTGAAGTGATTCTGCAGTCACTCCTGGTAAAGCATTACCCTTCCAGGAAAGTAGGTTAGCAAAACTCCTTCTACACCTCCCTTGTGTTTGTCCTCCTGATGTTTCATGATGGCTGACTGGGTCCAAGGGGGATACCAAGGGGGAGAGGAGCTTCTGGGTCATAGGTGCTGCCCTCTCCACCTCTCCAGCTTCATGGCTTGGGGACTCTGTACCTGTGAAAGTGTCTAGTCTCCTGGCTGCTGGTCTCTTATACTCCTTACTGCTTTTCCATAACTTGCAGCTTCTGTGCCTTCTTTCTTCTCACTGTGAGCTTTGTATGCACTGGGGACAGATCCCACCCAGTCTCTACCTGGGCTCTACTGTATTTTATACATCTTTTCTGTGCTTCCTGAGGCCTCTTCTTCATCTGTGGAAAGAATCTAACAAAAGCTGTCTTGAAGCATTGGTTGATATTATGGTTGAAATCACACTACCACAGCACCTGCCCTTAATAATGGTAGCTATTTATGTGATTTGCAAGGAGGTTGCCTATACCAGACTGAAGACACCTAGATGTTAAGAATAAGGTCATTCATTTTTGTATCCCCAGTGTCTAGGACATTAACTGCTTAATAACAAATGTGTGCAGAACACAATGGAAGAGGACCATTCTAGCTAACAGTCTATGCACATATGCTGCTCACAGTCTCACTCTTTCCCAAAACTTTGTTAGAGTGATGTGAACACAATCAAAACCATAGCTGCCTGTCTCCTTTTGGTCACCAGGACTCAGCAATGCCATCAGAGGAAATAGTGACCTTCATGTAAGCTTTCCTTAAACTTTCATGAGAACAAAGCAAAAGAAAAGGAAAGAAATGAAATGAAATGAAAGAGAAGAAAAGAAAAAAGGAAAGGAAGAGAAAGAGAAAGAGGCCCAGTGTCTTTATCAAAGGACATTCTAAAATGTTGAAAATTGATTTACTAGAAAATGATTACAATTGCTGTTTCACAGAGGAGAGCTTTGCTCAAGGGCCTAGTTCTGTGGAGCATGGCAGCTCCAGGCTGTACCAGTCATACTGGCTGTGTGTCAGGCACTGTTAAAAAAAGATCTGCCTCCTGATGTGCAGAAAGTGGAGCGTGGATGCATACAGATGTGATTTTTGACTCAATTTAGAGATCAAGTATGCTGAGAGATTTCTACTTACCAGAAAAATCTATCCAAGGGCCACTTTTAAGGGGTATGTGTGTGTGTGTGGGGGGGGGGGGGCAGTAACCCTGAACTGCATAGCCAAAACTTTGCCAAAGCCCCATAGGCCCACCCTGGGTCATGCTTCTGCTGGGTAGGAGAGTGGTAGACCACCAGTGGGCACCAAGTTCATGTGCTCTCCTTTACATTAAAAGGAGTGTTGGTTTAGTCACTGGAAATAAAAACAAAGACAGTAAGCTTTAGCACTTGCTGTAGCTACTAAACATTTCTCAATTCATTCTAAATTTCAAAAGTGATATTTATAGTCCAAGTCCAATGCCCTCTTTTACAAACTCTTTACCATCCTCTCCACTGTTACATTCTCCAGTGTGCTCCCTGGTGCCCTAGAATGCTGTACTTAATTTGTCTCTTTGGGTAGGTATCATCATTTTCTCCTTTGCATTGTTATTTTGTAGTCAAATCTCCTGTGTTTTCCATTAGATTGCAAGCTCCACAAGATCAGAATAATATGTTTCTTGGTTCCACCTTAGTGCACAGCATGGTTCCTTGGCTGTGGGATGGATTTTAACCATTTCTTTAATGAACAAAGAAAAAAGTGAAGTAAAGTATATCTTGAGATTTTCAGAACTACAAAAATCTTTAAAATAGTGAAAGGAAGGTCTTGTATAATTGTTTAAATGTAAAATTTACATGGTGGGGGAAGGACAGAGAGGACATAAGAGTAAAATATATGACAGAATGGAACTAGACTTTGGGTAAAATATATGACAGAATGATACACAATAGAGTATACAGATGTTGTATTTTAAACTTGTACACCAGAAATTTATGTTATTAACCAATGTTATCTCAATACATTTAATATAAAAATAAAATAAAATTTACAAAGTGATTTAGAAAACTGAGATAATTTTTTGAAGGGTCAGGAAGTACTTTTCAAAAATATGTCTGGCTATCTGTGAATCCCTCAAGCAAGGAAATGAACCCTATTTTTAAATTAGTTCCAATCTCGACTGCCTGCTTCATTTTTAGCATAATTTTTTCTCTTGTTTTTTAAGATGGAAATATCTTTACTGCTTTTGTTTACCAAAAAGTGGCATATGCTTAATGTAAGTTTAAACAATGTTAAAACAAAAAGGATATAGTGGAAGGCCCATCTCCTAAGAGGTTATTTACTGATATTTTCTATAGTTCTAATGCTATATGAATGCTATATTTATACTAATGTATACATTTATCTGTAATCTGCCTTTAAAAACTATCAGGAGGTTATGACCTCATTTGCATAGATATACACAGTTTTTCCTTGTTTTGTAGCAGCTGCAGAGTTGCCTTTACTACCTCTTATAGTTGGAACTTCAAGCAGGTTTTAATATTTGCTGTTACAAACTATGCTGCAGTGCAATCCTTGGCCATATATCTTCAACACACGCGTGTACTTCTCCAGTTACTCTTGGACATGGAATTTATAGTTCCAAAGATATGAACATTGCACATTTTGATAGATACTGCCAAATTTCTCCCCAAAATGTTTTTTCCCAATATATATTCCCAATAGGAATTTAAAAAATCTGTTGGGCTGGACTACCTTTAAAGTCTTTCCTGGGCCCTGGTGGGTGTGGCTCAGTGGATTGAGCATGGGACTGCAAACCAAGGGTCTCCAGTCTTGGGCACACGCCTGGGTTGTGGGCCAGGTCCCCAATAGGGGATGTGTGAGAGGCAACCACACACTGATGTTTCTTTCCCTTCTTTCTCTTTCCCTATCTCTAAAAATAAATAAATAAAATCTTTTTAAAAAAGTCTTTCCTGGGCATATGTTGGAAGACTCACAGCCAACATGATTTTAAAATGATGCTTCAGAAGTATTAAGTACTCCACACATTTCCAGGTAATTTTACTTAAGATACATGATCTTCTTTGACCTTTAAAATAGTCCATGATATAAAAGGGGAGATCTTCTTAATCCTGTTTTAGAATCTCAGTCCAAAGTCTGGTCCAGATGTCACTGGAAGTTAGTGGCAATGCCAGGGAAGAACCCTGGACTCTGTTTCTGAGTCTCTTTTTCCACAGCTGGAAGGCCCAGCTGTGAGAGGCAAAAAGAGCATATGTCTGTGCTGAGGAGCCCCAGGGGTTGTGGCAGACCCGAATTTATGCCAAAGTGCAAAGAGTGACCTGGTTTAGGATGTTCAATTTCTTTGGCTGAAGTAAGATCTCTTTTCTGACCCAGCTGCTTTGGGAAGGAGACAGGTGGCCCAGCATGTTGGTGTCAGGCTTATGTGGAAGGCCTAGTTGGGGGATGGAGGGAGGTGGAAACTCAGGCTCAGTGATCCATACTGCCACTGCATGGACTCTCTGTCCATTTCATTCTCAGGAGAGTCCAATTTAGAGACAGACCCAGGAAAGACTTCCATTCAAGATGGCAGCATAGGTAAACACACTTGCCTCCTTGCACACCATATCAGAATTACAACTACAATGTATAACAGCCATCACTCAGAACTAGAAAAAATTGAGTTGAATGGAAGTCTAAAAACTATGGAATTAAAGAAACCACATCCATCCAGACTGGTAGAAGGGGTGAAGACATGGAAATGGGCTGGTCCCACAACACATGTAGTGGACAAAAATTTGGGAGGTCTGTCTTGAGAGTGAGGAGTACCAACACCATACCAGGCCCACCAGCCCAGGGTTCCTGTGCCAGGAAGATAAGTGCCCATAAATTCTGGCTACAAAAACCCATGGGGATTGAGTAAGTGGAAGGAACTTCTGAAGTCCCAAGCAGTTCCTCTTAAAGAACCCACACATGGACTTAATCAGACTCACTCCCTCTGAGCTCTGGCACTGGAGTAGCAGCTTGAAAAGTACCTGTGGCATACAGGGAGAAGGTGAAGTATCTGGCATCAAGGCTAGAGCTGGGGGACAGCCTTCTCCCAGAGAGAAAGGTGGGCCATTGTCCATTTTCTGAACCTCTCACTTCCCACTCAAAGAGCCAAAGAACCTAAAGGCTGGTGTCACATCTGAGACTCCATCAACCTGGCTAATATCATTTTCCCTGTTCTGGAGATCCCCAGAGACAACATCCCACCCAGCTTATGGGCCCACCCAAGCTACTTTTCCGTGTGAATGACTGATCTTGGCTCATGCTTCACAACTTCCTAAATCCTATCAAATAAAAATCAGCCAGCCTCAGTGATTCCCCCAGCCCCTATACCTGTTGTTAAGGGTCCCCAGGCCTGGCACTGGCAGCATCCAGCCTAGATTCACAGAATGGCTTTACCGGGGAATCTCCAAGCCCAGCACAAGTAGCAGCCATATCAGATTGCTTTAGAACTTAGGCAGGGTAGGCCCAGGCAAAACACAGGTGGGAATTGACCTTGGCCTGCAACATCAGGGAAACTCCAGGGCCAGTGCACCCAGTGGACAACTACAGACCACTTTGGGGCACTACCACCCTGCCCCCGCATAGCTGATCCCCGCTGGAGACCGGAGGTTTATGGTCAGTGGTCACAGCCAGTCTTACAGCTGACTGGCCTGGGTAAATCTCTCCCATTGACCTGTCAACAGTGATCAAGTTTCAACTATAAGAGTATGGTATACTCAGCCCACACAGTGTGTCTCAAGTACCCAGCTTGGGTGATAAGAGAGGCCATGTGACTGGACTCTATGGGGTACCTAATACATTGGGCCACACTACCAACACATGGACTCAAAGCAGCTCTACTTAATACATAGAAACAAACACAAACGAGTACAAAGTAACATGGCCCAAATGAAAGAACAGACCAAAACTCCAGAAAAAGAACTAAACAAAATGGAGATAAGCAATCTATCAGATCTAGAGCTCAAAACACTGGTTATATGCATGCTTGAGGAACTTAATGAGGACCTCAACAGCATAAAAAAATCCAGTAAGGAACAAAAGATACACTAATTGAAATAATGAACAAGTTACAGGGAAACAACAATAGCATGGATGAAACTGAAAATGAAATCAATGATTTGGAACATAAAAAAGCAAAAAAATGACCAATCAGAACAAGGTGAAAAAAGTATCCAAAAAGATGAGGATAGTGTAAGCAGCCTCTGAGACAACTTCAAGCATACCAACATTTGCTTCATAGGCATGTGAGAAGGAGAAAAGAAAGAGCAAGAATTTGGAAACCTATTTGAGAAAAGAATGATGTAAAACTTCCCTAATTCAGTGAAGGAAATAGACATACAAGTCCAGGAAGCACAGAGTCCCAAGCAAGATGGATGCAAAGAGGCCCACTCCGAGATACATCACAATTAAAATGATAAATGTTAAAGATACAGAGAGACCTTAAAAGCAGCAAGAGAAAAGCAATTAGTTACCTACAAAGGGAACCCCTATAAGGCTGTCAGCTGATTTCTCAAAAGAAACTTTGCAGGCTAGAAGGGATTGGCAAAAATTATTCAAAGTTAGGAAAAGCAGGGACCTACAGCCAAGATTGCTCTACCCAGCAAAGCTATCATTTAAAATTGAAGGGCATATATAAAGAGCTTGCCAGACAAGAAAAAGCTAAAGGAGTTCATCATCACCAAACCATTATTATAGGAAATGTTAAAGGGAATTTTTTAAGAAAAAGAAGATCAAAACTATGACAATAAAATGACAACAAATACATATCTATCATCAACTGAATCTAAAAAACAAACTAAGCAAAAAAGAAGAACAGAACAAGAGACAGAATCATGGAGACTGAGAACATTTTGATGGTTGTCAGGTGAGAGGGGGTTGAAGGGGAATGGGTGAAGAGGTCAGAGGTCTAAGAAGCACAAATAGGCAGTTATAGAATAGCCATGTAAAATACATGGCTAAATGTAAAATACAGTAGAGGAGATGGAGTAGCCAAAGAACCTATGTAAAGAACCATGAGTATCATGACCCATGGACATGAGCAATGGTGTGGGGATTGCCTGAGGGAGTGTGGGATGCTGGGTGGAGGGAGGCAAAAGGGAAAAATGTGGGGCAACTATAAGAGCATAATCAATAAAATATAATTTAAAAATTAGAGACTGGCCAGGAGTTTTCACTGCTTGCTTGTTGGGGTCCCCTGAAATTTACTGCCATGAATTCATTTGCAAACTACCTTACTGCTTCCTTTATAAGATTTTAATGTTGTTCCGATGTAGATTACTGATCCTTGACACAGAAAGTAGTGTGATTAGTGGAATTGTTAAATTGAAATTTTCAGGGGCTGTTGGTGGAAGGGATGATTTGAGAGTCCAAGGCTACCTTACTTCTATACAGTAGCTAAAATACGAAAGTTGCTTTTCATTGAGCAACATGAAAGTTCCATATCCTAACATAAGCCAATAGAGCAGTCAAGGTAGAATACTTCCTGCATGGATATATGGACTAGACTATATTGTCTCATTATGTAGCCTCTACCCACATGAAGCTATTTCTTGAGCACTTAGAATGTATGCAATATGCCTGAAGAACTGAATTTTATTTTATTTTATTTTATTTTATTTTATTTTTTTATAATCCTTTCTACAATTGTTGTTCAAGTAGAGTTTTCTCCATTCTCCCCAACCCCTCCCCACTACTCCAACCCTCTTCACCTCCTTCCCCTATTTCCAGACCCTCTTGTTATTGTCCATGTGTCCTTTATAGTTCTTCCTGTAAACCCTTCACCCTTTCCCCGCATTATTCCATCCCCTCTCCCCTCTGGCCACTATCAACCTATTCTCAATTTCAATGTCTTTGTTTATGTTTTGCTTGCTTGTTCATTTTGTTGATTAGGTTCCAGTTAAAGGTGAGATCATATGCTATTTGTCTTTCACTGACTGGATTATTTCACTTAGCATAATGCTCTCCAATTCCATCCATGCTGTTGAAAAGGGTAGGGGCTCCTTCTTTCTTTCTGCTGCATAGAATTCCACTGTGTAAATGTACCATAGTTTTTTGATCCATTCATATACTGATGAGCACTTAGGTTGCTTCCAGCACTTGGCTATTGTAAATTGTGCTGCTATTAACATTGAGGTGCATAGGTTCTTTTGGATTGGTGTTTCAGGGTTCTTAGGATATAATCCTAGAAGTGGAATTGCTGGGTCAAAAGACATTTCCATTTTAGTTTTCTGAGAAAATTCCATACTTTTTCCCATAGTGGTTGCACCAGTCTGCAATCCCACCAGGAGTGCACTAGGGTTCCCTTTTCTCCACAACCTCTCCAACACCTGTTGTTTGTGGCTTTGTTCATGATGGCCATTCTGACCTGTGTGAAGTGGTATCTCACTGTGGCTTTAATTAGCTTCTCTCTGATAGCTAGCAATACTGAGCATCTTTTCAAGTGTCTCTGGACCTTCTGTATGTCCTCCTTGAAGAAGGGTCTATTCAAGTTCTTTGCTCATTTTTTAATTGGGTTGCTTGTCTTCCTAGAGTGAAGTTGTGTGAGTGCTTTATATATTTTGGAGATCAAACCCTTGTCTGAGGTATCATTGGCAAATATGTTTTCCCATATATTTGGTTCTCTTTTCATGTTAATGCTGTTTTATTTAGCTATGTAGAATCTTTTAATTTTGATAAGATCCCCTTTGTTTATTCTTTCCTTTATGTCCCTTGCTCTAGGGGACATGTTGGTGAAAATATTGCTGCATGGAAAAGTCTGAGGTTTTCCTACCTGTATTCTCCTCTACAACTTTTATGGTGTCATGAATTACACTTAAGTATTTCATCCACCCTGATTTTCTTTTTGTGTATGGTGTAAGTTGGTCCTCAAGTTTCTTTCTTTCTTCTTTCTTCTTTCTTTCTTCTTTCTTTCTTTCTTTCTTTCTTTCTTTCTTTCTTTCTTTCTTCTTTCTTTCCTTCCTTCTTCCTTCCTTCCTTCCTTCCTTCCTTCCTTCCTTCCTTCCTTCCTTCCTTCCTTCCTTTCTTTCTTTCTTTCTTTCTTTCTTTCTTTCTTTCTTTCTCTCTTTCCCCTTCCCTCCCTCCTTCCTTCCTTCCTTCCTTCCTTCCTTCCTTCCTTCCTTCCTTCCTTCCTTCCTTCCTTCCTCCCTTGCATGTAGCTGGCCAGATCTCCAAGCGCCATTTGTTGAAGAGGCTATTTTTGCTGCAGTTTAGACTGCTGCCACCTTTGTTGAATAATAATTGACCATGGAGACTTGGATTTATTTCTGGGCTCTATATTCTGTCCCATTTGTCTATGTGTCTGTTCTAATGCCAGTATAAGGCTGTTTTGATTACAGTGGCCTTGTAATACAGTTTGATATCAGGTATTGTGATCCCTCCTATTTTTTTCTTCTTCCTCAAAGTTCCTGCAGCTATTCGGGATCTTATATGGTTCCATATAAATTTTTGAAGTGTTTGTTCTATATCTGTGAAATATGCTATTGGTACATTAATAGGTATTGCATTGAATCTATAAATCGTTTTAGGTAGTATGGACATTTTCATGATGTTAATTCTGAACCATGAACACAGTGTATGTTTCCATTTGTTTGTGTCATTCTTAATTTCTTTCTTCAGTGTTGTGTACTTTTCTGAGTACAGGTCTTTTATGTCCTTGATTAGGTTTCTTCCTAGGTATGTTATTTTTCTTGTTGCTATATCAAATCAGATATTTTCCCCAATTTCTATTTCTGATATTTCATTGTTGGTATAGAACAATGCCTTTGGTTTATGGTTATTGACTTTGTATCCCAGTGTTTTGCAAAATTCATTTATTAGGTTGAGTGGTTTTCTGGTGGAGTCTATAGGATTTTCTATGTACACTATCATGTCATCTGCAAACAATGACAGTTTTGTTTCCTCTTTTCCAATTCGGATGCCTTTTATTTCCTTTTCTTGTCTGATCGCTGTGGCTAGGACTTCCAATACTATGTTGAATAGAAGTGGTGAAAGTGGACAACCTTGTCTTGTTCCTGATCTTAGTGGGAAAGTTTTTAGTTTTTGCCCATTGAGTATGACATTGTCTGTAGGTCTCTCATATACAGCCTTTATTATATTGAGGAATGCTCCTTCTATTCCCACTTTGCCGAGTGCTTTTAGTATAAATAGGTGCTGCACGTTATCAAATGTTTTTTATGCACTTATTGATATGATCATGTGATTTTGTCTTTGTTTTTGTTATGTGATATATTATGTTTATTGATTTGCAAATGTTGTACTATCCTTGCATCCCTGGGATAAATCCCAATTGATCATGGTGTATGATCATTTTAATGTATGTCTAGATGCAGTTTGCCAATATTTTGTTGAGGATTTTAGCGTCTATGTTCATCATCAATGTTGGACTGTGATTTTCTTTCTTTCCCTTCCTTCCTTCCTTCCTTCCTTCCTTCCTTCCTTCCTTCCTTCCTTCCTTCCTTCCTTCCTTCCTCCCTCCCTCCCTCCCTCCCTCCCTCCCTCCCTTCCCTTCTTTCATGTATTTCCCTGGTTTTGGGATTAGGATGATTCTGGTTTCTTAAAAAGATTTTGGGAGTCTTCCATCTCCTTGGGTTTTTTGGCATAGTCTGTGAAGGATAGTCTTCCTTAAATGCTTTGTAAAATTCCCGTGTAAAGTCCTCTGGTCCAGGGCTTTTGTGTGTTGGAATTTTTTTTTTATTACTGCTTCAATATCATTAGCTGTTTTTGGTCTGTTCAGGCTTTCTGCTTCTTCTTCATTCAGTTTTGGAAGATTATATTTTTCTAGAAATTTGTTCATTTCACCTAGGTTTTCAAATATTTTGGCAAATAGTTCTTCATAGTAATTTCTTACAATTCTTTGTATTTCTATGGTATCAGTTGTAATCTCTCCTCTTTCATTTCTGATAATATTTATTTGGGCCCTCACTCTCTTTTTCTTTATGAGTCTGCTTAAGGGCTTGTTGGCTTTTTTTAATCATTTCAAAGAACCAGCTCCTGGATTTATTGATCCTTAGAATTGTGCTTTTAGTCTCTATGTTGTTTAATTCTGCTCTGATCTTGGTTATTTTCTTTCTTCTACTTGCTCTGGGCTGTCTTTGTTGTTGTTCCTTGAGTTCTTGAAGGATGACTATTAGGTTGCTTATTTGAAATGTTTCTATCTTTTTTAGGTAGCCCTGTATAACTATGAACTTCCCTCTCACTGTGCCTTCACTGTGTCCCATATGTGTTGGACTCTTGTGAGTTCATTTTCATATGTTTCCAGAAACTTTTTGATTTCTTCCTTGATCTCATTCTTGACCCATTCATTGTTTAATAGCATGCTATTCTATCCCCATGAGTTTGAGTGTTTTGGAGTTCTTCCCTTGAGGTTGGTTTTGTTTCAGTCCCTTGTGGTCAGAGAAAATGTTTGATATGATTTCCCTTTACTTGAATTTGTTGAGGCTTAGTTTCTGTCCTAGCATGTGGTCTATCTCTGAAAATTTTCCATGTGCATTTGAAAAGAATGTGTATTTTGCTTTTTTGGGATGAAGGGCTCTCCATATATCAGTTCAGTTCATTTGATCTAGGACATTGTTCAATGCTGCAATATCCTTGTTGATATTTTGCTTGGAAGATATATTCAATACTCCATTTTTGACAGTGGAGTATTGAAATCGCCTACTATAATTATGTTGCTGTCAATATCTTTCTTGAAGTCATCCAAGATTTTCTTTATGTATTTGGGTCCTCCTATGTTTGGTGCATGTATATTTACAATGTTTTTGTCTTCTTGATGGATTCTCCCCTTGACTATTATGAGGTGACATTCTGAGTCTCTTTTTATGGCCCTTGTTTTGAAGTCTATTTTGTCTGACATTTGTATTACTACCCTGGCTTTTCCTCCCTGTCTATTTGCTTATAAAGTTTGTTTCCAGCCCTTCACTTTCAGTCTGTGTAGGTCTTTTGTCCTGAGGTGGGTCTCTTGTAGGCAGCATATGTGTGGGTAATGCTTTCTTATCCATTCAGCTATTTTATGTCTTTTGATTGGAGCATTTAATCCATTTACATTTAAGGTTAATGATAGGTACTCATTCATTGCCATTTTTTGTACCTGTATTCCTCTCTCTCTCACTCTTTTTCCTCCTTTTCTTAAAGCAGACCTTTTAGCATCTCTTACAGAGCTTGTTTGGTGAATGTGTATTCTTTTAGACATTTTTTTGTCTTGGAAGCTACTTATTTGGCCTTCCATGTTAATTGAGAGCCTTGCTGGATAAAGTTGTCTTGGTTGCAGGCCTCTGGTTTTCATTACTTGGAATATTTCTTGCCATTCTCTTCTGGCTTGGAGCATTTCCATTGAGAAGTCAGCCGCTAGTCTTATGGGGGCTCCCTTGTATGTTGCTTCCCGTTTTTCACTTGCTACCTTTAGGGTTCTCTGTTTGTCTTGGAAAGTTGCTATTTTAATTATGATGTCTTAAAGCGGGCCTCTTTGGGTTCCTCTTGATTAGGACTGTCCATGGTTTCTGGATGTGTGACTTTTTTTTTTACAGGTTTTATTTATTTATTTATTTATTTATTTATTTATTTAGAGAAGGGAAGGGAGGAAGGAAGAGATGGTGAGAATCATCAATGTGTGGCTGCTTCCTGTGTGTCCCTCACTGCGGACCTGACCTGCAATCCAGGCTTGTGCCCTGGCTGGGAATTGAACCAGAGACCCTTTGTTTCACAGGCTGGTTCTCAAGCCACTGAGCCACAGAAGCTAGGGCTGTGACTTTTTCTCTCATCAAATTAGCAAAGTTTTCCATCATTACTTTTTGGAACAGGTTTTCTATCCCTTGATCTTCTTCTTCTCCATCTGGTATCCCTAGTAGACTGATATTATTGTATTTCATGTTGTCTTGAAGCTCCCTTACTACCTGTACATTCTTTCTGAGTCTCTCTTTTTCCTTTTCTTGCTATTTCTGGGTGTTTTTTTCTACCTTGCCCTCCATCTCACTGAGCTGATCCTCTGTTTCATCCAGCCTGCTTGTAATTCCTTCCAATATGGTTTATATTTCTGAGATTTTATTGTTCATTTCTTCCTGGTTTTTGTTTTTAGCTTCTGTTTATTTTTTCATGCTCATGTAGTTCTCACTCAGTTCCTTGTAGTTGTCTGTGATTCCCTTGAGTATCTTCATAACCATTATTTTGAATTCTGTATCTGATAGTTTGGTTACTGACATTTTGTTTAGGTCTTTTAGTGGGGAGTCTTTCATTCCTTTTTATTGCATGTTCTTTTTTTGTCTCTCCACTTTAGGTGACTCTTTTTGTTGTTTCTGTACTTCTTGATATTTCCCTTTGCTAGCTGTCTTTATAGGGTGAACTTCTACGGTAGGAATTCTATGGAGTTCAGTGGTGTGGTCTCTTGGATCTTCTTGTCTGAATGCTGTAGGTTTGCCCTTTCTTCTGTTTGTGTGGGATCTCTTGTTGTACTTGGGTTGTGACCTTTTGGTGGTTCCTTTGTTGGTGGTTTCTTTCCTCCAGCAAGTGCACTGATGTTTGCAGTTCCCACCTATTGTTGTATGTGGTCAGTGGCAGGGGGTAAGTAAAATGGATTAAGACAGCAGGAGAGTGTTTTATGGGATTTAAAGTACCAGCAAGTAGAGAAGAAATAGGAAATTCTTTGGATAAGTATATTTTTAACTATGATATTTCATCCAACTAGTCACTTTTTATAAAAGGTGAAAGACAGATAAGACTCATGATAGAAAGGAGGAGGATTGTGAGCTGAATCCAGAAAACAGAGCACTTGCACAAGGTTAGATGATGAGATACAGTGAGAGTAAAAAATGGAAAGTAGGCATAGTGTGAGAGAGAATAGAGTTAACCACAACAATAACAATGCTCAGGATTAAAGTGAAGTGGGCTAAGATGGGGGGGTTACTGTGTAATATGTACAATTGTATGGAACAACAATTATTTACAATAGTACTGGAACAATAATAATATGACAAGAAATATATAATTTGGATAACCAGAATAGAAAGTACCTGATCAAGGTTTTTTTGTTATTGGAACACAAGTGAAATGAAAGAAGAAAAATTAAAATACAACAAAGAGAGAATATGGAAAACCAGTCAAACAATGCAATTAAACAGAGTGATAAAACAAGGAAAACTAAACATAAGGAATAGAAATTTAAAAAATACTAATAAAAGTGGTAAAAATAATGAAAAAAATAACAATACACATAAACAACAAAATGCCAGCTGTATGGGATAGCAAAGTGACACTTTTCTCAGTTTCTCAGTTTGGAGGGAGTGCTTTGTGCTCCCCTTTTGGATCTTTCTCTGGGCTCTTCGTAACTCTATGTTTTATTGTCTTATTGTCTCACTTGTGGGAAGAAAAAAAAAGGGAAAAAAGAGAGGAAGAAAAAAGAAAAAATAAGCCTCCTGTTGACTTTAAACCTGTTCAGCGAGTTCTGCTGGTTTTTCTAGATGCCATGGGAAGACGGGGGCTGGGATTCACTTTTCTCCTTTCCTATGGTTTTGAGAGGATGGGAACCAGGTCTGGATCACAATATTCACAGTTTCCCAGCCTCCAGCCCAGGTCCTCAGTGAGCTGCCAGGCTCAAATCAGCCACTCAGTCTCTGGGCATATAGTGCGAGCCAATCTTGGGCTAACTGTTCTACTCTACCCCTCGGCCTCTGGGTGCAGAGCTCAAGACAAGCTCAGGCACGTGGTTCCACTCAGCCTCTCAGCTGCTGGGTGTGCACAGGTGAAATCACCCTTGGGGTGAGCCAGCCACTGCTCGCAAGTTCCTTACAAAGCAGCTGCCCACCATTCTTAACAAGCACATGGCTTTTCACACAGCCAAACTTTCCAACCAGTCCAGAGACTATCTAATTCAGGGTCCCACATGACCCAACTCCTCCCTTCTCCAGGTTTTGCCTGGCACCTCAATTTTTCTGGTGTCAAAGTCCATAGTCCCAGCAAATATATAGCACCTGTGTGTATCTCCCATTTCGTGTCTATTCCCCCCAGCAACTTCTGGTATCCAGGTCCCTCCTGGTGCCTGGTTGCCCTCCCTGCTCTGGTAGGGGAGGGATCTGGTAATGTAACTCTCCTCCCCATATCTTGTGGCCTTGGTACCCATGCAGATCCCAGGTTCCTTACTGTTCCAGTGCAATCTCCTCACCATCTGTTTTTCAATGTCATTTGCAATTTTTGGCCTCCAAACTTCATATAAGCTGGGATTCCACTGGCTGTTCACTCTGTTCCTCAGATCAGCTAGGTGTTCCAGCTGGGCACAGGGAGATCTGGGCTCTGCTCCCACATACTTGCCACCATCTTTGGAACCTCTGAAGAACTGAATTTTAAATTTTATGTAATTTTAGTATTTAAATTAAAAAACTGACCCTAAATTAATTTATTGGATAACTTTTAAGTTAGTTTTGAACCACTTGGGTATGTGAAAAAATTTTTTTCAGTGGTAAATTTTATGAAGTCTAAAAACTGATCAAGTGTTTCTGATGAAAATTTACCATCTGAATTGAGGTATGCTTTAAGTATAAAATACACACTGGTTTTCTAAGGCTTAGTATGAAAAAAGATTTTAAAGTCTTTCAATGATTTTTTATATTGATTATATATTGAAATGATAATATGTTGGATATAGTGAATTAAGTGAAATATGATATTAAAATTATTTTATTTGTTTTGTGTTTTACTTTTTTAATTTGGCTGCTGGAAAATTTCTTGGGCATTTTCTCACTCAATCATTTATCAAGCATTTATTGAGCACCTAATAAGTACCAAGCACTGTTGGTAACCGCCCCACCATGGCTAAGGCTGAGTGAGAGACCTCCAGACCAGAAGCCACTAAGGAGACAAAGCTTATCTCCCTGGCAGGAGCACTGCTTCTGCTCCTTGCCTGGCCCCTGTTGCTTGGTTGGTTAGCCAGTGATGGGTAAGATCCCTCATGGGAGGGGCCATCTAAGATAGGCATGATCAAGTGAGAAGGCCCTCAGGGAAAGACTTGGGGGGATGTGGAAAGAGGGGGTGAGTGACCCTCGCCCCTCAGTTTTGACAAAGTCTGAGTCCTCATTCTGCCTGTGAGAATTCTCCAGTCTCTTAGCTGCCTTGTCTCCTCTGCCTGACTCAAGCCTGTAACAATGACACAGGGTGATACAACCCTGTACTGGAAAACAGCAGGCTTCCTGGGGTGATTAGGCCTATGAAAGGATATGTAAAATCCTGTGAAGCCTGTTTTGCTGAGGATGCTCTTAATTAGATTATAAAGGCCCAGGCTGGACATAAGTTTAGTCCCTTAAGTTTTATAGCCTAGGTGATAGACCCCAACTCAGTGTGAGCCCTATTAGTTCTTTGAACGTTATCTATTCATTTGATCCTCACTGCCACACAATGATTAATAAGCTGTATCTGTATTCCTACGCCAAAAACCTAATAAAAGCCTGCTCAGGCAGGGTGGCGGGGCACTCTCCTCTTGAGAGAGTGGCCGTGCTGTCCCCTTTCCTCCACAGGACTCGGTAGTCTGTGTGAATTTCTCTTGTGTCTCAACCATCCACAGTGCCACAGATACTGCTGGCCAGTATCTGCGTCAAAGCACTGAGTAAGCAAAGCAGTTACAGCAGCAAAAAAGAGCACCTTATAAACTGCTGTACAGGGTTATGTACATACACACACATATATATACATATATACACACATATATGTACACATCTGTATATGTGTATAAAGATGTCATACAACTGAAATGTAGCATTTTGAAGACATTAAATTCACTGTTGTTTTTTTCTAGCTTCATCACTTTAATGCCTAGCTCATTCATTTATAGTTGTTTTTGTTCTCTAATATGTACTTAAGGCTCTACTTTTCCCTGAAGTACCTTTTTAGCTGTATTCCAAAAGAGTTGATATGTTGCTTTCATAGCTATTCATTTTAAATGTTTTATAATTTCCCTTGAATTTCCTTAAATTATGAAATGTTTGGGAGTATGACATTTAGTTGTAAAATACAATAAGTCCTCACTTAACATTGTTGATAGGTTCTTGAAAATTGTAGTATTAAGTAAATGATGTATAATGAAACCAATTTGCCATAGGCTAATTAATATAGACAAGAGTTAAGTACTTGTGGCTTATTTCATGTCATAAAACATCACCAACTTCTAAATAAATACTCCAAACACTTCTAATATTAAACACTGAAATAAATGTGAGCTGGGCATACTTTTAAAAGAAATGAATCAAAACATGTAAGGGAATTTTTTCCAACCCACCGATTCCAGTTCAGAGTCTTGGGTTGCTGGAGCCCATCCTGTCAGCTCAGGGTATCAGGCAGGACCCCACCTTGGATAGGATGTCTGCCATCTCAGGGCCACCCACACATATCCAAACTCGGTCAGAGTGGGGCAATGTATACCTGCCAGTTCCCCTCATGTGCACATCTTTGGGATGTTGGAGGAACCCAGAGTCTTCAGTGTGAACTTCACATTAACAGTGGCCCTGCTGGGAATCAATTCTTTTTTTCTTGTCCACATCATACCAAATGACATTATTGGAGGACCTGCTATAAATGGAAAAATGGTTTGAATATCTTTTTGTTGGTGATTTCTAATAACCAGTATTGCCCTCCCCTCAGAGAATGTGGTGGTCTTTATGATACTGATTCATTGAAATCTGTTGAAAGTTTGTGGCTTAGTGTCAACAAGTTGTGAAACTCTTGCATTTGGACTTGAAAAAAATGTGTTATTTATTTTACAGGTGCAGGAGTCTGTGTTAGCCTCTTGTAAATGTTTATGCAGAATTTGGAGGGCCTTCATTTTTTATAATGTTTGGTCTGCTTAACTGTCAGTTTCTGAGAGATATGCTTTAAAATCTCTTGCCTTGACTGTAGATTTGTCATTTTCCCCATGTGAATCCATCAATTTTTTCTGTCATTTAAGATTGTATTATTAAGTATGATTTCATGATTTTATATCTTCTTGTTGTATTGATTTCTTCATTTACATTGAATCCTTCCACCTTAAGTTCTGTTATGTTTGATATTAATATGCTAGAGAAGCCTTCCTTTGGTTAGTGTTTACATAGAATATCTTTTGCTATTTACTTTCTGTCAATCAATCTCTTCACACTTGAGATATGTCTTCTTTAAAGGACATTGTAGTAGTTTGTTTTTTTACTTTTCCAATCTGAGACTCTCTTTTATATATTTTTATGATGACTCACCTATTTGGATTTATTTCTAGCATCTATTTTTGTTGTTATTCTTATTTATTATTAATTTCTCTTGACTTGTCTCTCCCTTTTCCTATCATGCTAGGCATCCTCGATTTACCCTTTAGATCTACCCTCTACCTCACTCTGTGCTTAAGGGGCTAATCTCAAAGGACTGCCAACATTGCCCCCCACCTCCTTGGTGTTTGATTAGGTTGGGCCAATGTAAGCCCCAGCAGGATTTTGGAAGATAAGTGGAGAGAAAGGTTGGGCTACTGGTGCCAGTAGCTCCCTGTCACAGGTTGTATTCCTATAATGGAGATTGCAGTTCGTGTCTCCACTTTCTCTGCCTCTCTCTGAGATGCATAGCTCTTACTAGCTACCAAGAAGTCCTACTTCTTTTTGCCCCTTTAGATCTAGGATAGCTAAAGCTCCCCACTGTTGTAACCTGGAGTATTTGCCATTCCTTTTTGTTCTCTCCCAACCCTTTGTAAATAAAAGGCCTCCTTAACAAACTCTTTTTCAATGACCCCTTTTGAATATGCCATTCTGTTTCTGGCCAAATCCCTGACCCATATACCTACTTTCTGTTGGATAGGTCACATTTTCTTAAATCTCTTTTGTGGAAGAGACTACTTCATACCAGTGCTATTCCATTAAGACTGGCTGGCATGGACTTTTTCTCAAACTTGTTATTTTTATGTTATTTTTGTTTGGGTATAGGAAACTAATGGAACAAAAAACATTTGCCTACTTTATAGATGGATTGCTACATAAAAACCAGTAATAGTTATCTTTAATTTCTTGTGCCTGGCAAGGTATACATCCAAACCCTTCTATAATATTTCCTAAGGGCCAACTCTCTGAGATATACAGATCATATTCAGGGAAGACTGAAGTGTAGCTATCAATCTGTCAATTTATCAATCAACAAACATTAATTAAACATCAGCTACATGAAAGGCCTTCCTCTAGATATTGTGAAGGAATGATATGATGTCAAATGTTGGGGAAATAACTAAACCAGAACCCTTACAAAGATTGTCTCATTTCATTATTCTGGCAGTCCTATGAAGTAGAGATTATTATTGTCTAATTGACAGTTGAAATAACTAAACCTCAAAGCAGTTCATACTACTTACCTATGGCCTTATTAGCACCAAGGGTTTCAGATGGGTGTTTTGCCTAGGTCTCAGTCCCAAGACCAGTGCATTTTGCTACATCCAAGAATGGTCTTAGTCATTGAAGAGTTCTGAGAGCAGATAAAGTATAAACAAATAAACAATGAAATCACAATAAAAGCAGTTTCACAAGCAGCTCTTGTGTTGAAAGGGGTGAAAAGGGTTTGTGAAGAAGGATTGTCAGAGGAGCAGGAGGTAGAGCGGTCCAAGCTGGATGAACAATGAAAGCATGGATCAGACAGGTCTAAGTTCTGATGGTGTGTCAGTCAGGGACACATGGGACACAGTGTCTGACTTTTTACTCTTGGCTTGTTTTCATTGTGTTCATGTTTATTTCCCATTCCTTTTATCTAAAGCTGGGCAATGTTGAGGTGAAGGAGGGTGATGTTCTTTGAATTGATATCCTTCCTGTTCCTTTAAGCTGGGTTTGAACAGGGTGGGAGAGGGCTGGAGTTATTAAGAGATCTCTGTTAAGTAGAGGTGGAATCAAAATTGAGCATTAGGAGTGTGAATATCTGGGCACTCAACCAGCATTTCTAGGTGTCCACAATGCGTCAGCACATGGTGGGCAGATTGCAGTGTGCTAAGAAGAGGTCAGGAGCAGGGCAGGTGATAGGATTTGGGGGTAGAGGGGCAAGAAGTACAGAGAGAGGGGGTATTGGTTTACAGAGTGGAAGGACCCCTCTGAGCTATCATCCCTGTACCTACCTCACACAGTCCCTGGAAGGGAATCAATCACCAGTGAGCTCTGGGCTGACACCAGCCCCAAGTGTGGTAAAGAGTAACAAAGGAACTGAGCTCTGTGGTAAAAACATAAGATGTTGACTCAGGAGAGCTCTGCTCAATTCCCTTTTCCTCCTGTCTTAGAATACCCTCTTAGGTCATATCACATCACTACCTCAACCCTGGAATTCCTACTCAAGGGGAAGTGGTAGACTCCTGACCAAGTTCCAGCCCAGCACAGGCACTCACATGCCTGCACCACAGCCTTTCGTGGCACCTTGTTCCTCCTGTTTACCCAACAACTCTCGTGGTGAAAATTGTGTGAGGTGAGGAGATGGACACCAGAGGAGCCAAGCCTACAGGTTACATGCAGATTTAACTTTAAGGTTTCAGCTCAACACGATCACATCCCAAAGTAATGCACTTTAACTGCAGACATTTTTTAAAATACATTTTTTTAAAGTAAAAGAAAATCATCAAAAATTTGCTACCCATATACAACCACTGAAAACATTTTGGCAAGTGTATTTGGAAAGCATATCTTTCTTTTTAAATAAATATTTTCTCAAATGCCTATGGATAAAGTATATGAGTAGTACACATTTATTAAAGTATAAAAATATAAGAATGGGATCCTAGTACACATACTGCTTTGTAATCTGCTTTTCTCCTCACTTAATAATATATGCTGAACATTTTTTATATATAAAACCTCCCTCAGTTTTCCTCTGTATCACTGCTTCTTAGGCAAAAAAGGGACTGAGGAGGATAAAAGAGAACTATTTCCATTTGGGCACCACAGAAGTTCTGGAAGAAGTTGCCTCCCCCAGTGCCCGTGGCAATAAAAGAAATATTAGGGCACTAAGAAATCTGGTTTCTTCCTTTACCCTTTTATCACCTAACCTAGGGTAGGGAGATGTTGACATGGAAACAGAGATTAACACAAAACCAAACAAAAGCATAAGTGTGAGAGAGCTGGAGGGCCTCCCTCTAATCTGAGATTCCCTGGGGACAGAAAGCAAGCCTATCGAGTCTACCAGTTCATAAACCCAGTGTGCCTGACAAACATTCCCTAAGGTTTCCTAAGGACCTTACTTTTCAAAAGAGTCATTGTCACTGGAAAGAACCCTTAACTGGAGCAATGGGGAGGGAGGAAATTGGGACAATTATGATTGAACAACAATAAAAAAAGAAATTTAAGGTAATAGATTTGGTTACTGCAAGTTGCTGAGCAACCCCAGGGTTTCACTGCTTCCTGCCTGATCACATAAACAATATAGGCTGAATGTGGAGACTAAGGAACTGCATCAAGGAAAATGAAGATGAGAAAGATCCATTTTCTTCAAAGGTCTCACTGCTCACTGTCTAATGTGGGTCTAGGAGAAATGTACAAATATCAGCTGCACAAGACATAAGAATGTCGTGACTCTGAGCCAGACTGTTGGGTTGAACCCTGGTTCACCACTTGCCAATGCAAGTGAGCTGATGCAAGCCAGCCAGCCTTTTTAAACCCCCACAGGAATAGTGACAGAACCTGCCTTGGGGGTGGAAGGGATAAGGATAAAAGCACATATGCTCTTGGCAGGGAGCAACCTTTAGTAAATGCCTGCCTTGGAGCCTGAGCATGCCGGACTGAGAGGAAAGAAGCTGCCAGGCCAGGTCAGAGGCCACGAAGCACTCCTGGAAGGGGTAGTCCTTGACCTCTGGAAAGGTTCCAATGACAGATACAGTGGGTAGGATTTCAGAGAGACAGAGCTGTGTGGTCAAGCTGTATGGAGAACAATCAGGGGAGAAATAATGAGAACATCTGTCCCAGGCTTTGTGTCCACTTGAGATGTGAGTAGGAATCAAGTCAGGAAATCAGGGCCTAAAATGCTGACCTAAAGAGTCTGTGCCCAGTTTGGTAGGAAATGAGAAAATACCAAAGTCTTTGAGCAGAGGGATACTGAGTACAGATGTCATTAATGGGTGGGATGGGGAAAGGTGAGACAAATGTGGTGTCACAGGAGGCCATCAATGCAGATGGAATGGAGAGTGAAGTGGAAGGGATAATGGAGAGGGGGCTGGGCCAGCTGCAAAGACCTGACCTTCACAGTCCCATAGGACCCATGCTCTGAAGCACCTGTGCTAGGTTTAATGCTCTGCCTCCACTTTCTTGAAAATTTTAACAGATTTTAAACAAAGAATTCCACAGATTTTGAGCTGAACCTTGTAACTTATGTAGCCGATGTTGAAAAGGGGACATCTAGACTGACAGAATGTTTAGACCTAGAGAGAGCAGAGGAGAGGCATAATTGAAAGAGTTGTGGGAAATTTAGGTGAACAAATGAGGAGTAAGAATTAAGGTGGTGTTTGAGGAAAACATACATTGTGTGTGATATATATCAGCCATCATGGGGAGATGCTTGAAAACACTGGGAATTTGGTTTTAGAAGTCAGAAAAAAAACTTTGAATACTGTCATAATTATCTATGGTGCCAAATGGGCACTTGAATTTTTGGAGGGAACACTTCATAACCTATATGACTATCTATCCTCTGCATTGTACACCTAAAACTAATACCAAAAAAAGTGTTAAATGCAAACTGCAATAAAAAAATAAAATAATTTGCCCTGACTGGTGTAACTCAGTGGATTGAACTCGAGCCTAAGAACCAAAGGGTTGCAGGTTCGATTCCCTGTCAGGGCACATGCTTGGGTTTCAGGCCAGGTCCCCAATGAGGAGAGTGTGAAAGGCAACCACACATTGATATTTCTCTCCCTCTCTTTCTCCCTCCTTTCCCCTGTCTCTGAAATAAATAAGTAAAATCCTAAAAAAAAGAAAAAAATATCCATTTGTTTAAAAAATAAAATTAAATAAAAAAGAAAAGACCTTTGAGCTATAGTTACTTTTTTAGAAATCTTATCCTATTATTAACATTTTCTTCAAACAGTAAAAGATTGTTACATTTTATTTTAATGAAATAGATGAGTTTTGTAATTTAAAAATGAAGTTAATAAAATCATTTACTCAATAATACACGAAGCTTTCAAAATGGCTGTAGGAAAGAAACTTTAAAAAGGATCAAGAAGTGAACCTGGAATACCCTTTTTGTGGGCTAAATTCTTTTCCCTTTAAAATCTGCATGTTGAAGTCCTAACCCCCAGTACCTCAGAGTGTGGGCACCACTGTATTTGGTGCATAGCCTTTACAGGGATAATTAAATTAAAATGAAGTCATTAGAGTAGGCACTAATTCAATAAGACTTGTGACTTTATAAGAAGAGGAGATTAGGACACAGCCACACACAGAATGAAGACACAGAGAGGAGATGGCTGTCTGTACACCAAGGAGAGAGGCCTCAAAAAAAGCCAACCCTGCTGACACCTTGCTCTGGGACTTCTAGCCTAGAAGTGATCAGAGAGGTGAAGGGAGAGTGGGAGGTGATATCACAAAAAGAAGGAGTCACTCAAGCATGAGTGGTGGTGGCCAGTTGTCCATGAGGATGCAGGGCTGACTGAAAGCCAACACATATAACAATTGGAAGTCACCGGTGAACTTTGAGAGAATGATGTCATGGGTACAGCAGGGGAAAACCAGGTGCAGTTAGGTAGGGATGGGGTGACATGATTGTCTCGGGGGTTGGGGGGAAGAGTTTCAATTTGAAGGGCATGCATGAGATGAAGTAGAGATTTTCAGAGAGAAATTCCATCAAGTGTACAGTATTCAGGAAACTCAGGAGGCAGGCAAATGGGGGCCTGGGGAGTGAATGAAGGTGGGGCCGGGTTCAGGACAAGGATGCAAAGCGGCTTTCCAGAGACCATTAAATTCTCCGCTGGGGATAATTAGGACCTGGGTGGAGAGAAGTTCCTCCAAAGTAATGCCAGGATGCAAGGCATGAAAAATGAACCAGCACACTATGTATGTATCTGTGTCAGCTGTGTGAGATGGCTGGAGGTGATGGTGGGAGTGGGACACAAACTGGGTCCTGTCACAGAGGAGGGCTTCAGGGTAATAAAGAGGTACCTTGGCTCCAACCTACAGGTGATGGATAACTCTTGAGGGGTTCTAAACAGAATGGTGCTGTAGTTGAATTTACATTTTTAAAACAGCTCTTATATGGATTAACCCCATATATGGAGGCAGGAATGCCATTTAGGTGACTATAATGAGGCCAAATATGATGAATACTGAATCACGGTATGGCTGTGGGGATGGAGAGAGGCAGATGTACTTGAGTGACACTTAAGAGGCAGAAATGACATAACTTGGTGATTGATTTGCTCTGAGAGATGAGTAAAGGAAAGGAGAAATCAAGGGAACCCTGCCTCAGTAGTTTCTAGCTTAGGTGGCTGACAATTCAGCGAGAATTTCAGCTCAGGTTTCTCTACTTCCATAGTCCTTAACATTGATACTATAAGAGGAAGGGCCATCACATCAGACTTGTGGCTAAAAATCACCCTGTGAACACAGATCCTAAGGGCGGGTCTAAAGTCAGTCAACTGAGAAGACAAAGTCTGTCTTTCATAAAAGATGTGCCTACAATCTGTTGCTGAGAATGAAGGAGCAGAGCAATCAGGGTGGGATTAATTGGCTGATGAGATTAGTCAGTCTAACCAAAGGTCAGATTTCTACAAGGCAAAATGGAGTTGCTTCCTTTGTAAACTACAAAATCCATGTAATGATCACATTAATGCAAAGGCAAACACATTTCTCTCTGGGTTCTGGCCGTGCAGCAATAATGTATTTTTCAGCTAGGTCCTGATGGCAGTGAGCCAAACTGGGGAAAATACTGAGTGTCTAACCTTAAAAACAAGAAAAAAAAATAACAGAAACAACTTGGCCTTAGTGTGACTACATTCCTACCCATTTTCCAGAGTTTGGTGATATTTGATGTCAAATGTCAATCATAGTGGGAAAATAAGAAGTCTACACAGTCAGATAGCTAAAGTGTTGGAACGGGAATGGGTGGGGGAGTTTCTGTGGTTTTTAAAATAGGAAGTTTTACCCCAAAGTGTGTCATTTCTAAAGTGAAAGATGTTCTGATAGGTTGTTAGAAGAGCCTGCACAATAACAATTTGATATATTTTAAAACACATTTATATATTTCATGAGACTAAACACAGTTTTTTACCAAATGAAAGTGTTGTTTGGATACAAAGTGACTGAAGTGTATGCTTGGTTGGCTGCTCTAAGATTCTATGAAGCCAAAGAGAAACTCCTGTTTTGTCCTGTGAAAGACAAGATTGGTTGCATGTCAAGAGTCATTTCATTTCAAATGCATGTTTTCAAACTGTTAAAGAAACTCACTTGAAATTGTGAGAGGAATAGCAACAAAAAATGGTTATGGACACTGCATGACAGGTCTGAAGCCTGCTCTGCAGGATGCTGAAGGACAGCTTAATGAGAAGAGGAGCCTTCAAAGTCATACAAAATGACTGAGATAAACCTCTAGCTCAGAATGTCTTTTACTTGGGTTATAGCTGAAACAGTTCCAAATCAGACTCCGGTCAAGCTCAGCTGATATGGAGAGAGCTGTCTTGTACGGGGTCCAGGGCAGTGCAGGCTGGCTGAGCAGCCAATTGTACCATGAATGGCTCCAGTGTATTCTGGCCCTGCTGTTCCTGCCACCACCCAGGAGGGAGGGGAAGTTCTGAATGGCTCAGTGTCCCTCTGCAGATATGCTGATCTCAGAAGCTTCTTGGAAGCCTCCCAGAGTTCAGGAACTCTCCCAGATGGTAACAAAGCAATTTTATAGGAAAATAGAAGGGGGCAGTTGAGGTGGGAAATAACCAAGATTGCATCATGATCTTAACTGAATGGTTAAGAAAAGATTGGCTCATACCTTGTGTTTGCATTGAGAGTGAATGTTTTTATTACTGACATTGAAGTTTGGCCATTGTAAGTGTTCTGATATTGATTGTATCAACACTAACAAAAGAGGAGGCCGTGAAAGTGTGAGGAGTGCTAGTGCAGCTGATGGTAAAGACCATGGACTCTGGGTTTTAAATCTCAGACCTCTACTTACTTGCCCTCTGACTTGGACAACTCCTTTACTGTCTTTGAGCCTTGGTTTCCCCCTCTGAAGAATGGGGGAAGTAATACAGGGTCTTTGTGAGGCCAGAGTCAGTCAGCTCTTGTGAAGGTTAGTGAATAGGTCACTGAAAGAGGCCAAGTGTCTGGTGCAACACACAGCTATGTACCAGCCATGAGCTGCCAGGAATCCAACCCACCCAAGGAATCCAACTTGGGAGCCAAGCAAGTCCACCCATACTGCAACACCCTCTTCCATCTTTGGTCACTGGGACTCACTTTTCTTTCTCCACCCCCTCTGATTCCTTTTAAGCTCACCTACTCATTTCTGTACTTGTGGAGCTCCTCACAGGTTGTTCTATGGCCTCCTCTTGCCTTCCTTTTCTATTATCAACAGGCAATCTCATCCACACCCACTGTGTCCACTGAGAGCTACACACAGGTAACTCTCAGACTTACATGTCTATCTCAGACCTCTATGCTGAGCTCTAGACCCAGGTGTCAACTGCATGTTTGGCAGGTCCCCCTGGATGTCTCAAAGGCACTGAAAACTCAGTAAGTGAATGACCTATCTCATGCATTTTGTTCCCACATCTGGTCCTATTCTGGGGTCACCAAGTGATTGGCACAGTCATCCATGAAGACACAGAAGGTGTCTTCATTTTCCTGTTCCCTATCCAGTTTACCCACAATCCTTATCAGCTCTGCCTCTTAAACATCTTTTGAATACATCTGGTCATTTCACTCCATCTTGTTAAAAAAGAAAATTCAACTGACTAAATTTGAAGATCTAATTGGCTTTATTAAGCAATTCATAAATAAGCAATTCATGAATAAGTAGCAATTCATGAGCAAGTAGAAGGGCACTCTGAGGGATTATACAAAACAGATTTTTATGGGAAGAGGAGTGGGGCAAAGGAGCTATTAACAAAAGAAAAAAGATCGGTGGAGCTGGGCATGTTTTCTGGTGGAAAAGAACAGGAAGGGTTTTTTTATCATGCAGGTTGCTTCTTCTTTCTATAGGGGAGGGAGAGGACCCCTGTAAAGATTAGCTCATCAGTGTTGCCCAGAAAATTCAAGACTGAGTGATTAACATTATGTTTCTGGGAGAAGTTGAAACTGGAATTAAATCTAGGTTTGGTATCATGAGCTTTAGCATGAATTGCACCAGTTGGGGCCTGTGGTTTTCTCTTTAAGAATCTCCATCAGGGTGACCCTGGTCTGATTCTCTTGCTCAGCTATGCCTACTAATATCTAACAAAATGTGGCTGTGGAAATGGTTAACAAACATGCTGAGAAATATATTTGGTAGTCTTTTATAATATTAAGTGCTATGAAGAAAAATACACCAGGGAAATTGACTACAGAAGGACCCAAGAGGGCGATTGGGAATAGCTTCTCTAAAAAGGTGATATTTGAGGATCCTGAGGAAGAGAATTCTAGGTTTCAACAGTTGGAAGTGACCACAGGCTTGAGGTAAGAGGATGAGGAGATGAAGATGAGAGGTCTTCAGAGGCCCCCATGTGGCACCCATGTGGTTTTGGAGGCCTTGGGGAGGAGTTCAAATTTTATTCTAAATGCATTGGGAAGCAACAGATGACCTTCACACAGATCCTTCAGCTCTCAGAGAATTGGTCACTCATGCCAGTTCCTCCAGTCCATGTGATTCCACATCTGATAGAGTGCTTGGCACAGGCAATAACAATGATCATTCATGAAATAAGTGAATGATGACTCCTGAAATCAAGCTGGTTATTTTCTGTGATCAAGGATGACCTACAGGGCTGTCTCCCCAGCAATTATGCAATCATCCATGCATATCTAGATCAGAAACCATATGACTTCCCTCTTCCCCAGCAGCTTTCCCCAACTCCTGTTCACTCTACCACCCTAACACCTGTCAGACCTGCTCACTTCATATTCTTAGATACTCATGAGCTAAGTCTCCCAACAGTGGCATCAGAGTTATTGCTCTCTGTGATCCTTAACTCCATGTCTGGTCATTCACCTACCATGTCAGAGACTCATGTCCATCCTTCTGGAAGGTGTGGTCTGCTGAGGACACTCAGGAAACCTGAACCAATGGCCTATGTCTCTTCATACACAAGCCAGTCATCTAAAGTCTTTGGGTTTGCTTGATCTTATTTGTAAAAATGGGTGTAATGATATTCTTCTTATCACTTCATGTTGAAGACCAGAATACATCATATCCATGAGTAAGTATGAAGTATTGTTATCACTGGAGCTGGATTCCAAGAGGCAGAGAAAGCCTCAGGCTCAGGTAATATGGGAAAACCAGTCATTCATTTTCTGTTTTCTGTAGCCTCTCATAGGCCCTAGGCTGCTGGTGAAGCTCCCAGCCCAGTGGAAACCTGCACAGAGCAGAGCTGTAGTAGTGGTACTTTAGATGCTGGGATCTTGAAGCATCATTGTGTTCCCTGCCATTTAATCCAAACTTGTCACCATGACTTGCAATAGAAATGAAGGGCTGTCTTGGAGCCACCACTTTGGGCCCACACAGAAGAGTTTTGAGAAGGAACCACCTGAAGCCACCCTAAATTTTGAGATGTCTGTCAGGCCTCATTTTGTAAGCCTAGCTAAGTTGTCGAGTGCCTAAGAAGATGGGTTTGTATGGACAAATGAGAATATTCTCAGATGCAAGTAGCAATAGTCTTTTCTCTTGATAACTAGAGTCTGATACACACAGAGTGAAGCTAACTAGAATAAAAAGGCAAAGTGGTTTGAGCACAGTCCCTTGACCCTGTCTTTGACCATTATTTGCCGCGTTAGAGTACCCTGATCTCCCCACAACACATCCTTCTGCTATGGGCTGGCACTAATACGCTCTTCTCATTTATTTTCTTTTGCATTTTCAAAAGGAACAAGTGGTTGATCTGACTTTCCTCCAATTCACTACATTCTAGCCCATTTAAGTGAATGAGCTATTGGCTCAGTGTTCTAAATCTCTTATCTGAAGCCCAGCACCTGGGAGCCGAGAGAACATAGCATTTGGCCAGCACCTATTCAGTGTTTCCAGCGCTTTCACTAATGAGGTCTCATTGACACTGCAGCCCTCCAAAAGTGGGGATATCACCTCCTCTTTACAGACACAAAGCAGGACATTATAGAAGATGTAGGCAGTATCTCCAGGGTAGCCTACCTGAGTTGTGAACCTCACTTTTCCAGGGAAGAGTTAAGCTGGTGATTTTGTTTATTAAGAATCTTGGTTTTTTTTGCCCCTCTTTTAAACTTATAATCCATTGAGATGAGATGATTAGGTTAAATTTTCTCATCAATGTTTCACTCTCAGTTTGTACTATATTCTACTTCCGTGGGCATGCCCTATTCCTTGTTCAATAATTGTTAGGCTGTATCCTATTTCAATAAGATAAGTTACCTTATTATCTCTGATCAAATTCCCTGTGGCCAGCTGTTCAAGTTTCTCTGATAATGCAAACAATACTTACTTCTATTCTCAGTTGCTGTTCTTTTTAAAAACCTTTTTTCATGAAAACAAGAGTCCATTTTCACAGGTGGGGAGCTGTGGCCTTTGTCTGCTAAGGCCTGCATTCTGCCAGTAGAAGGATAGGACTGATGATGCCATCAAGAGCTCAGGGACCTTTGCTGTTCCAAACAGCTCCCTGCAGCATTCACACAAATTAAGAGGAGTCCTGAATTCCAGCACAACACAACCAATGTAAGTGTTCCTGCAATTCGCTCTTTATAATGGCCATAGATTATAAGCTACTCAAATGCCAATCAGCTGTAGAATGGATAAATAAACTGTGGTGGGTTCACACAATGAAGCACCCATCAGTAAAGAGAAAGTACCATCTATAACCACATGTATCTCACAGATGTGACGTGAGAAAAGCCAGGCAAAAAGGAACATGCTGTGTGATTCCATTATAGAAAATACCAAACAGACAAAACTAAACCGTTGTTAGAATAGGATACTGGTTATCCTTGGTGGGGGGAGCATAGAAAGAGGGCGCTTCTGTGGTGCTGGTTATGTTCTCTTTACTTCTTAAATTAATTTTAATGATTTTTCACTTTTAATTATAGTTGACTTACAATATTATATGTTTCAAGTGTATAACATGGTGATTAGACATTTATATACCTTATGAAGTGATCACCCAGATAAATCTAGCACCCACCTGGCACCGTGCATAGTTATTACAATATTCTATGACTAATTTTATAACTGGTAATGTATACTTAATCCTTTTACCTTTTTCACCCACCTTCCCAAACCCCCTCCCATCTGGCAACCAGCAATTTGTTTTCTGTATCTATGAGTTTGTTTCTGTTTTACTTGTTTATTTTTTTTAGATCCATTAAAACAATTAAAACAATTAGATCAGTTAAAACAATTTTTAAAGCTGAAACTGATGGCGCTGCTTTGTCCAACTGCATTCTGATGCCTCCATTTCTTAGCTCTGTTTAACCCATAAAGATGTGGCCATCTCTTCTCAGACAGAAGAAACACTAGAGAAATCACAGGTAGCTACCTATGACTTATTTTATCTTATTTTTAAAAAGTCTTAGCCTGGCTGGCATAGCTCAGTGGATTAAGCTTGGGCTGAGAACCAAAGCACCACAGGTTCGATTCCCAGTCAGGGCACATGCCTGGGTTGTAGGCCACGGCCCCCAGCAACCACACATTGATGTTTCTCTTTCTCTTTCTCCCTCCCTTCCCTCTCTAAAAATAAATAAATAAAATCTTTAAAAAAATTTAGAAAAAAAAGTCTTTAAAATGTTACACTTAGGTATAATACCTTCATCACACCTTCTATACCCTGTGAATGTTACCTAACAGTTTTAGTCTTTGATTGAACTAATCTTAGGAATTCAAAAGAGCATTATATCTATTTGCCTAATTGTAGGCACAACAAGGTCAATCTTAAATACTTTTTTGGTGACTAGATTTTGAATCATAGAAATACATTTTGTTTTTCACTGGGGAAATGTGAGAAAAATGATGGAGATCCTACAGTAAATTCTCCTTCAAATATTTATAATAATTCCTGATAAAACATGATAGTCCCTTTAAAAAGAAAAGAAAATCTTCCAGTGTGCTCCAGGGGTAGCTTATCTGCAGCATCTTGGAATGAAGACCAACTCAGAAGTCATCATTAAAACTCATATATTCTCTTAACCAACTCTAACAATATCATGTTAGATTTCTCAAATGCAATTTTATTTCTCCTGGATAGGGTTGTAGTACTTTTTAGGTGACTGAATGAAAAGTTAAACTGTTACTATTAGCTAGTTAAATAGTTATTTATATGAAAGAGAGCAAAGGGAATTAGACCTGCAGTTTAATAAACTTGCAGTTTAAAACGGGAAATAGACCTGCTTGTTTGGTCAGGAAGCTATAGCATTTACTGACTCATTCACGCACTCCAGGGGACTGTTGCTGAGGGGACTTAATCCTAGGAGCACAGGAAATCACCCCAGAACTGTCTGTCCTTCAGTACCTAATAGTTGAGCTGGAGATTCTTGACCATGGAGGCCTGTCAGTCTAACTAGGGGTGGACCCATCAAAGCCCATGAATACTTGAAAAGTATTATTGCTTATTTTGAAAAAACTTTTGGATATAACCCCAGGGGAAGAAAGAATCTCTCTTTCTCTCTTTCTCAGTGACACACTCACTCCATGTGTTCATACATTCTCTCTCTCTTACCTGGGAATATGTGACCATGTGGGTCTAGTAGCTACTGGGGCCTTATGCACTCCAGAGGACTAAGCTTTAATAGGAAATACAGACTCTGGACAATGGTCTTTGTTTTGGCTTTGCTGAGACAAGGTTGGATTTTTTTCATGGTGGGATAGATGGAGATGGGACACAGGGGCATCCTTCCACCTGAATAAACCTTATCGCATGACAACACCTCTCATTTGCATCCTGGAATGCTTTTCTTGTGATCCCATGGAAAAGCCTGATTTCCACTGGCAACAAAATCATTGATTTTGTGGTTTTAAAATTGAGTTTTACTGAAATATAACCTTAATTCAAGGTACATAGGATGAATTAATGTAATTGTTACCATCAAAGAATTTGAATTTCCCTTTAAATCTAGTATTGATGTTCTATTTAACTGATATATTCTAGTAATGTGCCTGCATAATTTTTCCTAACAAGGTTCAAAGTCATAGTAATGAGACATTGTCTCTTCAGAAACCACACTTCAATGCTGCATGGATATAACTCATGTTCACAGGAGAGGAGCTGCAAGAGCCAAACTCACTTTTCCTTTTGTTTCATTCAAGCCTCTGAGCTAGTGGGCGTGAGCTAAGACCTGCCTTTAAAATAAACTGTGTCTCTTCCTTTGGTGCCATGTTAACCTCTCAAAACATACCTCTGTCAATTCCATCACTCACCCCAAGAAGCCTATGTCCTTGGACTTTTAAAGCTCTCCTGTCAATTATAGGCTGTCTTTCTGTTACAGGGTGCAGCCAAGAGGAGGGACCCCAAATGGGCATTTGAAATGGGGTCCAGAACTCAAGACGTCCAGGAGATTATAAGATGTCTTCACTCCTTCCCCCACAGGTGTGAGTTGGGGGAAGGGACACACTGAGCAAGAACACGCAGGGCAGCTTTGCAGCTAATCCATGGCATGGTCATTTGACATACTTATAGCCTTTGGCTGGTCACTTAGATATGCTAAATAGCTATAGCCATGCTCTAGGCCAGGGGGATGGAAAAGGACCTCCCCTCCAAGATGTGACTAGGGGGCAGGTCCCCCGAGTTACAGCGCCTGCGTGGGAGCTCAGAGAAGATCGGCTCCACGACATGGGGTCACACCTGCCCAGACCCACAATGGCGACCAGAAAAGTTGGAAAAGACAGCAGATTGAGGGCTAGTGTGGCCGAGTGTAGGAGGAGTCAGAAATGGGGCTGCAGCAGAAGATTGGCGCGGGGATTTAAACCCAGACACGGCAGCCATTGGAGAGAGAAACACTAAGTTTTGGCTGAGTGGGGACTCCCATGGCCCTTGGAGAGAGGACCACGTGCCTTTGCCAGAGTGGGGACCCCCGCAGCTTTAGAAGGGGGAACCACCACCCGGTTTTAGCAGAGATCCCAGCGACACAGCTGAGGGTTCCAGGAACCCAGGGAGGTCTCCCAGTCAAGATGGAGTACTGACTGGGAATAACCAGAGGACTGCCTGAGCCATAGACTTCTATTTCCTTTCCTGAGTACTCTGGACTGGGCAAAGGGGGAAGGAAGGACTGTGTCTGTTTGTGGGTATTTTAAGGGACTTTAAGATTTTTGATGAAGACATTAGGTCACTACTTTAAGTTTGTATAGCATTAAATAAACATTTCCTTTCCTTTTCACGAATCTCTGGCATTGAGAGACATCTTTCTTAACGGACCTGGGGGCTTTTTTTTTTTCAGTAATAGTATATCGTCCCAGGCACTCCCCTTGCTGTGCTCTGTAACATTTCAGGAGCAATTATTTGATAAATGGCTACCAAAATGTCCGTCATTAATTGCAGGGCTTTCTAATGAAGAAAGAAAGGAAGACAGAAGATCAACTTACGTCACCACATGCCTCAGTGAAATTTCTGGAGCTGTGACCAACCTGAAAATCTGATTCTTAGCATCAGGCTCAAAGGAAAAGAGAAACAGAAAATGTAGGGGCAAACAAACAGCTTAAGCTCGCAGAGCAGCAGCCTAATTGGTTACACCTAGAGATGTGTCCCTGCTCTCTTAAATCCTTTCTAACAAACAACACTTGGTCCCATACTCCAGAAGTCCTCCATATTATCTGTCCTTGTCTTATTTCAAGATTTTCCGTCTCCTAGGGAAACATAAACTCCTAGGTAAGTCTCAGTGCCTTAGCAGAGGTTTTCCACTAGTTGAGAAGAAATGAATGGTATCTGGAAAAAAGACTCTGAACAAACTGGTAAAATCATTCAAAATGGGTCTTCAAGCAGCTGATGGATCAGGGCTGAGGTCTCAGATATGGGGAGATCTAGTTTCTGTCTTTACCATGTTACTCTGTGGTGAGTGGATATACTTTTTGTCACTGTGAAAGATGAGCTGGGCTTGTGAGCAATGTTGGCCGTGTGGACACCAAGTATGGCATATGCAGGGTTCTGACAGTGTATATTTGGAACCTATGACAGATTAGACCCAGGCCACATCAAGGGAACTTGAGGTGATTCCAATGGTGATTGCCATAGGTTGGCCCACCAGCTATAGAGAAGGCCTGCTCACAGACCAGGACCCACAGACCAGGACCTGGACCTGCTTGAGACTAGGGCCTCTGTGATTGTTCCACGAGGGAGCAAGTTGCTAGAGATAGGGAGCTCTGTTTGGAATTATGGGATATAGGCAGGAAGCTCTAGAAGGGCAGGAGGCCAGGTTGTACTAGTGTAATTAATGTAGGTAAATGGCCACAGAATGAGAGGTGGTTCTTCACCTGGGCTGCACATTAGAGTCTACCAATGTTCAAGTTAATATTTCTACATAATAAATCCACCCCAACTTTGTGGTGTGGAACAGTCACCATTGTGTTACACCCATGGAGTCAGAATCTGGGTAGAAGTCAACTGGTGGTTCTTTGGATCCTGTGGCAGTTCCTCAGTGATATTCAGGTGGTGGATGGGTTGGTCTAGATTCAAGTTGGCTGTACAGTGTCTTGGTGAGAATGACTTGGGCCTGTTGACCTGAGTGCTTCCATGTGGCCTCTTCAGCACAGCAGTCCCAAGGTCGTTAGACTGCTTCAGACTCCCAAACAAAGGTGGTGGAAATGCATGGCCTTTGTCACATACCCTCAGAAGTCACAAGCCATACCTTTGCCACACTCTATTATAAGCACTCAAGCCCACCAAGATGAAAAGGGAGGGAAATTAGGCTATTTCTTTATAGGAGTACATTATGAATGGTGCATTGTGGAAGTCCATGAGGGCCAAGAGGTGGTACTGCATCTTTAGAAATATAGTCAGCTGTACCTGGAAAGTTTCTTAAACAGTGTCCAGTTCATTCTGTTTCATTTAGTCTGGGGCAGTGGTTCCCAACCTGGTTGGACACTAGATTACCTGGGAGACATATGTAGGGCAGCCAGGCAAAGTCCAAAATTGCTGAAGAGCAAGGCCTAGGAAACTAGCACCACAACACACACACACAGCCCGCCCCACACCACATCCCTCTCCAGGTGCTTTTATGCATCCAAGGTTGAGAACAACTGGGATAAAGCTTAAGAATATGGTTCATGAGCAGTGATGGAGTAGAAGTGGAAGAGGTTCCCTCCAAGCTTGGTTATTTTTATGGTTTCTTTATTTTCTTTGTCTATTTATGTCTTAGTTTCTTTTACTACTTAATGTATAAAGTGATATAAGAGTTTGGCTTTGTCAATCATCCTGAGGCCACTAAAGGAAAGGACTGTATTGGCACTAGGACTGAAGGCATGGCTGGGCTCACTGGGCACTAAGAACAGAGTGAGGGACCAGGGCACACTGGAGCAGTCCAAGCTAGCTGCCCCTTGTGTCTGAGAGTTCCTTGACACTCTGGAGAATGCCTGGATATGAGTTAGTTTAGTTTTGAATAGGGAGGCTGTCTTGCTATCTCTGTTTTGCTCTAGGGCAAGCCAGCAGCATGGTGTGCAGTATGCATGTTAAAGAACCTAACAGAAACTTAAAGTGTCATGAGGCCTAAGGGCAGCACAAGACCCTTCATTGCTGTTTGCAATTTGAGGACCTGCTGTGAAGTTCCCATGATGACAATTTCCTATGATGGCTTTTTATGCCACAGCAGCTACTGCACTTTTACTATGAATTCTACTGGCCCAATTACTGATGGCCACCAGAAATTAAGGCAATTAGTATGGATTCTGTAAGGAGTAGGGAAAAACTTAGACCATGAGAAAATAGGAACCTAGCTAGTTAGAGCCAGGAGATTACTGTAAGGAGTAGGGATAAACTTAGACCATGAGAAAATAGGAACCTAGCTAGTTAGAGCCGGGAGATTACTAGGTTACTGAACAAACATCCTGCCTTCCCGCCTACTGTAAGAATGCTTGGTTTGAAATTCCCGCACACGGGCTCTGTAAGCAAATAGCTGACCACTACATCAGCTTCTGTGGAATGCTTGCTTTCTCGTGCCAAAACCCCTATATAAGGACCTGAATGTGAACGCTCGTGTGCGGCTCTCGTTTGCAGCTCCTTGTGGGCACTGTGTCGCTGGACACTTTGAGAGTTCGCCCCTGTGCAGGTTAAACTTGGCCAATAAAGTAACATCTTTGATACCCTGAAAGTCTCCGATATTTGTCCTCGCGTTTGCTGGATGCTACAGATTCTTCTATTATTTACTCAAGAAAACTGTGTTTTCAAATGCTAAGTGAAAAAATGGTCTATCTTTGCAACAAAACATGGGATCTTATACATAGTAGTTGCTAAATAAATACTATAGGCAAGTAATATCATGTAAACAAATAAGCAAATTAAATCAAAATAATTCCACTTTTTACGATAGCTCTTTTTTAATTTAATGGTATTTTTAAAAAGGTTTTATTTATTCATTTTTAGAGAGAGGGGAAGAGAAGGAGAGAAATATCAATGTGTGGTTGCCTTTCATGCACCCCATACTGGCGACCTGGTCCACAATCCTGCCATGTGCCCTGACTGGGAATTGAACTGGCAACCCTTTGGTTTGCAGCTGACGACTCACTCAATCCACTGAGCTACACCAGCCAGGGCTAATGGCATTTTTTTTTATTGTTGTTCAAGTACAGTTGTCTCCATTTTACTCCCACCACTCCCTACTGCCACAACCATCCCTACCTCTCACCCTTCCATCCTTCCCCCTGTTGGCTTTGTCCATGTGTCCTTCGTACATGTTCCTTGATGACACTTTCCCTTTTTCCTCCCAATATCTTCTCCCCCTTCCCCACTAGTTACTGTCAGTTTATTCTTTATTTCAATGTCTCCAGTTATATTTTGTTGGCTTATTTGTGTTGTTGATTAGGTACACTTATAAGTGAGATCATATGATATTTGTCTTTCACCACTTAGCATAGTGCTCTCCAGTTACATCCATGCTGTCACAAATAATAGGAGCTCCTTCTTTCTTTCTGCTGCATAGTATTCCATTGTGTAAACATACCAGGGTTTTTTGATCCACTCATTTATTGATGGGCATTTATTGCTTCCAACATTTGATTATTGTAAATTGTGCTCCTATAAACATTGCGGTGCATAGGTTCTATTGTACTGGTGTTTCAGATTCTCAGGGTATAATCCCAGCAGTGGAATCACTGGGTCAAAAGGCAGTTTCATTTTTAGTTTTTTGAGGAAATTCCATACTGTTTTCCACAGTGGCTGCACCAGTCTACATTCCCACCAAGAGTGCTTTAGGGTTCCCTTTTCTCCACACACTCACCAGCACTTGTTTGTTTTGTTTATGATGGCCTTTCTGACTGGTGTGAAGTGGTATCTCATTGTGGTTTTAACTTGCATTTTTCTGATGGCTAGTGATGCTGAACATCCTTTCACATGTTACTGGGCCTTCGGCATATCCTCGTTGAAGTGTCTGTTCAGGTCATTTGGCCATTTATTAAGTGGGTTGTTTGTCTTCCTGGAGTGGAGTCCTGTGAGTTCTTTATATATTTTGGTTACCAAACCATTGTCTGAGGTATCATTGGCAAATATGTTTTCCCACACAGTTCGTTCCTTTATCATTTTGTTGATATTTCCTTTAGCCATGCTGAAGCTTTTCATTTTGATGAGGTCCCATTTGTTTATTCTTTCCTTTATGTCCCTTGCTTTAGGGGACATATCAGTGAAAATATTGCTGCCTGGAATATCTGAGATTTTCCTGCTTATATTCTTCTCTAGGACTTTTAGCATGTGTGACTTATACTTAAGACTTTTATCCACCTTGAGCTTATTTTTGTGTATGGTGGAAGTTAGTGGTTGAGTTTCATTTTTTTGCATGTAGCTGTCCAGATCTCCCAACATCATTTGTTGAAGAGGCTATTGGCACCCCATTTTATGCTTCTGCCCCCTTTGTTGAATATTAATTGACCATAGAGACTTGGGTTAGAGACTTTCTGGGCTCTATATTCTGTCCCATTTGTCTTTGTGTCTGTTCTAATGCCAGTACCAGACTGTTTTGATCACAGTGGCCTTGTAATATAGTTTGATATCTGGTATTGTTATCCCTCCAACTATGTTCTTTTTCAAAATTGCTGAGGCTATTTGGGGTTGTTTATGATTCTATATATATTTTTGAAATATTTTTTCTCTCTATATAAAATATATCATTGGTATTTTAATAGTGATAGTGTTGAATCTATAAATTGCTTTGGGTAGTATGAACATTTTGATGATGTTAATTCTTCTCATCCAAGAACATGGTACATGCTTCCATTTACTTGTGTCTTCCTTAATTTCTTTCTTCAGTGTTCTGTAGTGTTCTGAGTACAGGTCTTTTACCTCCTTGGTTAGGTTCCTTCCTAGGTACTTTATTTTTCTTGTTGCCATATCAAATGGGATTATTTTCTAATTTCTGTTTCTGATATTTTTTATTGGTGTACAAAAACACCTTCAATTTCTGAAGTTGGCTTTGTATCTCACTGTTTTGCCAGATTCACTTATTAGGTTGAGTAGTTTTTTGGTGGAGTCTATAGGACTTTTTGTACACTATCATGTCATCTGCAAACAATGACAGTTTTTCTTCCTCCTTTGCAATTTGGATGACTTTTATTTCTTTTTCTTGTCTGATCACTGTGCCTAGGACTTCCAATTTATAGAAGTTGAATAGAAGTGGTGAAAGCTGACATCCTTGTCTTGTTCCTGATCTTAATGGGAAAGCTTTTAGTTTTTGCCCATTGAGCATGATGGTAGCTCTAGGTTGCTTGTGTACGACCTTTATTATGTTGAGTAATGCTCCCACTGCTCCCACTTTGCTGAGTGTTTTTTATCATGAATGTGTGTTGTACCTTATCAAATACTTTTTCTGCATCTATTGATATGATCATATGGTTTTTTGTTTTTCTTTTTGTTTACGTGATGCATTATGTTTATTGACTGGCAAATATTGTACTATCCTTGCATCCCTGGGATGAATCCTGCTTGATCATGTTGTATGATGTTTTTAGTGTATTGCAGGATGCAGTTTGCCAATATTTTGTTGAGGATTTTAGTGTCCATGTTCATCAGCGATATTTGCCTGTAGTTTTCTTTCTTTATTGTGTCTTTATCTGGTTTTGGGATGTTGATGATGCTGGCTCCATAAAAAGAGTTTGGGAGTCTTCCATCTTCTTGTATTTCTTGGAATGGTCAGAGAAGGATAGGGATTAGCCTTTCCATTAATGTTTTGTAAAGTTTTCCTGTGAAACCATCTGGGCCAGGGTTTTTGTGTACCAGGAGTTTTTTTTATTACTGCTTCGATATCACCAGCTGTTGTCTGTCTGTTCAGACTTTTTGCTTCTTGATTCAGTTTTGGAAGATTATATTGTTGTAGAAACTTGGCCATTTCACTCAGGTTTTCAAATTTCTTGGAATATAATTCTTCGTAGTAATTTCTTACAATTCTTGTATTTCTGTGGTATTAGTTGTTATCTCTCCTCTTTTATTTCTCATTTTCTTTATTTGGGTCCTCTCTCTTTTTCCCTTGAGGAGTCAGCTTAAAGGTTTCTCAGTTTTGTTTTCTTTTCCAGAACAATTTCCTAGATTCATTGATTTTTTGAATTATTGTTTTAGTCTCTATGTCATTTAATTCTACTCTGATCTTGCTTATCTCCTTCCTTCTACTCATTCTGGGCTTTGTTGTTCCTCCAGTTATTGTAGATGTAAGGTTAGGTTGTTTATTTCAAATGTTTCTATCTTTTTAAAGTAGGCCTGTATCACTATGAAGTACTCTCTCAGGACTGCCTTGCTGTTTCCCATAAGATTTGGACTATTGTGTGTTCATTTTAATTTGTTTCCAGAAACTTTTTGATGCCTTCCTTGATCTCATTATTAACCTGTTCATTGTTTAATAGCATACTATTCAGTACATTGAGTGTTTTTGAATTTTTTATTTGAGGTTGGTGTCTAGTTTCAAGCCCTTGTGGTCAGAGAAAATGCTTGATATGATTTCCATTTTTTAAAAAATATTTTATTTATTCCAGCCAGGGTACATTTCTGGGTTGCAGGCCATAACCCCCAGCAACCGCACATTGATGTCCCTCTCTCTCTCTCTCTCTCTCTCTCTCTCTCTCTCTGTCCTTCCCTCCCTCCTTTCCCTCTCTAAAAATAAATTAAAAAGTCAAAAAAAAGAAAAATACAATAAAATTTGAATAAAATGTAGCACCCATCCTTTAAAAAAATTTTTATTTATTCATTTTTAGAGAGAGGAGGGAGGAAGAAAAAGAGGAGAAAAACATCATTGTCTGGTGTTCTCTCAAGCACTCCCAACTGGGCGCCTGGCCTGCAACTCATGCATGTGCCCTGACTGGGAATTGAAGTGTCAAACCTTTGGTTCACAGTCTGGCACTCAATCCACTGAGCCACACCAGCCAGGGTTGATTTTAATTTTCTTGAATTTGTTGAGGCTTGTATTGTGTCCTATCATGTGGTCTGTCTTTGAAAATGTTCCATGTGAATTTGAAAAGAATGTGTATCTTGCTTGTTTGGGATGTAGGCTTCTCTGTATATCTGTTAATCCATTTGGTCTAGGGCATTGTTCAATGCCACAATATCCTTGTTGATATTTGGTTGGAAGAACTGTCCATTTTTGTCTTTAGCATATCTTACAATGCTTTTTTGGTGGAGGTGTATTCTTTTAGCCTTCTTTTATCTGGGAAAGTCCTTATTTTGCCTTCCATTTTAATTGAGAGCCTTTCTGGGTTGTGTAATCTTGGTTGCAGGCCTTTGCTTTTCATTACTTGGAATATATCTTGTCATTTCCTTCTGGCTTGCAGTGTTTTCATTAAGAAGTCAGCTGCCAGCCGTATCAGGGCCCCCTTGTATGTTGCTTTCTGTTTGTGCCCTGATGCTTTTAAGATTCTCATTTTGTCTTTGAATTTTGCCATTTTAATTATGATATGTCTTGGAGTGAGCCTCTTTTGGTTCATCTTCATTGGGACCCTCTGTGCTTCCTGAACTTGTGTGGTTCTTCCCTTCTTCGAATTAGGGAAGTTTTCTTTCATTATTTTTTCAAACAGGTTTTCTATCCCTTGCTCCTGTTCTTCTTCTGGTATTCTTTTGATGCCAATGTTTTTACATTTCATGATGTCCTGAATTTCCTGTAAGCTATCCTCATAGTTTTTGAGTCTTTTTTTATTTTGCTGCTTTACCTGAGTATTTCTTTCTACTATGTCTTCCGGCTTGCTGATTTGGTTCTCTACTTCACCTAGCCTGCTTGTAATTCATTCTAGTGTATTTTTTATTTCAGATATTGTATTCTCCATTTCCTCCTGCTTCTTGTTTATAGTTTCCATTTCCTTTTTCATGCTTTGTAGCTCCGTCTCAGTTCTTTGTAGTTGTCACCGAGTTGCTTGAACATCCTTATAACCATTTTTTTAAAAATTCTGTGTCTGATAGATTGCTTGCTTCAATTTCATTTAGCTCTTTTACTGGTGATTCTTCAGTTTCTTTTGATTGGATTTTTTTTGTCTTCACATTTTAGGTGACTTTTTTTGTTTGTTTGTTTCTGCATCTCAGTGTGCTCTACTTTGCCTGCCTGTTTTCATGAGTTGGACTTCTCTGGTAGGAAGTCTGTGGGATTCAATGATCTCTTTGATATCTTTGTCCAGATGCTCTAAGGTTGCCCTTTCTTTTATTTGTGTGATATCTCTTGTTATACTTTGGTTTTACTTGTTGGTGGCTTCTTTGTTGGTGCATTCTCCCCTCCAGAGGGATTAGTAGTAGTCACAACTCCCACCTTGTCTTGTATGTTGTTGTATAAGTGTTGGTTAACAAATCAGCATTACCAGACAACCAAACCTACACCAGCAAAAAGAACCCCCTACCACATCAGCAATCTCAACCATAATTGAGCAAAGATTAATAAAGGTGAAGAGAGATTACAAATATTATAAGATATGATAGAGGGTGTATGAAGTGATTAAAAGAGAGGAAAATGTTATTGAGTGGGAAGTGGAAGAAGAATTGATGAGTAGCAATAGAACCAAGGCAAAGAAAGGGAGAGAACAAAATTTAAAATGTAAGTAAAATGTGGAAGGATGATAGGAACAATGGGGTAAGAAAAGGGGAGACTATACTATGAGATTTGAAATAAAATTGAAAAGGCATTGGACCAATGTGAGCAAAATTTCAGAAAAATCACAGCAGGGTCGAAGTTTGCTAAAGGTAGAATGGGAATTAGAATATTGTATAATAGTGAAAAGTGAATATGAGGTGTCTACAGTAAAGAAAATATTATTTTTAGTGGATAGGGGGAGCAAACTAACAAGAGTAAGGTGTAAAGCCCAAGTTGGGAGAAGAGGAAGGAAAGTGAAATAAAATTCCCCACTCAACTGATCAGGGGCCAGAGAAAGGCAAAATGGAGTAAGATAGGGGGAGAGTATTCTATGGGATTTAAACTGTAAACAAATAGTGAACAAATAGGAGTTGCGTTGGAGAAGTACAGCAATAATTATGGCATTTCACCCTACTAGCCACTGTTTATAAAAGGTGAAAAGGATATAAGGCTCTTATAAGAGCGGAAAAAGAATGTGAGCTGACTTAAGAAAGAAAAGTGCTCATGCAAGGTGATGGAGGAGAAATAGTGAGAGTAAGGGATAGAAACTTGGTGTAGTGTAAGAGAAAATAGAGTTAACCACAAGAGTAATAAAGCTCAGGAAGATGGCAAAATGTATTAATACCAGGGAAGGGTACTGTATGGCATTTAGAATAACAATAATATGAAAAATGTGTACATATAATGTGAATAAGAAGAATAAAAAGATCAAGAGTAGTGAGTTATTTGCAATATGAGTGAAGTGAAAGAAGCCAAATTAAAATGCAATATGAAAGGGAGAAAAACAAACAAACAAAAAATTAAAAAACCCAAAATAACTAAAAGAAAAAAATGCAAGTTCTCATGAAGAGCAAGGTAAAATTTGTGTCAGCTGTTGGTTTTCACCTTCTTATTTCTTTCTGCATCTATCTCTGGGTCTCTGGTTTTCTCTCAGCTTCAGGTCCCAGGTGGATAATCCAACTTTTGGCAACACCTCTTGTTATCTCCTTCTGTCCCTGGAGGGAGCTTCTGCTGCAATTGAGAGGTGAGGTCTCTGTGTCTTATCTGAGAGGCACTGTTTAGTCTTCCTGGAAAATTGTGAGTGTGTTTATCCTGCCTCTATACCTCCCATCTTAGTCTGTCCCAGTCTATTTCCAATAATGTATAATTTCTGCTTAAATAGCTGCCAGTTTCATGATGAGTGGTGGGGATTTGGGGTGGAGACTAGGGGTTAATCTTTGTAAGAGCATCAGCTCTCTCCTGCTTGGTATATTCTGTAATTCTGTGTGCGAGCCAAGTCTGGGCAGTACCTTGAATTCCCCTTGTTGTACCCTTTCTTAACTTCTGGTTTTGATGGCCTGAGTGAAACAGGATCCCAGGAGCCAGTGTACTTTGTCTCCCTGTGGGGAGTTTATAATGGGTCCTTTGGGCATTAGCTTTGCTGTCTTACTCTACAAAACAAAACAAAACAAAATAAAAAAAAACAAACAAAAAAACCCAGTAAAACTCCCTGCTGGTTGTTAAGGCTGCCCAGCAGGTTTTGCAGATGTTCCCAATTCCTGTATGTGGTGGGTGGTTGGGCTCAGTTTTTCCTTTCTGGTGGTTTTGTGAAGGAAAGGGCTCAGTGTGGGCTACAATAATCACATGTGCCCAGTTTCTAGCTCACTCCCTCAGAGCACTGTGTGGCCTGCACTCTCCATTCTGTGCAGTTGTGCTGAGATGGTGCTGATAAACCACTTCTCTTTGCACCCCTTGATCAATCCACAAGGTGCACTGAGTGGGAGCAAATCACACAGAATCTTCCCTCCTGACTGGCCAGGCAGCTGCACAGATGAGGTTCCTGCCTGGCATGCACCTTAGTTCCCCATTTGAAAAAAGTCTCTGGGCACCACTGTGACCCCACACCACTGCCTGGGTTTCCACACACTCCAACGCTGGCCAGTGTTTATCTGAGTCACAGGCAGTCTTGGTCCACCTCTTCTCCCAGCTCCAGGTGCTTCCAGGATTCCTCTCCACTCTCTGGCACTGTCCTGGCCAGGATTCCAACCCCAGCTTGGGTGTCAGACAGGTTTGTACTTGTGTACATGTGTGCATGCGCGCATGTGTGCTGTTTTTCCCTAGTGACTTCAAGTCACTCCTGGTGCAGTCTGTGATTCCCCTGCCCTGGAAAGGGAGGGAGCTGCTAAGCTGCTATCACTGACCTGGCTCTACTCTGATGTCCCTGTGGCAGCCACTGTCTCTGGCTCCAGGCCCAGAGACTTTCCTGTCTGCCTACAAAACCTCCTTACTGCCTGTTTTGAAGTGTCATTTGCACACTTGGACTTCCAAACTTCAAATCAGCTACAATTCTGTTGGCTGTTCACTTTGTTTTTCAGATCAGCTAAGCATTCCAGCTGGGTGCAGGAGCAAGTTGGCACAGCTCCCTCCTACTTCACTGCCATCTTCTTCTCTTCAGAACTTCATTTCTTTGTGAGGCTGAATAATATCCTCTATATACCACATTTTGTTTATCTGTTGTGATGGTTCATTTTGTGTGTCACCTTCACTGGGCCATGGATGCCCAGGTATCAGATCAAACACTGTTTCTGGGATTATCTAAGAGATGTTTCTGGGAGAGATTAGCATGTGAATTGGTGGACTGAGTAAAGCATATGGCTCTCTCCAGTGCGGGTGGGCATTACCCAATCTGCTTAGGGCCTAAGTATAGCAAAAAGGCAGAGAAAGATTGAATTCATTCTGCTTGAATGATTAAGCTGTGACATCAGCCCTTTCCTTCCTTCAAAGCTTTTGGTTCTCAGGCCTTCAGACCTGGACTGGAATCTATACTATTGCTCTTCAGTTTGCAGGTCTTTGAAATTCACTACCAGCTTTCCTGGGTCTTCAGCTTTGCAGACATAGCCCACAGGACTTCCTGGACTCTATAATCATGTGAGCCAATACTTTGTAATAAATCTTATTATATCTATATACCTATTTATCTAATCTATTGTTCCTCTTGCGAACTCTAACTAAGATATCCATTCATTTGTTGAAAAACACTTGGATTGTTCCCACTTTTTGGCTAATATGAATAATGCTGCTTTGAACATTCATGAACAAATATGTGTTTGAGTCCCTGTTTCAATTTTCTGGGTATGTGTAAGAGTGGAATCATACAGTAAGTTGCATGGTAACTCTATGTTTTACTTTTTGAGGAACCACCAAATTGTTTTCCAGAGCTGCTACACCATTTTACATTCTTACCAGCAATATGCAAGTGTTCTAACTCTTCCACATCTTTATCAACACTTGTTATTTTCTGGGGTTTTTTGTTTGTGTTTTATTATAGCCATCCTAGTAGGTATAAAGTGTTACATCATTGTTGTTTTGACTTACATTTCCATAATAAGTAATGATGAGGTATTTTTCATGTGCTTATTTACCACTTATATATTTTCTTTAGAGCAATGTCTATCAAGTCCTTCCTTTACCCATTTTAAAATTGGGTTGTTTGTTTTTGTGTTATAGGAGTTTTTTATATATTCTGGATATTAAGGCCTACATTTTTGTTTTTATCCCCCTCTCAAGATAAAATGGGTCAACATGCTTCATCTTTCTGTCTCCTATCTCCCCAGTTCCCACCTAGCCTTGTTTCATCAACTAAAGATAGTCTGTCTTCAGTCTCTCCTATCTATCTGCTTAAAACCATTTCCAGGTATTTCTCACCTGAATAAAACCCTACCCCAAATCTCCTACCATCTTAAGCCATGATCTCCTCTTTTCCTTTTTATACATTGATATACTTTCCTCAAGAGAAAACTATTGTGGTTTTTACTCTATGCACCCCCCCTCCCCGCCATTCTATTGAAACTCTTTTTTAGATAGTCACCAATGACATTTAGGTTGGTAGTGACTTTTTGTCATTTTTTTCTATGTTGTTTTCTTTGGAATATATGAAACTGTGGCCTAGTTTCCCCTAAGTTTACTTTTCCCTTGGCCTAAATTGTGATTCTATTTCCCTTATTTTTTTTACTTTTCATTACTATAGCTGGGTGCTTTCCTCACATTTTTTTATAATGCAACTGTAATTTCAGAGTTTCTGCAGGGTCTTTGGGATGGGTGGATGGTTCTGCTGTTGGAAAGACAAGTGTCTCACAGGTAAGCCAGTATGTCCTAGAGAAGGGTAATGAAAAAAGGGGAAAACTTGTTCTACCTCACAATGTAAAAAGCTATTTCAGTGATAAATTGGGGAAATTCTTATAGATTACATTGCCTTTTAGAAAATGTTTATCTTTTTTAATGTTTATTTAGACTACATTGTCTCTAAGAATTATTGTTTCTCCTTGGAAAGGGTGTGTGAGATTGTGTTTTTATGTTGCATGCAGGACAATTTAGAGTGGTATTAACTCTCACCATGAAGATGCCTGAACGGGGACTGAACTTGCAGTGGGAAAGACCTCTGTGGACTCTTCTTCTGAAGCCTTTGTTGTCATTCTAAATGGATTAACTCACACTCTGGGAAATGTCCTGGTAGCTAGCTGTGTTCTCTGGCTTGCGTGTCAGGATGAAGCAATGATGTGCTCCAGTGTTAGGGAATCCATACAGAGAGGTGTGGAGAGGTGTGGAGATTTGCACAGCAACAATGAAAAGTAAGATGGACTTTTCTTTAAGGAGAGAAATAGAAGGATAGCCTTCAAGTCAAGAAAGCAAGACCAGGCATTTGAATGTGCTCTGTAAAAGGAATGTTGTTGTCCTTTTCTCTAAGGGGTATAATAATCTATTTAACATAGAGGCTTAAGTGCCCTTATTTTCTACATTATCACTTCCTATAATTATCCATTAAACTTTAATAAAGATTTTTTCATGCCCAGAGCCTTGTTTGAGTGGTTTTCTGGGTAAATAAGGAGCATCCCAGGAAAAGTACATGCTGACATCTCTGCACCATCCCCCGCCCCCCCCCCCCCCCCCCCCCCAGATATATCCTACTGAAAAGAAGCAGGGGACCCAGAGGCTCAGGTGATGAAGAGCAGTATGAGTTGCTCAGGGTAGTACTGAGAAGGGCTGAGGGGAAAGTATGATAATGGAGGGACAATCACACCACTGGTACTCCCTTCCCCTAATATATTAGAGTAAAGTACACCTACAAGGGCAACAGACTTCTCAGAGTTTTATCTTGAACTCCATTTTCTGTTCTTCTCTTACTCTCTGCGTACACTCCTTTTTTCTCCCCACTGTGTTGTTTACTTTTATGAGCTTATGGAGGCCTATGAGATACACCTCTCTCTCACTCTTATCACTCCCCAGTTTCAATCACAAGCCTATATATTCTTGCCTGAATTTATTTTTTATCAAGTGACTAGGGACCTACTATTCACACTGCAAACTCCATGTGGTTAAGGTTACATTTTGTATCATTACTTTGCCTCTGCATCTTTTTGTCTATACCAGCCTCTCCTTGTCCTTGTTATTCTAATTTTTGTTGGCTGCACTGTCATTTTGCATCATTCAGGCTTAGACTGGGTCACTTTTTTAGTTCATCTTTTTTGCTATTTCCACTCCAGTGGCCACAGCCTGTACATTTTCCTTTAGTGACTCTCTTTTTTGACCCCACTTTCCCTTCCCACTGCCATACCCTTGGCCCCCAGGCTTCATGCTCTGATTCTTGTGGTACTTCCTTGTTTCTAGACTCTAGTTTTTTTCTTTCTTTCAGGAATCTACATGTTACCATTGCATTTATATCTTTTTAAAAAAATATAATTTTATTTTAATTGTTGTTTCAGTACAGTTTTCTGCCTTTTACCCACATCCCAGCCAAATCCCCAGCCCTCCCCACCTCCCTCTAGTTCACACCCACCCTTGTTTTTGTCCATGTGTCCTTTATAATCCTTCCTGCAAACCCTTCCCCTTTCCCCTGAAATTCCTCGCCCTCTCCCCTCTGGTCACTGTCAGCCTGTTCTCAATTTCAGTGTCTTTGGTTATATTTTACTCGTTTATTTTGTTGTTTAGGTTCCTGTTAAAGGTGAGATCATATGGCATTTATCTTTCACCGCCTGGCTTATTTCACTTAGCATAGTGCTTTCCAGTTGCATCCATGCTGTTGCAAAGGGTAAGAGCTCCTTCTTTCTTTCTGCTGCATATAATTCCTTTATGTAAATGTACCACAGTTTTTTGATCAGTTTGTTTACTGATGGGCGCCTAGGTTGCTTGCAGCACTTGGCTATTGTAAATTGTGCTGCTGTGAACATTGGGTTGCATAAATTCTCTTGGATTGGTGTTTCAGGATTCTTAGGACATAATCCTAGCAGTGGAATTGCTGGGTCAAAGGCAGATCCATTTTTAGTTTTCTGAGAAAAATTCCATACTGTTTTCCATAGTGGTTATACCAGTCTGCAATCCCACCAACAGTGCACTAGGGTTCCCTTTTCTCCACAGCCTCTCCAACACTTGTTGTTTGTTGCTTTATTTATGATGGCCAGTCTGACTGGTGTATCTCGTTGTGGTTTTAATTTGCATCTCTCCAATAGCTAGCAATCCTCAGCATCTTTTCATGTTTCTCTGAATCCTCTGTATTTCCTCCTTAGAGAACTGTCTGTTTAATCCTTTGCCCATTTTTTTAATTGGGTTGCTTGTCTTCTTAGAGTGTAGTCGTGTAAGTTCTTTATATATTTTAGAGGTTAAACCTTTGTCTGAGGTATCATTGGCAAATATGTTTTCCCATACAGTTGGTTCTCTTTTTATTTTAATACTGTTTTCTTCAGCTATTCAGAAGCTTTTTATTTTGATGCGATCTCATTTGTTTATTCTTCCCTTTATGTCCCTTGCTCTGGTGGACATATCAGTAAAAATGTTGCTGCATGAAATATCTGAGATTTTCCTGCCTCTGCTCTCCTCTAGGACTTTAATAGTGACATGGCTTATATTTAAGTTTTTTATCCACCTTGAATTTATTTTTGTGTATGGTGTAAGTTGGTGCTCTAGTTTCATATTTTTGCAGGTAGCTATCCAGTTCTTCCAACACCATTTGTGGAAGAGACTGTTTTTACTCCATTTTTATTGCTGTTCCCTTTGTCAAATATTAATTGCCCTTTAGAGACTTGGGTGTATTTCTGGGCTTTCTGTTCTGTTCCATTGGTCCATATGTCTGTTTTTATGCCAGTACCAGGCTCTTTTGATGATAGTGACCTTGTAATACAGTTTGGCATCAGGTATTGTGATCCCTCCTACTTTGCTCCTCTTTCTCAAAATTGCAGCAGCTATTCAGGGTTGTTTATGGTTCCATATAAATTTTTAAAGTGTTTGTTCTATACCTGTGAAATATGCCATTGGTACTTTAATAGGTATTGCATTGAATCTGTAAATTGCTTTGGGTAGTATGGACATTTTGATGATGTTAATTCTTCCAATCCATGAACACGGTATATGTTTCCATTTGTTTGTGTCTTCCTTGATTTATTTCTTCAGTGTTGTGTAGTTTTCTGCAAACAGGTTTTTTACCTCCTTGGTTAGTTTTCTTCCTAGGTATTTTATTTTTCTTTTTGCTATATTGAATGGGATTTTTTTCTTGATTTCTGCTTCTGCTGTTTCATTGTTGGTGTACAGAAATGCCTTTGATTTCTGGATATTGACTTCATATCCTGCTGTTTTGCCAAATTCACTTATTAGGTCAAGCAGTTTTTTGGCAGAGTCTATAGGATTTTCTATGTACACTATCATGTCATCTGCAAGCAATGGCAGTTTTGTTTCCTCCTTTCTGATTTGGATGCCATTTATTTATTTATTTTTTGTTGTCTGACTGCTGTGGCTAAAACGTCCAATACTTCATTGAATAGAAGTGGTGAAAGCGGACAACCTTGTCTTGTTCCTGATCTTAGTGGAAAAGATTATAGTTTTTGCCCATTGAGTATGATGTTGGCTGTAGGTCTCTCATATATGGCCCTTATTGAGTTGAGGAATGCTCCCTCTATTCCCACTTTGATGTGTGTTTTTATCATAAATGGCTGCTATACCTTATCAAATGCTTTTTCTACATCTATTGACATGATTATGTGATTTTTGTTTTTGCTTTTGTTTATGCGATATATTACATTTACTGATTTGCGAATGTTGATTCATCCTTGCATCCCTGGGTTGAATCCCACTTGTTCATGGTGTATGATTTTTTTAATGTATTGTTGAATGCTCTTTGCCAATGTTTTGTTGAGGATTTTAGCGTCAATGTTCATCAGCAATATTGGCCTGAAGTTTCCTTTCTTTTTTATGTCTTTATCTGTTTTGGGGATTAAGATGATGCTGGCTTCATAAAAAGAGTTTGGGAGTCTTCCATCATTCTGGGTTTTTTGGAATAGTCTGTGAAGGATAGGGGTTAGCTTTTCCTTAAATTCTTTGTAGAATTCTCCTGTGAAAACATCCAGACCCGGACTTTTGTGTGTCAGGAGTTTTTATTATTACGGCTTTAATTTCTTCTGCTGTCATTGCTCTGTTCAGGCTTTCTGATTCTTTATTGAGTTATGGAAGATTGTATTTTTCTAGAAATTTGTCCATTTCACCTAGGTTTTCAAATTTCTTGGCATACAGTTAGTTCTTCAGAGTAATGTCTTACAATCCGTTGTATTTCTGTGATATCAGTTGTAATCTCTCCTCTTTCATTTCTGATTGTGTTTATTTGGATCCTTTCTCTTTTTTCCTTGATGAGCCTCCTTAAAGGCTTGTTCATTTTGTTGATCTTTTCAAAGAACCAGCTCCTGGATTCACTGATCCTTAGAATTGTGCTTTTAGTCTCTATGTCATTTAATTCTGCTCTGATCTTGGTGATTTCCTTCCTTCTACTTGCTCTTAGCTGTGTTTGTTGTTGTTCCTTGAGTTCTTGTAGGCATAGTATTAGGTTGTTTGTTTGTAATGTTTCTATCTTTTTTAGGTATGCCTGTATCTCTATTAACTTCCCTCTCTGGACTGCTATCGCTGTGTCCCATAAGTTTTGTGTTGTTGTGAGTTCATTTTCATTTGTTTCCAGAAACTCTTTGATTTCTTCCCTTATTTCCTTCTTGTCTCATTCATTATTTAATAGCATGCTATTCAATCTCCATGATTTTGAGTGTTTTGGGTTTCATCCCTTGGGGTTGGTTTCTGGTTTGAGTCCCTTGTGGTCAGAGAAAATGCTTGGTATAGTTTCAATTTTCTTGAATTTGTTGAGGGTTGCTTTGTGTCCTATCATGTAGTCTATATTTGAAAATGTTCCATGTGCATTTGAAAAGAATGTGTACATTGCTTCTTTGGGATGAAGGGCTCTATATTTATCAGTTAGGTCCATTTCCACTAAGGAATTGTTCGATGTCACAATGTCTTTTTTGATACTTTGGAAGATTGGTCTATTTTTGACAGTGGGATATTAAAATTTCCTACTATAATTCTGTTACTGTCACTATCTTTCTTGGAGTCCTCTAAGATTTTCTTTATGTATTTGGGTGCTTCTATGTTGGGTGCATATATATTTACAATTTTTAAGTCTTCTTGGTGGATTCTTCCCTTGAGTATTTTGAAGTGACCTTCTGGGTCTCTTTTTATGGCCCTTTTTTGAAGTCTATTTTGTCTGATATGAGTATTGCTACCCTGCCTTTTTTTCCCTGTCCATTTGCTTGGAAATTTTTTTTCCAGCCCTTCACTTTTAGCCTGTGTAGATCTTTTGTCCTGAGGTAGGTCTCTTGAAGGCAGCATATGTGTGGGTCATGCTTTCTTATCCATTCAGCTATTTTATGTCTTTTGATTGGAGCATTTAACCCATTTACTTTTAACGTTATTATTGATAGGTACTTATTCATTGCCAGTTATGTACGTGTGTTTTTCTCTCTCTCTCTCTCTCTCTCTTTTCCTTCCTTTCCTTAAAACAGGCCCTTTAGCATCTCTTGCAGAGCTGGTTTGGTGGAGCTGTATTCTTTTAGACTTCTTTTGTCTAGGAATCTCCTCATTTGGCCTTCTATCTTGATTGAGCACCTTTCTGGGTAAAATAGCCTTGGTTGATGACCTCTGGTTCTCATTACTTGGAATATTTCTTGACATTCTCTTCTGGCTTGAAGTGTTTCCATTGAGAAGTCAACTGTTAGCCTTTTTGGGGTTCCCTTGTATGTTATTTCCCGTTTCTCCCTTGCTGCCTTTAAGATTCTCTCTTTGTCTTGAAATTTTGCCATTTTAATTATGATGTGTCTTGAGGTGGGCCTCTTTGGGTTCCTCTTGATTGGGACTCTCTGTGTTTCCTGGATTTGTGTGACTTTTTCTCTCATCAGATTAGGGAAATTTTCCTTCATTACTTTTTCAAATAGGTTTTCTCTCTGTTGCTCTCCTTCTCCTTCTGGTACCCATATTATACAGATATTATTATGTTTCATATTTTCTTGCATTTCTCTTCATCCTTCTTCATTCTTTCTGAGCATTTCTTTCTTTTTTTTTTTGTTTTTGTTTTCATCCAGTTATTTTTTTAATATATTTTATTGATTATGCTATTACAGTTGTCCCATTTCCCCCCTTCACTCCCCTCCACCCTGTACACCCTCTCCCACCCATATCCCCCCCTTTAGACATGTCCATGTGTCATACTTATAAGTTCTTTAGCTTCTACATTTCCCATACTATTCTTACCCCCCCCATCTATTTTCAACCTACAATCTATGCTACTTATTCTCTGTACCTTTTCCCCCTCTCTCCTCTTACCACTCCCCTGTTTCTAACCCTCCATGTGATCTCCATTTCTGTGGTTTTGTTCCTATTCTAGTTGTTTGCTTAGTTTCTTTGGTTTTGCTTTAGGTGTGGTTGTTAATAATTGTGAGTTTGCTGTCCTTTTACTATACATGTTTTTTCTTTATCTTCTTTTCTTAGATAAGTCCCTTTAACATTTCATATAATAAGTGCTTGGTGATGATGAACTCCTTTAACTTGACCTTATCCAAGAAGCACTTTATCTGCCCTTCCATTCTAAATGAAAGCTTTGCTGGATAGAGTAATCTGGGATATAGGTCCTTGCCTTTCATGACTTGGAATACTTCTTTCCAGCCCCTTCTTGCCTGTAAGGTCTCTTTTGAGAAATTAGCTGACAGTCTTATTGGAATTCCTTTGTAGGTTACTGTCCCCTTATCTCTTGCTGCTTTTAGGATTCTCTCCTTCATTTTTACCTTGGCTAATGTAATTATGATGTGGCTTGGTGTGTTTTTTCTTGGGTCCAACTTCTTTAGGGCTCTCTGAGCTTCCTGGATTTCCTGGAAGTCTATTTCCTTTGCCAGAATGGGGAAGTTCTCCTTTATTATTTGTTCGAATACATGTTCAGGCTGTTGCTTTTCCTCTTCCCCTTCTGGTACCCCCATAATTCGGATGTTGGAATGTTTAAAGATGTCCTGAAGATTCCTAAACATCTCCTCATTTTTTTGAATTCTTATTTCTTCATTTTTTCCTGTTTGGTTGTTTTTTTCTGCCTTCTGGTCCACTCTATTGTTTTGAGTCCCAGTTTCCTTCCCATCACTATTGGTTCTCCGTGCATCTTCCTTCATCTCTTTTATGGTAACCTGCATTTTTTCATGTAGTTTATGCCCAAAATCAACCAGTTCTGTGAGTTTCCTGATCACCAGTGTTTTGAACTGTGCATCTGATAGATTGGTTATCTCTTTATCGCTCAAAAGGATTAGCCATGGGGCATTGATCTGTTTTTCTATTTGAGACATGTCTCACTCTCTCTCTAGATTGTGACGTTGTATGTGGGGGTGGGGGCAGGGCGGGGGCGGGAGGGAACAATGGCGGTAGCTCCACTCTCCTGGGACTGCAGTCCCCTCCCTGGGATCCTGGGCTGCGCGCTCTGTCCCGGTCCACAATCGCCGCCTCACTGGGTCTACCAGCTGCCACTTGAGTACTCAGGGTCCATCTGCTTCGATCTTGTGTGCTCCAGATGCCTTATGCACTCTCAGTTGCCTTATGTACCCACTGCTCTCTGTTGTCTGCGCCATGCTGCAACCCGCACCTGGCTGCTTGTCTCTGCCCCTCCTACCAGTCTGGAAGAATGGGTCTACTTCAACTTCTTTGATGTCCGACTTCCATTCAGATAAATTCTCTGTCAGTTCTGGGTGTTATTCTGCCTCTAAATTGTTGTTCTAATCTTGGTTGTGCGTGGAGGTATGGTGCGTCCACCTATGCCTCCATCTTGCTGGAAGTCCTTCATCCAGTTATTAAAATGAAAGTTGTTGAAGTTTATTCTTTCCACAGCCCATCTTCCTGGAATTGGAGTGTCCTCCCTCTTTTTTTTTTTCTTGTTCTTTCTGGGTGTTTTCTTCTACTTTGTCCTCTAGTGCGCTGATCTGATGTTCTGCTTCATTGATCCTGCTTTTTATTCCTTCTACTGTGTTCTTCAGTTCAGAAATTGTGTTCTTCATTTCCTCTTGGCCCTTGTTGATAGCTTCTATTTCCTTTTTCATTATGATATTGTTTTTAGTGAGTTCATTGTAGCTTCCCGGTAGTTTCTGGGAGCTCATTGTGAGCTCATTGAGCTTCCTGATAAGCATTGCTTTGAACTCAATATCTGATAGTTGAATTTCCTCTATTTCATTTAGCATTCTTTCTGAGGATTCCTCCTTTCCTGTCATTTGTGAATTGTTTCTTTGTCTTCCCATTGTTTGTGAGACTCTTCTTGTTACCCTCAGCTTCTTAAATTGATCTGTTCTTAAATGGATCCCTGGGTTTATGGTGTGAACTCTGTGGTAGAATACCTGTGAGATTCAGTGGTGCAGTCTCCTTGATCTCCCAAGCTCACTGCTCTTGGGCTGTCATTTAAGTTGGCTCTGTGTTTGTCTTTGGTTTTGATTGTTGTTGGGTGTTTCTTTGGTGGGTCTTTCCCACCAGCTGGTTAACTGAGGGTCACTCTGTCCACCACCTCTTATATTTTGTTGTGCTGGTGAGGGGAGGTTGTGTTGAAGCTGGTTCTTCTGTATATATAAGGTCTTGAGGATTCTCTCTTGATCTTGTTCAGTTGTTTGTATGGGTAGTTTCTCTACTGTTAAGTTGTATTTCTAGCTAGGTCCTGGATTGTGGTTTGTGTGGTTCCCACTCCCTCCTTCACCTTCTTCTGTTGTTATCTGTTGGTGGTTCCTTTGTTGTTGGGTTTCCTCTTCCAGTGGGTATCCTGGTGTTCACTGCTTCCACCTATGCTTTTTTGTGATCCGTTGGAGCAGGAAGGCAAAATGGTTTAAGACAGCGAGAGACTATTCTATGATATTTACAGTAGCAGCCAGTAGAGAAGAGATAGGAGATCCTTTGGCCATGTATAGTGTTAACCATGATCTCCACCCAGCTAGCTTATTTTTAGAAAGGATGGAAAGAAGACAAGACTGTTGTTGGGGAGGGTTAGGGTTAGGGAGGGAAGGATTGTGAGTTGGATCTATAAAGCAGGGAGGTTGTGGGATGTCAGATTCTGAGGTAAGGTGAGAGTAAAGGATAGTAAATAGGTGTAGTGTGTGAGAGAATAGAATTCGGGAAATTTTGAAGTGGGCTAAGATTTGGGAGGGTTTTATAAAGTATTTACAATTGCATGAAACAGCAATTATTTACAATAATATTAGAGCAACAATCATATGACAGAATCTATGAGATCTATATTACAAAAATAGGGAGTATAGAACCTTGAGTAGTGTGCTAATGGAACACAGGTGAGGTAAATGACAGTAAATTAGTAATACACTCTGAAAGAGATATCAGGGGAAATCTGTCAAGTGGTACAATATAACCAGCCTAGCAAAGTAGACTTTACAGAAAGAAGAGGAATACAAAACTAATATTAAAAAAGGTGTAAGAATAATGGAAAATAATAATAATACAAATATGCAATAACTTGCCAGTTCTCTGTAATAGCAGAGTGAAATTTGTGTCACTCTTGCAGCTGTTGTGATGCCCCTTCTTTGGGTTCAACTCTGGTCTTTTCACAGTTCCAGGTTTTTATATCACTTGTAGGTATTTTAAAAAAGAAGAAAAAAAAAAGGCAGATGAAGGAAGGAAAAAGAGACAAAATTGGAGGAAAGAAAGTATCAGTGAATACAACAAGAAAGCAGGAAAGAGAGGAAAAAGAAATCGAAAGAGAAAGAATAATAATGATTTAAAAATTAAGAATTGTTTAAAAAAAGTGGAACAAAATTTAAAAGCCTCTTGGTTTCAAAGTGGCCAAACTGTTTTTCTGGCCTTCCTGGCTGCAGCAGGCTCAGGGGTGATTGGTATGGCTTTTCTTCCTTCCTTCCAGATCTGCATTCAGTCACCCGAACGTGCACTGTCTGGGAAGCTATCGTGGCACCCCTCCCCTGCACCCTGGGTGTGGAAACCAGGCCTTTTCCCAGGGTTACCGCTGTAGGCTGGGGTGTAGGGGTGCACTCTGTGCATGTGCCCTCGGCCAGACTGCCTCACCCTTCCCAGTGCTATAGGGGTGTGCAGGGTCCTCCACACAAGCACAACATTTCGTGCAACCTGGGGATTGCTGCCCGGCTGGGTGACAGGGAGGCCAGAGCAATTGCTGTAGGAGAATTCCCTAAACAGTGTCTGTCTTTTCACTCCTTATTCTTGAGAAATTCCTCCTACTCAGGCCTGCCACTCCATACCGTTGCCTGGCCTCTCCTGCAGCCCAACTCTCCAGCCAGACTGGTGATCATGGGGGTCATGGCCTGTTGTGTGACCCAACCCCACTGGTATCCACAGACTCTGAGGGTGCTCACAACCCTTGTGTGTTTACTAGCAACTGGGTTCCACCCGGTGTTGCTCAGACCTTGTTTGCCTGGGGAGGGAGCAGTTGTCCTGGCTCTCTCCCAAGGACTCTGTGGCAAACCTGGCAGCGCGCTCTGGGGCTGCAGCCCCCACTCATCCCATGGTGGTCCCTGGGACCCTACCGTCTTGAAGCACTCCTCTCACCACCTGGTTTTTCGGTTCTGCCACAATTCTTGGTCCCTTATTTTCATATATGTTGAGGTATGTTGGTTGCTTGCTCTTTTACTCTGTAGATTGGCCAGGATTTTCTCCCATGTGTAGGGGGAATGAAATCTGCTCCCTCCTACCCTGACACCATATTCCTTCTCTGATTTTGTTTTTTAACCTTGAAAAATAATTTATAATTCTATCACTTTCAAGATAAAAAACTGGAATCGTAAATTTATAATTCATGATTCATCTAATGGATTCCATGATTTCAACAGGTCTACTATGTTTCCAAAAGCCTTAAGAAATTTTCCTCTAGGGAGTAGAGGCACTTTGTCCCTTGTTCAGTTTCTAGTTTTAGGACTGATAAATAAGATGAAATCATCCAGAAATTTAACACACCCACTTTCAATTTTTTGTGGCACTCACATTATGTCATTTGCAAGGTAAAGAAGGAAGTGAGAAGCAGCAGCAATAGCAGAACTGACCATTCTTTGAGGGACTACAATACTTGGCAAATTGAATAGATTACCTTATTAAATCATCAGAAGAACCCTACTGAATACCCATGTTTACTGTTGAATGTGTTGGGGTTCAGAGAGTTTAAGTGTTTGGTTGAAAGTCATACAACCAATGAGCAAACAGCTGAATTGACTTTTGAACTTCTGACTGAACTCTAATGCCTTTGCAGTTTCCAGACACAACCAATTTCATGGGCAAACAAAAAGCATCCCTCATCACCCAAGACAGTCATTTGGCCTCAAAACATGTGAAGGATTTAAATTTAATTTTAATTCTTGTGGTTATCTACCCTCCCAATCTCCTTCCTTGACCCCCCTGGCTCAGGGAACCCTGGTGAGTGGTGGGAAAAGAAAGACTTGGGTTACTGTTCCAATTATCAACTGCTATATAAGAAACTATCACGACACTTCATGGCTCAAAGTCATCATTTCTCACAATTCTGAGGAGTGATGGTGCAGCTCTTATTCATGTGGCATTTGCTGGGGATCTTGGAGGGCTGGGCTATCCAAGGGGCCTCATGTCATGTGGGTGCTGGCTGCTGGCTGGAAGCTCACTTGGCTCCTTAAGTCTCCTCACTGTGGGCTTCTCTATATGACTATCTGGACTTCCCCATAGAATGGAAGTGAGATTCCAAGAAGGAAGTACAGACTGTAGATGTCTTGACGCCTCACCTTGGAAGGTACCCAGCATAACTTCCACCATATCCTATTGGTCAAAATGCGCCACAAGGCCACCCAGATTTAGGATAAGGGGAAATCACTATTTCTTGATGAAAGGACAGTGAAGTCTCATTGTGAAAGAACCTGTAGTTTTTAAATAAGTAGAAAAGAATAACCATCTCTAAATGTTAAGATAACAGGAGGAACAAAATAGTAAAGTACAAAGAAAAATGAAATAGAGAAAAAACAATAGAAATAATCCACATAACCAAAAGTTAGTTATTTGAAAAGATCAACAAAATTGACGAACTTTTAGCTAAACTAAGAAAACCAGAGAAAAGATACAACTAAAGTCAGAAATGACAGTGACATTACTACTAACCTCATAGAAATTAAAAGCATCAAAAAAGAATATGATGAACAATTTTATGCCAACAAATTATAATCCAGATTAAATGGCCAAATGCTTATAAACACACAAGTTACTAAAAATGACTCAATAAAAATTAAAACTTTCAACAGAATTATAACAAATAGGGCAATTGAATCAATAACCCCAACAAAGAAAAGCCCAGAACAACCATGCTCCCTTTGAAAAATGTAAGGACACATCTTTCCTTGCTTTTTCCAAGCTTCTAGGGTTAAACAGCAATTTTTTGGTATTCCTTGGCTTGTAGCTGCATGACCTCAACTGATTTCATTTGCATAACCTTACTCCCAAATAAGATCACATTCTGAGATACTGAAGTTAGGATTTCAACACATTTTTTCTTGGGGGACACAATTTAACCAATTATCGCAAAGCAATTAGTGTCAGAGTTGATGTAAGCATCCAAGTAGACTCATGAGTAAGATCTCTTTACATGGCACCCTATATGAGTCTGTATTCTTGTAATGTATTCATCCCACATGCATTATACATAATTCTAATTTTAGTTGAAACTCTTTCTTCTTAGGTAGAGTGTAGTTTAGGGATTTGTCTCTTATTATCTTGCTCATGGTTGACCCTTAGCAGTTTTATTTTTTAACAGCTTTTTTGAGGCATAATTGGTATACAATATATTATACATATTTAAACATACAACTTGATAGACTTTGATATATGTATAAATCCATGAAACCATCACCACAATTAGCAAGCATATCTATTCCTATGAAAACTTTCTTATATTTCCTTTTCTTTGTAAGTCTCTCCTTCCAATTCCTCCTATCCCCCATCCCAAATCAACCACTGATCTGCTTCCTTTGTATTTTTTAGAGTTTTATGTACATGAAATCATACAGTATGCATTCTATTTTTTTTTTGGTCTGGTTTTCATTCATCATATTTTGAGCTTCAATCATATTATTGTTTGTATCAATAGTTATGTTCCTTTTTATTGCTGAATAATATCCTCTTATATATGTATACACATCACAATTTGTGTATCCATTTATATGTTGAGGGATATTAGACTTATTTCCAGACTTTGGCTATTACAAAGAAAGCTTCTATGAACACTTAGGTAAAAGAAATAAAAGCCCAGAAGTACATAGGTTCACTGATGAACTCTACCAAACATTTCAAAAAGAATTCACACCAATCTTACTCAAACCCTTCCAAAAATCAGAAGTAAAGAGAACACTTACTAAAATATTCTATGAGGCCAAAATTGTCTTGATGCCCAAGTTTGACAAAGACATCACAACAACCTGCAAACCATTATTGTATATTACTATATAGTAAAAAAATCCAGAATAGATTAATTTGTACAAAGAGGAAGCAGACTAGAAGTCACCAGGCACTGAAGGGAGGTGGATAAGGGAAGAGATCATTTGACAGGTATGGGGTGTTTTTATGGGATAATGAACAAGTTTTAAAACTATGTAGAGCTGCTGGTTGCAAAACCTTGTAAATATCCTAAATACCACTAAATTGTATACTTTAAAATGTTTAATTGTATGTCATGTGAATTTCAGCTCAATAAAAATATGGAAAGTACATGTAGTATAGTAAATAATTATCTACTTTCAGAATACACACATATATACAATATAGGTAATCGGCAATTAGATAAACTCTCAGATAATCAATGATTGATTATTTAACATTTTGTCATTTAAGAAGTGGGAGCTTTAGTTAGGGAGCTAAAATGCCCAAATATTTCCTTAGAGTGAAGATGGTATAGCTTATTAGCTTCCCTACTGTCATCATCTAGGCCTAGCTGAGTTCCAGTAGTTCCTGTCCTCATACAGGTCCCTTTGAAGAAATTAGACTTGTTGGTGGCCCTGTTAGATTTGTTCACACCCCTATGGGTGCCAGAGGGTCTTATATTAGATTTGCTATGGTGTTGTTCACCTAAGATCCCTTCTTCCTTTTAAAGGTCAGAAACTTGGTTTCACAGATGCTTTGATGTTATCCCAAAGATGTGGTAAGCTGAGCTGAGTCTGCCACAGAACTCTCAGCACCTGTAAGAGTTGATTTCTCTGAGAAGAAGAAACGCAACAACCCTGGAGACCATAAAACCCAGCCAGCTGCTCCAGTTCTTCCCAAAGGGACTGAACTGGTGATGGCTTATCCAAATGGCATAAATGGTTCCCTTACAACTTTGAGACTGGCTCTTTTGCCCCTGGCATGTTAAGCTAACTGTCCACTAGATCACACTGAATAGTTGTTCTCAAGATCTGAGCTCTGCAGGTTAAAACAAGTTCCTTAGTTGAGACACTTCCCCAGATACTGGTATTTGGTGTAAATCCCATACACCTTCCAGGGCCCAGAGCTCTATTCTGTGCTTAGCACCTTCTCCTGAATGAGTCAACCACTATCATCCCTTCTTGCCTGCCTTTGCATGCCCTCCCTTCTCTTATGATTTGTCTTAAGCAACTTGACAGAAAAAAAAAAAGAACAAAGAACAGCTAATGCTATTTACATTGGCTCAAAATTGTTTCAACCAGTAAACAATTTTGCATAGTTGCAACGTATGTCAATATTATTTTCATTTACTTTTCTCATGTATTGTTTCATTCACAATTTTTTCAGGACATTCATTAATTTAAGTAGCTAGGGGGATATAATATGGCAGTAGGGCAGCTTTTTCCTGAACTACACCATAGTTTTTAAAAGGGATATTTAAGAAAATACATTGGTGATCAAATAAGTTTGGAAGACACTGGATTAAACAAAGTAAAACATTCTTCTTTATCCTAGGACTTCTCAGATTTTTGTGTTGTAAGTTTTTAAATTAGATATTTGAGGCACTCCCCACTTTACTTGATCAAATACTTTTTTTGTGAGGTATTTCTAACAGGAGTACCTTTGAAGAATAGCAGTTTACAATTTTTTTGTCACATACTCCCTAAAATAATTTTGAAACAGTTCATTCTATTGTATACCTTAAATTGACATTTTAAAGTTTACATAATTTTGTGATAGGCAAAGATGGTGGTGAGATAGGTAGCAGCTGAACCTACTTGCTTGTGTACCTAGCTGGGACACCTAGTGGATCTTCTGAAGACACCCAGCATATCCTGTAGTGCTGGTTTGGAGAAGGTGCATTCTTTCAGCCTTCTTTTGTCTGGGAAACTCCTTATTTCACCTTCCATTTTAATTGAGAGCCTTGCTGAGTATAGCAGTCTTCATTGTAGGCCTTTGGTTTTCATTACTTGGAATATTTCTTGCCATTCTCTCCTGGATTGAAGTGTTTCTGTTAAGAAATCAGTTGCTAGCCTTATAGGAGCCTCTTTGTGTGTTGCTTCTTGTTTCTCCCTTGCTGCTTTTAAGATTGTCCCTTTGTCTTTAAAACTTCACTCATTAATTATGATATGTCTTGGAGTAGGCCTCTTTGGGATCATCTTGACTGAACCCAAAGAGGCCTACTCTGTGTCTCCTGTACTTGCTTGCATGGTTTTTTCCCTCTCCAGGTTTGGAAAGTTTTCTGTGACTATTGTTTCAAACAGGATTTCGATCCCTTGTTCCTTTTCTTCTCCTTCTGATATTCCTATGATTTTAATGTTTTTGTGTTTCATGTTATCTTGGAGTTCACTTAAGCTCTCTTCATATTTTTTTTTTTATGTAACTGTTATATCTGGGTGTTTTTCAACCTTGTCTTCCAGCTCAGTAATTCTGTCCTATGCTTCATCCAGCCTGCTTATAATTACTTCTAGTGTGTTTCTTATTTCAGAAATTGTATTTTTCATTTCTTCCTGGTTTTGTTTATAGTTTCTATTTCCTTTTTTATACTGTTGTAGTTCTCACTCAGTTCCTTATAGTTGTCTGTGACTTCCTTGAGCATCCTTATAACCATTCTTTTGAATTTTATATCTGATAGTTTGCTTGCCTCCATTTCATTTGGCTCTTTTAGTAAGGAGTCTTCCTTTTCTTTGGATTGTAGGTTCATTTTTTGTCTCCCCACTTTTCCACTGTGCCTACACAGGTCCACATTCACACCAACAGTGCACTAAGGTCCCCTTTTCTCCACAACCACGCTAGCAGTTATTGTTTGTTGATTTGTTTATGATGGCCATTCTAACCGGTGAGAAGTGGTATCTCATTATGGTTTTAATTTGCATCTCTCTGATGGCTAGTGATGCCAAGCATCCTTTCATATATTTCTGGGCCTTTGGTATGTCTCCTTGGAAAAGTGTCCGTTCAGGTCATTTGCCCATTGATTAACTGGGTTGCTTGTCTTCCTAGAGTGGAGTCCTGTGAGATCTTTATATATTTTGGAGATCACACCCTTGTCAGAGTTATCACTGGCAAATATATTTTCCTGTATATTTGGTCCCCTTATCATTTTGTTGATGTTTTCTTCAGCCATGCAGAAGCTTTTATTTTTTTACTCTTTTTTAAAAATATATTTTATTGATTATGCTATTACAGTTGTCCCATCTTCCCTCTTTATTCCCTTCCACTCTGCAAACTCCCTTCCACCTGCATTCCCCCCTATAGTTCGTGCCCATGGATTGTAGATATGAGTTCTTTGACTTCTACATTTCCTATGCTATTCTTAACCTACCTCTGTTTATTTTCTACCTACCATTTATGCTTCTTATTCCCTGTACCTTTCCCTGCTCTATCCCCCTCCCACTCCCCACTGATAACTCTCCATGTGATCTCCATTTCTGTGATTCTGTTCCTGTTCTAGTTGTATGCTTAGTTTGTTTTTGTTTTTACATTCAGTTGTTGATAGTTGTAAGTTTGTTTTTACTTTACTATTCATAGTTGTTGTTGTTGTTGTTGTTGTTGTTCTTCTTCTTCTTCTTCTTCTTCTTCTTCTTCTTCTTCTTCTCCTTCTCCTTCTTCTTCTTCTTTTTGTCTCTTCAACATTTCATATAATAAGGGCTCGGTGATGATGAACTCCTTTAACTTGACCTTATCCAAGAAGCACTTTATCTGCCCTTCCATTCTAAATGAAAGCTTTGCTGGATAGAGCAATCTTGGATGTAGGTCCTTGCCTTTCATGACTTGGAATACTTCTTTCCAGCCCCTTCTTGCCTGTAAGGTCTCTTTTGAGAAATCAGTTGACAGTCTGATGGGAACTCCTTTGTAAGTTACTGTCTTCTCATCTCTTGCTGCTTCTAGGATTCTCTTCTACCTTGGCTAATGTAATTATGATGTGCCTTGGTGTGTTCCTTCTTCGGTCCAACTTCTTTGGGATTCTCTGAGCTTCCTGGACTTCTTGGAAGTCTATTTATTTTGCCAGAATGAGGAAGTTCTCCTTTATTATCTGTTCATATAAGTTTTCAATTTCTTGCTCTTCCTCTTCTCCTTCTGGTACCCCTATAATTTGGATATTGGATCATTTAAAGATGTCCTGGAGGTTCCTAAGCCTCTCCTTATTTTTGAATTCTTGTTTCTTCATTCTTTTCTGGTTGTATGTTTTTTTTTATTCCTTCTGGTCCACTCCACTGTTGTGAGACCCAGCTTTCATTCCATCACTATTGGTTCCCTGTGTATTTTTCTTCATTTCACTTACTTTAGTCTTCATTATTCATCTAATTTAGGACCCAAAATCAACCAATTCTGTGAGCATCCTGATCACCAGCGTTTTGAACTGTGCATCTGATAGGTTAGCTATCTCTTGGTCGCTTAAAAAAAACTGGTGCAGGGCTTTCATTCTGTTTGAGCCATCTTCCCCCGCCCCTTTGGTCTGCTTGCACCTGTTACATGTGAGGGGTGGAGCCTTGGGTGTTCACTAGGGCAGGGCACCCCAGTCACTGGGTTGTGATGTTGTATGTGGGGGCAGGGTCCAAGAGGGAACAATGGTGCTTGCTCCACTCTCCATCCAACCTCAGTCCCTTCTGCTGCTTCTCCCGAGCAAACTGGGCCCCTCTGGTGCCAGTTCCTGTGTGGGTGGGCTTGTGCATGCCATGGGACTCTCCAAGGACCTCCCCTGTGATGCTCGGAATCTCTCCCTGTGCCTAAACCTCCACAGGTGTTTTAAATCAGTGCCCTAAAGATCTATTTCCCAGTGCTGGGATCCTGGGTTGTACGCAGTGCCTTGCTTCACAATTGCTGCCTCACTGGGTCTGCTGGTTGCCCGCTCTGGGCCAGTGTCTTCCAGCTGCTGCTTGTGTACCCAGGGTCCACCCGCTGCAGTCTTGCACACCCCACATGCCTTACGCGCCTCGTCCCAATACTCTCTGCTCTCTGCACAGTGACCAGCGCCTGGCTGACTGACTCTGCCCCTCCTACCAGTCTGGATGAATGTGTCTATTTTAACTTTTTGGTCATCTGACTTCCATTCAGATCAATTTTCTGTCTGTTCTGGTGGTTATTCTGTTTCTAAATTGTTGTTGTCTCTATCCTGGTTGTGCGAGGAGGCACAGTGTGTCTACCTATGCCTCTATCTTGGCTGGAAGTCCCGAGTACAGATCTTTTACCTCCTTGGTTAGGTTTCTTCCTAGGTACTTTATTTTTCTTGTTGCTATATCAAATGGGATTATTTTCTGATTTCCATTTCTGGTATTTTTTTATTGGTGTACAAAAACACCTTCAATTTCTGAAGTTGACTTTGTATCCCACTGTTTTGCCAAATTCACTTATTAGGTTGAGTAGTTTTTTGATGGAGTCTGTAGGACTTTTTGTACACTATCATGTCATCTGCAAACAATGACAGTTTTTCTTCCTTCTTTGCAATTTGGATGACTTTTATTTCTTTTTCTTGTCTGATCACTGTGTCTAGGACTTCCAATTTATGTTGAATAGAAGTGGTGAAAGCTGACATCCTTGTCTTGTTCCTGATCTTAATGGGAAAGCTTTTAGTTTTTGCCCATTGAGCATGATAGTAGCTCTAGGTTGCTTGTATATGGCCTTTATTATGTTGAGGAATGCTCCCACTTTGCTGAGTATTTTTATCATGAATGGGTTTGTATTGTCAAATTCCTTTTCCACATCTATTGATATGATCATATGGTTTTTTGTCTTTCTTTTTATTTGATGCATTATGTTTATTGACTGCCAAATATTGTACCATCCTTGCATCCCTGGGATGAATCCCAGTTGATCATGATGTATGCTCTTTTTAATGTGTTGCTAAATGTGGTATGCCAATATTTTGTTGAGGATTTTAGTGTCTATGTTCATCAGCAATTTTGGCCTGTAGTTTTTCTTCTTTGTTGTGTCTTTATCTGGTTTTGGGATTAGGATGATGCTGGCTTCATAAAGAGAATTTGGGAGTTTTCCATCATCTTATTTCTTGGAATAGTCACAGAAGGATAGGGGTTAGCTCTTCCATAAATGTTTTGTAAAATTCTCCTGTGAGTTTGTTCTGCACAGCGCTTTTCTTTGTTCAGTTTTGGAAAATTAGATTTTTCTAGAAATTTGTCCATTTTGCCCATGTTTTCAAATTTCTTGGTATATAATTCTTGTAGTAATTTCTTACAGTCCTTTGTATCTGTGTGATATCAGTTTAATCTCTCCTCTATCACTTTGGATTTTGGGGGGGTTCTGTCTCCTTTCTTCATGAATCAAGTTGAAGTCTTGTAGATTTTCTTTATCTTTATAAAGACCTGGTTACTGAGTTTACTGATCCTTTGAATTTTTCTTTTAGCCCCTAAGTCATTTAATTCTTCTCTGATCTTGGTTATTTCCTTCCTTCTGCTTGCTCTAGGCTTTTTCTGTTGCTGTTCCTCCAGTTCTTGTCTATGTAAGGTTAGGTTGTTTATTTGAAATGTTTCTATCTTTTTTAGGTAGTTCTGTATCAGTATTAACTTCCCTTTCAGGACTGCCTTCTCTGTGCCCTATAAGTTTGGGACTGTTGTGCATTCATTTTCATTTGTTTCCACAAAGCTTTTGATTTCTTCCTTGATCTCATTCTTAACTCATTCATTGTTTAATTACATTCTGTTCAATCTCCATGAATTTGAGTGTTTTTGAGTTTTTTCCTTGAGGTTGGTTTCTAGTTTCAGGCTCTTGCAATCTGAGAAAATGCTTGATACAATGTCAATTTTCTTGAATATGTTGAGGCTTATTTTATGTCCTACCATGTTGTCTGTGTTTGAAAATGTGCCATGTGCATTTGAAAAGAATGTATATTTTTGTTTCTTTGCATGAAATATTATATATATATATATATATATATATATATATATCAGTTAAGACCATTTGATCTAGGGCATTATTCAATCCTGCAGTATCCTTGTTCATATTTGTGTGGAAGATTATCCATTTTTGACAGTGGGGTGTTAAAATCCCCTAGTATAAGTGTGTTGCTGTCTATATCTTTCTTGGAATCCTCCAAGGTTTTCTTGATATATTTGGGTTTTCCTATATTGTGTGCATATATGTTTACAAAACTTATGTCTTCTTGTTCAATTCTTACATTGATATTATGAAATGTTCTTCTGTACCTCTTTTTATGGCCTTTGTTTTGAAGTTTATTTTGTCTGATATAATTATTGCTACATCAGGTTTTTTCTTGCCCCTTTGCTGAATATTTTTTCTAACCTCTTACTTTTAGTCTGTGTAACTCTTTTGTTCTGAGGTGAGTCTCTTGTAGGCAGCATATGTGTGGGTCTTGTGTTCTTATCCATTCACCTACCCTATGTCTTTTGATTGGCTCATTTAATCCATTAATAGTTAAGGTTATTATTGATAGGTACTTATTCATTGCCAGTTATGTACGTTTGTTCCTCTCTCTCTCTCTCTTTTCCTTACTTTCCTTAAAACAGGCCCTTTAGCATCTCTTGCAGAGCTGGTTTGGTGGAGCTGTGTTCTTTTAGACTTCTTTTGTCTAGGAATCTCCTTATTTGGCCTTCTATCTTGACTGAGAGCCTTGCTGGGTAAAGTAACCGTGCTTGCAGACCTCTGGTTCTCATTACTTAGAATATTTCTGACATTTTCTTCTGGCTTGAAGTGTTTCCATTGAGAAGTCAACTGTTAGCCTTTTTGGGGCTTCCTTGTATGTTATTTCCCATTTCTCCCTTGCTGCCTTTAAGATTCTCTCTTTGTCTTGAAATTTTGCCATTTTAATTATGATGTGTCTTGAGGTGGGCCTCTTTGGGTTCCTCTTGATTGGGACTCTCTGTGTTTCCTGGATTTGTGTGACTTTTTCTCTCATCAGATTAGGGAAATTTTCCTTCATTACTTTTTCAAATATGTTTTCTCTCTGTTGCTCTTCTTCTCCTTCTGGTACCCATATTATACAGATATTATTACGTTTCATATTTTCTTGCATTTCTCTTCATCCCTCTTCATTCTTTCTGAGCCTCTTTTCCTTTTTTTGCTCTTTTTGGGTGTTTTCTTCTACTTTGCCCTCCAGCTCGCTGATCTGATGTTCTGCTTCATCGATCCTGCTTTTCATTCCTTCTACTGTGTTCTTCAGTTCAGAAATTGTATTCTTCATTTCCTCTTGGTCCTTGTTGATAGCTTCTATTTCCTTTTTCATTATGATATAGTTTTCAGTGAGTTCATTGTAGCTTCCCTGTAGTTTCTGGGAGCTCATTGTGAGCTCATTGAGCTTCCTGATAATCATTGTTTTGAACTCAATATCTGATAGTTGAGTTTCCTCTATTTCATTTAGCATTCTTTCTGAGGATTCCTCCTTTCCTGTCATTTGTGAATTGTTTCTTTGTCTTCTCAATGTTCGTGAGAGTCTTCTTGTTAGCCTGTGTTTCTGAAATTGACCTGTTCTGGATCCCTGTGTTTATGGTGTGAACCTCTGTGGAAGAATACCTGTGAGATTCAGTGGCGCAATCTCTTCAGGTATCCTGGTGTTCACAGCTTCCCCCTACTCTTTTTTGTGATCAGTTGGAGGAGTAAGGCAAAATGGTTTAAGAGAGCAAGACAGTATTCTATGATATTTACATTAGCAGCCAGTATAGAAGAGATGGGAGATCGTTTGGCTACATATAGTGTTAACCGTGATCTTCCACCCCACTAGCCACGTTTTGGATAGGATGGAAAGACAATAAGACTCTTATTGGGGATGAAAGGATTTTTAGTTGAATCTAGAAAGCTGTGAGGCTATGGGAGGTCAGATTCTGAGGTAGGGTGGGAATAAAGAATAGTAAATAGGAGTAGTGTGTAAAAGAATAGAGACAACCCCTACAATAGTAGTTTTCATGAAATTGCGAAGTGGGCTGAGATCTGGGAGGGGTGTTGTATTGTGTTTACAATTGTATGAAATAGGTCTTATTTACAGTAATATTAAAGCAACAATCATGTGGCAGAATCTATGAGAACTAGATAACAAGAATAAGGAGTATAGAACCTTGAGTGGTGTACTAATGGAACACAAATGAAAAACAGTAAATTATGAACACACTGTGAATGAGATAACAGGGGGAACCTATCAAATGATAGTGTAACCAGCCAAGCAAAGAAGGTTATACAGGAAGAAAAAGAATACCAAAATACTATTAAAATAAAAAATGTCAGAAAAGTGACAAAAAGGTAGTACAAATTTGCAGTAACTTGCAGGCTCAAAAAAAAAAGGAAAAAAAGGAAGAAAAAAGAGAAGTTGGAATGCCAGAGAGATAAATTTCAAGTGGAAGTAATAGCACTAGGATGAAAGGAAGGGAAACATAAGGAATTGAGAGATATAAAAATAATAAGAATTAAAAAATAAAAAGGTACTGAAAAAAGAAGATAAAATCAAATAATCAAACAACAACAGCTGCCCCCCCCCCATAAAAAAAGAAAAAAAAAGAAGAAAAAACCAGAAGATGGAATGCAGGAGAGATAAATTTGGAGTGGAAGGAATAGCACTAGGATGAAAGGAAGAGAAACATAAGGAATTGAGAGATATAAAAATAATAAGAATTAAAAAATAAAAAGTTACTTAAAAAATATGATAAAATCAAACAATCAAACAACAACAGCCAAGAAAAAAAAAACCCTCATGTTGACTTCTAACTGGCCAAACCAGTTTTTCTGGTCTTGCTGGCTTCAGCAGGCTGAAGGGCGATTGGAATGCTTTTCACCCTTCCCAGTCAGAACTCAGTCAGTTTCTTGTATACTGTCCCCAGGGCTAGCCATGCCCTCCTCAGAGCCGATCTGATGCTTTGGGTTCATGGTTTAAGCTCCTGGGTTTGCAAGGGGTCGTTCCCTTACCCCAATTTCACTGCTGTGGGCTCTACATTCCCACTAAGCACCTGCATCTTTTCTAGGTTTATGGTGCAAGCTCTGGGGATCATGAGGGGTTGTGCCCTTCCCACAATTTCCCTGCTGCAGGCTACAGGAACCTGCGAATTGCTGCATCTTTTCTGGGTTCTCAGTGTGAGAGTCAGGAATCCCGAAGGGGCATGTGCTTCCCCGAGTTCACCACAGCAGGCTCCAGAAACCCGAGAACGCCAGTGCCCTTTCTTTGTTCAGAGCTGTGGGGTCTGGGTCTTCCACAGAACCATACTCTCAATGGGTTGGGGGCATGGGCACATGCCAGGCCACCAGTGGTTGAGCAGGCTGGGGCACTTACTTTTCCCAAGGCTATGCGTGGGTGCTCTCAGCCCCAGTGTGATTGTCTCTCAGTCTCACTCCCCTCTCTGTGCTTTCAAGCAACAACCTCCCCTGGTGCTGTTCAATCCTTGTTGTCTGGGGAGGGAGCAGTGACTCTCTCCTGGGTGCCCTGAGGCAGACCTGGGAGCACCTTGCCTGGGGGCTGCAACCTCCCTGGTCCCTGAGCTGATCCCTAGGCCCTTATTATACTGAAGCAGTCTCCTTACCATCTGGTTTTTCAATGTCCGCTATAATTTTTGATGTCCTATTATCATAAATGTGATATTGTTGGCCCCTTGCTCTGTTCCTCTGCAGATCCACGAGTTTCTCTCCTGTGCATAGGGGAAGGGGTTTATGCTCCCTTCAACAATGCCGCCATCTTCCCACTCATTCCCAACTATCCATTCTTAAGCATCTGGAATGATTCCTTATTTTTTTACAACTGTAAATAAATAATTTTTATTTATTTCCCAAATTAGAGGTTGGATGAGAAGTCATAAAACAAATTTGTAGCTTTTATTATACCTATTCCCACATTGTTGACCTGAAAAATCAAAAGGATTTATAGTCTGACCAAGGTGGATATTTACATTCTTATTTATTTGTGAACTTTACAGATACCTCATGCTATCATAAAATTGTACATTTACATTTCTAAAAGTACTTCTAAGCATTGATTTATTGCATTTGTTTGTGTGCAAAGTGCCTGCTTTGATCCTGTATCAGAGGGAATCCAGGTATTGATCTGTCATATTTGCTTTCACTCTGTGCCTTGGAAGGCATTTTATCAGTGATGTTTGCCCTTCCCTCTCCCCACAGATTACTGGCTTGCCCTTGGAACACTGGGGTCCTATCATCAAAGGGGAAGCTGGCAGGAGACAGCTGTTTGGTCCTTGAGCCTCTCCGAAGTCTAAACACAAAGCATTTCAGTGCTTACTGAGTGCAGAGTTAGTATTTTCAGTGCTCAGAAGCAGAGTTAACTGCTGCCCTTTGGGTTTTATCAGACCTCCTTCCAGGGATCTATGTATGCCAAGTGCCAAATTTCAGAGCCGCCTTTTTCAGGAGGGAAGAGTGGTCTTGCACAAATTCCTGTCACCTGTGAATTTTAACCACTTGCTCTAAAACACTCTTTTGTTTTTTAAATATCTTTCCCTTCATCCAATTCAACACCCCTTGCCAGACTCAAAAGTGAGAATGTGCATGCCCCATAACTCCTCTAAGGTTCAAATTGGCCATCATACCATCAATATTTGCACCTTGTTTTTCATGCCTGCAGCCTTGCTTTGGACTATTCCAGCCATTTCCACATGGACTCCGTCTTGCTTAACAGCAATCGGAGAAATCAAAACCAGAAGTAACTTTCTGTGTCTGGAAATGAAGTTAGCACATGTTTACTGTCAGTGGATAAGGCTCCAAAAGGGCAGCCTGCAAAGACAGGGCCTCCCCCCAAATGGGAATTGACCCCCAGAACTTTGGAAAAAGCACGTGTAATGCTCAGAGACTCTTTTGAGGTCAATCTCTTCTGCCTTTTGGGTAGATGCTAAGGTACTCAGAGGAAGGAGAGCTCCTTCTTACCTCTGATAAACCAGTAATCTGCTTTTCCCATGGCATACTCCCTATTCCAGGTTATAGCTCAAGAGTTGTTTGAAGGGAAAATCCATTCACTTAAGGCATAATGAACCAGGGAGCATCTGAGTTCAGTCTCCCTTAGGAACATTTCAAAGTTAGTTTCAAACTAGTTTGACCCATGGAAGAAAGCAAAGTGCTAATGATCAGTTAAATAAAAAGTTGAAATGGAAAAGGTATTTGCCTATCCCAAAATAGAGAGTTTATGGCAAGGGGAAGGAAAGGAAATACTTAAAAGTTCTCTTAGTTCTCTTAATTAGTCCAAATTAAGATGTTGCAAATAATGTGAGTTGATTCATGTTTCACTTGGTCTCTGATAAATATAGTGATATAATTCTTTGCTTCAGGTTTAGAGGAATTTTTTCCTTCTTTCCTCCTCCTCTCCCTTCCTTCCTTCCTTCCTTCCTTCCTTCCTTCCTTCCTTCCTTCCTTCCTTCCTTCCTTCCTTCCTTCTTTCCTATAGGGATTTGTATGAAAATAGAAACCAAAAATAAATCAAGGAATTTTGTAACATTCAGGCTGTCTTTTGCAATGGCCATTGAGAGGCAATACAAGTCCCAATTCTACCCTAAGGCCCTTTTTGCTTTCCCCAGGAATTCAAAATTTTGCATTAGGTGAGATCACTCTTTACTGAAGTGCAGTGCAAATAGCTATGGAGAGGATCCACAAAGATTATCATCCTCAATACAGCGAGAGCACTGGTTCTTGACAGGGCATTTGGAATATAGTTCCTATTGATAACACCATGTCAGCCCCATTTCACAAACAATGAGACTCCCTGTGGCCCTCAACAGCCTCCTCTAGGGATGGAGTAGAGGTTAAACTCAACAGGTGACTGTCAGCCAAGGTTGAGTTGTGGGCTCTAGTCTTTAGAACTCTGAAGATTAAGAAATGGGAAGAGTCTTCATCCTTCTGCATATCAAGTCCTTAGCTTTGCTCTTTGGTCTCATTTATTGCTATATCAGTCAGGGTTCTCCAAAGAGACAGAACCAGTATGATGTGTGTACATTTCTATCTATATCATCTATGTCAATATCATCATCTATATCTATCTATATCTATATCTTTCTATCATCTATCTATCTGTCTATTTATCTATCTAATTTATATCAAGACACACACAGAGGCACAGAGAAAGAGACAGGGATTTATCATAAAGAATCAGCTCTCTCAATTATGGAGCCTAGAAAGTCCCCGGATCTTCAGAGTGAGTAGACAATTGGAGACCCAGGACAAGTAATGGTGTAGTTCTAGTCTGGGACCTAAGCTGTGAACTCAGAGAGCCAATGGTATGAGTTCCAGTCCAAAGGCTGACAGGCTGAAGACCCAGAGAGAGCTGATATTTCAGTTCAAGTTTGAAGGCAGGAAAAAGCCTATGTCTCAGTTCAAAGGAATCAAATGTGAGAAGTCTCTCTCATTGGTTCTATTTAGGTCCTTGTCTGATTGAATGAGGGCCACATATATTTTGGAGGGCAATTTGCCTTATTTACTCAGTCTACTGATTTAAATGTGAATCTCATCCATAAACACCCTCATAGACACAGGCAGAATAATACATGGGTATCCTGTGGCCCAGTCAAGTTGACACGTAAAATTAACCATCAAAATAGCAAATGTACAGATAACAACACTGGCTCAGAAGTGTAGGGCACTTGTCAAGGCTTAATACTCCTTAGAGGTGAGCAACAAAGTTCTTTCACATTGCTGCATGATAGGAAATACACCATTTTCTCTACAACCAGCAGTGTGATTTAGGGAAAGTGTAAGTGTGGTAATGGTATCCCTTTCCTCAGTGACAAAAGTGATTTGACAAGAAGGCAAAACAGACATTGAATCTCTGACACCTTGAGGGCATCTTCCCCAGTAGGCTGCATGATAACATGCTCAGCAGCTCCTCTGGTTCTCAGGCTGTTCTCCCTACCACAAAGCCTTGCTGAGTCAGGGAAGTATAAAGTGGCTGTTGTGGATCCCTATCTTGGGATCACTGAAAGAAGGGGAACAGAATTCCTCTCAGACAAAGCAGATATTTGATCTATTGCCAGAAAGCTTGTGGATCTTGCCTTGTATTGCATTATTTTAATAATTATACCAAAAACTTGACCTGTAGCTACCTGGCAGCCAGAAGAGGGGAAGATACAAACTTTACGCCCTGCCTTTTGCCAGTGGGCAGTGGTCCTGCAATTGAGAGCAAGGACATTCAATTTTACCTTCCAGGTTCTCTTTGTGAAATGGATGAGGAGGTGATGTTTCATTACAAAGCAGAGGGATATTCAAAGCATACCTTTACTTTTAGCGTTTGATTGAAAATACTAAAATGAAAAAAGAAATTTTCACCTTTACAGACTACAAAATAGAGTTTTTTTAAAAAAATTTGTCATTGCTGTTTAAGAGCTTAAAAGACCAAAAAATAGGGCTCTTTTTTTTTTCTTTTTTTTTCACATTTAGCATCATTTGCTAACTCATTTATTTGCTTTTTCCCAGAACTTTCTCACAAAAGCCAATCTCCAGGCCCATGTTCTAGTAGTTTAGCAAGAGGGGAAGTGGAAATAATTTATCCAACTATAAGAAACATGCTGTTAGGCACAGAGTGATTGAAGAAGACTGTCTTACAAGAGCATAGCGGTTTGAGGCAGAGGGGACAGTAATAACATGATTAGGAAATGCCAGGGTGTTATGTAACTAGAGGAATGAATTTTACTTACCCTTCCAAAGAGGAAATTACCGTCCTTGACAAAAGGAGTTCCAGCATCCCATCCTAGCAAAGCTTTTCAGGTAAAAATGTAGACACAGACATTCAAGAGACAGAGTTCTAGCCACCTACTACTACAGCTAGCAGTTGGGGGAGGACCTTGAAGGGCAGCAAAATTTTGTAGACATAAACCAGTAGGGATTCACTTCTTATAGATGATGCTGGTTGTGTACAAGAAGGAGCCAAGGATTCAAATAGCCCAGGGACCACCAGACAGTAGGAGACAAGAGTGAGGGACAGAGTAGGAGCAGAGCCCAAAGAGGGCCCCAGCTGGACCAGAACTAGTCCCTCAGTCATTAGGGGACTCAAGATTGAAAGCCAAGTGCTTGAAAGGCCTAGATAGTCTGTTTTGGATAATTATGAGTTACATTAGAAAGTCAGTTTTATTATACAGTAAGGGTCAGTCATTTTTCACCTTCTTGAAGTATCATGTTAAAGAACTCCTTAGATATTATTACATATTAGACTGAGATACTTAAGCTAGGTAGACAATTGTTCCAGACTCTACTGTGTAAAGACAATATTACTTTAATGAACTCTGGCTTGTTAAGGCTTATTTCTGTCTACAACACCATGATGTTCAAAGGCCCCAGAATAAATTATTGGTTGTCGCAGGAGTAATGGGCTCTCATTTTGGCTATTGGTTCATCCACTTCCCTGGCAGCCATGGGCCTCAAATGAGGGCAAGTGTATATTAGAGGCAAAGGTCATTTTCAACTAAGCCATTTCAACATTTCCAACTTTCGTGGTTCCTGGGCAACACCAGAGACTTCTGACCCATCATTAGCCACAAAATTCCCCTTTAGCAAGTTCATGGAGGGAGATGGAGCTAGGGAATCAGCAAACAGGTGGTCTAGGAATGTCACTGGTTGATTGCAGTCTGAGCCTAGATGTGAACCTAGGTTTCTCAAGTACTCAGCATTCCAACACATACACAGACCCCTGAAGGTGGTTACTCAGGTTGAAATCTCTGTTATTCCAGAGGTAGACCAGGTCCTGTCACATTGACCAATTTAGATTCTTCTCTACTATGCACAAAGAGCATGATATAATCTAAAACAGAGTAAAAATGTCTGTTCTCCTGAGGATGATGATTAATTCAGATGAGAGTAGTGAGTTAGTACATTGCAACCTGAGTATTTACAAGGGAAAGTTGGAGATGTGAATTTCTCAGTATGAAAGAAGTAAAGAGTACAACTGGGGAAAATAGGGAATATGTTAAGTAGGCAGAATGGCCAGAGTCCCCAGGGGGAATGATTTCCCATGGAATCATGGCAGCAAATTAGGAATAGCCCAATTGCAAGAGAACAAAGCATTACCCTGGCACCCTGGGGTCAGGACATTGGCAGGGAATCTGCAAGTCTCCTGGTCATGGGTGAGCTACAGGTTGAGTCAGGATTAAGCAAACAGGCAGTGTCAACATCAAAGATGTGAATTAGGTAGCTTTCAGTTAAGATATCATGGTAGGAAAAAATATTGACCAGGGAGATGGATTACCTTCTGTTATTTTTATTCTGCTATTATATTCAGCGGGCGTGACAGCCAACCTTGCAGAGATGTAGAAAGGAGCAGAGGCCCAAGATTTATTTTGATAGGGAGCATGTTAGAGCAAATGTGTGTATGTGGGTTGTTTATTTTATTTTATTTTGAGGATCAGGAGGGTGCATAGGCAATGAGGTTAATCAGCAGGTGAGCTGAGCTTGTGCTGTGTAGGAAGCAATGGGATGAATGAATGAGGAAGGCTAGTGTGGAAGAGACTGCAAAGCCAGGCTGGAAAGTTAAGTTTAGCTGTTGAAGCAGGAAATACAGGAAAGGGTATAAGTTCATCACCATTCTTCTCATGTTTACATAATTTTTCCTTAGGTAACTGCTAAAATGTCTTGGAAAGTCAAGTTGCTACCATTTGAATGATGAGAGGGGGACCAAACCAAAATAGTTTTCAGTGGGATTGCTGGGAACAAATTACTTAGAGTCTGTGAAACCAAGAGATACTTTTATTCATTCATTCATGTATCAATTCAAATACTCATCCATTTATTTATTTACTTATTTCACAAATGTTATTAAAAGCTAGGTTCTACCAATTAGGTGAATTAATACAGCCCATTTTTCTGATTGATGGAATTGCCACAAACCACAAACCTGATACATTTTCTTTCCTTTTAAGTACAACAGCCGGCAGAAAGAAGGGGATGAAGATAGGGTGGAAACAGGTGAGGCATAGATTAGCTGGTTGAAACTAAGCACTGCCAGGCTGTGAGGTTTCACTAATATCCTTCTCAGTTTTATAATCTGGCTCCACCTAAATTTCCAGCCCCATATCCAGACACCTCTCTGGTGTTACTGCTCTAGCTGGCCCTGACTACTGGAGATAATATCAGCACTATCAGTTATTGAGAACTTTCAATATGCTGAGAACTAAGCTAACTGCTTTAAGGTCAAGATCAGATTTATCCTCTCACTCATCTTTACCTTATTTAGACTGATAAGGAAACTGGGGCTTAGAGAGTTTAAGTAAAAAGCCCAAAGTTAATCAGTTATGATGTTTCCTACAGTATTTGAAGTTTCTTCTGTACATGGAAGAACATTTGCATTCATAGAAAGTCAACTCAAAAGGACATGAGTATGTATTATTTTTCTAGGGCTACTATAACAAAGTAACACAAACTGGGTAGCTTTGAACAGCAGAAATTTATTGTCTCACAGCTTTGAACATCAGAAATTTGCGGTGAAAGTGTTGGAAGTGCCACAGTCCCTCTAAAGAAGTTAGGGAAGGATCTGTTCCAGGACAGTCTCCTAGCTTCTGGTAGTTTCCTGGCTTGGGGCAACAACACTCCAGTCTCCACATGGTGTTTTTCCTGTGTGTCCATATCCAAATCCCCCCCTTTTAAGGATTTTATTTATTTATTTTTAGAGAAAGGGGAAGGGAGGGAGAAAGAGAAGGAGAGAAACATCAATGTGTGGTTGATGTCCCCCCTGCGAATCTGGCCTGCAACCCAGGCTTGTGCCCCAACTAGGAATTGAACCAGTGACCCTTTGATTCACAGCCCATACTTAATCCACTGAGCCACACCAGTCAGGGCCCAAATTTCCCCTTTTTATAAGGACACCACCCAAATTGGATAGCTACCCACTCTACTTCAGTATGACTCTTCTTAACTACTTACATCTGCAAAGACCCTATTTCTAAATAAGCTCACATTCTGAGGTAATGAGAATTAGAACTTCAACTTATGACTTTTGAGGAACACAATTCACCTCATAGCAGTTGTTGAATAAGATGATTCTCAACTGTTTTGTGACCTATTTCTATACTCTCCTAGCAGGAGCACACATACCTTCCTACTACCCATGTGGGGGAGAGGGAAAGGGGAGCAGTTTTTGGAGGCAAATAAGGAGCAGAGTGGGTCAAGGAGGCTGAAATGATTCCTTTATCTTACTTCTGAGCCTCATCCATCACATCAGGTTGTGTCCCTTTCTCCAGAAGAAGATATAGGGAACTCTCTCTTGTTAAGACTCAGGCATCCTCTGTGTATACAGGTGACTTCTCCTTCATCAGGTGCAAACACCCAATAAAGAATTTCATGTTCAGGTCAAGGATCAACAGTGAAGAATGCCATCTCTATGTTGTGCTCCATGGGCTCTTAATTCCTACTAGGAGTCCACTGAGAATTATTCAGGCCTCAGTCAACATAGAGAGATGTGGCTCCTGCTGTATGCACGGTGCCAGGAGGACATGAATCAGGGCCCCAGGGAGCCCAAGGAGCTCTAAGACCAGAAAGAAGTTTCCTGAACACAAAAGAGGACAAAGTAAACACAGGAACAAAGGAACAGGTGTTTGTTCCTTTCTTGGAGGATTAATGAAGGCTTTATAAGAGATATAGATCAGCTGGATCTTGGAGGGGAAATGGTGATGCTGAGAAGGGCTGAGGCGGTATCATTAACAATGGGGGTTGAGGCAAAGCCCAGATTGTGCATAGTCTGGTTCAGGTAAAGGAACTATGGGATACTTCAAGTTGAAAAAATGGGGCAGTGATTTTGGAAAGGTGGATTGAAGGGGCTTAAATGACAAGTTAAACAGTGTGGACTTAAAGAGTTTCCTTGAAAACATTTTCTTCCTCATTTTTTCTTTTCCTCTTTCTAAGGAATGTGAACTTTGTGGTAGGCAGATTAATGGCCCCAAAAATGTTCACCCCCTCATTCCCAGCACCTGTGATTATATCACTTGGTGTAGTAAAAGGGATTCTTGCAGTTATGATGAAAATTAATGGCCTTAAAATGGGAAGACTATCCCGATTAATGGGATGGGCCCAATTTAATCACATCAGTCCTTAAAGTTGGAGACTACTCTGGAAAACAGGGAGATGTCAGCATGAGAAGGAGTTGGCTTTGAAGGTAGAGGAAATAATTCATGTTCCATACTGTTACCTGGTGGAACTCAAGTACAGCTGACACAGCCCTTCTTAGCACACGGTTTGGAACCAAGGGAGGCAAGGTCACATCCCATCCCAGCACTTCCCGTCCACTGCTCTGGGTTTCTTCGCACTCTTACTCCTCTAGTGGTTGTTGTGGTGATGGCCAGGGGATACTGTGATTTATATCACATCTCACCTAGGATGGTTTTAGGCAGAAACCAGCAATCAGACAGTATTGCCATTAGTTAACCATCTTTCATGGCATCAAGCAAAAATATAACCCTTTCTAGCTTCTCCATGGAAGCCACCTCTGTCTATTCCTATGTCCTAAAAATAAGAGATTGCGATTGTTTTTCTTAATTTAAAAAGCAAAAGAAAAAGAAAGAAAAAAGAAATGACAAAGCCCCCATCTGCAGTCTCATAAAATTCCAACAAAAGGGCCAGGCTGGGGAACATGTTAAGGGCCAGGACATGTTAACCCTCAGTCCCACTGCCTGAGAGCCTCTAGTGCAGAGCACACAAGGGATTTGTCTTCCTGGATTCTATTGGCATGTCAGTGAGATTCACCTCTTCCAGGGGCCAGCCTCTGTCCACAGCAGGCACTCCCTGGTTGGGATTTGAGAAGTGGAAAGCTGCTCTGGTTGACACTTGCCCTCTTTATGGTTGGTGCTCTACCAAGCTCTAAAGTCATTGTTCTTTGTAAAAAAAAAGTTGTTAGATGAAGTGGATAATATCAATAATGAAGGATTGCTTTCAAAGCTCGCATAAGCCTCACAGTTTGAACAGGGAAGAAGATTCTATTTCAGAGAAATGCTGTAAGCTATGGGTCTTGTGTGTATTTTCAAACATGACATAGCCAAGTTCCCAACTCTTAACTGACAATAAGATGAATAATTTCAGGGTAACCCGGATATTTACTGGTGGTCATTGGAGACAGAAATATCTTGTTTACATGGCTGATGTAACTATAGGTGTCAGAAGTCATAACCCCAACTTCTCTTTTCTTGCCACTGTCTGAAACTTCCTGCATCTACAGGTTTTTGTCTTTAAACAGTGGTCTTCCATTTCATTGCTCATGCCTGTGTGTTGGATAGTTCATTGGGTCTTCTCATAAAGTTTTATTGCTGGGTCCTGGAATTAAACTACTGATTTGAAAATTTATCACTTTGGCATTTCAAAAAATCATGTGTATTCCTCACTCCCTATGTTTTTGCTAGAGTATTAACTTGGAAAAACTAAAATTTATTCATTACTTTGGAAAAAATGATTGTGAACATTTTATTCACTCAGGTATAAACTAACATAATTTGAGGCATAGAATTTTAAAGCCAGGAATCTGAACAAAATTTTCCAGAATAAGAGACATAGCCTCTAACAGCACTTATAAAGTTGACTTTCCAAAATAAATCAATTGGAAATCAATCAAGCCTGTAGATTCAATTACCATTGACTGGAAACCCAGCAGCCATAAGCCTCACGGTTTGAACAAGGAAGAAGATTCATCTGAACATGCTACATCGCAGCATGGAGTTCCCATTCACAAAATCCAACCAGGGGAAACTCAGTAGGCCAAATGACCTAGTGTGTTTAATAAATATGTTAGAAAGAGGATATCCAAATGGCCTCAGTAATAAAGTTTCAAATCAGTTTACTTAGGGCCTTTTGTAAACAGACTTAGTCACTTGCAATGTGTAAACCTTAGTATAAAAACAGTTGGATGTTTGAATATCCAACAGGATATTTGGTAATTTTTAAAAAATTGTTAATTTTTAAAGCTGTAATATCAGTACGTGGTTATGTACTTTTAAAACAATTTCCTACCTTTTAGAAATGCATCATTAAAGTGCTCAAAGAAGAGAGACCCTGGATATGCTTCAAACAATGTGGTGGGCAGAAGATAGGTGGGCATAGATAAAGGAAGATAGTCACAAGTTGATCATGGTGGAAGCAGGAATCTGGGTACAAGAGGATTTCCTAGATTGTTTATGTATATGTATGAAATATTCCATGATAAAATGTAAAAAAAGTGTATCACTGCTTAAAATACATACAGAATATAGTGATGTCTTAAAACTTGCCCATATTAAAGGAAAACTCAGAGGTTACACAGGTGCTTCTTCAGGTCCTCTTTGTCAGTCCATGTCACCTTGCTGAATACCTGTCATTTCACCTTACTTTCTGAAGTATCAGTGGCCTGCCTGTTGATGGAAAACCTTAGTAAAATCTGGAGTAATGTGTGCAGTGTGCAAGGCTCTGCATTAGTCCTCACAGAAAACCAGCTTCACCCCCCTTCTTGCTCCTCACAGACAACTTACTTACTGGGCAACAATGGAAATTCAAAATTGAATTTTTTTCTTTATTTTGTATTTATAAAAGTGCCTTTATTCTTTCCAAATCTATCATGACAATTCCCTGAGGACTCCTTTATTTGTTTTACACAAAGCACACTCCCTGAGGAAAATGGTCTGTTTTAAAATCAGAACAGTGTATTGCAAGTGGCCATAGTATTTTGCAACACCTTCCATCAAAAGATGAAGTCTGTTTCTTCCCCCCCTGATTCTGACGTTGTGACTTTTAACCAATAGGCTGGTTGAAAGGATCTTTGAAGAGTTGCTGAGCTTGACTGAATGGGCAGAGAGGAGCAGCTCAGAGGAGGCCCCAGGTCACTCAGCTTCCAAATACATTAGGATCCCAAGCAAGGCCAGCCATGCCAGTGATTTCAAGTCTTTCACCTTGGAGATATATATTTTTTAAGATTTTATTTATTTATTTTTAGAGAGGGAAGGGAGGGAGATAGGGAGAGAGAGAGAGAGAGACAGAGAGAGAGAGAGACAGAGAAACATCAATGTGCGGTTGCTGGGGGTTATGGCCTGCAACCCAGGCATGTACCCTGGTGGGGAATCGAACCTGCGACACTTTGGTTCACAGCCCGTGCTCAATCCACTGAGCTACGCCAGCCAGGGCGGAGATTTTTTTTTTTAAATACAGGAATAGCTAACTGATCTAGCCAATTACTCTTTTTTTTTTTTTTAATGCACAATGCAGTTGGATGTTTCCACGGAGTAACAAACACTTGATAAGTAGAGTGATGGGGGCACAGGGAAGAGTATTAACCAAAACTTAAAAGTCAGACCAGACTTCCTTAAATTGAGATGTGAAAGTGAACAGGAATTAGTCAGGGAAGAGAACTGGAAAGGTTCCCAGAGAGATGAAACTGTGACCAGAATGTCAGAGGTATTATGAATGAATGAATGCTGAATTATCACATGCCATTTTTAATTAAAGACTCTTATACTAAAGTATGGATATGTTCAAAGATTCAATTGAAATTTCCATTTGAATTTTCCTCATGTATTTTGTTTTTCAAATGCCAAAGTCTAACTATCTCAGGAAGGGAAACTGAGGCCCTAATTTTGGGCTGTTTGGTATAGTAGATATTCAAGTATGCATCTTCTATTTCCTCTATGAGAATAGAAGAAATAGACTCTATTTCTATTAGAGAATAAACTCATTAGGGGACTGTAGACTATATATTTTAGTGTTCCTAGGCCCACCTAGCCCCAAGTGAATGAATAAATGAACAAACCAAAAAGTGTTTCTTAGAAGGCTTTAGAGTTCATGGAACTTTTCAAATCTTCAGGACAATATTAACCATACTTTTTATTAACACCATAGACCCAAATTTGCTCATGCTCTGCCAGCAGTTTGACCAGCAGAGTATATAGATAGTGCTTTATTGAAACTGCCTTTGCTTCAATTTTGTCATCTTTAAACACTTTCCTGCCATATTCATTTTGATCATCCTTTTAACATTTTAAAATAGGCACCTCTGTAAGCCCTTCCCTGGGGAGAACTTGATAATTTATACCCATATACTTTGCTGTTTTAGAGACAGACTAGAACTGCATGGCACTAAATCTACATTGCATTCAGTGTGGCTTTAAGAAGGGGAGTGCTTTGTAGAGGTTCAGAATGGGAGATCTGTAATGCAGAAACTTAAAAAGAAACATGCCAGTATTCAGCAGTAAATTAGCAACCAATTTATAAATCTTTCTTGTATGCGGGAGAGGAAGCAGCTACAGGGCCCCTTATTTTATTTCAATTAAAGAAAACAATCCTATGAAATAGAAATAATTTAATCTAAGGACTACTTTTGTGTATTTTATATCTAACATTTGATGGAGTGACAAGCCAAGAGAAAGAACAATAAAAATTTAGACATGTATGGAATATGAATGATCATCTAATTCTATACACCTATCCTTTACAACCATCATGTTATAGAAAAGGAACTAAGACCAGGAGGAATTGTGTGCTCAGATTCAGAGAGCAAATTGTACCTGGGAGTGACAAATGCATTTACTATCTTGATTGTGGTGATATTTCAAAGTGTATACATACATCAAAACTTATCAAAATATATACTTTATGTGCAGTTTATTTCATGTCAAGTATACCCCAATAAAGCTTTCTTGTAAAAAAAAGAATAAAGACAAAATAAAAATGTTTTCAGGAGAACAACACTTCTGTACTGTAATTTTGGAAAATCCAGAATGTGAGAAAGACATCTTCTTTAGTGAATTAATTAGTAAGAAAAACAAGAGGAAATGAAAACCTATAAATCAAAAGAAATGTAAGAGATGTATCTATCAAATGCAATGTATAGATCTATTTGTGGGGGGGAACCTTTCCCCCTTTTCTTCCCATTATCCCCTCTCACCTCCCCTCTGGTTACTGTCAGTTTGTTCTTAATTTCAACCCAATTAAAAAATGGGCATTTCCTGTCCAGAAGCAATACATCAAGGATTACCATATTTTGATGTGTATAATGACCACTCATGTTTTTGGTCCAAACTTTCAGGAAAAAAAGGATTTCATTTTAATTTTTAATTAATTAATTAATATTTAGATACATATTTCTTATATTATAAAGGAATTTTAGCATTTTTTAATTTTTAAAAATATATTTTATTGGTTATGCTATTACAGTTGTCCCATTTCCCCTTTCATTCCCCCACACCCTGCACACCCCCTCCCACCCACATCTCCCCCTTTTAGTTCATGTCCATGGTCAAACATATAAGTTCTTTGGCTTCTACATTTCCCACACTATTCCTAACTTTCCCCTGTCTACACACTACCCACCATTTATGCTAGTTATTCTCTGTACCTTTCCCCCCTCTCTCCCCCTCCCACTTCCCTGTTGCTAACCCTCCATGTGATCTCCATTTCTGTGGTTCTGTTCCTGTTTTAGTTGATTGCTTAGTTTGTTTTTGTTTTAGATATGGTTCTTAATAACTGTGAGTTTGCTGTCATTTTACTATACATGTTTTGTATCTTCTTTTTCTTAGATAAGTTCCCTCTAACATTTCATATAATAAGGGCTTGGTGATGACAAACTTCTTTAACTTGACCTTATCCAAGAAGCACTTTATCTGCCCTTCCATTCTAAATGAAAGCTTTGCTGGATAGAGCAATCTTGGATGTAGGTCCTTGCCTTTCATGACTTGGAATACTTCTTTCCAGCCCCTTCTTGTCTGTAAGGTCTCTTTTGAGAAATCATCTGACAGTCTGATGGGAACTCCTTTACAGGTTACTGTCTCTTCATCTCTTGCTGCTTCTAAGATTCTCTCCTTATTTTTAATCTTGGCTAATGTAATTATGATGTGCCTTGGTGTGTTCCTCCTTGGGTGCAACTTCTTTGGGACTCTCTGAGCTTCCTGGACTTCCTGGAAGTCTATTTCCTTGGCCAGATTGGGGAAGTTCTCCATTATTTTTTCAAATAAGTTTTCAATTTCTTGCTCTTCCTTTTCTCCTTCTGCTACCCCTATAATCCAGATGTTGGAACATTTAAAAATGTCCTGGAGGTTCCTGAGCCTCTCCTCATTTTTTTGAATTCTTTCTTCATTCTTTTCTGGTTGAATGTTTCTTTCTTCCTGCTGGTCCACACTGTTGATTTGAGTTCCAGTTACATTCCCCTCACTATTGGTTTCCTGTGCATTTTCCTTTATTTCACTTAGCACAGCCTTCATTTTTTCATCTAATTTGCAACCAAATCAACCAAATCTGTGAGCATCCTGATTACCAGTGTTTTGAACTTGCATCTGATAGGTTGGCTATCTCTTTGTCGCTTAGTTGTATTTTTTCTGGAGCTTTGATCTGTTCTTTCATTTGGGCCATTTTTTTTTTTTGCCTCAGCACACCTGCTATGTAGTAAGGGGTGGAGCCTTAGATGTTCACTTGGGGTGGGCAACCCATGTTGCTGTGTTGTGACACTGTATGTGGGGAAGGGGTCTGAGAGGGAACAATGCCACTTGTTCAGGTCTCTGTGGGATTTCAGTCACTTCCCCCACTACCCACAAGCAAAGTGGGCCCTTCTGGTGCTGGTTCCCAATGGGTGGGTTTGTGTACATTCTAGGACCCAGTGGGTCTCTCCAACAAACCCTCCTGTGAGGCTGGGAGCTTCTCCCACTGCCACCTCCACCCCCACAGGTGTCTTCACAGGAGGTTTGAGGTTTTATTTCCCCACAATGGAACTCTGGGTTGTGTGGTCTGTCTCACTCCCCAATTCTTCCTCCAGGTTTATCTGCACATGAACGTGGGACCGCAGGCTCCACCAGCTGCTGCCTCACCAGGTCTGCCAGTTGCTGCCTTGCCACAAGTCCTCTCCACCCAGCTCATCGCCGCCCTTCCTGCTGGTCTGAATGAATGTGTCTTCTTTAACTCCTTGGTTGTCGGACTTCCATAAAGTTCGATTTTCTGTAAGTTCTGGTTGTTTTTTGTTTTTAAGCTGTTGTTGTCCTTCTTTTGGTTGTGTAAGGAGGCACAGTGTGTCTACCTATGCCTCCATCTTGGCCAGAAGTCTGAATTTTAGCATTTATTTTTTAACATATTATGATATAAGAAATTTTATGTAACAATTACAAAACGCAAGAGCAGATACAAGGTACAAGAAATTTTATGTACTGGTAACAAACTTTACAATATTTACAAATCATAGAAGGCCAAGAGCTCTGTCACTGTCAATATAAGAAGTGTCATCTTCTTCAATTTCTACATTACCAGTGTTTTCTAAAGAATCACTTTCCTAATCCTGGTAAATTTCATCATACTCAGTTCCATCCATAGCATTGCTGATGCTGCATTTTGAAATAATCTCATTTATTTTTTATTTTTATTTTTTATTGTTGTTCAAGTACAGTTGTCTCCATTCCCCACCACCACCACTCCCACTCACTCCAGTGATCCCCACCTCCCACCCTCGATCCTACCCCACTTTGCCTTTGTACATTGTGTCCTTTATACATGTTCCTGACAACCTTTCCCCCTTTTCTCCCCATTTTCCCCTCCAACCTCCCCTCTGGTTACTGTCAGTTTGTTCTTAATTTCAATGTTTCTGGTTATATTTTGATTGCTTGTTTGTTTTGTTGAGTAGGTTCCACTTATAGGTGAGATCATATGGTATTTGTCTTTCACCACAGCTGAAGAAGACATCAGCAAAATGAAAATGGAACCAACCATATGGGACAATATATTTGCAAATGATACCTCAGACAAGGATTTGATCTAAAAAATATATAGAACTCACACAACTCCACTCCAGAAAGACAAACAACCCAATTAAAAAATGGGCAAGGACCTGAACAGACATTTCTCCAAGGAGGACATGCCAAAGACCCAGAAACATATGAAAGGATACTCAACATCATTAGTCACCAAAGAGATGCAAAAGAAAACCACAATGAGATACCACTGATGCTACATTTTTTCAATGGTTTTGCAACCACTTCTTTCTTGATGCCATTCCACAATCTTAGGATACCATCACAAACCTGGGCAACAAATGGTTTCTTGATCCTGCCTATAGGTGTTATTGTACCAGCTGACAGCGTCTTTCTTCATTAGGGCCTTAAAGAGCTCATTTACTGACACATCAAGAGGTTGTAGTTGGCTAGTTAGCCCACCTGGTATCACAGAAACTTGTTTTCAAGTCTGCTGGGATTGCTTTTACACTTTGTATAGCATGGGTGTTGAAGTGATCAAAAAGAAGCAAAGCTGGTTTTTAAATGAATTTTCAGGTCTTTGTGATCAGTCTGTGAAACCAGATTTTCATGTCTTCTTCATTCATCCATCCTTTTTCATGCACTTGGACTCCACTTGGAATCTTTTCTTTTAAAAATGATCATAGGTCGTAGTTTTGTCCCATGTGCTCTCTGGAGTTACACTTTTAATTCATAAGCATAAATAAAATAATTAAAAACATTTATATAGGTACAGAATTACTTCTACTCATGTATAATATACATTCTTATTTTTCCCTAAAAATTTTGGGCAAAACAATGGCCATTATACATGGCAAAATATAATATATTTAGCTTTTCATGTAAAATTCCACGCTGCATCTAGGAAACAGAACCCTACAGAGTGGAGATTGGAATCACAGGGTCAAAGTGCTTCTTTGACCATTTACTGCACAATCATCCATGGCAGAGCACATATGCTAATGAGCAGCCATTAGCAAATGAGCGGTTAATTGTCTGGCAGAGTTTCTGCCTCCTAGAGCTAGGGGAGCTGGATTTAAAAAAAATATTGAATCTTACGGGGGTGACATTGGTTAATAAAATTGTATAGGTTTCAGGTGTACAATTTCATAATATATCATCTGTGTACTGTGTGTTTACCATCCCAAGTCAAGTCTCCTTCCGTCACCCTTTGCCCTCTTCTACTCCCCCCCAAACCTTTGTCACTTTGGTAATCACTATACTGTTGTTTGTGTCTATGAGTAGCTTTTCTTTTTGCTTAATCCCTTCACATTTTTCACCCAGTCCCCCAAACACCCTACTCTCTGATAGCTGTCAGTCTGTTCTATACATCTATGAGCCTGTTTCTATTTTGTTTGTTAGTTTATTTTTTTATTTTAAGTATATTTTGATTATGCTATTGTCCTAATTTTTCCCCTTTGCCCCCCTCCACCCAATACCCACTTCCCTCTAGCACTCCCTCTCCCCTTATTTCAAGTCCATGGGTCATGCATATAAGTTTTTTGGCTTCTCCATTTCTTATACTATTCTTAATATCCCCCTGTCTACTTTGTACCTACAAATTATGCTTCTTTATCCCTGTACCCTTTACCCCACCCCTCCCTTCCCTATCCCCATTGATAACCCTCCAAATGATCTCTATATCTATGATTTTGTTACTGTTCTAGTTGTTTGCTTAGTTTTTTTCAGATTTAGTTGTTGATAGTTGTGAGTTTATTGTTATTTTAATGTTCATAGTTTTGATCTTCTTTTTCTTAAATAAGTGCCTTTAATATTTCAAATAATAATAGCTTGGTGATGATGAACTCCTTTAGCTTTACCTTGTCTTGGAAGCACTTTATCTGTCCTTCAATTCTAAATGATAGCTTTGCTGGATAGAGTAATCTTGGTCATAGGTCCTTGCTTTTCATCACTTTGAGTACTTCTTGCCAGATCCTTTTTCCCTGGAATATTTCTTTTGAGAAATCAACTGATGGCCTTATGGAAATTCCTTTGTAGGTAACTCTCTGCATTTGTCTTGTGGCTTTTAAGATTCTCACTTTATCATTAACCTTTGGCATTTTAATTTTGATGTGTCTTGGTGTGTTCCTCTTTGTGTCCAACTTGTTTGGAACTCTTTGATCTTCCTGGACATGCATGTCTATTTCCTTCTGAATATTGGGGAAGTTTTCTTCTATCATGTTTTCAAATACGTTTTCAATTTGTTGCTCTTCCTCTTCTCCTTCTGGCATCCCTATGATTCATATGTTGACACTTTTGGAGATATCTCAGAGTCTTCTTATTCTCTCCTTCATTTTTTGAATTCTTGTTTCTTCATTCTGTTCTGGTTGATTTTTTAGTTCTTCTTTATGTTCCACATCATTGATTTGAACACCAGCTTCTTTCCCTTCACTGTTGGTTCCCAGTGCTTTTTTTTTGTTTCACTTAGTTTAGTCTTCATTTCTTCCCTTATGCTTTTGCCATACTCAATGAGTTCTCTGAGCATCCTTATTACCAGTGATTTGAACTCTGCATCTGATACATTGGCTATCTCCATTCTGCTTAGTTATTTTTCTGGGGTGTTGTTCTATTCTTTCATTTGGGCTATAGTTCTTTGTATCCTCATTTTAGCAGCCTCCCTGTGTATGTTTCTGTGTATAGGTAGAGCTGCTTTGACTCCTTGTTTTAGTATGCCTGTTAAGTTGTGTGGTGGAGCCTTAGGTGTTCATGAGGGCAGGGCAACCCACTTCACCATTTTGCAGTTCTGTATGGGTGGGTGGGGGGGGGGGTCAGAAAAGGTACAATGCCACTATCTGGCTGCTGGAGGCTTGATGGGCAATCACCTCTTTTCTAGTCACTTCATCCTCTTCCCATATGCAACTGGCACCCCAGTGGTGGTCCCCAGAGTGGGTGGGTTTGCATTCATTCTAGGCCCATGTGGGCCCTTTAAAACTCTCCTGTGAGATCAGCTGTTTCTTCTGCTGCCCCAACCTCCACTAGTTTTAACAGTCAAAATTATGAGGCTTTATTTTCCTGATAGTGGAACCCTGGGCTGAGCAATCTGGCCTGGTGCGGGGGGCAGCTCAGCCCACAGAGCACCCCCCTACGCTGCCCCAAATAAGAATAAGTATACCAAGACATGATCTGCTTGGGGAGGAATGGTGGCCAATCTCTCAAAAGAGAAGGGACAAGAGCCTGTTCCTCAATGGGCTTTTACTGGGTTCAATTTGCATAGGAATACAGATAAAGCTCATCAGTCATTGTCAAGCAGTTGTGATCAAACAATAGATAACATTCAAAGAGCTATGATGGCTTATTCTGACTCAGGGTCAGATAGCTAAATGGCCATAAAAATTTGGGGAAATAAATTCATTTTATGTTTGGACCCTTATCATTTAAATTGTGGGTATTAGCAAAGCAGGTTTCGTAGGATTTTAGGCATTCTTTATTAGGCCCAATTGCTCCAGGGAACCCTTTCCAGCAAAGGGTCACACCCACCTCTGGCATTGTTTCAGGTTTAAGGCATTGTTTCAAAGTCATGTAGGTGCAGTAAGGCAGCCAAGAGATTAGGAGGCTTCTTGCAGACAGAATGAGGATTCAGGCTAGGTCAAAGCTGAGGGGTGAGGGTCCATTACCTCCTTTTTCTATAGCTTCCCAGGTCCTTCCCTGAGGGCCCCTTCAAGGCTGGGGCTGTCTTAACTCTTCCCTCCCTTAAGAAATCTTGCCCATCATTGGCTAACCAGTCATCCACTTGGGGCCAAACAGGGTGAAGTAAAAGGTGGCAGAGGCAGTGCCCCTACCAGGAAGATAAGCTTTGTCTCCTTAGTGGCTTATGGTTCCAAGGTCCTTTTACTCAGCCTTAGCCACTAGGGGTTACAGCTTCTGAACCAGGCAGGGTGGTTCTCAATGGCCTGGAGCTTGGATCACTAGCTCCCAAGGTTTCCCTCCTGATTTTATTCACCACATAAATGTGGACTGTCTGTTCCACCAGCTGTTGCTGCCTCACTGCTGCCACCGCCATGACACAGTATCCTCTCTGCCTCAGCTCCCTGTCTGTGCCCCTCCTACCTGTCTGGATGAATATGACTTCTTTAAATCCTTGGTTGTTAGAGTTCCATACAGTTTGATTTTCTGGCAGTTCTGGGTGATTTTTGTTTTGAGGTTAGTTTTGATCCTTCTTATGGTTGAGCAAGGAGGCAAAGCATGTCTACTTATACCTCCATCTTGACTGGAAGTTTGTTAATTTATTTTCTTCATTAGATTCCACATATGAGGACCCCTGCACCATATTCCTTTGGATTCTGTTAGTGACATTGTTGAGTAGGTGGAAGCTGTGAATACCAGGATACCTGATGGAAGAGGAAACACAACAACGAAGGAACCACCAACAGATAACAACAGAAGAAGGTGAAGGAGATAGTGGAAGCCACACTAACCTTAATCCAGGAACCATCTGGAAATATAACTAAATTGTGGAGAAATTACACAGAACCAACAACTGAACAAGAGAGAATCCTTAAAACCTTGTACAAACAGAAGAACCAGCTTTAACACAACCTGCCCACACCAGCACAACAAAATACAAGAGGTGGTGGACAGAGTGACCCTCCGTTAACCAGCTGGTGGGAAGAACCCACCAAAGAAAGACCCAACAACAATCAAAACCCAAAGACAAACACAGAACCAACAATGACAGCCTAAGACCAGTGAGATCTGGTCTTGGGAGATCAAGGAGACAGCACAACTGAATCTCTCAGGTATTCTACTATGGAAGTTCACACCATAAACCCAGGAAGCCAGAACAGATCAATTTAAGAAGCTGAGGCTAACAAGAAGAGTCTCACAAACAATGGGAAGACAAAGAAACAATCCCCAAATGAAAGAAAAGGAGGAATCCTCAGAAAGAGTGCTAAAGGAATCAAAAGCAGGATTGATGAAGCAGAAGATTGGATTAGTGCACTGGAGGACAAAGTGGAAAAAAACTCCCAGAAAAAGCAAGAAAAGGAAAAGAGGCTCAGAAAGAATAAAGAGGGATTAAGGGAAATTCAGGACAATATGAAACATAATAATATCTGTATGATAGGGATACCAGAAGGAGAAGAAGAAGAACAAGGGATAGAAAACTTCTTTGAAAAAGTAATGATGGAAAACTTCCTTAATTTGATGAGAGAAAAAAGCACACAAATCCAGTGTCGTGGACACCAACCTGCAGTGTCCACAGTGTTATGGATGAGATGAGATACATTCACATGGGCCACCAAGTCCTGTGGAGGAAAAGGGATGACACAGCTACTGTCTCGAGGGGAGAGGGCCTCAGAGCGGCCTAGCAACTCTCTCAAGAGGAGAGCATCCTGACCCTTGCCTTGACAGGTTTTTTATTGGTTTTCAATTTGCACAAGAATACAGGTAAAGTTCATTAATCATTGCCAGGAAGTATGGGTCAAACAATAGATAGCATACAAAGAACTATGAGGGCCTATTCTGAGTCAGGGTCTGTTAGATAAAGGCCTACAAAGCTTTGGGAAACAAACTCATTTCCTGCTCAGATCCTTGTCATTTAATTGAAACCATTTTTAGCAAAGCAGGTTTCACAGGATTTTATGTATTCTTTCTTAAGCCTGATTACCTGGGGAACCCACCCTTTCCAGCACAGGGCTGCATCGCCCTCTGTCATTGTTTCAGGCTTAAGTCAGGCAGGAGAAGTAAGACAGCTAAGACATTAGAAGACTTCTTACAGACAGAATGAGGACTCAGGCTATATCAAAGCAAAGGTGTGAGGGTCCATCACCCCCTTTTGCTATAACCCACCAAGGCCTTCCCCGGGGCCTCCCCATGATCCTGCCTGTCTTAAGTATTTGCACCCTTGTGAAATCTTAACCATCATTGACTAACCAATCAAACACTGGGGGCCTGTTATGGGTGAAGTAAAAGGAGCAGAAGTGGCACTCCCACCAGTGAGAGAAGCTTTGTCTCCTTAGTGGCTTATAGTTTGAAGGTGGTTCACTTAGCCTTAGCCATGGGGGTTTTACAGCTTCTGAAACAAGGCAGGGTGGTCCCCAACAATCCAAGAAACACAGAGAGTCCTAATCAAGAGGATCCCAAAGAGGCCCACTTCAAGACAAATCATAATTAAAATGGCAAAATTCCAAGACAAACCAAGAATCTTAAAGGCAGCAAGGGAGAAACAGGAATTAACATACAAGGGAGCCCTTATACGGTTAGCAGCTGACTTTTCAATGGAAATGCTACAAGTTAAAAGAGAATGGCAAGAAATATCCCAAGTAATGAGAACCAGAGGCCTGCAACCAAGGCTCCTTTACCCAGCAAGGCTCTCAATCAAGATAAAAGGCCAAATAAGGAGTGTCCCAGACAAAAGAATTCTAAAAGAATATACCTCCACCAAACCAGCTCTGCAAGAAATGCTAAAGGGCCTGCTTTAAGGAAAGGAAGGAAAAGAGAGAGAGAGAGAGAGGAATAGAGGTAGGAAAATGGCGATGAATAAGTACCTATCAATAATAACCTTAAACATAAATGGACTAAATGTTCCAATCAAAAGACATAGAATAGCTGAATGGATAAGAAAGCATGAACCACACATATGCTCCCTACAAGAGACCCACCTCAGGACAAAAGGCCTAGATGAACTGAAAGTGACCGGCTGCAAACAAATTTTCCAAGCAAACAGACAGTAAAAAAAAAAAAAAAAAAAAATGCCAGGGTAGCGATACTCATATCAAACAAAATAGACTTTTAAAAAAGGGTCATAAACAGAGACCCAGAAGGTCACTTCATAATACTCAAGGGAAGAATCCACCAAGAAGACATAAACATTTTAAATATATATGCATCCGACATAGGAGCACCCAAATTCATAAAGAAAATCTTAGAGAACTTCAAGAAAGATATTGACAGTAACACACTTATAGTGGAGGATTTCAATACCCCACTAGCAAAAATGGATAGATCTTCCAAATAAAATATCAACAAAGATATTGAGGCATTGAACATTATCCTAAATCAAATGAACTTAACTGACACATACAGGGCCTTTCATCCCAAAGAAGCAAAATGCTTTTTTTGTAAAAAAAAAAAAAAAGAAAAGAAAAGAAAAGTTTTTTCAAATGCACATGGAACACTTTAAAAGGTAGACTACATGATAGGACACAAAACAAGCCTCAGCAAATTCAAAGAACTTGAAATTATATCAAGCATCTTCTCAGACCACAAGGGATTGAGATTAGAAACCAACCTCAAGGAAAAAAATTAAAAACACTCAAACTCATGGAGATTTAATAGCATGCTATTAAATAATGAATAGGTAAAGAAAGAAGTTAGAGAAGAAATAAAAAAGTTTCTGGAAATAAATGAAAATGAATTCACAATAACAGAAAACTTCTGGACACAGAGAAGGCAGTCATGAGAGAGAAGTTCATAGTGATACAGGCCTACCTAAAAAAGATACAAACATTTCAAACAGACAACCTAACCTTATACCTACAAGAACTTGAGGAACAACAAGAAAGACAGCCCAGAGCAAGTAGAAGGAATGAAATCACCAAGATAAGAGCAGAATTAAATAACATAGAGACTGAAAGCCCAATTCTAAGGATCAATGAATCCAGGAGCTGGTTCTTTGAAAAGATAAACAGGATCATCAAGAAAAAAAGAGAGAGGACCCAAATAAACACCATCAAAAATGAAAGCAGAGAGATTACAACTGATACCACAGAAATACCAAAGATTGTAAGAAATTACTATGAAGAACTGTATGCCAAGAAATTTGAAAACCTAGATGAAATGGACAAATTTCTAGAAAAATATAATCTTCCAAAATTCAATGAAGAAGAAGCAGAAAACCTGAACAGACCAATAACAGCAAAAGAGATTGAAGCAGTAATCAAAAAGCTCACCACAAACAGAAGCTCTGGACCAGATGGTTTCACAGGAGAATTCTAAAAAGCATTTAAGGATGAGCTAACCCTTATCCTTTATATACTATTCCAAAAATCCAAAATGATGGAAGACTCCCAAACTCTTTTTATGAAGCCAGTATCATCCTAATCCCAAAACCAGATAAAGACACAACAAAGAAAGAAAATTTCAGGGCAACATTGCTGATGGACATAGATGCTAAAATCCTCAACAAAATATTGGCAAACCACATCCAACAATACATTAAAAAGATCATACACCATGAACAAGTGGGATCCATCCCAGGGATGCAAAGATGATACAATATTCGCAAATCAGTAACGTAACACATCACATAAGGAAAACAAAGACAAAAATCACATGGCCATATCAATAGATGTGGAAAAAACATTTGATAAGGTACAGAACCCATTTATGATAAAAAATACTCAGCCAAGTGGGAATAGGGGGAACATTCCTCAACATGATAAAGGCCATATATGAGAAATATACTGCCAATGTCAAACTCAATGGGCAAAACTAAAATCTTTCCCACTAAGATCAGGAGCAAGACAAGGTTGTCCACATTCACCACTTCTACTCAACATAGTATTGGAAGTTTTATCCACAGCAACCAGATAAGAAAAAAATAAAAGCATCCAAATAAGAAAGGAGGAAACAACAACTGTCATTTGTTTGCAGATGAAATGATATTGTGTACATGAAATCCTATAGACTCCACCAAAAAACTGCTTGACCTAATAAATGAATTTGGCAAACAGCAGGATACAAAGTCAATATCAGAAATCAAAGGCATTTTTGTATACCAACAATTAAACAGCAGAAGCAGAAATCAAGAAAAAAAATCCCATTTGAAATAGCAAAAAGAAAAATAAAATACCTAGGAAGAAAACTAACCAAGGAGGTAAAAGACCTGTACTCAGAAAACTACACAACACTGAAGAAAGAAATCAAGGAAGACACAAACAAATGGAAACATATACTGTGTTCATAGATTGGAAGAATACCATCATCAAATGTTCATACTACCCCAAAAACAATTTATAGATTCAATGCAATACCATTAAAGTACCAATGGCATATTTCACAGTATAGAACAAAACACTTCAAAAATTTATGTGGAACCATAAACGACCCTGAATAGCTTGCTGCAATTTTGAGAAAGAAAAGCAGAGTAGGATGGATCACTATACCTGATACCAAACTATATTACAAGGCCACTGTAATTAAAACAGCCTGGTATTGGCATAAAAACAGGCATATATTCCAACGGAACAGAACAGAGAGCCCAGAAATAAACCCAAGTCTCTACAGTCAATTAATTTTCCACAAAGGGTGGAGCAACATAAAATGGTGTAAAAAGAGCCTCTTCAACAAATGGTGTTGGGAGAGCTGGACAGCTACCTGCAAAAAAATGAAACTTGAGCACCAACTTACACCATACACAAAAATAAATTCAAGGTGGATAAAGGATTTAAATAGAAGTCATCACACCATTAAAGTCCTAGAGGAGAACATAGGCAGGAAAATATCATATATTCCACACAGCAATATTTTTACTGATATGTCCCCCAGAGGCAAGGGACATAAAGGAAGAATAAACCAAATGGGTTCTCATCAAAATAAAAGCTTCTGAAGGCTAAAGAAAACAGTATCAAAATAAAAAGAGAACCAACCATATGGGAAAACATATTTGCCAATGATACCTCCAACAAGGGTTTAATCTCCAAAATATATAAAGAACTCACATGAGTCCACTCTAAGAAAGCAAGCAACCCAATTAAAAAATGGGCAAAGGCGTTGAACAGATACTTCTCCAAAGAGGACATACAGAGGATCCAGAGACATATGAAAAGATGCTCAGGATTGCTAGCTATCAGAGAGATGCAAATTAAAACCACAATGAGATACCACTTCACACAGGTCAGAATGGCCATCATAAACAAAGCAACAAATAAGTGTTGGAGAGGTTGTGGAGAAAAGGAAACCCTAGTGCACTGTTGGTGTGACTGCAGACTGGTACAACCACTATGGAAAACAGTATGGAATTTCCTTAGAAAACTAAAAATGGATCTGCCTTTTGACCTGGCAATTCCACTGCTAGGATTATATCCTAAGAACCCTGAAACACCAATCCAAAAGAACCTAGGCACCCCAATGTTCATACCAGCACAATTTACAATAGCTAAGTGCTAGAAGCAACTTAGGTGTTCATCAGTAAGTGAATAGACCAAAGAACTACGGTATATTTACACAATGGAATTCCATGCAGCAGACAAAAAGAAGGAGCTTCTACCCTTTTGGACAGCATGGATGGAACTGGACAGCATTATGCTAAATGAAATAAGCCAGGTGGTGAAAGACAAATACCATATGATCTCACCTTTAACAGGAACCTAATCAACAAAACAAACAAACAAGCATAAAATAACCAAAGACACTGAATTTGAGAACAGGCTGACAGTGACCAGAGGGGAGAAGGGAAGGAATTTCAGGAGACAAGGGGCAGGGTTTTCAGGAACAAGTATGAGAGACACACGGACAATAATAAGGTGGGGGTGGAGACAGGAGGGAGGATCATATAGGTTTCAAGTGTACATTTTCATGATACAAGATCTGTATAGTGCACTGTTTAGGGATCATATAGGTTTCCAGTGTACATTTTCATGATACAAGATCTGTATAGTGCACTGTGTGCCTTCTACCCAAAGTCAAATGATCTCTGTCACCATATAGTAGGACCTCTCTACATCCTACAACACCTTATCCTCTTCTCTCTGGTAACTACCACACTGCTCTCTGAGTCCATGGGTTTCACCTCTATAACTCTCATATGAGTGAAATCATATGGTTCTTAGTTTTTTCTGACTGAATTATTTCACTTAGCATAATATTCTAGAGGCCCATCCATGTTGTCACAAATGGACATATTTCATTCTTTCTCATGGCTGAGAGTTATTCCATAGTATATATATACCACATCTTTTTAATCCAGTATGCTATTGCAGGACACTTTGGTTGTGTCCATGTCTTGACTACCATGAATAAGGTTGCAATGAACATAGTGGTACATATACCTTTGTGAATACATGTTTTCACGTTTTGGGGGTAGATACCCAGGAGAGGAATTGCTGGGTCAACCATGCAACCTTAAGGACATGTAACCTTATCCTTAATATTTTGAGGAACTTTTGAGGAAGATAGTGGAGGAGTAAATGGAAGCCAAACTAATCTCCTCCTAGGACAAATCTGGAATTACAAATAAATTGTGGAGGTATCACCCAGCACAAACAGCTGAGCAATAGTGAAAAAGAAGCCTTATAACCTCAGACAGAGAGAAGAATCATCTTCAGCACAAACTGACTGCTAAAGAGTGTGGTGTCCACAGGGCTTGTTGGGCACCCACAGGTGGCAGCACCAGAAGGATAGTTAAGCAACTGGTTGGATCCCACTGAAAAGTGTGGGGTCTAAACTCTAAACTGGGATTCCCAGCCTAGAGCACCAGAACCCAAAAAGCACACAGATAACAAGCAGTGGTGAAAAGCAACAGAGTTGTTCTCTGCCAAACATGGATGGTGGGAGATGCAAAGAGCCATTTAAAGGGCCAATGCACAAATTTTCTTTGGCAGCCACTTACCTGGGGCTCTAGAAAAAATGGGGGCAGAGTAGGCTTGAGACATCTGAGGAGAGACTGGAGATGGAAACTCTGGGGAGAGAGTTGAGAGTGTAGCCACCAGAAAAGCAAAAAAGACTAAAAAAGAATAAAGAAGGGTTAAGGAAAATGGAGGACAACATGAAATGTAATAATATTCATATAATAGGGATAACAAAAGGAGAAGAAGAGGGATAAGGGATAGAAAACCTTTTTAAACTAGTAATGATGGAAAACTTCCTTAATTTGATGAGAGAAAAATTCATAAAAATCCAGGAATCACAGAGGAAACTAATCAGGAGGAACCCAAAGAGGCCTCCAAGATACATCGTAATTAAAATGGCAAAATTCCAAGACAAAAGAGAATCTTAAAGGAAGTAAGGTAGAAACAGGAACTAATGTGCAAGAGAGCCCAGATAAGGCTAGCAGCTTACTTCTTAATAGAAACAGTATAAGCCAGAAGAAAATGGAAAGAAATATTCCAAGTAATGAAAAATAAAGGACTTCAACCAAGCCTACTCTACCCAGCAGGGCTCTCAATTAAAATGGAAGGCCAAATAAGAAGTTTCCCAGATGAAAGAAGGTTAAAAGAATACAGCTCCTCCAAACCAACATTGCAAGATATACTGAAGGGACTGCTTTAAGAAGAGGAAGAAAAAGATTGAGAGAAAGAAGAACAGAGGTACAAAGGGAGAAAAATGCACAAACGCCTATCAATAATAACCTTAAATGTAAATAGATTAAATGCTCCAATCAAAAGACATAGGGTAGCTGAGTGGATAAGAAAACATGACCCACACATATGCTGCCTACAAGAGACTCACCTCAGAACAAAATGCCTGCACAGAGTGAAAGTGAAGGTTTGGAAAAAAATATTTCAAGCAAATGGACAGGAAAAAAAAGTCAGGGTAGCAATAGTATAGTTATATCAGACAAAATAGACTTCAAAACAAAGGCCATAAAAAGAAACACAAAAGGACACTTCATAATATTTGAGGGCAAAATCCATAAAAAACATAAATATTGTAAACATTTATGAACCCAACATAGGAGCACCCCAATATATAAAGAAAATCTTGGAGAACTTCAAGGAAGATATAGACAGCAACACACCTATAGTAAGGTATTTTAACACCTCATTGCCAACAATGGATAGATCTTCCAAACAAGATATCAACGAAGATACTGCAGCATTGAACAATGCCATAGAACAAATAGACTTAACTGATATATGTAGAACATTTCCATCCAAAGAAGTAAATTGTACATTGTTTTCACATGCATATGGAATATTTTCAAAGATAGAACACTTGATAAGGCACAAAATAAGCCTTAACAAGTTCAAGAAACTGAAATCATATCAAGTATTTTCTCAGACCATCAGGGCCTGAAACCCTGAAACCAACATCAAGGAGAAAGCTCAAAAACATTTAAATTTATGGGGACTGAATTGCATGCTATTAAACAATGAGTGTGTCAAGAATGAGATCAAGGAAGAAATCAAACTGTTTCTGGAAATAAATGAAAATGAACTTGCAACAGTCTAAAGCCTGAGGGACACCAGTGAAGGCAGTCCTGACAGGAAGTTCAATACAGGCCTACCTAAAAAAAGATAGAAGCATTTCTAAATAAACATTCTAATCCTACATCTAAAAAACTAGAGGAACAAAAATAAACAAAGCCAGAGCAACTAGAAGCAAGGAAATAATCAAGATCAGAATAGATTCAATGACCTAGACTAAGGAATATGATTAGGAAAATTAATTGATCCAATGATCAATTAATTTAGGACCTAGTTCTTTGAAAAGATAAACAAAATTGGCAAACCTTTAGCTGCAGTCATCAGAAAAAAGAGAGATGACCCACATAAATAGAATCAGAAATGAAAGTAGTGAAATTACAACCAATATCACAGACATACATAGGATAATAAGAAATGACTACAAATAGTTATATGCCAAGAAATTTGAGAGCCTTTTGGTGAAATGGACAAATTTCTACAAACATAATTCTCCAAAACTGAGTCAAGAGGAAGCAGAAGACTGAATAGATCAATATTAAGCTAGTGAAATTGAAACAAAAATGAAAAACTCCATGCACACAAAAGCCCTGTATGGATGAATTCACAGGAGAATTTTGAGCAAATATTGTCAGAAGAGCTTAACCCAGATTCTTCTCAAACTAGTTAAAAAGACCAATAAGAGGGAAGATGTCCAAATCTCTTTTTATGAGGCCAGCATTATCCTCATCCAAAACCAAACAAAGACATAACGAGAAATGAAAACTACAGGCCAATATTGCTAATGAACATATATACTAAAATCCTCAACAAAATATTGCCAAACTACATCCAGCAATACATTAACAAGATCATACACCATGATCAAGTGGAATTCATCCCAGGGATGCAAGGATGGTATGATATTGCAAATCAATAAATTTAATTCATCATGTTAAACATTACAGAGGACAAAAACCACTATGATTCATATCAATAGATGCAGAAAAAGCATTGATAAAATACAGCACCCATTTATGAGAAAAACGCTCACCCAAAGTAGTAATAGAGGAAACATACCTCAAACAATGCATGCCATATATGAGAAACCTACAGCTAACATCATATTCAATAGACAAAAAACTAAATCTTTCCTACTAAGATCAGGAACAAGGCAAGGATGTCCCCTTTCTCCACTTCTATTCAATATAGTATTGTAAGTACTAGCCACAGCCAATCAGACAAGAAAGAGAAATAAAGATATCCAAGTTGGAAAGGAAGAAGTAAAGCTGTCATTTTTGCAGATTGACATGATAATGTACATAGAAAACCCTATAGACTCCCACCAAAAAGCTGCTCAAATTAATAAATGATTTTGGCAAAATAGCAATATACCAAATCAACATTTAGAAATCAAAGGCATTTTTGTACACTAACAATGAAATAACAGAAACAAAATTTGGGGTAAAAATTTTCATTTACTGTGGCAACATGAAAAAAGAAATACATAGGAATATACTTAATCAAAGAGGTAAAAGACCTTTACTCAGAATCTACTCAACACTGAAGAAAGAAGTTAAGGAAGACACAACCTAAATGGACAGTATATATCATGTCCATGGATTGGAAGAATTAACATCATTTAAAATGTCCATACTACCCAAAGCAATCTATGGGCTTAATGAAATTCATATTACAATACCAATGACATATTTCACACATCTAGAACAATATTTCAAAAACATATATGGAACCATAAATGACCCCAAATTGCCTCAGCAATTTTGAGGAAAGAAGAACCAAAGTTGGAGGGATCTCAATACCTGAGGGTCAACTATATTACAAGTCCACTCTAATCAAAACAGTCTGGTAGTGTCAAAAGAACAAACATGGATGAATGGAACAGAATGAAGAGCCTACAAATAAACCCATGTCAATTACACTTAACTAATATTTGACAAAGTGGGCAGCAGCATAAAATTGAGTAAAACTAGCTCTTCAATAAACGATGTTGGGAGATATGGACTAGTACATGCAAAAAAAAGAAAAAAAATGAAACCCAGTCCCCTACTTAACACCATACACCCAAAATAAACTCAAGGTGGATAAAAGACTTAAATGTAAATTATGACACCATGAAGTCCTAGAGGGGAACTTAGGCAGGAAAATTTCAGATATCCCATGCAGCAATATTTTCATTGATATGTTCCCCTAGGGCAAGGGTTATAATGGAAAGAATAAATAAATGGGACCACATTAAGTGAAAAGCTTCTGTACAGCTAAAACATCAACAAAATGAAAATGGAACCAACCATAGAGGAAAATATATTTGCCAATGATACCTCAGATAAGGGATTGATCCTTTGTCTAAGGGATTGAGATGTTAATTAAAACCACAATGAGATAGCACTTCTCACTAGTAGAATGGCCATCATAACCAAATCAACAAACAAGTGCTGGTGAGGTTGTGGATAAAAAGGAACCTTAGTATACAGTTGGTGGGAATGTTACATGGTGCAGCCACTGTATGGAAAACAGTATGGAATTTCCTGAAAAAGCTAGAAATGGAACTGTCTTTTGATCCATTGATTCTACTACTGGATTATACCCTAAGAATCTTGAAACACCAATGCAAAGAATCTATACACCTTAATGTCCATAACAGATTATTTACAATAATCAAGTGCTGGAAAACAGCCTAAGTGCCTGTGAGTAAATGAGTGTATCAAAAAAAAGTTGGTACATTTATACAATGGAATACTACACAGGGAGAAAGAAAAAGGAACACCTGCCCTTTGCTTATGGATGGTACTTAAGAGCATATGCTAAGTTAAATTAGCCAGGTGGCAAAAGACAAATACCATATGATCTCACCTCTAAGTAGAACTTAATCAACAAAACACAACAAATGAGAAAAATAGAAGCAGAGACATTCAAATAAAGAACAAATTAATAGTGACAAGAGGGAAGGAAGAACAAGTTTAACAGGGGAAAGAAGGGAAAGGGGCAAGTCAAGGAACATCTACAGAAGACCCATGGGCACAGGCAACAGGGTGAGGATTGACTGTGGAAGTCAGGAGTGGGGCCATGGGAGAGCAATGGGAAAATGTGGGACAATTGTAATTAAACAACAATAAAAAAGATGTAAAAGATTGATTGACTATTTAAAGCAGTAACATTAATAATATATTGTGGACTCATAACATATGTTTGAAATAAATTTTATGACACCAATAGCACAGAGACTATGAGGAGAGAAAACAGAAGCAGTGTCTTAAGTTGTTGTATTATACATGAAAGTGTACATCACTTGAAAGTAGACTGTCACAGGTTACATCATAAAGAAACGAACATAAAAAACTCAACATAGAGCTATAGCAAATAAATGAACAAAGGAGATAAAATTGAAGTACTAAAAATGTTTCAATGGTTCAAAAAGAAGGCAGAAGAAAATGGGAGGAGGAGGGAATAAGGAAGAAATGGAATACATAGAAGACCTATAGCATGATAGTGGATTTATAAACCCAATCATATCAATAATCACATTATATATACATGGTCTAAATAGTCTAATTAAAAGATGGCAAATTTCAGATTGGCTACAGAGTAAAATATATTAAAAAACTCAACTATATTCTGCATCCGAAGACAGATGTTCTGTAACTCCTTAACCTACCATGTCCCATTGGCACCCGGGAAAATACATCCTTTTCTTACTATTCTCTATATCTGTAACAGTTCCTATTCAATAAACCTCTGGTCTGAAACTTTTAATACTTACAATATTTGATTTAAGTCTATTCTGCAGTGAATCATCAGTACTGACCCACTTAACTCAGACTTCATTTTAAGATGACCGTTTTTGCCCAACCTGCTTCTGTACATTGATCTTTGACCACTGTGACCAGCCCTCCTTTCTTCTGTAACTTCTTTCTCTCAGCCATATAAGCCATGACAGTTATGTCAAGATTAAGTGATGTGGGACTGAGACTTGTTTGGGACTGTCTATCAATCTTCCTCCAACATCAGTTGCTGCTACTCTTCAAGACTAAGATCATATCAGACGGCCTTAAGATACTGCCTAAAAGATACTGCCTTTAGCACAGCTAGGGAAGATTACAACAATACTCAACATTAAGTTTTCCTTGTTACTCACCTTGCCATAACCTTGTGATCTACTTACAATTTCCTGAAAGTGCAATCCTCAAGATGTATCCCAGGTTTAACAGGTGCCCCTAATATTTGGATACTCTGACCAGTGACTTTCTTGATGCTGTATTCATAACTGTACTCTCCCAAGCTGTCAAATAATATTTGCTTGGCTTGGACAACCCCTGATGTAAACAGCATTCTCAGCCACCTCTGCTGGTGTTACCAACAGTAGCAGCAGAAAAGGACAATGATTGAGTTGTCTGGGCTGCCTTACCACTTGTCATCTGTTGCTCTACACGTTGAATGTCATGTTCTGCCTGATGGCCTGAACCTTCTAGCAGTATTTATCCTGCTTTAATCATGTGACTCTAATAACACCTAGTCTTTCTTATACTGTCTCAGTAACCTTCTCAAAGGATGAATGTCTAGGGTTAGGTGGCCCAAGAACTTTGGACTGTTGGTCATGTGTCTGAAAATAATCACCCTGGGGAAAGAACTGACATGTACCACCTTGAATTTTATACAGTATTTCTTTCTCTCTAAAAGCATCAGAAGCCATGCTACCAACACCTATAGGTGCTCTAGGAGAATGGACAAGGCTGGGTCATGTTTGCCTCTTCTTGATGTCTGTCCATATAATTCATTAATTCATAAACTACAATTTATCTTGATGTCAAGCTAAAGTTATGACTACACACATGTAAAGGGCATGCATGTGCTCATTTTTCCTCAGCTCAATATGTGGTTACCATCCATCCTTAAGTTGTTCAAGACACAGACCTTATGATCCTGGAAGAAATCAGACAGTGGCCTGCTTATAAAAGTTTAATAATTATTATTAAGCTTTTATAATTAATTATTAGAAGAAAATGTGTTTGGGCTAAAAGTTCTCTCATGGATAGATTCTGTATTTTGGTGGATTTGCTAACATTGCAGATGTGGAAATAGGGTAGAAAAGGATGGCAAGAAAACATTTGGGACACTAGGAAATGCTGGATGCATCCTCTGGACACAGAAGTGTTCCTGGTTATGACAAAGTAAACTTTGGGTTTGGAGTTACCATATCACTAAAGGAACTGAGGGAGGGCAATGGCAGGGAGTAGGAAGAAATAGTTTTGTCCATGAACTTTTTATGTTTTCTTAAATTGTGCATAATGTGGAAGAGGGTTGCCCATGATATATTTATCTGATAATTTTCAATTTGGAGAGTGGGAAGAGAAGGGCTGGAGGAAAAATTCTCTCACTCCAATGTCATAGGGACATGAGGTTCACTTTTGGGAAGCTTTTCTACAATATTATTCCACAATCTTATTTGTTTCTATATATCCAAGAGCCAGAGAAAGACAAGGGAAAGAGAGAGAAAGAGAGAAACAATATATATGATCATGTAAGTGGGAAATGATGCCCACTATTAGAATGTTTTAGATACTTCCCCAGAAAACAGGACAAGCTGCCACACTGCTTTCTGCTCCAGTGTGTAGGGTGGGAGAACATTTGTGCTCTTGGAGAAGGTAACTTTCCCAGTTTGGTCTCCAACTTTGCTGTGGCTGTAAGATACCCCATGCAAATCAAAGCACTCAGCCAGCCAGAGCAAGGTTGCCTGAATGAAGCAAGTTAGACACACTAAAGCAATTCAGAGATAGGAGGGAGTAAGGACTAGTGTCCTAACAAAGAAGGCTTCAGGGAAGATATTGTGTTTGAAGTAGCCTTTGAAGAGTCATTGGGAAAGGGTTACTTCTCTAGACCACAATTTCCTCAGCTTCAAAATGAGGAAACTGGATAGCCCTCAATTTCCTTATTAGTTTGACTTGATGAGAATAAAAGGATTTCTCAATAAGCGATGCCCCACCCTTCCACCCACAGGCAGAAGTTGCTGTCCTTAAAGAGGTTGCCCTCTGCCAGCCCTGTCAATACACTCAGTTCGGGCCACTTAAGTATCAGGACATGCTGAAATCCCTCAAGAATGACTCCAGTCAAGCACATTTAGAAAGAATTAGTCATAGTAAGACAGTTATACTTCCCATGTTTGACTTGGGTATAAACACTGTCTCCTTGTTCTTGTCTTTAATGTTGAAGTAGGTTACAACTCATCATCTTTCTATTGATTAGCCACTTCCAGGACTGTAAATTTGAAGAGCTATCACAAAGGCACAAGGTATAGAAAATAAAGACTTGGGTTCTGGTGCTTAAACACCTGGTTTCAGAGCCCAATTATTAGCTGTTGACTTCTGATAGGTTACTTTCCTAATTATAAAGTGTGGGTTTGTAATAATGCCCAACTCACAGTTAATTTAAGTGGAGACACTGGTACAGTGTCAGGTACCTAAGCATTCACATGTTATTGTTAGTCATCTTTAATGAAAGTTATGCTTGTTGAAAAATGATCATTAAAAAATTTTTACTATCTATATCCTACTGGGGGGATGCTTTAACACTTGAAGTTATAAGGGTTAATCATACAAAATCTATTTTCTTATATGGTGAGATACTATTTATAATCTCTGCTGAAGAATACTGTTTCAGGGAAAATGCCCTTTACAATGGATTTTTACCATTTGATTGACTAAACTCAGTTATATTAGGATTGCAGATTAACCAGTACTGTACAACTTTGCTCTGTGATAACTGAGGTAAGAGCAGGCATCAGGATCTCACAGGCAATGATCAATACTGAAACTTCAACTTGCTTTGAAGGAAATAACTATTGATAACCTTGGCCTTGTTAGTGGAATTTCTGTCTATGGCCACTAAGGAGGTCAACAAATCTTCTTCTCCAAAAGGAACAATAAAACTGGGTGAATTTGACAAAAACAACTTGTTCAGTGCCCTGGAAGTTAAACAAATGCATATCAAATTCTAAGAAATATTTATACATGAAAAAACTGTTAATAACAGTGGCATCCTTGCCAGAGTATGCTTCATCCCTCCTCCAGAGGTCAATGGGCGGGGGGGGGGGGGGGGGGAATACTCTACCAGGAGAGGTCATGAGAACTAGAAGCTTTGCAGCTGTGATCAATGACCTTGCTTCCTTGCTTGACTGGGAGCAGTGGATGACCTACATCCATCTTCATAGTCTGGAAATGACCATTTTGGCTGTGGGTCAGTGGTGTCTCTGATAGCCTGAAGATACATTTGTGATTGAGTCAAACATTTTTTCCTGGCTGAATCTATGTGTATGCACGGTATAAGCTGGAAATATCCCAAAGTAAATACACAATGATGGCCAAATATGAGGTTATGTACAAGACACAGAGGGAATGCAAAAAAGCCATGTGAAAAGGAAAACTTGAGGAAGATTAAAAAATGGTGAGAACTGTGAATGTGTCCCCCATCCATTCACAAACCATCAGTAGAGGACAAGGTTTATGGGCTCCTGGTGCTTGAGCAAAACCTCTGTTAGGTCTGGCACTCTAATCACAAGGCAGAGATTGTCATACTGAATTAAAAACCAACATCTACCTATACACTATCTAAAAGAAATAAAGAAACAATGATTCAGAGACAAAAAGAGGAGATCCAAGATGGCAGAGGAGTGAGTGGAAGTTTCACTAACATGTTCCCAGGAACAATCTGGAATTACAACTAAATTGTGGAGAAATCACCTGGAACAAACAACTGAACAATAGCAAGAGAGAAGCCTTATAAGCATGGAGAGACAGAGGACCATATCTGACCCAAAATGTCAATACTATCAAGATTGAATAACCCTGGATTAGATGATGTGCTATACTGTGTTTATGATTTCTTTAGAAAAAACCTCTATTTTCTTCCCAAAGAAGCAATGCATGTTTTTTGGAAATAAATTGACATGTCATTAAGAATCCATTAAAAGAAAAAGAGGAAGGAAAGGAAAGGAAAGGAAAGGAAAGGAAAGGAAAGGAAAGGAAAGGAAAGGAAAGGAAAGGAAAAAAAAGAATCAGCTTCAGACAACACAACTGGTAAGGAGTTCAGTGGAGATGTCAGAGGCCTGGTTGGGGCACACAGGCAGCAGCTGAAGCACCAGAGGGATATTTTAAATGGCTTGTTGGATCCCACTGAGAAGTGTGGGGTCTAAACACTAAATGTGATCCCCAACCTAGAGCACAGAGCCCAAAGCGTAGTGATAACCTCCAGCTGGGAAAAGCAGCAGGGCTGTTCTCTGCTGGAGGACAGCTAGAGGGGCAAAGAACTGTTTGAAGGGCCAATGCATAAATTTTCATTTGCAGCAATTTACCCTGGAATTCTGCAAAAGGGGTGGAGCAGAGTGGACTAGAGATGCTAGAGAATAGATTGGGGATGAAGGTTTTGGGGAGAGAACTGAGAGAGTGAGAGCTAGGATCCCAGTGCTGGGCCATTGCCCATACTGTAGCAGCCATCTTGCCCAGGCAGAGCACTACCCTTGAGTGTCAGCAGCCTGAGGGTAAACAATATCCCTGGCCCCAGGAGGGATTTTGTTCCACCCTGTGGTATTTAAGCTAGACTGCTGAGTGCAGAGTGACTAAATTAACAACAGAAGAGGTCAGCCACAGACAGTAGATCCCTGGTAGTCTCAGACAGACAGCATGTCCTTCAAGTTTGTGCATATCAAGTCACTAGATATAATACTATAATTTATTTTAAATTAACATATTTTCCACTCCCTTCTTTTACCCCATTTTCCCTTCTTCTTTCCTCTAATTATTTTCATTGAAATTGAATTTCTTTCTTGTTACAACTTGTTTCCATTTTGCAACTTACTATTTCTCCCCTGTCTAGCCTCTCAAAACCAATTTTCTTGTTGATGGCCATCTCACATTCTTTTTTCCTTCTTAAAATATCTGTGTTCTCTCACCACCTTTAGCAATCTTTGCTCATTAGTTGTGGATAGGGTAGTTATTGCATTTTTTTTCAATTTTATCTCTAGATCTTCACTGTTTGTATTTAAAAATCTCAGATTTTACTGTTCACCTCTCCTACTGTTTTATTGTTTCAGATTTGAATTTTGCCTTGTCTTAGTCTATTTTTTTCTTTCATCTTGCCTTTTTTTCCTTTTTCTTTCTTTTTTTCATCTCAAATTTTAGTTTTTCCATGTCTTAGCCTGGTTTTTGTTTCTCATTGAAGGGAGAGAGTATTTCCTCTCCCTCTATCATCTCAAAATCACTTCCTTTTCCTCTAGACATCTCTTAAGCTTATCTTTCTTCTTATTTTCTGTCTTATTCCCACCCCACTGATATTAATTACAGGTCATTTGTTGTTGATAATGCTGTAGTAGATCTTTCTCTCCAATTTGGTTCCTGTTTTGTTTGTTTGGTTTGTGTGGTGGGTGTGTGTGTGTGTGTGTGTTTACTATTTACTCCTTTTTTCTTTCTCTCTCACCTTTTTATTTTATTTATTTTATTTTATTTTACTTATTTCAATTTCTCTTTAAACCTAATACTACATGTTTTCCTTCTCTTACTCAATTTCACTTTCTTTATTCTCTTTGTTAGGATGTAAATTTTATTTTCCCTCTTCGCATTGCTCTGATTCCTCACTCCTGTCAATGCTCCTCACTCTACCCTCTCAATCATTTTTCTTTTGGCAGGTCATCTCATATTCACTATATTTTCTTTAAATAGTTTTAATCTCTTTACACCTTTATTAATATTGATTCAGTCCTGGCTGTGTAACTCAGTGGATTGAGTGCCAGTCTGCAAATCAAAGGGTTGCCAGTTCAATTCCCAGTCTTGGGCACAAATCTTGGTTTTGGGCCAGGTCCCCAGTAAGGGAAGCATGAGAAACAAACACATATTGATGTTGTTCTCCCACTCTTTCTCTCTCTCTTCCCCCTCTCTAAAATGAATAAATAAAATCTCTAAAAAATAGTAGTGATTCATTTGCTGTTGATAGTGGAATTGCACGGGGGAATTATTTTTTGCAGGTATGGGTTTCTTTCCAGGGCTTTGTGGTTTTGTTCTCACAGCAGCTGCACAATGGCATATAAAATGTTGAGGGCAGAGTGACTCTCAGCCAAGCAGCTGGAGGGAAGGACCCACTGAAGAAAGACCCCAAAATAATAAAAACCCAATTAAATCCAAAGAGTCAATATAAAAACCATAAAAGAGACTGAATCTCATAGGTCTCCTATCATAAAAATTCACACCACAAAGTCAGGGAGACAAAACAGATCAATTTAAGAAACACAAGCAAACAAGAAGAGCCCCCAAAAATGATAGGAAGGCAAATAAACAGCCCCAATCTAAAGAAAAGGAGGAATCCTCAAAAAGGATGCTAAATGAAATAGAGGCAAGTCAACTATCAGATATTGAGTTCAAAACAACGGTCAAAAGGAAGTTCAATGAACTCAGTAAGAATTACCAAAAACTATAGGAAAACTATTAGGAAATTACTGAAAACTATATCAACATGAAAAAAACACATAGAAACAATCAAGAAAGGCTAAGAGGAAGTGGAGAATCAATTTCTGAATCAAAGAACACAGTAGAAGGAATCAAAAGCAGGCTAGATGGAGCAGATGATCAAATTAGTGAGCTGAAGCAATGGGTAGAAAAAAATTCCCAGAAATAGCAGGAAAATGAAGAAACACTCCTAAAGGAAGAAAAGGGGTTAAGAGAACTGCAGGACAACAGGAAATGTGATCATATCCACATAGTAGGGATACCATAAGAAGAAGAGGAGCAAGGTATAGAAAAGCTGTTTGAAAAAAATAATGATGGAAAACTTCCCTAATTCAATGAGAGAAAAAGTCACACAAAGCCCAGGAAGCACAGAAGGCCTCAATTGTGATGAACACAGAAATGCCTAATGCAAGAGACATCATAATTAAAATGACAAATTCAACACAAACAGAAAATCTTAAAGGCAAAAAAGGAGAAACAAGAAGTAAACAACAAGGGAGCACCAATGATTTCAGCAGCTGATTTCCCAACAGAAACACTACAAGCCAGAAGGGAATGACAAGAAATATTCCAAGTAATGAAAAGCAAAGGCCTGCAACCAAGACCACTCTATCAGTAAGGTTGTCAATTAAAATAGGAGATGAAATAAGGCATTTCCCAGACAAAGGGAGGCTAAAAAATACACCTCCACCAAACCAGCATTGTAAGATATACTAAAGGGACTGCTATAAGAAGATGAAGAAAAAGAGTAAGAGACAGAGGAACAAGGCACAAAGGGGAAAAATGGCAATGAGTAAGTGCCTATCAATAATAACATTAAATATAAATAGATTAAATGCTCTAATCAAAAGACATAAGGTAGCTAAATGGATGAGAATACCTGATCCGTACATATGCTGCCTACAGAGACTCACCTCAGAACAAAATCCTACACAGAGTGAAAGTGAAGGGTTGGAAAAAATATTCCAAACATATAAACAAGAAAAGAAAAGAAAAGCTGGGGTAGCAATAGTTATATTAGACAAAATAGACTTGAAAACAAAGGCCATGAAAAGAGACACAAAAGGACACTGCATAACAATCAAGGGAAAATGCATCAAGAAGACATAACCATTGATAACATATATGTACCCAACATAGGAGCACCCTAATATATAAGAAAAATCTTAGAGGACTTCAAGAAAGATATATACAGCAACACAATTATAGTAGGGGATTTTAACAACCCCTGTCAACAATGGATAGATCTTCCAAACAAAATATCAAAAGGATAATGTGGCACTGAAAAAACCACTAGATCAAATGTATGTTACTGATATTTACAGAAACTTTCATCCCAAAGAAGCAAATATACCTTCTTTTCAAATGCATATGGAATATTTTCAAAGATAGATGACAAGATAGGACACAAAACAAGCCTCAACAAATTCAAGAAAAGTGAAATCATATCAGTATTTTCTCAGACCATCAGGGCCTGAAAAACCCAACCTGAAGGAAAAGCTCAAAAACATTTAAATTTGTGGAGACTGAATAGTATGCTATTAAACAATGAATTCATCAAGAATGAGATTAAGAAATAAATCAAAAGTTTCTGGAAATGAATGAAAATAAACAGACGTCAGTCCAAAACTTATGGGGCACAATGAAGGTAGTCCTGAGAGTAAAGTTAATAGCAATACTGGCCTATCTAAAAAAGAAACATTTAAAATTAATAACCTAACCCTACATCTTAGTAGGAACAACAAAAAACAAATCCCAGAGCAAGTAGAAAGAAGGAAATAACCAGGATTCAGAGCAGCATTAAATGACAAGAGACCAAAAGAAAAATCCAAAGGATCAAAAAGTTCAGGAGCAGGTTCTTTGAAAAGATAAACAAAATTGACAAGCCTTTAAACAGACTCATCAAGGAAAAAAGAGAGTACCCAAATAAATAAAAGCAGATGAAATAGAAGCAATTGCATCTGATATGACAGAAATACAAAGGATTGTAAGAAATTACTATGAACAATTATATGACAAGACATTTGAAAACCTGGGTGAAATGGACAAATTTCAAGAAATAGATAATCTTCCAAAACTGAATCTAGAAGAATCAGAAAACCTAAACAGACCAATAACAACTGGTGAAATTGAAGCAGTAATCAGAAAATTTCCCAGCACACAAAAGCCCTGGAATAGATGGTTTCACAGCACAGTTTTACAAAACATTTCAGGAAGAGCTAACCCCTATCCTTCTCAAACTATTCCAAAAAATCCAAGAGGAGGGAAGACCCAACTCTTTTTATGCAACCAACACCATAATAATCCCCAAACCAGATAAAGACACAACAAACAAATAAAACTACAGGTCAGTATCACTGATGAACAATGGCACAGAAGTTTTTAACAAAAATTGGCAAGGTGCATCCAGCAGTGCATTCAAAAATTCATGCACCATGATCATGTGGGATTTATCCCAAGGATGCAAGGATGGTACAATATTTAAAAATCAATAAATATAATGCATCATATAAAAGGAAAGAAAAAATCACATGACCATATCAATAGATGCAGAAAAAGCATTTATTAAGATAAAGCACCCATTTATTATTAAAAACTCAGAAAAGTGGGAGTAGAGGGAGCATACCTCAACATAATAAAGGCCATACAGAAGAAAATTAGACCTAACACCATGCTCAATGGGCAAAAACTAAAAGCTTTCCCAGTAAGATCAAGAACAAGACAAGGATGTTTGCTTTCACCACTTCTATTCGACATAGTGTTGGAAATGCTAGCCACAGAGATCAGACAAGATAAAGAAATAATAGGCATCCAAATTGGAAAGGAGGAAACAAAACTGTCACTGTTTGCACATGGCATGATAGTAGACATAGAAAACCCTATAGACTCCACTGAAAAGCTTCTCAATCTAATTAGTGAATTTGACAAAACAGCAAGATACAAAGTCAATATTCAGAAATCAGAGGAATTTGTGTACACCAGTGACGCATGCTCACTGGCCTGCAATGATCATGGAACACTCTGGATGGCTGGTCAAAACACGAGAAAAACATACACAGAGACAACCAGGTCCTGTGGGGAAGTAGGGATGGAATGACCACTCTCTCTAGTGGGGAGCATCCCGTGTCCATTCCCAAGCAGATTTTTATTAAGAATACAGACTTAGTTTGTAGATTCACAGTCTGGCAGAAGAGATCAAAAGAAGTAGGTGACTTTCAAAGTTGCAGACAGAACCCCCACTGTGATTCTGGGCAAAATTTGGAGTTTTAAACATTTGAAAGGACTAACAGGACTCAAAGGGCTAGTTTTGGTTTCCTGTCTGTGCCTTCAAATTCTAATCTAATAACATCCTCCAACAAACAGATCTCACAGGATCTTGCATATTCTATGTCCCAGGCCTGATTACCCTGGGGGTCTGCCGTCTCTGGTCTAGGCTGCACTACCCCTGCTATTTCTGCAGGCCTGAGTCAGGCAGAGAAGACAAAGGCAGCCAGGAGACTTGGATTTCTCACATCTAAGAACAAGGACTCAGGCTTTGACAAAGCCGAGAAGGCAGGGGTTGATGTCCATCAACTTTTCATTTCCACAGCCCCAAGTCTCTTCCCAGAGGCATCCTCATGATCATGCCTGTCTTAGGTGATTTCTTCCATGGGAAATCTTACCCGTCATTGGCTAACTGATCGAACCTAGGAGGCCAGGCACAGAACAGGCAGCGTTCATGCAAGGGGAATAAGTTTTGTCACCTTAGTGGCTCCTGGTCTGGAGGTCTTTCACTCAGCCTAAGTCACGGGGGTTACAGCTTCTTGAGACCAGGCAGGGTGGTCCCCAACACACCAACAAGGAAATATCAGAAACAGAAATAAGGAAAACATCCCATTTGCTATAGCAACAAGAAAAATAAATTACCTAGAAATAAATCTAACAAAGAAGGTAAAAGACCTTGACTCAGAAAACTACACAACATTGAAGAAAGAAATTAAGGAAGATAAATATAAAAGGAAGCATGTACCATGTTCATGCACTTGAAGAATTAACCTCATCAAAATGTCCAAAAAGCAATTATAGATTCAATGCAATCCCTATTAAAATACCAATGACATATTTCAATGATACAAAACAAATATTTCAGAAATTTATATGAAACTATAAATGATGTCAAATAGCCTCAGAAATCTTGAGAAAAAAGAACAAAGTAGGCACTATCACAATACCTGATATCAAACTATATTACAAGTCCACTGTAATCATAACAGTCTGGTACTGGCATAAGAACAGAAACATGGACCAATGGAACAGAACAGAGAGCCTAGAAGTAAATCCATGCCACTATAGTCAATTAATATTTGGCAAAGGAGACTGGAGCATAAAATGGAGTAAAAATAGCCCCTTCAACAAATGGTCTTGGGAGATGTGGACTAGTACATGCAAAATAATGAAACTTGACCATGAACTTACACCATGTACAAAAATAAACTCAGGATGCATAAAAGACTTAAATATAAGTTGTGACACCATAAAAGTCCTAGAGGAGAATATAGTCAGGAAAATTTCAGATATTCTACACAGCAGTATTTTTACCAATCTGTCCCCTACAGCAAGGAATACAAAGGGAAAGAATAAACAAATGGGACAACATCAAATTAAAAAGCTTTTGCATGGATAAAGAACACATCAACAAAATGAAAAGGGAACTAAATGTATGGGAAAATATATTTGCTGATGATTCCTCAGACAAGGGTTTGATCTGCAAAATACATAATGAACTCACATGACTCCACTCCAGGAAGACAGTCAATCCAATTAAAAAATGGGCAAAGGAGCTGAGTAGACATTTATCCAAGGAGGGCCCATATACATATGAAAGAATGCTCAGCATCACTAGCCATCAGAGTGATGCAATTTGAAAACACCATGAGATACCACTTCACACTTGCCCAAATGGCCATCATTAATAAATCAAGAAACAACAAATGCTGGTGAGTTTGTGGGGAAAAGTATCTAGTTCACTGTTGGAGGGAATGAAGGCTGATGCAACCTCCATGGAAAACAGTATGCAATTTCCTCAAAATCTAAAAATTGAGATGTCTGTTGACCTGACAATTCTATTGCTGTGGTTATATCCTAAAAATCCCAAACACCATATCAAAAGAACCTACCTACCCCAATGTTCATAGCATTGTTTTTCACAATAATCAAATACTGAAAACAGCCAAAGTGCCCATCAATAAATTAGTGGATCAAAAAATAGTGGTACATTTACATAATGCAATACTATGCAGCAGAAAGGAAGAAGGTACTCCTACCCTTCACCACAGCATGGATGGTTCTGGAGAGTATTATGCTAAATGAAATGTCAGGCAGTGAAATACAAATAGCATATGATCTCACCTATAAGTGGAACCTAATCAACAAAACAAACACATGAGCAAAATAGTACCAGAGACATGGAAATAAAGAACAAAGTGACAGTGACCAAAGGATAGTTTAGAGGGTTATAACATGGGAAAGAAGTAGAAAGGTCAAGTCAAGAACATGTATGAAGGACCCATGGACAAATACAATTTTGGGTAAGAATTAAATGTGGGAAGTTGGGGTAGGTAGGACAAGAGGGAGAATGGGGGAAATATGGGGACAACTGGAATTGAACAACAATTTTAAAAATTAAAAAAAAAGCAGAGACGCAAAGAGGAAGTAAAGTGATGGAAAAAGATATTCAAACATTATCCATAAGAGAGCTCAAGAGGCTTACAAATATTGAACAATCTTGAATGGAATAAAATAAGTATTATTAGAGATATAAAATAATATTTAATAAGGATAAAATATCAATATACTAGGAGGTACAACAATTACAAATGTATACATTTTGGAAAAACAGAGCTTCATAATACATGAAGCTAAATTGACAGAATTGAATTTGAAATAAACAATTCTATAATAATAGTTGGATATTTCAATATCCTCCCTAATAGCTGATAGAAAAACTAGGTATAAAATCAACAAGGATTTAGAGGAGTTGGACAATACTATCAACCAACTCATTCTGACATAACACAGAACACTCTGACTCCTGATAAGCATTCTTTTCAAGTGCATATGGGTCATTTCCTAGGAAAAAAGTTGGACTGTGTGGAAACATTTGTTAGGTCATAAAACAGGTCCCAAATTATTTAAGCAGGTCAACTATATAAAGTGTGTTTTCTGACTACAATGGCATTAAATTAAAAATCAATAATAACAACAAAAAGAAATCTGGGAAATCCAATACTATTTAGAAATTAAACAACACACTTCTAAAAAAACTACTGGTTAAAGAAGAAATCACAAAGGGATTAAAAATATATTAAGCTGATTGTGAATGAAAGCACAACACGTAAAAATGTATTGGATGTGGGAGAGAAGATGGCAGCTAGGTAGGTGGGAGTGGAGCCCAGTTCTCCCTGCGCCCAGCTGGAACACCTAGCTGATCTTCTGGGGAATAGAGTAAACAGCCAATGGAATGCCAGCTTATATGAAGTTCAGCATCAAAAATTTCAGAGGACATCGAAAAACAGATGGTGAGGAGATTGCGCTGGGACAATGAGGTCTCTGGAATCTGTGCTGGGACCAAGGCTGCTGTGGCCCTCAGCCCAGTGCCTGCTGAAGGACATGGGGGAGGAGAGTTAGATCACCAGTTCCCTCCTCTACCAGAGCAGGGAGGGCAGCCTGGCACTAGGAGGGACCAGGATGCTGGAAGTCGCTCACGGGAATAGATATGAAGTGGGAAACACACAGAGGTGGTACAAATACACTGGGACTGTGGACACCAACGCCAGAGAAATTGAGGTGCCAAGTGACACCTGGAGAAGGGAGGAGTTGGGCCATGTCAGACCCTGACTCAGATAGTCTCTGGACTGGCTGGAAAGTTGGACTCTGTGGAAACTGGGCACTTGTTCAGAATGGTGGGCAGCTGCTTTGTAAGGAACTCTCAGCAGCAGCTGGCACTCCCAGAGGGAGATTTCAGCTGCACATGGCCGGTGACTGAGTGAGCAGAACTGTGCACCCTACTTGTATGGCACTGCACGCCCAGTGATTGAGTAGCTGAGCAGAACTGTGCACCCCGCTTGTCTCACGGGGCATGCTCAGTGATGAAATAGCTCAGCAGAACCACACACGCCCAGGTTGCCTTGGGCTTTGTACCCAACATTGACTCAAGCTGTGTGCCCAGAGATTGAGGGGCTGATTTGAGCCTGGCAGCTCATGGAGGACCTGGGCCAGCAGAGGCCAGGAAATTGTGACCAGACCTGGTCCCCATCCTCTCAAAACCATAAGAAGGGAGAAAAGCAAAGCCCAGCTCCCTTTTCCTGTGCCACCTAGGAAGACCAGCAGAACTCCCTGACCAGTATAAAGTCAACAGGGGCTTATTATTATATTTTTCTTTTTGGATCCACTCTCTGTTTTTTTCTTACCCCAGGTGAGACAATAAGATGTGGAGTTATAAATGGTCCAGAGAAAGATCCAAAGTGGTGACACAGAAACTGGCTCACAGTGTCCGTGGCGTTATGGATGAGACATGAGATACAGCCACATGGACTACCCAGTCTTGTGGAAGAAAAGGGATGGCACAGCTACCCTCTCAAGGGGAGGGTACCTTGGAGTGTCCTGGACACTCTCTCTAGGGGAGAGCACTCCAACCCTTCACTGCACAGGTTTTTATTGGAGTCAATTTGCACAGGAATGCAGGTAAAGTTCATTAATCATTGTCAGGCAGTAAGGATCAAACAATAGATAGCATACAAAGAACTACGAGGGCTTATTCCCAGTCAGGGTCTGTCACCTAAAAGGCTACAAAACTTAAGGGACCAAACTCATTTCCTGCCTGGGCCTTTATCATTTAATTAAGAGCATTCTTAGCAAAGCAGGTTTCACAGGAGTTTATGTATTCTTTCTCATGCCTGATTACCCAGGGAGCCCACCCTTTCCAGCACAGAGCTGCACCACTCTCTGTCATTGTTTCAGGATTAAGTCAGGCAGAGGAGGCAAGATAGCCAAGAAATTAGGAGACTTCTCACAGGCAGAATGAAGACTCAGGCTATGTCAAAGCCAAGGGGCAAGGGTCCATCACCCCCTTTTACTATAGCCCCCCCAAGTCCTTCATGTGGGGCCTCCTTGTGATCATGCCTGTCTTAGATCATTCCCCCCCTTGGGGAATCTTATTCATCACTGGCTATCTGATCAAGCATTGGGGCCAGTTATGGAAAAAGGAGCAGAAGCAGCACTACTGCCAGGGAGATAAGCTTCGTCTCCTTAGTGGCTTATGGTCCGAAGGTTGCTCACTCAGCCTTAGCCATGGAGAGGGGGTTACAGTCAGGGTGGTTCCCAACAAAGTGGGAGCACAAAGCTAACCCCAAAACTGAGAAACTGAGACAATACCACTTTGCTATACCATAGAAGTGACATTTTACTGTTTCTGTGTATTACTATTATCTTTTCATTATTTTTCCCACCTTTACTTTGTTAGTATTCTTTTATTACTCTTCCTTATGTTTAGTTTTCTTCATTTTATTTCTCTGTTTAATTGCATTGTTTGACTGGTTTTTCTTATCCTCTCTTTATTGTATTTTAATTTTTCTCCTTTCACTTCACCCATGCACCAATAACACATAACTCTCAATTGGGTACTTTCTATTCTGGTTATCCAAATCATACACTTATTGTCATACTATTATTGTTCTAGTACTATTGTAAATAATTGTTGATCCATACAATTGTACATACTATATAGCAACCCTCCCTGATCTTAACCCACTTCACTTCAATCTCAAGCATTATTATTATTGTGGTTAACTCTATTTGTTCTCCTGCTATGCCTACTTTCTATCTTTTACTCTGCTTATATCTCATCATCTAACCTTGCACAAGTGCTCTGTTTTCTGGATTCAACTCACAATCCCTCTCCCATCTAACAAGGGTCTTTTCTCTCTTTCACGTTTTATAAAAAGTGGTTAGTTGTGTGAAATATCACAGTTAACTCAACACTTGTCCAAAAAGATCTCCTATCTCTTCTCTATTTACTGGTACTTTAAATCCCATAAAATACTCTCCTGCTGTCCTAATAATTTTGTGTAACACCTGCCACTGATCACATATAAGAATAGGTGGGAGCTAAGAACATCAGTATACCTGCTGGAGGAGAAAAACCACCAACAAAGGAACCACCAAAAGGTAAAAACCCAAGTACAACAAGACAGCCCACAGAAACAGAGGAAAGGGCAAAACTAGAACATCCTAACAACGAGATCAAAGAGACCACACCACAGAGCCCCATAGAATTCCTACCATAGAAGTTCACCCTACAAAGACAGTTAACAAAGCAAAACATTTGGAAGTGCAGAAGCAAACAAAAAGAGACACCTAAAATGGGGAGACAAAAGAGGAACATACAATCAAAAGGAATTGAAGACTTCCCATTAAATATCTAAATGAAATTGAGGTCACCAAACTGTCAAATATAGAATTCAAAATAATGGATATAAAGATGATCAAGGAACTCACAGACAGCCACAAGGAACTGAATGAGAACTATATCAGAATGAAAAAGGAAATAGGAACTATAAACAAAAGCCAGGAGGAAATGAACAACAAAATCTTGGAAATACAAAACACATTAGAAGGATTATAAGCAGGCTGAATGAAGCAGAAGATTGAATCAGCAAGCTGGAGGACAAGGTAGAAAAACACATAGAAGGAGCAAGAAAAGGGAAAGAGATGCAGAAAGAACAAAGAGGTTGTAAGGGAACTGCAAGAAAACATAATACATAATGATATCAGTATAATAGGGATACCAGAAAGAGAAGAATAGGACCAAGGATAGGAAATCTGTTTGAAAAAGTAATGATGGAAAACTTCCCTAATTTGATGAGAGAAAAAGTCACACAAGTCCAGGAAGCTGAGACAGTCCCAATCAAGTGGAACCCAAAGAGGCCCACTTCAAGGCAAATCATAATTAAAATAGCAAAATTCCAAGACAAACAGAGAATCTTACAGGCACAAGGGAGAGACAGGACGTAACGTACAATGGAGCCCAGAAAAAGCTAGCAACTGACTTCTCCATGGAAACACTCCAAGTCAGAAGAGAATGGCAAAAAATGTTCCAAGTAATGAGAACCAGAGGCCTGCAACAAGGCTATTTCACCCAGCAAGGCTCTCAATTAAGATGGAGGCCAAATAAGGAGCTTCACAGGCAAAAGGAGCCTCAAAGAAGACACCTCCATCAAACCAGTTCTGCAAGAGGTGCTCAAGAGACTGCTTTAAGGAAAGGAAGAAAAAGAGTGAGAGAGAGAGGAACACAGGTATGAAAAAATGTCAAGGAATACGTACCTATCAATAATAACCTTAAACATAAACAGGATAAATGCTCCAATTGAAACACAGAGAATAGCTGAATGGAAAAGACAGCATGGCCCATACATATGCTGCCTACAAGAGACCCACCTCAGGAAAAAAGACCTACACACATTGAAAGTGAAGGACTGGAAACAAGCTGTACAAATAAATGGATAGAAAAAGAAGCCAGGGTAGCAATACTCATATCAGACTAAAGAGACTTCAAAACAAGGGCCATAAAAAGAGACCCAGAAGGTCACTTCCTAATACCCAAGGGAAGAATCCACCAAGAACTCATAAACATTGTAAATACATATACACCCAACATAGGAATGCCCAAATACATAAAGAATATCTTGGAGGACTTTAAGAAAGATATTGACAGAAACACAATGATAGCAAGGGATTTCAACACCCCACTGTCAAAAATGATAGATCTTCCAAATAAAATATCAACAAACATATTGTATCATTGAACAATGTCATAGATCAAATGAACTTAACTGACATATATAGAGAGCCTTTCATCTCAAAGAAGCAAAATACACATTCTTTTCAAATGCACATGGCACATTTTCAAAGATAGATCACATGATAGGATACAAAACAAGCCTCAACAAATTCAAGAAACTTGAAATCATATCAAGCATCTTCTCAGACCAAAGAAACTGAAACAAAAAATTAACCTCAAGGAGCCCTGGCTGGCGTAGCTCAGTGGATTGAGTGCGGGCTGCGAACCAAAGCATCGCAGGTTTGATTCCCAGTCAGGGCACATGCCTGGGTTGCAGGACACGCCCCCCAGCAACCGCACATTGATGTCTCTCTCTCTTTCCCTCTTTCTCCCTCCCTCTCTCTAAAAATAAATAAATAAAATCTTTTTTTTTTAAAGAAATTAACCTCAAGGAAAAAACTGAAACTGAAAAACACTCAAACTCATGGAGATTGAATAGCATGCTATTAAACAATGAATGGGTCAAGAAAGAGATTAAGGAAGAAATCAAAATGTTTCTGGAAACAACTGAAAGGGAACTCACAACAGTCCAAAACTTATGGGACACAGTAAAGACGGTCCTGACAGGGAAGTTCATAGTGATACAAACATGCCTAAAAAAAGACAGAAACATTTCAAATAAACAACCTAACCCTACACCTACAAGCACTTGAGGAACAAGAACAAAGACAGCCCAGAGCAAGTAGAAGAAAGGAAATCACCAAGATCTGAACAGAACTAGACAACATAGAGGCTAAAAGGATAAATAAATCCAGGAGCTGGTTTCTCAAAAAGATACACAAAATCAACAAGTCTTTAGCAGACTCATCAAGAAACAAAGAGAGAGAGGACCCAAATAAACACAATAAGAAATGAAAGAGGAGAGATTACAACTGATACCACAGAAATACAAAGGATTGTAATTACTATGAAGAAGTATATGCCAAGAAATTTGAAAACCTAGGTGAAATGAACAAATTTCTAGAAAATATTATCTTCCAAAACTGAATGAAGAAGAAACAGAGAGCTTCAACAGACCAATGAGAGCAGACAAAATCAAAGCAGTAATCGAAAATTTCTGACACACAAAATCCATAGACTAGATGGTTTCACAGGAGAATTATACAAAGCATTAAAGAAAGAGCTACCCCTATCTTTCACAGATTATTCCATATAATCCAAGAAGACAGAAGAATCCCAAACTCTTTTATGAAGCCAGCATTATCCTATCCCCAAGCCAGATGAAGACATAACAGAGAAAGAAAACTTCAGGGCAATATCACTGATGAACATAGACACTAAAATCCTCAACAAAATATTGGCAAACCACATCCAGCAACATATTTAAAAGATCATACACCATAACCAAGTGGGACTCATTGTAGGGATGCAAGGATGGTACAATATTCACAAATCAATAAATGTAATTCATCACATGAGCAAAAGCAAAAACAAAAATCATGTGACCATATCAATAGATATAGGAAAAGCATTTAATAAGGTGAAATACCAATTTATAATAAAAAAACACTCAGCAAAGGGGGAATAGAGGAAGCATTCCTCAACATAATAAAGGGCATATATGAGAGATATACATATGTCTCATATATGAGAGACAACATCATACTCAATGAGCAAAAACTAAAATCATTTCCACTAATATCAGTAGCAACACAAGGTTGTCCACTTTCATCACTTCTATTCAACATAGCATTGGATGTCCTAGCCACAGCAATCAGGCAAGAAAAAAAAAAAAGGGCAACCAAATTGGAAAGGAGGAAGCAATACTTTCATTGTTTGCAGAAGACATGATAGTGTACATAGAAAATGCTATAAACTCCACCAAAAAAACTTCTCGAACTATTAGATGAATTTGGCAGAAGAGCAGGATACAAGGTCAATATCCAGAAATCAAGGGCATTTTTGTATACCAACAATAAAACATCAGAAACAGAAATCAGGAAAAAATCTGATTTGATATAGCAACAAGAAAAATGAAATACTTGGGAAGAAACCTAACCAAGGAGGTAAAAGACCCGTACTCAGAAAACTACACAACACTGAAGAAAGAAATGAAGGAAGCACAAATGGAAACATACACCGTGTTCATGGATCAGAAGAATTAACATCAAAATGTCCATACTACCTCAAGCAATTTACAGATTCAATGCAGTCCCTACTAAATTACCAACAGCGTATTTCACAGATATAGAACAAATACTTCAAAAATTTATATGGAACCATAAATGACCCCAAATAGCTACAGCATTTTTGAGAAAGAAGGGCAAAGTAGGGGGGAACACAATACCTGATATCAAACTGTATTACAAGACAACTGTAACTAAAACAGCCTGGTACTGGCATAAGAACAAATGCATGGACCAATGGAAAAGAATAGAGAGCCCAAAAATAAACCCAAGTCTCTATGGTCAATTAATGTTTGACAAAGGGTGCAGCAGCATAACGTGGAGGAAAAATAGCCTCTTTACCAAATGGTTTTGGGAGAGCTGGAGAGCTACATGCAAAAAAAATGAAACTCGAGTACCAACTTACACCATACACAAAAATAAATTCAAGGTGGATAAAAGATTTAAATGTAAGTTGTGGCACCATTAAAGTGCTAGAGAAGAACATATGGAGGAAAATCTCATATATTCCATGCAGCAATATTTTCACTGATATGTCCCCTACAGCAAGGGGCATAGAGGAAAAAAAAATGAGATCTCATTAAAATAAAAAGCTTCTGCATGGCTAAAGAAAACAACATTAAAAAGAAAAGAGAGCCAATTATATGGGAAAACATATTTGCCAATGATACCTCAAACAAGGGTTTAATCTCCAAAATATATGAAGAACTCACATGACTGCATTCTAAGAAGACAAGCAACCCAATTAAAAAATGGGCAAAGGACTTGAACAGACACTTCTCCAAGGTGGACTTACAGAGGAGCCACAGACATATGAAAAGATGTTCAGTATCACTAGCCATCAGAGAGATTCAAATTAAAATCACAGTGCAGTATCACTTTACCCAGGTAAGAATGGCCATCCTAAACAAAGTAAAAAACAGGTGTTGGAGAAGTTGTGGAGAAAAGGGAACCCTAGTGCACTGCTGGTGGGATTGCAGACTGGTGCGACCACTATGGAAAAAAGTATGGAATTTTCTCAGAAAACTGAAAATGAAACTGCCTTTTGACCCAGCAATGCCACTGCTGGGACTATATCCTAAGAACCCCGAAACACCAATATAAAAGAACCTACGCACCCCAATGTTCATAGCAGCACAATTTACAATAGCCAAGTGCTGGAAGCAACCTAGGTGTTCATCAGTAAATGAATGGATCAAAAAATTGTTGTACATTTAGACAATGGAATCCTATGCAGCAGAAAGAAAGGAGTAGCTCCTACCCTTTGAGACAGCATGGATGGAACAGGAGAACATTATGCTAAGTGAAATAAGCCAGGCAGTGAAAGACAAGTACCATATGATCTCACCATTAACAGGAACCTAATCAACAAAATGAACAAGCAAGCAGAGCATCACCGAGGACATTGAAATTGAGAACAGTCTGACAGTGACCAGAGCAGAGATGGGAGGAGATAATGGGGGAAAGGGCAAAGGGTTTACAGGAACACTTATAAAGAACATATGGATAATAACATGGGTCAGGGTTGGAAATAGGGAAAGGAGGTAGGGAGGGCTAGAGTAATATGGAGCAGTGGGGAAAAATGCAGGAAAATGTATTTGAAGAACAATGGAAAAATGTTAAAGAAAAAAAAGGAAGAAGAAACAAATAGGACCTCATGAAAATAAAAAGCCTCTGCCTCAAAAGAAAACAGCATTAAAATGAAACTAGAATCAACTGAATGTGAAAATATATTTCCCACTGATGCCTTGGACAAAGGTTTGATCTCCAAAATATATAAAGAAGTCATATGACTCTACTGCAGGAAGACAAACAACCCAATTAAAAAATGGGCAAAAGACCTGAACAGACACTTCTCCAAGGAGGGCTTACAGAGAGCACAGGGCCATATGAAAGGTTGCTCAGCATCACTAGCCATCAGAACGATGCAAATTAAAACCCTGGTGAGATACCACTTCACAGCGGTCAGAATGGCTATCATAAACAAAGCAACAGACAAGTGTTGGAGAGGATGTGGAGAAAAGGGACCCCTAGTGCACTGGTAGTGGGATGGCAGATTGGTACAGCCACCATGAAAAACAGTATGGAATTTCCTCAGAAATTTAAAAATGGAACTGCCTTTTGAGTGGGCAATTTCACTGCTAGGATTATGTCCTGAGAACCCCGAAACACCTATCCATAAGAACCTATGCACATCAACATTCATAACAGCACAATTTTTAATAGCCAAGTGCTAGCATCAACCTAAGTGCCCATCATTAAATGAATGGATTGAAAAACTATGGTACATTTATGCAATGGAATACTACACAGCAGAAAGAAAGGAGCTCCTAACCTTCACCACAACATGGATGGAACTGGAGAATAGTATGTTAAGTGAGATGAGCCAGGCTGTGAAAGACAAATACCATATGATCTCACCTACAAGTATAACCTGATCAACAAAACAAACAATTGAGCAAAATATAACCAGAAACATTGAAATTAAGAATAAACTGATAATAACCAGAGAGGGGAGGGTGAGGGTTAATAGGGGAAAATAGGGGAAAGTCCATCAAAGAATATGTATAAAGGACACATGGACAAAGACAAAAGTAGTAGGTCCAAGGGTGGGAGGCAGGGATGGGTGTGGCATGGGGTCATGGTGGGGAAAAAATGGAGACAACTGTATGTGAGCAATAAAAAAAAAGAACTGTGGGTTTGATCAGGAAGTTGAGGTGGCTTTTGAGTCAGAGTCCATCATTCTCCTAGGTTGTGTGGAACTTGAATAAACCTCATTTCTATTGCACAAGCACCTGCTTCATGAGTTTGGCTTTTGTGGTGGCAGGCAGCTGAGCCTCCATTTTGTTCAATAACAGTTTGGTGACTCCTGATGGGACTCCTTGGATCTTGGTAAGTCCCAGAGGTCTCAGGCTCAGGTCCCAGGTGCCTGTGGCAGGTAGACTACAAAAGTAAGACTGTGGCTATCTCTCATTTTGGGGGGAAATTTCCCTGCACTCATGCTTAAGGCATCAGCTGCCTGAAATGCCCATCTTGTGAAAGGAAATGGGTCTGGGAAGGAGACAGATTCCACATCTTGGTGAGTCTAACTGATGCATACTGGGGGTCCTCAGTCCATTAAGATTGGGCTTTGTGCCATTGGGCATAGTTAGGACAATTTGCAGTACCAGTTGGCAGGCAACACCTGACACTTGGGCTTTGTGACTTTGGGTCTGGTTGGGACCATTTGCAGTACTGGTTGACAGGAGATAAGACACTAAGACTGGCTTGTGAACACTCATTTAGACTAGTAGAATTGTGGGTTCAAATTTTGTTCATAATATCCCTACTTTGACTGGGTTCTTGTTATGGTAATGTTTTTAGGTTTGTATTTCATGCCATCAAGGGTTGTTCTGCTTTGACCCCTAAAGGGAACTCACTGGGCCAAATTTTAGCAGATTGGTCCATGTACAACTCTCATCCAATGTCTAAGAAGAATTGGTTGTCTATTTTAACACTGCTTGGTCTATGTATACTTTAGACTACAAGGAAAAATGGCCCCTAAATGGTTCCCCAATTACTACACCATCATGCAATTGGAATTGTTTTGCCAACTGCCAGGGAAATGGGATGGAATCCCTTATGTACAGGTGTTTATGTCCTTACACAATAAGAATTCAGCAAAGATAGGGAACAACCTTATGGCACAGAGAAGGAAGGTGGCTTCAAAACCTCTCCTTGATAGTAAGACACAGGAAGAAAAAAGATATGACAATATGAGTCTTTTATGCCCTGAACCCAGGAAAAACAGGATTAACAGCAGGGAGATTTCCCCTGTCACCACACCCACTCTTAGATAGCATTAAATTAGGGCCCAGAGGGACAACAACTCCACCCTCAAAGACCCAGCAGGATACTTAATTTGGTCAAGGAATGTCCCTATCCAGGACAGGAAAATTCTCTTTAAGGCAATACCCTATAGGCATAGTAAACAAGGAAAGCCAGTCTACTGGTTACTATTGGTACCACACTCCATTTTACACTTCAGAGTTAATGAATTGGAAGAATTCCAACCCCTCATATAGGAAGGATCCTTAGAATGGCAGATTTTATCACCTTCATTTTTGCCACTGATCATCCAAACCAGGGAGACTTACAGGCTCTCTTAACATCCTGCTAACAGCAGATAAAAAGCACTTAGTTATAAGTAAGGTTAATGAAGAGACTCATCACCTCTAATAGAACCCCCAACCCAGCTAGGGCAATTCCCTTGACAGAGCTCAACTGAGACCTCAATAGTAGGGACCTGGCTTTCCTAGAACATTACAAAAGGTGTGTATTGGAAGGGCTTAAGAAAAGGGTGCCTAAACAAAAGAGGCTGAATATGATAAAGGCCATTTAACAGAAACCAAATGAAGGTCCTTCTGAAATTTTAGAAATGGCATATCAGGCCTATCGATAGCATACTGATGCACTGATGCTGACCCCCAGGCACCAGAAAATGTCTGGATGGTAAAGATGACTTTTATTGGGCAAAGTGCCTTGGATATTAGAAGGAAGCTCCAACATTTAGATGGAGCATTGGGAATGAACCCCTCCCAGCTGGTGGGCATAGACTTTAAAATTTACCATGCCTGGGAAATAAGGAAATTAGAACAGGTCACTGTTTCCATAGAAACAATGCAGAGAACTCAAAAGGAGAGGTGGGACCCAAAAGGAAGGAGGGAAGACCCACTAGGTACCAATAAATGTGCCTATTGCAAAGAGAAGGGCCATTAGAGAAAGGGCTCCCAAAAACTCAAAAGGAAAAATAGAAAGGACAGAAATCCTTGCCAGGAAATGTTTGAAATAAGGGTATTGGCCAATAACAGAGCACATGGGAAAATATTTTATTAGAAAACCCAAATATTGTCTTGCAAACCAATATTGCCTTAAATCTGGCCACCCTACTGCCAGACTCAGAGGCAGGCTCAGTCCTTCAGCATCATTGCTTAGAAATTACTGACCAAGTTTATTTCAGCAGACCAGATCTATTGGATGACAGTGACAGAACCTGACTGGAAATTATATACAAATGGGAGCAGCTTCATGGAAAATGGTCAGCAACAGATTCAGGTCAGTGGCAGTCACCGTAGTCAAGGTAATGGAAGCCCAAACCCTTGCTGCATGAATCATGGCATAAAAAACTGAACTGATAGCCTTCACAAGAGCTTTAGAATTTTCCCAGGGAAAGAATGTTAACATCTACACTGACTCTAAATATGCCTTCATTGCAGTCCATGCTCATTGGGCAATATGAAAAGAAAGAGGGCTCTTCACCCCGGGGAATAAAGTCATCAAACATGTAAAAGAGATTTTACAATTGCTGGCAACAGTGAATCTACTGGACCAGATTGCCATAATGCACGTCCCAGGACACCAGAAAGACAGTTCCCAAACAAGCCAGGGAAACCAAACTGCTAACGCAGCAAAACAAGTCACCTGAGGGCTGCCACTTGTTGAAACTTTAATTCCATGCCTGGATTTGTTAGAATTTAAAGCCCATTACACAGAACTAGATGAGAAATGAGCCCATGAATGAGGATTCTCTAACACTAACCATAATTCCATATGAAAGATCAAACTGCATGGTATTGTCTTACTCTTTCAAGCTCTAGTATATCCCATTCTCAAACACCTACATGAAAGGAAACATTATGGAAGAAATGTTTTACTAGATCTCATTAGGCCACATTTGAAAGGTCTTCATTTACAAAGGACCATCCAGATGTTTATCCAAGCCTGTCAGATATGCACCAAAAACAATCCCAAAAAGAATGTGCCTAAACAGGAAAAGAAAGTACAATATAAAGGCTTATGTCCATTTGAGGACTGGCAGGTTGACTACATGGATACCTAAAACTATAGGAAACATTAAATTTTTATTAGTTTTTGGGCACTTTTTCTGGATGGGTAGAGGCATACCCCACTAGCATTGAGAAGGCCACTGAGGTAACAGTGGCCTTCTACTCAAAGAAATAATCCCTAGGTTTAGATTTCCTTACAGCATTCAGTGACAATGGACCATTGTTCACTTCAGAGATCTTCCAAAAATTGGACAGGCTCTACAGATTTGATGGAAACTACATGCATCTTGGAGACCTCACTCTATGGGGAAGACTTGAGAAAAATGAACCACATAATGAAGAAGACCTTGGAAAAAAATATGCCAGGAAACATAATTGAAATGTGACCAGGCACTTCCTATAGCCTTGCTCTGGATTAGGGTAGCACCCTGAAGCAGGCTTAAATCATGTCATTTAGAAGTAGTTTATGAAACGCCCTTTCAAGTTTCTATTTTAGGAACATCCCTTTAGATTTAGAGCATGAATCAAAAATTTAAAAAATATGTACAAACACCTAGGGCAAACACTAACAATTTTGCACAAATTTGCTCATTGCAGGTCCATCTACTTGTCTGACAATCCCTTACACATATTCCAACTGGGAAGCTGAGTCTTTTTAAAGACCTGGAAGACTTAAACCTGGTCTTACCAGGTAAGGCCAAGTAAGGCCAGAGAAGTAAATGCATAAGAGTGAGACCTTCGTTCATTTACCCTTCTAAGATTACAAGGGTCCAAATGGCAGCAGGGGAAGGTTCTTACACAAAGCATGCCAAAATTCAAAAATATAAATGGATAGGGCCCAAGCATGCCAAAAGTTAGAAAGATAATTGGATTGGTGGGGGGAAGCCCTCCCTTCCCTATCCTTATAAGAACTCTGGGCTTGAGCAGGAAGATAAGATGGTTTTTGAGGTGGACTCCCAACTCCACCATACACCCAGGTTGTGCAGCCCCTGAATAAGCCTTTTTCCTTTTGCACCAGCACCTGCCTCATGAGTTTGACTTTTGTGGTTAGCAGGCAGCTGAGCCTCTGTTTTTTGTCAGTATCAGTTTGAGTGTCATCCTATACACCAAAGTTTTCAGGTTCAATTCCCAGTCAGACACATGTCTCAGTTGCAAGTCTGATCCCAGCTGCACTTACCAAGAGGCAATAGTTGATGTTTCTCTCACATCAATGTCTCAATCTCCTACCTCCCTTCCTTTCTCTCTAAAAATCAATAAACATGTCTTTGGTGAGGGTTAAAAAAACAATAATCACAAATAAACAGGTATCTGAAAAAACCTAAACTGAGACGACTGGATGGATTTCATTAAGATCAATTTTCCTAGGTGCATTGAGAGCTAACCTCATGATCTGAATGATTTGGGCCCCAATTCAAATTTTAACAGCTTCATCTGGGAAGACAGTTTTAATGTTCTATGTTGGTGGAGGTTACATCTTAAAACTCTCAACAAAATGAGTATGAAGTGAATCCATGTTATCTCCTTCATATTTAAATTCACCAATAAGTTGATGTAGTGTCCCCCACTTTATAGATGAGAATCTTGAGCCTCTGAGAGATTAAATCCATTACATCAGTTACTCTAGGGTGACACAGTTAGTAAGTAATATACATGGAATTCAAAATAAAGGCTATAATGTGATGGGTTCAAACATGTGCCACCCCCAAATATGGCACCTTGACATATTGAATGTTTAAAGCTGAAGCAGTTTTGAAGAAATGACAGGTGCAGGAAGTGGGTGACTGTAAGAACATTTGTTGAGTGGGAGGTTCCAGGAATACTTCTTTTCTTTTCTTTTCTTTTTTTCACTTTTTTATTGATGTTTGAATACAGCTGTCTTCACTTTCCCACCACCACTTCCCCCCCCCCAACCACACCAACCTTCACCCTCAATGCCACCACCCCCTTGACTCCATCCATGGGTCCCTCACTCATGTTCATTTATGCCCCTTTCCTTCTTTCCTATGTTATTCCTTCTCTGCTCTGCTGTGGTTACTGTGTTTGTTGTTGATTTCAATGTCTCTGGCTATATTTGCTTGCCAGTTTTGTTTTGTTAATTAGGTTCCATTTATAGGTGAACCTAATTTTTTTTTGTCTTGCACCATCTGGCTTATTTCACTTAGCATAATGCTGTCCAGTTCCATCCATGTGGTCACAAAGGGTAGGAGTTCCTTCTTTCTTTCTGTTGGGTAGTATTCCATCATGTAAATGCCCCATATATTTTGATCCATTCATTTACTGATGGGCATCCTAGGTTGCTTCCAGCACTTGGCTATTGTAAATTGTGCTGCTATGACATCGGGGTGCAAAGGTTCTTTTGGATTGGGGTTTTAGGTATTCTTAGGATAGAGTCCAGCATGGAATTGCTGGGTCAAAAGGCAGATCCAATTTTAGTTTTCTGAGGAAGTTCCACACTGCTTTCCATAGTGGTTGTACAAGTCTGCAGTTCCACCAACAGTGCACTAGGGTCCCCTTTTCTCCACAACTTCTCCAACACTTGTTGTTTTGTTGCTTTGTTTATAATGGCCATTCTGACTGGTGTAAAGTGGTATCTCATTGTGGTTTTAATCTGTATCTCTCTGGTAGCTAGCGATATTGAACATCATTTCATGTGTCTTTGGATTTTCTGTAGGTCCTCCTTGGAGAAGTGTCTGTTCAAGTCCTTTGCCCATTTTTTAATTGGTTCCTCGTCTTCTTAGAGTGTAGTCAATGTAAGTTCTTTATATATTTTGGAGATTAAACCCGTGTCTGAGGTATCATTGGCAAGTATGTTTTCCATACAGTTGGTTCTCTTCTTATTTTGATACTGTTTTCTTTAGCTGTGGCAGAAGCTTTTAATTTTGATGAGGTCCCAGTTGTTTATTCTTTCCTTTAGATCCTTGCTCTAGGAGACATGTCAGTAAAAAAGTTTCTGCGTGAAATATCTGAGATTTCCTACGTAGGTTCTCCTCTATGACTTTAATGGTGTCATGGTTTATATTTAAGTCTTTTATCCACCTTGAATTTACTTTTCTATAAGATTAAGTTGGTGCTCTAGTTTCACTTTATTTTGCATGTAGCTGTCCACATCTCCCAACACCATTTGTTGAAGAGGTTATTTTGATTCCATTTTATACTTCTGCTCCCTTTGTCGAATATTAATTGACCATAGGGTCTTGGGTTTACTTCTGGGCTCTCTATTCTGTTCAGTTGATCGATGTGTCTATTGTTATGCCAGTACCAGACTGTTTTGATTACTGTGGACTTGTACATAGTTTGATGCGAGGTATGGTGATCCCACCTACTTTGTTCATTTTTCCAAATTGTTGCAGCTATTCAGGGTCATTTATGGTTCCACAAATGCTTGTTCTATATCTGTGAAATATGTCATTGTTACTTTATAGGGATTGCATTGAATCTATAAATTGCTTTTAGTAGTAGAGACATTTTGCTGATGTTAATTCTTCCAATCCATGATCATGGTATATGCTTCCATTTATTTGTGTCTTCCCTAATTTTTCTTCATTATTGTGTAGTTTTCTGAGTACAGGTCTTTTACCTCCTTGGTTAGGCTTCATCCTAGGTATTTTATTTTCTTTTTGCTATATCAAATGAGATTTTATCCTGATTTATGTTCTAATATTTCATTGTTGGTATACAAAAATTCCTTAGATTTTGGAATATTGACTTTGTATCCCTTGTTTTGCCAATTATTAGATCCAGTAGTTTTTGGTGGAGTCTGTAGGGTTTTCTATGTACACTATCATGTCACCTGCAAACAATGACAGTTTTGCTTCCTCCTTTCTGATTTGCATGCCTTTTATTTCCTTTTTTTTGTCTGATTGCTGTGGCTAGGATTTCCAATACTATGTTGAAGAGAATTGGTGAAAGACATCCTTGTCTTGTTCCTGATCTTAATGGGAAACATTTTAGGTTTTTCCCATTGAGTATGATGTTGGCTGTAGGTCTCTCATATATGGCCTTTATTATGTTGAGGAAAGCTCTCTCTTTTCTGATTTTTCTCAGTGTTTTTACCATAAATGGTTTCTGTACCTTATCAAATGCTTTCCCCACAGTTATTGATATAATTATGTGATTTTTGTCTTTGCTTTTGTTTATGTGATGTATTACCCTTACTGATTTGCAAATATTGTGCCATCCTTGCATCGCTGGGATGAATCCCAATTGGTCATGGTGTATGATCTTTTTAATGTATTGTTGGTTGTGGTTTGCCAATATTTTGTTGAGGATTTTAGCATCTATGTTCATCGGTGATGTTGCCTGAAGTTTTCTTTATTTGTTTTATCTGGTTTTGGGAATAGGATGATGCTGGCATCATAGAAAGAGTTTGGGAGTCTTCTTTCTTGGTTTTTTTGGAATCATCTGTGAAAGATAGGGGTTAGCTCTTCCTTAAATGTTTTTTTAAAATTCTCCTGTGAAACCATCTGGCCCAGGGCTTTTGTGTGCTGGGAGATTACATCAGGTGTTATCTGTTCAGGCCTTCTGCCTCTTCTTCATTCAGTTTTGGAAGTTTATATTTTTCTAGAAATTTGTCCATTTCTCCTAGGTTTTCAAATTTCTTGGCATATACTTCTTCATAGTAATTACAATCCTTTGTATTTCTGTTGTATTAGTTGTAATCTCTTCTCTTTCATTTCTGATTGTGTTTATTTGGATCCTCTCTCTTTTTTTCTTGATGAGTCTGCCCAAAGTCTTGCTGATATTTTTTATCTTTCCACAGAACCAGCTCCTGGATTCATTGATTTTTAGAATTGTTTCTTTAGTCTCTATGTTGTTTAACTCTGCTCTGATCTTGGTTATTTCATTCCTTGTACTTGCTGTGCGCTGTCTTTGTGGTTGTTCCTCTAGTTCTTGTATGCATAGGGTTAGGTTGTTTTGAAATGTTGCTATCTTTTTTAGGTAGGCCCGTATCACTATGAACTTCCCTGTCAGGACTGCCTTCACTGTGTCCCATAAGTTTTTGGACTGTTGTGAGCTCCCTTTCATTTGTTTCCAGAAACATTTTGATTCTTCGTTAATCTCTTTCTTGACCTATTCATTGTTTAAATAGCATGCTATTCAATCTCCATGAGTTTGAGTGTTTTTAATTTTTTTCCTTGAGGTTGGTTTCTAATTTCAGTCCCTTGTGGTCTGAGAAGATGCTTGATATAATTTCAAGTTCTTTGAATTGCTGAGGCTTGTTTTGTGTTCTATCATGTGATCTGTCTTTGAAAATGTGCTGTGTGCATTTGAAAAAAGTGTGTATTTTGCTTCTTTGAGATGAAAGGCTCTCTCTATATATATCAGTTAAGTTCACTTGATCTAGGACATTATTCAATGCCACAATATCTTTGTTGATATTTTGTTTGGAAGATCTATCCATTTTTGACAGTGAGGTGTTAAAGTTCCCTAGTATAAGTGTTTTGCTGTCCATATCTTTCCTGAACTCTTTCAAAGATTTCCTGTGTATTATGGTGCTCTTATGTTGGGTCCATACATGTTTATAATGTTTATGTCTTCTTGATAGATTCTTCCTTTCAGTATTATGAAGTGTCCTTCTTTTTATGGCCTTTTTTTTGAAGTCTATTTTATCTGATATGAATATTGCTACCCCAGCTTTTTTTCCTGTCCATTTGCTTGGAATATTTGTTTCTATCCCTCCACTCTCAGTCCATGCAGGTCTTTGTTCTGTGGTGGGCCACTTATAGGCAGCATATGTGTGCTTCATGCTTTCTCATCCATTCAGGTATTCTATGTGTTTTGACTGGAGCATTTAATCCATTTACATTTAAGGTTATTATTGATAGGTAGTTATTCATTGCATGTACTTCCTTTGTACCTTTGTTCCTTTTTCACTGTTTTTCTTCCTCTTCTTAAACCCATCCTTCAGCATATCTTGCAGTGCTGGCTTAGTGGAGGTGTATTCTTTGAGGCTTCTTTTGTCTGGGAAGCTCCTTATTTGGCCTTCCATTTTACTTGAGAGCCTTGCTGTATGGAGTAGTCTCGGATGCAGGCCTTTGTTTTCCATTGCTTGGAATTTTTCTTGCCATTCCTTTATGGCTTGCAATGTTTCTGTTGAGAAGTTAGCTACTAGTCTTATCAGGGCTCCCTTGTATGTTACTTCCTGTTTCTCCCTTGCTGCCTTATGATTCTCTCTTTGCCTTGGAATTTTGCCATTTTAATTACAATGTGTCTTGAAGTAGGCCTCTTTGGGGTTACTCTTTCTTGGGACCATCTCAGCTTCGTGGACTTGTGTGACTTTTTCTCTCATCAAATAGGGAAGTTTTCTATCATTACTTTTCAAACAGGTTTTGTATCCCTTGCTCCTCTTCTTCTCCTTCTGGTATCCATATTACCCAGATATTATTCTGTTTCGCCTTTTCCTGCATTTCCCTTAACCCCTCTTCATTCTTTTCTGTCTTTTTCTTTTTCTTGCTCTTTTTGAGTTTTTTTTCTACTTTGTCTTCCAGGTCACTGACTTGATCCTTTGCATCATCTAGGCTGCTTTTTATTCCTTCTACCGTGTTTTTTAATTCAGAAATTGTATTCTCCCATTTCTTCTTGGCCCTTGTAGGTTTTTCTATGTCCTTTTTCTTTTTTTTGCTCATACAGTTTGCATTAAGTTCCTCATAATTTCCTTGTAGTTTTTGGTAGTTTGCACTGAATTCATGAGCTTCCTTACAATCACTGTTTGAACTCAATATCTGATAGGTGACTTGCCTCTATTTCATTTAGCATCCTTTTGAGGATTCCTTCCCTTTTTTTTTAGATTGGGGTTGTTTCTTTGCCTTCCTATCATTTGTGGGACTCTTCTTGTTTGCTTCTGTTTCTTAAATTGATCTGTTTTGACTTTCTGACTTTGTGGGTGAACTTCTATGATGGGAATCCTGTGATATAGAATGGTGAAGCCTCCTTGATCACCTGATCTTGATGTTCTTGAGGTGTTCTTACATGTTCTTGAGGCAATGCCTTTTAACATAGTTTTTCAGATGTAATTGAGTTTTGATATTTGTTGGGTCATTCTTTTGTGGGTCCTTCCCTGTCACTGGTTGACTGAGGGTCACTTTGCCCACCACGTCTTGTGTGCTGTTGTGTAGGTGCTGCCTGAACAAAACCACAGAGCCCAAGAAACAAACCCACACCCACAAATATAACTTCCTTCAACAATCCCAGTATCAATAGCAAATGAACCAGTATTATTAAGGGTGAGGTTAAGACTATTATTAGAAAAGAGAGTGGATATGAGATGACCTGCTGAAAGAGAAGTGTTTTTGAGATGCTAGAGGGAGGAGCACTAGTAAGAGTTGGATGTTGTAGCAGTGGAAGGAGAGAAGGTAAGTTTACCTCATGAATAAAGAAAGGTAATGAAGACTGTGGAATGGAGTATGAAAAGGGCAGCATGTAATATTAGGTTTAAGCAGAAATTAAAATAGTGTAAAATAAAATAAAGTGAGAGAGAGAAAGAAAAAGGAAGGAAAATATTAAATAATCAATAAAATTATAGGAGCCCGAGTTGGAGAGAAATATCCACCAGAGTACTATTATCAACAAATGAGCTAAAATTCACATAGTTGGTATGGGAATAAGGGGGGGAAGAAACAAAGAAAAGTGTTAAGAAATGTTTAGAGGAATGGGAAGTGATTTTGTAATGATTGAGAGAGAGGGAATACTAAGAGTGAGGGACAAAAACTACATTACTAAGTGAGGGAAAAAATTAAAATTTGGGATGTAAGGACAGGAAAAAAGAAAAAAAAAGGTGAATAAAGAAAAATAAAAGGGCAGGATGATGGAGAAACAGAAGAAGACAAAAAAGAAAAAGGGGAAAAAACAGGCTAAGATGGCATAATTAAAATTTGAGTAAAAAAAAAGAGTAGGAGAGGGGTCCAGTAAAATTTGTTATTTGAAATGCAGAATGAGTGACGCTCTAGATAACTTTAAAAAAACAATGTAACAACAGCTACCATACGTACAGCCAAGTGGTAAAGTTTGTTACAGGTGTAGAGAGAACACGAGTGTTTTAATAGCTGTGCAAAGGTATGTGAAATGACCCTTGACAAGATAATTTGTTTGAGTGTCTGGACAGGGGAGAAATAGTAAGAGTGTGGAATGGAAACAAGTTGTAGCTAGAGAGAAAACCAAATTTGAAATGAGAATATTACAAGGGAAAGAGGAAGGTAAGATGGGCTAAGAGAAGGGAGGGGGGCAAATATGTGAATTGAAATACACTATAGTATAAAGTGTAGTGACTTACTATATACCAATTTTCTGGACAAGAAAGAATGTTATAAAGCTATTCAGGAAAGAAAATATAACAAATCATGAAGAAGACCTCAGTGGCTTTTGTATCAGTAGCTTCTTGTATTTACCACTGTTTTTTTTTTTTCTTTCTGGATCTGCCTCTGGTGATGTCAGATGTTGACCTTGTCTGACCTTAGGCAGCCTGTTCCATACTTCCAGTGATCTGCTGTCACTGGCTGTCTCCTTCAATTGTTAATATGGTCCCTTTTCACTCGTAGTCAGGCTTAAGCACCAAAGAGCCAGGGCAGAGAACCTTCCTGGAGTCAGGACTATGGTTTCCCTCAGCCTACTGTCACTCAGAGGGGCATGGTCTGCCTGAGCACAAAGGCTGCTGCTATCTGGGGGATGACTCAGCACTGGATCACCTGTGGCGACTCTCCTCAGTTCTCTTCCCAGAACCTTTTGTACCCAGTCTCTCCTCAAGCATCTCTACTCACATTGCCCCTGCCTTTGCCTGAGCCCCAGGTAAGTGGCTGCAAATGAAAATTTGAGTGTTGGCCCTTTAATGGCCTTGGGTCTTCAACCATCTGTTTTCTGGAAGAGAGCAACCCTGCCACTTTTTCCACTAGTTGTTACCTCCTGTACTTTTTGGATTCTGGTATTCTAGGCTGGGAATCCTAGCTTAGGGTTTAGACCCCAGTCGTCTGGGGATCTAAACAGCCACTTAATTATCCCATTGGTGCTGCAGCCCATGGACACCTAGCCAGCCCTCTGAGTCTCCACCACACTCCTTACCAGACCAGTTGTTCCAAAGCTGGTTCTGTAAGTTTGAAGTTATATGCTTCTCTCTGGCTATTGCTTAGGTTGTTTGCTCCAGGTGGTTTCTCCACACTTGAGTTATAATTCCAGATTTGTCCCTGGGAAGAGGTCAGTGTGACTTCCATTCACTCCTCTGTCATATTCCCTTCTCTTGTATCTTGAGTCTGATAACTGGTGCTCTACCCTATTCCCTTCTCCCCGCTCCCGAATTCTTACCTTGGTGTTTTGCCTAAGACCTCAGATGCCCTAGAGCTTAGGCCTTGTCTTGTTACAAGTCTTTCCTCCAAAGGAAAAAAAGTCTCTGCTCCTGAAAATCAAGCCCAGGAAATTTCAGGAAGGAAAAAAATTGCACATTAGGTTGTTATCATTTTTTCTTTTTACAAGTAACAGTGCAATAAATGTTCTTGTACATAAATGAATGGCGGACCCCAGCCCACATGGTCCATGCGTTGTGGCTGTGACGAACAACATTCACTTGTACTACAGAAGTCCTGTTGAGAAAAAGGGATGGTATGGCCTTTCTCTGTGTGAGAGAGGGCCCCTACCTTGGCCTGGACAAGCTTTTATTGCTTTTCTGGGCACTTACACGAAGAATGGTCCTCATTTACTATGCACAGGTTCACTTTAGGTAGTTACCTTAACAGAAAACAAAGGAGAGGATGTTGCTAATTACATCAAAGAAGAAGGATATTTGCAAATGGAAAAGAAAAAGTGGTTGAACTGGTTACACTTGTCCTTGGGAGGTTTAGCATAGATTTTAGGAAGTCTCTTTAAAGATATTCAGCAAACATTTGCTGCCTCAATTCAGGGTGAGGGAGTTTTAGCAAAAAGCAAGCCTCAAAGCAGCCTAGGTACAGTGCAGGCCTGATTCCCCATGGAAAAAACCTATCTGTGTGGGCTTGGGTCCTGTGTGCTGACCCTCACTCCCCATCAGTTTTCCAAATCAGGGGCTGGGCTATATTTTCATGCCATGCGGAACAGTACCCTATATATAAATTCTTATTTTCTTCTTTAATCATTTCCTTGGATGGTTTCCTTTTTCTTAATTTTTCAATATTTCTAGGTTACATGGTGCACCTGCCAGTTTTTTCAAATGTTCACAAATCTCCAAAAATGTTTCCAATATGTTCATTGAAAAAAATCCATGCATAAGTGGACCCATACAGTTCAAACCTGTTTGTTCAAGGGTCAGCTGTATTTGTTTATTAAGACAAAAACATACCATCTCCCAGCAACTCAACAAAATGACCTCTTTAAGCAGGGCTCCTTAGAGAAAGTCAGGAATAGTTCTTAGAAGTACCACAATGCAGAAAGCCCTTCCATGAACTCACTACTTCAACAACAATCCAATACTGGCAAAGTGAATGCCTTACCTTCTTGCTTGCTCTCTTTCAGCTCAGGTCTACACTGAGTCCCTGTTTTGGTGCATCTCATTGGCAGAGCTTAGATCATAGGCAGAAAACCAGGTTGCAAAGAAACCTGGGAAATGTAGTTGTTAGCTTTCCAGTGACTATAGAACAAGAAGGAACCCTAGAAAGGGGTGGTAGGGTGTTGTAATGGATGACATGGGACAGTCCATAGTATCCGCTGGTGAGCATGGTGGTGGTGCAAGTCTTAACTATACTCTAAATAGGACCATCTGATCTAGGGGTCAGGATTTTGTCTGGGGACTGGGTGGGGTGGGGTGGGGTGGGGTGGGGTGGGGTGGGGTGGGGGTAAGAACAGATCAGCAGGTGTGAATAACTAAAAAGTAGAATGTCACTAGGGACTACAGAGCATTTGATAGATAAATCCATTCCATGGACTATATTGAATTTGCACATGAAGGAAGAGTTCAGGGATAAATCCTGTCAGAACCCTCTGGGATAATATGAACAGGCAAAGCTTTCTTTTGGTGTCCATGTGCCACTATCTGGTGCCCAGCTGAACTCACATTCCATCTGGGTACCTCATACTTCCACCGTAGTGCCCAACCTGGCCTAGCTTCTACTGGTCACACTACCTGAACATAATTAATTCATAAGAAGATATAAATTAGGAGTTAGGGGCTTGATAGTTTTGTAGTCCCAGGGATGTGTATGAACTTCATTGAAGCATAGGCCATGGGAGCATGTAAGAAGAAGGTGGACACCCACTAGTCAGGGATCCTGTGAGGGAGATTCGGGCACTGTGCAAAGTACTAGGCCAAATGGCCTGTAAGCCCCATTCTAACTCTGAAATGGTACTGTTTGTGAGGCACATTGTCTTACAGTCTCCCAAGGAGACTGTAATTGGAGGAAGTGAGGCATGTGGCAGATGATAGAGGGGATAGGGGGTACTCAGAACCCAGGTTTTCCACAATCTGCAAATTAATGTTTGCCTCCCTAGTTTGCACAATCACTAGACCAAAGAGTTTCTCAGTAGGAAGGGATAGTGCCTCATCTTTCATTTAGACAAAAACATTGTTCTGTCTGAAACAGTTCATGCTCTTCCCAAGGGGGACTGGCATAGGCACTGAATAGAGGAAAGCCTACTTTTACAAACCAACAAGAGTCAAAATATAAGTAGATTATTTTTGCAATATTACGAATGTCTGTGAACCACAATTGGTTGAAAGTCTGAAAAAACAAAACAAAGTCATGCGTTATGGGTAGCAGAATACAGTTAAGTTTCCTTTTTTCCTTTTATTTGGATTTCTGTAAATATTCTTATAAAATTTCTTAGTAGACTTGAGAAAAAGTAATTATTTCTCTGGACTTAAAAGGCATTGCATCAATCACTATATTAAGAAAATTAACCTGTTCCTAAATTTGTCTCATTTTGTCTTTGGCCATCAGTGGGGCTGAAAACTTTGGGGTTATATAATTTCAAATCCATGCTGAAGGCACCTCAGACTTTAGTATCATGCTTATTTTTCTTAGTTTTGGGGCTAGGTTTGGTTTGAGGTGTTGGTATCCACACAATAGCAGAGGAGATAAGAATCTCTGGGTCTTTTCTGTTTTTACCAAAGCAAAATTATTCTTTCATAATCAACAGACTCCGGTGCTAACTTCTGGATAAAGATGGCAGGTTGAACACCTGACTCTGATTTTGATCTCTCCTATAACTCTGCTAAACTATAATAAAGGGAAAAGAGGAGAGTCCTGGCTTGGTAGCTCATCTGGTTAGAATGTCATTCCATTATGCCAAGGTTACAGGTTGGATCCCCAGTCAGGGCACATACAAAAATCAAACAATGAACACATAGATAAGTGGAACAAGCTGATGTTTCTCTCTAAATCAATAATATTTTTAAAAAGTGCCTTAAAATAGGAACAGGGGAAGAGATGATGAGGTTTTGGAAGATGGAAAGCAAATTAAACCTAAATTGGACATTGCAGAAAGCTGAGACTATACACAATGTACATTTCAGCACTCTCAGAAAATGGTTGCACCAGGCACTTCTGGAAGTAGGGGTAATGGATAAGAGTTACAAAGTGTTAGAGAAACAGTTAGGTCTGCAAGTGCCCCACTATCCCTTTACAGCCCCATCAGAAGACTGGAGGTTTAGTTTATGGAGAAAGCAAATGGAGAGCCTTAGGGCCGAGAACACCAGGTACAACCAAGGATGGGGTCCTGTACTCAAAGAATAAGATGAAATGAGTCGTACCTACTGAGACCTGCAGTGGCCAGCCCTATATTATCACTCAGCTCCCAGAACACAGCTGAAAAGTCTTCACCTGCACATGAAGGGTGCTGGAAGCTTCTCCTCAGGGGAGTCAGAAGGCTCAAGAGAAGAAACCTGAAAGTACTGACATCAGGGGTTTACCAACACATGGTCCCAGGAAGATCACCCTGATGAGAAGCTAACAGTCAACAGTATTCCTGCAATCCCAGAACAAAGCATCCAATCAGCCTTTCCCTCTCCAACGTGGTCAACTATTCCTCTCCCTTTTCTCCTTTGATGGGCTTGGAGCTTTGTGTCTTTCTGCCTCAAGCCAGCACTCCTCCTGGGCTCTACATCCAACCTCTTCATCCTCTCAGTAAAGATAACCTGAACTTCCTGTCAAATACTAGATCCTTCTAGTCAGCATTGGAACCCAACTGAGTCTCTGCTATCTTAAGGAACCCATCTGTCAGTCCCACATTGTCTCCAGTCCCACACCCTTCCATTTATGTGTCAACACACCTCAAACTGTCTTATGCCCTGCAATGCAACAAAATCTGTGGTTCCAAGAAAGGACGTGGAAGTTGGTAAAAACAGAGAACATCTCTATCTTTCCCTCTTGGCAGCAGAATTCGCTGGTGTTAAACCACCGCATTCTTGAAATACTTTCTTCCACTAGTTTCTATGGCATCCTATCCTCCTAAGTTCTCTCCTAGTTCACCAATCATTTCTCAGCTTTCTTTATTGCCTCTCCCACCCCCTAATCAACCTATAAATCCTGATTTCTGTAGTGGCCAGTCTTAGCCTTTCTAGTTTTCTCACTACACTCTCTCCTTAGCTGAACACTTAGCTATACACTTGTTCCCAAATGTATATCTACAGCTCTGACCTCTTCTCTGTGTCCAATTTCATCTTTGCAGGTCTAAAAGGAATCTCCAACTTACCACATCCAAACTGAGCTCACCATTTCCCCTCCAACTTATCCTCCTACAAAGCCCTCCTGATAGATGGCCAACATTTATAGGGTTGTTCATGTTGAACACCATGAGTCCCATTTGATACCCTCTTTTACTTCCCGTGTTCTAGCCTTTACTAAGTCCTATTAATTTCAAAACATATTGGAAATTCATCTTCATTTTCACAACCACCATCCTAATTCAGGCCCTCATCATCTCTTACCTCCTGACAGCCTGCCCCACATTCATTCTTGTCCTCTAGTGTCACCCCCCTGTTTCAGACTCTCTAGTGGATTTCCACTGTTTCTAAGATAGAAGAAGATCTTTAACTTGGCCTACAAGACCCAAGCTAATCCATTTCTTCCTCTTCTACTTGCCCTTTTTCCTTTTTTCTTTCTTTCCCTTCCTGCCCCTGGCCCTTTACACTTGCTGGTCCCTCTACTCACAATATCCTTCTTTCCTTCCCCGTCTTCAGTTATAGACTGAATGTTCGTGTCCCCTCAAATTCATGTGTTGAAACCCCAGCTCCCAATGTGACTATATTTCAAGATAAGGCCTTTATGGACATAAAATTAAATGAGGTAAAAAAAAAGGTGGGGTTCTAATTCATTAAGATTCATGGCTATATGCTCTGGCTGCTGTAGCTCAGTGGATTGAGCGCGGGCTGCGAACCAAAGCATCGCAGGTTCGATTCCCAGTCAGGGCACATGCCTGGGTTGCAGGCCACAACCCCCAGCAACCGCACATTGATGTTTCTCTCTCTCTCTCTCTCTCTCTAACTTCCCTCTCTAAAAATAAATAAATAGATTATTTAAAAAAAGATTCATGGCCATATAAAAAGAGACACCTGAGACCACTGGTGCAACCTGCCCATCACATATGAGAATACAACTAGAAGACAGCCAGCTGTCTACAATCTCTACAAGCCAGGGACAGGTTTCTTACCAGGAATCAAATCAGCTGGCACCCTGATCTTGGACTTCTAGTCTCCAGAATGTGACAAATAAATTTCTGTTGTATAAACCCCCAATCTGCAGTGTTTTATTATGGCAAGTCTAGCTGATTAATACATTCAGGTAACCTCTATCTTTTACGTCTCTGATGAAACCACATTTACTTTAAAAAAATCATTCTGATTCTTCACTCCCATACCACATTCTCCTTTGTGACATTAATCACCCTAGCATAAACTTATTATGCTTTATCCACTAGACTATGGTTGATAAAGGTAAAGATAGTGTCTGTGTTGTCCAATGATGTAATCCCAGTGCCTAGTACAGGGTCTAGTACATAGTAGGTTCCCAGTAAATATTTTAAATATGTAATTATAAAAGCTATCCCTGAATCTGAGGAAATTTTCCGGAGCAGTTTTTAAATTTTGTTTTTAACTCTATAATCTTATTGGAGAAAAGAAAGAAAATTTATACTCCATTATCACCCTTCTTAACTTGCAATGCTTAACTTGTCAGTGCTCAAATATTTTTTTATGTTGTAATGATCAGTGCTGCCTTATATTCTGTCATTTTTACTGCAGTGGAGAGGATGCCAGGAAAGACTCTCTGCAGAATCTGAACATCCAACAAATGTTGCTTTATCACAAAGCTTCTTCCTTTGGATTACCAGACTGTTCCTTAAAGTAGTTCAGGCCTGTAGGCCCTATGTCATATACAAAATTGTGCAATGTGTAATTGTGCAGTGGTTGGATAAGAAACTTTTGATTGACTGTTAGTGATGCAATATGAGCAGATGGTAAGTTGATTGTGCATGTGTGGACTAGCCCTGAGGTGCCCAGCCTCCCTCCATCAGAACCAGGACTATACCAGGTTAGTCCCACAACACAGCAGCTTTCAGGCCTTCCCCTGGCCTGGGCTATTTCTGTGCACTGCCTAACATCTGCTGGTGGAATTTTCCCCTCTCATGGACTAAATGTTTGTATTCCATCAAAATTCATATGTTGAAGCCCCAATACAATAGTGTTTTAAGGTGGAGCCTTTGGGACGTAATTAGATTTAGATGGGGGCATGAAGATGAAGCCCCATGATGGGATTAGTGCCCTCGTAATAAGAAGGAGAGGCCAGAGCTCTCTCTTTCTCTGTTTGAAACACTAGTTATAATGATGCTCAATGAACTTAGGGTAAGAATAGATGAACTTAGAGAGAACTTCAACAAAGAGATAAGAAACACAAAAACATAACAAGAGGGCATAAAAAACAACTGGTCAGAAATAGAAAATGCATTAACTGAAATGTAGAATACATTATAGGAAATCAACAGTGGAATAGATTGATGAAGCCTAGGATCAAATCAAAGATTGGAAGTTAAAAAAGCAGAAAACAGCCAATCAGAACAACAAAATGAAAATAATTTAAAAAATTAGGGTAGTATAAGGAGTCTCTGGGACAATTTCAGGCATATCAACATTTGCATAATGGGGGAGCTAGAAAGAGAAGAGAAAACAAGGAATTGAAAACCTATGTGAAAAAATAATGGCAGAAATATTCCCTAACCTGGTGAAGGAAATACACATACAAGTCCAAGAAGCCCAGAGAATCCCAAACAAGATGAACCCAAAAAGCCCCACTCCAAATATACATAGTAATTAAAATGCAAAATGTTAAAAACAAAGAAGAATCTTAGAAGCAGCAAACAAAAAGCAGTTAGACACCTACAAAAGAGCTCCCATTTAAGACAGAAACTTTGCGTGCCAAAAAGGAATGACATGAAATGTTCCACTGAATATTTCATTCTACTGATGAAAAGCAAGGACATATAACCAAGATTACTCTATCCAGCTATCATTTAGAATTGAAGGACAGATAAAAAGCTTCCCCCAAAATAAAAGCTAAAGGAGTTGATCACCACCAAACCAGTATTACATGAAATGTTAAAAGGTCTTCTTTAAGAAGAAGAAAAAAATTAAAAATATGAATAAAATGGCAATAAATGCATATCCATGAACAACTACTTTAAATGCAAATGGATTAAATGCTCCAATAAAAAGACATGGAGGCTGAATGAATAACAAAACAAGACCCTTACATATGCTGTTTACAAGACACCCACTTCAAATTGAAACACACACACACAAACACAGAGTAAAGGGATGGTAAATGATATTTTATGAAAATGGAAACAAACAAAAAGCTGAAGTAACAACACTTATACCAGACAAAGTAAACTTTATAACAAAAGCTATGTAAGAAGAAGCAAAGAGGGACCCAGCAATTCCACTTCTAGATATTTATCTAAAGAAACACAAAACACTAAATCAAAAAGACATATAGATCTCAGTGTTCACTTCAGCATTGTTTACAATAGCCAAGACATGGCAGCAACCTAAGTGTCCATCAATAAATGTATGGTAAAGAAATGGTGCATATATACAATGGAATATGACTCCATCTGGGAGTCTGTTTGACAGTTCCCTGCTAGGAACCTGAGACACATCCATTGTAATCATTGTCACATATTCTTTTTTTCTCACTTTAAGTAATTTTTTGTTTTTCAATTACACACTTACAATACTATAGTAGTTTCAAGTGTACAGCCCAGTGATTAGACATTGTATAATTTACTAAATGATCATCCCAATAAATCTAGTACTCTTCTGACACCATACATAGTAATTTCAATATTATTGATTATATTTCCTATGCTGTACTTTACATCTGTGACTATTTTATAACTACCAATTCATACTTCTTAAGCCCTTCACCTTTTTTACCCAGTCCCCGAAACCCCCCACCATTATCAATCAGTCTGATCTCTGTATCTATGAGTTTGATTTTGTTTTGCTTGCTCATTTATTTTGCTTTTTAGGCTCCACATATAAGCAAAATCATTCGGCATATGTCTTTCTCTGTCTGACTTACTTTACTCAGCACAATACCCTCTAGTGGCAAGATTTTATTCTTTTTTATGGCCAAGTAATATTCCAGTGTATATATGTTACCACTTCTTTATCCAGTTGTCTATTGATGGGCAATTGGGCTGCTTCCATTTCTTGGCTATTGTAAATAACACTGCAAGGAACATAAAAGTGCACATATCTTTTTAAATTATTGTTTTGTATTTCTTCAGAAAAATATCCCGAATTGGAATTGCTGGGTAGTGTGGTAATTCTATTTTGAATTTTTTCAGGAACCTCCATACTGTTTTCCATAGTGAATACACCAATATATAATCCTACCAATGGTGTACAAGCGTTCTGTCTTTTCCACATCCTCACCAACGCTTGTTATTCTTTGACTTTGATAATAAATAACAAGTTCTGAAAGGCATGAAGTGATATATCACTGTGATTTTAATTTGCATTAGTGTCAATCTACTCTTGTTCTTGTTATTTCTCCCAAATACTTTATCTGAGACTGAAGCCAGGAAACCCCTTTGTCATCTACTGAACAATCACGTCCATGCCCAAGAAAATAAGCACAGAACAGCCTCTGTTTGAAGGGGAGTTTTTACATATACCAAAAACAGTAAACTGCTCCAAATGCCTTTTGTGGGTAGCATTCTGGAATAAAATGAAGACTAGGGTCAAGTCCCTGCCCTCAGGAGCTACTTGAGCCAGCCATGTATCTCTCATGACCACCCATCTATCCAGGGTTTCCATCACTGTGATTGTCCACCTGACCAGGAGCTGACTGGTTCTGACAGTGGATTAGACATATTTTCTTCAGAGGTGACAGACAGGTTAAACTTCCCATTCCAGCAGCCTGTTTACAAACTGATTTCAAGTAACACTATTTAGGTATATGCAGCACAGTAGTGTTTAAAGTGTACTTGTAAAATAATGTGAAAGCTACTTCTGCAAAAAGTCTAAAAAGAATTTTCTTTTAAAAAGCAATAAGTTTTCACTGTGCCATTTATGAGATGCATAAAAGTGGCTCACAGAAATATTTTTCCCAAAGGTTACAAATGTCTGACATTATAGGTAGTTCTTTGCTTTAGAAATAAAACATTAGCACAGTGGCCTCTTAATTTACAGAGACTAATTCCAAGCTGTGGAAGTATTTTGTAGGCAAGTACTAAAGGTGCAAAAATACTTCATGAGTCCTAGGTTAAAGAAGAATTATCATAAAAATTATAGCAATGGAATACCAAGGATTAAGGAGAAGCACTGATAAAAACAGCACCAGACTCTTCTTGGCCACTGAAAATACATCATAGGTGTGACTAGCCTCCTGAATTTAATTTCAACTCAAGGAACCATTGTCAGCACCTATTATGTTCCAGGGGTGTACATGGACCAAAAAAACAAAGCAGTTGTGATGAGCTCAACCACAGAAAAAGTGTCTTCTTGTAGAAGCATAATCGAGAGCTTTCCAACAGGGTTTGGAAGAACCCCTTGAAAGGGGGAATGCTGTGTGCCAGCCACTTGGATATAAGGCTGTGATTGAAGAAGGGAGAAACCTAAGGTAAGGCAAGGCTTACTGGCAAGGATATCGGGTCAGGAAAGCTGGACTAACCAGGACTTCAGGGGGAAATGTGGTCAACAGTGGGGGGCTGCAGCTGAAGAAGACCCGACATGGGAGGTGCTTGCAGAATTTCCACAAGGCTCTTGGGAAATATGGCAACAACAGAAATAATATATTTTATCTTTTCGGTTATACTGATTTTTTAAAAAGACTACAAACACTCCATTTCACACTCTTTTAAAGGGAGAGTGCTAATCTTTTATAACTGAATGTCTTAAATTATTCTTGGCTGTACATGTTGGTGTGTATGAACTCAGAGTTCTCATTTGTTTTCTCATCTTATGATGGAGAAACAGATAATTTCCAGTCAGAGCTGCAGATCTGTGGTTGTAACTGATCTTCTGAAAAATAGCCATAAAATTGCTGAAAGTATCCTTTTAAAAGTTTTATTTTATTCCATGACACAAAATACTTTAGTTTTATTCTTGTGGCTAGATCTTAATTCCTGGCATTTTCCCAACAATGCTAAGTTATCAAAGAGCTTCAGTTTTATCCATTTTTAAACAAAATTACCCTACTTTCCAGAGCTTTTTATATCTTTTTCTGGCAACTTCAACTTTTTAAAGATCAAGTACACTTGTGAAAAAAATCAAGAATGTAATTAACTATTACTTCAGTTACCCATTCCATCACATGTAGACTTTGTATTTCTCCTTTAAGCACATTTTTGGAAATTATTGACTTCTGTTTTTCTGATAAGGTCATTTTATCTTAGTGTGTCATTGTTTATGACCATGTGATTAATTTTTTCCTTAAATTCCTATTTTTTGGTGCTTAATAATTACCAATTTTCCCAATATCCAGAAAATTGATAAGCATGTAACATTAGTTCTACCTCCTAAGAAATCATTATTTTAAATATTAGCTGCAAAAATGTATATACAGTATTATTTTACCTTGATACTAGAAACACAAATTACATTTTCAAAGTTCTACCTTAAAATATAGGGCTTGAACATGGCAAATATTCACCAATTAATTAATTAATTAATTAAAGGGAAGGCAGAGGGATATATTTGCCAAATATTCAACTGAAATGTTAATATCTAAATTATAATTTAGGGCTATTACCAATCTAATAAGGAAAAATGAAGTGCTCTAACAGAAAACCAGATAAATAACATGAATGATCAATCCACAAAAAAATTCAAAAGCCATGAAATGTGAGAAAGAAAAATAACTCTACTAAAAGTCAAAGAAATAAAAATTAAAGTAGAAATAAGAAAAAAATACTGATTAGATCAGCAGCATCTTTCTTTTTGCTGATTTACTTAAAAAACAAACCACAAACATCTAACATTGAAAAGGATGTGGAGGCAGTTGGTATTTTGTTATGTTAGTCTTTGTAAACCAAACACTTAACAAAGTCATTGCATCATGCCTTTCCTGATAAAATTCTTTTTTAAAAAAGAACTTATTTATTTTTAGGGAGGGGGGAAGGGAGGAAGAGAAACATCAATGTGAGAGAGAAACATCAAATGGTTACCTCTCATATTCACTTCAACCAGGACTTTACTTGCAACATAAGCATGTGCCCTGACAGAATCAAACTGAAGACCTTTTGCTTTGTGAGATGACACCCAACCAACTGAGCCACATCAATTAGGGCCTGGCTAAATTCTTAAATTCCTTTTTGAAATAGCTTTAATATCCTGCTGACTCTCTCACTAATGTGCTAAATAAACCTATATTTGTATAAAAGTAATCTTTTAAAAATTTTAACCATTATACTTTGACATAAATTTTATAGAAAGGCATAAAATTAGCTCCTTGTTTTCACACTCGACATTTATTCTGAGTACTCATTTCCAAATGTTTCACTTGTGAACTCTTGTGATATCTGATAACATGTTGATATCAACCAGTATGTTGTGAGCCAATATTCTCATCAGTTTATACTTGATGTTTTTTTATCCTTAGCATCCCATTGGGATGTCAGTTGGAGTGCCCTATAGCCAACCTCCTGCCAGTTCACTCTGATAATTCTCCTTCCTTCTTTGAAATACCTTGGGTGGAAAGGAAAAGACAGATTTTTGCTAGTGAAGAGCCCAAGCTGTGAAAGCATTTTTAGATTTAAAAGGGCCAAAAGGCAAGGGAAACTGAGGTTTTTCCAGGTTTAGAAAAGTTGTTTGGTAGAAGTCAGTCTGCCCTATCACTGGGCTACTCTGCAGGGAGCATGACATTGGATAGTCTGCATTAGCATCATTCAGGGATGTTAGCAGACATAAAATCTATGAAAACCATTTTTCAATTCGTCTGGGACCTTGATTTTGATCTTACCTGTCAGAATCGGACAGAATTTACAGCAAGGTGTCCCCTATTTATATTACAAAAACAGCTATTCTACATTACCCCAGGGGAATTAAATGGCTTCAGATTACTAAAAACAGAGAACAGGCTTGATCTTTTCAAGAAGATGGAAGGTAGCTTTCATTTATAAAAACACTAATTTTCAGTTGGAGAAATACATATTAGCATATTCAAAGCATTAGGAACCAGCAAGGTTGCATGTAGCCCATGGCATATAATGATATCACTATATTGGAATAATTATTTAATTAAATAATTAATTTAAATTACATAGATAAAAAAAAAAATCAGTAGGCATTGATTTAGAGGCAGAGTGCCCTAAGGGCACAAGGCAAGTGGAAGCAAGTTGAAGGCTAGGGACCCTGGCCACAAGTGAAGAGGCTGTGGGTCTGAAAACAGAGAAATTATCTCACTTGCTTTCTTCTATTTCCAAGGAAAAATACACAATAAATATTTTAATTGCCTGTATCTGGAAGGTGTTATGCTACCTACCATGGAGGAGTGGAAACAACCTGTTCAAGTCATTGCTGAGATCATTGGATAGGATAACAAGAATACATTGTTTGGTGAGCACCTGTTCATATCAGGCAATTGACTGACATTTTCTTAGATCATTTAACCTTCACAAACAACCCCAAAGAGAAGCTATTCGCATACCCTCTACAGGCCAGGAAATGAGCTCACAATGTTGAGAAGCCTGTTCACAATCACATAGTGGCCAAGCTGGGTGCTCAGTTCTGAACTTTGGTTTAATCATTTCCCAAGGTTCATACTCCACTAAGCCACACAGTTATCAGTGAGTTCAGTGCAAGTCATCAACTGATGTGTAGTCTGGCATCAGTGAGCATTATTCTTAACTATTTAATTCATCTCATAACCAATATTGTAACAATTATACATAGCACTTTTTAAATAAAAAAATCATAAAATTGTGTTCATTGGAATTTGAAGGATAACCAATGTTAATTACCTACTATCTTATAACCTATGCCTTTTTGTCTGTTTTGCCCATACTTTGATTTTTTTCATTTGCTTTGCTGAGATATTTCTTGCATAGGTATTTTGCTATCTGACCCTGGCCATGTCCCTAAAATATATTTCTACCATATTATGCAGACACAAGTTCTGATATTTTCCCCCCAGACAGGGATAAATTAACCCACTCCGAGAACTCATTTAACCAACAAATACTTGGTAAGCTCCTAAAAATATGTCAGGCACTATCAATAAGTGCTAGGTTCTGAGGACACAAAAATGAATATAGCAGAGTCCCAGACTCTAATAAGTTCTAGATCTGGTGAGGAAAGAGAAATGAAAAGATGATATACAACTGATAGCAAAACAATTCAGACCAACTGCCTGAAGAAAATGAATTAAAAAGTGAACAAAAAAATTTAAGAAAACTATGAGCATCAATGAGCTAACGTGACAGTGAAATGTTACCAGACCAGAATCCAGGAAAGACCAGGCATCCGGAGTAGTGAGCTATGCATTTAGAGTCATTTTGCTGTGGGGTTATTTCTTGAGTTGGGATAAGTGACTCAGGCTGAGTTGCACTTTTGAGAGTCTCATGACATAAAAGCATAAAATCAGAGTTGAGACCCTGCTAAGGAGGGGAGGGGTGCCTTGATAAATTAATTTCCTTTCCCAGGCAAAGACTACAAGTCTGGTCTTAAGAAGTAAGAGTAAACCAAAGTACATCAGCCTGAGCATGCTGTCTATAGCCAGATTTTGAGTCTTTGGTGACTCAGAAAATTTCTAATTCTGAAGATAGATTAGGGTCAAAGTCTGTCAATAAAACCCCCATGTACCTGACAGAAACAAATAAAACACTCTGTAAGAGTAGAGAACATTATCCTAAACTTCAAATTTTTTCAACATATAATTTCTCAAACATAATGTTAAGCACATAGTATAAAATATTTGGGCACTACTTTATACCCATTAAGATGGCTACTATCAAAATATAGAAAATAAAGTGTTGATAAGGGTGTGGAGAAGTTGGAAACAATGTGTCCTGCTGGTGGAAACATAACATGATGTAGGTAGAGTAGATAACAGTATGGAAGTTCCTCAAAAAATTAAACATAGAATTACCACATAATCTAGAAATTCCCCTCTGGGTATATTCCCAAGAACTAAAAGCAGAACCTTAAAGAAATATTTCAACATCCATATTCATAGTAGTAATACACACAGTGAAGTATTACAATTCAAAAAGGAAGGAAATTTTTACACATGCTACAACATGAATGAACCTGAAGACATTACACCAAGTAAAATAAGACAGTCGCAAAAAAACCTGTTTGATTCCACTTATATAAGGTCTCTAGAGTTGTAAAATTCATAGAAAAAGAAAGTAAAATTGTAGTTTCCAGGGGCTAGAAAAAAAGGAACAAGAAAGTTATTAATTAATGTGTACATTTGGTTTTTGAGATGAAAAGAGTTTTGGAAATGGATGGTGATTATGGTTGTGCAACGAAAGAAATATATGTGATATAACTGCATCTAAAAGTGGTTAAGATGATAAATTTTATGTTATATATACTTTACCACAGTAAAAACTATTAAAAATATTTGAAAGTAAAACAAATATTATAAGGCATATTAGAGAGATGATATTAATGAGAAATTGAAGAAACAGCAAACCTTAGATACAGGGACTTCAGATATAGAAATTGCCAGACACACATTATAAAGCAACTATGTTCACTATGCTCAAAAAATAAAAGCTTGACCATTTTGGCAAGGAATCGGAAACTGTAAAAACAGAATCAAGTGGTTTTCAGGGGTTCAGGAGAAGGGAGTAAAAGGACAGAGAATTGAAACAAAGGAATTTTTAGGGTCATGGAATATTCTATTTGCCACTGTAATGGTGGATACATGATTTCATACATTTGTCAAAACCCATAGAACTATACAATGCAAACAGTAAACCTTATTGTATGCTACAGGACTTTAGTAAATAATAATGTGATTTTTCAAGAATACAGCCTTGAGAAAGAAATGCGTTGAGACCATCTGGACAATATATGTGACTGAACTCTGTTAAAGTCTATATGTAAACTTGAAGATGTGTGCAGGTGGGTGCGGAGACCTACTTGTCCTCTGACATCCAAGACAAGCTGGATATTAAAATGAATTATAAAGAGGTGAAGTGATTTGTCCTAAATGAGGCAGCTGAGGAACAGTAAGTTGACAGTGGAGTAGGATCATTTATTTCACATTGCCCCTCTCAGAAGCAAGCTGAAAAGAAAAATAAAAAGGAGAATACCTACCCAAAATAACAACTGAAGACTACCTGAAGAGAAGATACTTAACCAAGGATGAACAGAAACCATCTTAGGGCTGGTAGAAATGGCAGCGCTGTGAGAGGGGCTGGCACCACTTTCAAAGGTGGCAGCTGAGGTGGCCGCATGGCTGAGGGAACTTCTCCTAGAGAGGAGAGACACCTGGAACTCAGACTGGTTTCCCAAGCATGGAGTGCCAGTGTTGGGATCACCCATCTGTGCAGCATCCAGCAGTGAAAGACCACAGAGGGTTTTTTTGCCTGCTGGAGAAAGACAAAGCCCACTGGAAACAAACCCACCTTTTTTCTTTTCTTTTTTCCCTTTCTTTTGTTATAAGGGGGCAGTGCGCAGGATTTACATTCCCAGCCACTCTTACCTTTCTTTGGCTGGGGCAAAGTGAGGGTAGCATGGACTGCAGTTGCACAAGGAGAATCTGAAGTGGGAGGCTTGAGAGAGAGAGAGAGATGTTGAGGAATGGCTGCTGGGTCCCCAATGCTGGGATATAACATAATACTGTAGCAGCCATTTCTCTTGAGAAGAGAAAGTCCTACCCAGGAGTAAAGCAGTCACTACACCTTGTGGGAAAAACCCTTGCCCCAGTCTCTGAAATCCTCCTACTCCCATCTTTTGGAATACCACTGGCCATAATCTTTGAAATCTTTCTTGCCCCAACCAATATCATTTTTTCCTTTTTCTTTCATAGTTACTTTTCTCCAACTTGCATTTCATCCCCTTCTGAAAGACAGCAACAAAGTCAGACTCAGGGGTGTTACAGACTAATGTTAGGGCATGGCCATTCCATTCATTTTCCTGGGAACCACAGTGGCACTTCCACCTCATTGGATAGGTAAGGAATGACCTCCTGGTTTCCAGCAGACCCAAACTCTGGGCTCTGGAAGTCCAATCTGCTATCTTATTAGGGGCTTTGCCCTGCTTAGTTCAGGGAAATAATCTGGGACAGACTTAGACATGTGAACACACACACAATCTTCCCTGAAGCTTGAACAGCATGCCCCAGGAGATCCAGGAGCATGCTGGATCCAGGAGATCCGGGGACTCAATTCTCTGGATTCCACCAGGAGCCCTTTCAGAAACAGGTCAGCAGCTACACTAAGACTAATGGCAGGATTGAAGGCAGAGGTGGGTGGAAGTGGTACCTGTAGTGCTTTCAATCATTCGATGACCCACCCCAGAACTTCAGAACTTGTGTTCATAAAAAGCTACCATTGCAGAGCACTGAGGACTATTCCAGATGTAGCCAAGCCTAAAGGAGAAAACCACAGATTGTGGATACATCATAGCTTGGAACAGGCTGCCTAGAGCTAGACTGAGACAGCATCTCACATTGTCTTACACCAACTTCAGATAACACCAGAGTCATAGGCAGAAGGAGAAGCCAGGAAGCAAGCACTAAATGCTGAGACGAATTCCACTTCATCCTTTTTCATTATTTGCATTAATTTTTTCACATAATTTTTAAACATTTTTATTTTTCTTCAATTTCCCCCTATTTTTTCAATATTTTTACATTTCAAATCACATATATAACTCTTCCCTTTTCTTATAGCATTTTGCATTCTTTTTTCCCTTTCTTATTTTCATTTTAAAAATTATTTTTTCCCTTTCTTTAATCTTTTGTGGCAATTCCTTGTTCCTATTTTGTACTCTTATTATTTCTCCTCATTTATCCTCTCAAAATAATTTTTTCCCTTTAGCCAACTCATATTCTTTTTTATTTTCTTTTTTAAAAGATTTTATTTATTTATTTTTAGATAGAGGGAAAGGAAGGGAGAAAGAAAGGGAGAGAAACATCAATGTGCAGTTACCTCTCATGCATCTACCACCAGGGACATGGCCCACAACCACATCCCTGGGAATTGAACCAGTGACCCTTTTGTTCACAAGCCAGCACTTAATCCACTGAGCCACACCAGCCAGAGTTTTTTTCTTCCTTATAACATTCTTATTCTTTTTCCAACTTTATTAATTTTGTTCATTTGTTGTTGTTATTGCTGTTATTGGTGGGGAGTATTTTTCCTTGTGTGGATTTTCTTTTCTGTGTTGTTTTGTTCTGTCAACACATGTACAACAGTATACAAGACTTTGTGAGGGTTGAGACTCTCAGTCAGCCAGCCAGAAAGGAGAACCTACCAACAAATGAACCAAAACAATCAAAACCCAAATAAAACAGGAGAGCCCACACACAGCACATGAAGAACATCCCTTGTGTTCATAAAAAGCTACCATTGCAGAGCACTGAGGACTATTCCAGATGTAGCCAAGCCTAAAGGAGAAAACCACAGATTGGGAAACCACAGCTAAGGAGAACAATGGGGCTGCATCACTAAGTCTTACAGAATTTCTACCATAGAAGGCCACCCCATGAAGACAGGGAGTCAAAGCAGATCAATCTAATATTCAATATTCATAAACAAACAAAAAGGGCCACCTAAAATGGGGAGACAAATAAACAATTCCCAGTTGAAAAGAAAGAGGAATCCCCAGAAAAAGAGCTAAGTAAACTTGATGCAAGAAATTTATCAGACATAGAGTTGAGCTCTACGGTTATTAGGATGCTCAAGGAATTTAATGATAGTTGCAAGGAACTTTATGAGAGCTACAAGGAACTTAGTAGGAACTACATTAGCATGAAAAAAGACACAGAAACTATGAAGAAGAACCAGATGGAAATGAAGAATACAATGTCTGAAATGAAGAATTAACTTGAAGGTATTTAAAGCAAGTTAGATGAAGGAGAGAATCAAATCAGCAAGTTGGAAGATAAGGTAGAAAAAAACACTCAGAGCAACAAATCAAAAAAGACTTTAAAAGAATGAGAATAATTTAAGGGAGCTTTGGGAAAACATGAAATGTAACAATATTTGCATCATAGGAATACCAAAAAGAGAAGAAGGGGAGGAACAGATAGAAAACTTGTTTAAAAAATACTGAAAATTTCCATAAATTAATGAAAAAAAAAACACAGAAGAATAGGAATCACAGAGAGTCCCAATCAACATCAACCCCAAGAGGACCACTCCAAGACACATCACAGTTAGAATGGCAAAATTTAAAGACAAAGAGAGAATCTAAAGGTGGCAAGGGAGAAACAGCTAGTAACATACAAGGGCACTCTGATAAGGCTATCAGCTGATTTCTTACCAGAAACACTACAAGTCAGAAAGGACTGGCACAAAATATACTGAGTAATAAAAAGCAAGAACCTACAACACATACTACTCTATCTGGCAGGCTTTCATTTAAAATGAAAGGTGAAATAAGCTTCCCAGACCAAAAAAAACCAAAATAATAAGCTAAAAGAGTACATCACCACCAAACTAGCATTGCCAAAGTTACTAAAGGGACTGCTTTAAGAACATGAAGAAATAAAGATAGAGAGGAACACAGGTATGAAGGGAGAAATGACAACGAGTAAATACCTATCAATAATAACTGTAAATATAAATGGATTAATTGTTCCAATCAAAACACATAGCTGAACAGATAAAAAGAACACGACCCATATATGCTGTCTACAAAAGATGCATTTCAGAACAAAAGATTAACACAGGATGAAAGTGAAGGAATGGGAAAAAATATTCCATGAAAATATAGAGGAAAAAAAAAGCTGGGGTAGCAGTACTTATATCAGACAAAATAAATTTCAAAACAAAAGCCATAAAAAGAGACACAGAAGGACACTTCATAAATACTCAAGGGAAGAATCCATCAAGAGGACATAAACATTGTAAATACATATGCACCCAGCATAGGAGCACCAAATACATAAAGAAAATATTAGAGGTCTTTAAGAAAAAGATAAACAGCAATACAGTCAATGTAGACAATTTTTAAAACCCCACTGTCAACAATGGATATATCTTCCAAACAAAAAAATCAACAAGAACATAATGGAATTATAAAGAACTCTAGATCACATGGACTTAATTGATATTTACAGAACATCTAACCCCAAAGAAGCAAGATATACATTCTTTTCAAATGCACATAGAACATTTACAAAGCTAGATCACATGGTCGGACACAAAACAAGCCTCAACTAATTCAAGAAAGTTGAAATCATATCAAGCATTTTCTTCAACCATAAGGACTGAAACTAGAAACCAACCTCAGGGAAAAAACTCAAAAACACTCAAATTCATGGAGTTTGAATAGCATGCTATTAAACAATGAATGGGTTAAGAATGAGATCAAGGAAGAAATCAAAAAGTTTCTGGAAACAAATGAACTCAAAACAATCCAAAACTAATGGGACACAGTGAAGGCAGTTCTAAGAGGGAAGTTCAAGCAATACAGGCCTACCTAAAGAAGATAGGGAAATCTGAAAGAAACTACCTAATCCCACATCTAAGAGAACTAGAGGACCAGCAACAAAGACAGCCCAGGGTAGGCACAAAAAAGAAAATAATCAAAATCAGGTCAGAATTAAATGACACAAAGACTAAAATATCAACTCAAAGAGTCAATGAATCTAGGAGCTGGTTCTTGGAAAAAAGAAATAAACAAGATTGGGAAAAAAACACAAAATTGACATTCCTTTAACCAGACTCATCAAGAAAAAAAAAGAGAGGACCCAAATAAATAAAATCAGAAATGAAAGGGAGAAGTAACAACTGATACCACAGAAATACAAAGGATTGTAAGAAATTAGTATGAACAACAGTATGCCAGGATATTGGAAAACCTAGGTGAAATGCATTACTTCCTATAAACACACAATATTCCAAAACTACATTAAGGAGAATCAAAAAACCTGAATAGACCTATAACAACTGGCAAAATTGAAGCAGTAATCAAATAACTCCTGGCACACAAAAGCTCTGGATCAGATGGATTCACTGGTGAGTTTTACCAAACATTCAAAAAATCCAACTCCTACCCTTTTCAAACTATGACAAATAACTGAAGAAGACAGAAGATTCCCAAACTTTTTATGCAATCAGAATTATGCTAATTACAAAGCCAGGTAAAGATACAATAATGAAAGAAAATTACTGGCCAATATCACTGATAAACATAGCTACTAAAATCTTCAACAAAATATTAGCAAACCATATCCAACAATTCATTTAAAAGATTGTACACCGTGATCAAGTGGAATTTATTCCAGGGATGCAAGAATGGTTGCAATATTCTCAAATCAATAAATGGAATAGATAACAGAAACAAAATGAAAAACAAAAATCACATGATCATATCTACAGATACTGAAAAGCATTTGATAAAATCCAGCACCAATTTATGATAAAAAAAAAACACTCAACAAAGTGGGAATAGAGGTAGCATTCCTCAACATAATAAATTCCATGTATGAATAACCTACTGCCAACATCATTCTCAATGAGCAAAAACTAAAATGTTTCCCTTAAGGTAAAGAATATGACAGGGGTATCTTTCACCATTCTTTTTCAACATAGTATTGGAAAGCCTATCCACAGCAATCAGGCAAGAAGAAGAAATAAAATACATCCAAATTGGAAAGAAAGAAATCAAGCTGTCATTATTTGTAGACATCATGATAGTGTACAAAGAAAACCATATAGGCTCCACTGAAAAACTACTAGACCTAATAAATGAATTTGGCAAAGTAGTGGTATACAAAGCAAATATTCAGGAATCAATGGCATTTTATACACCAACAATAAAATATCGGAAAGAGAAAAAAAAGAAAACAATGCCATTTACTATACAACAACAACAACAAAAATATAAAGTATCTATGACTGAATTTAACCAAGGAGGTAAAAGACCTGTATGCAGAAAACTATAGAACTCTGAAGAAAGAAACTAAGGAAGATACAAATAAATGGAAACATAAACCATGTTTCCAGATTAGAACAATTAGCATCATCTAAATGTCCATACAACCTAAAGCAATTATAGATTCAATGCAATTCCTATTAAAATGCCAATGGCATATTTTACAGATCTAGAGCAAATACTCCAAAAATTTATATGGTTCCAGAAAAGCCCCTGAAAATTCTCAGCAATCTTGAGAAAGAAGAACAAAGTTGGGGGTATCACAATACCTGATATCAAACTATACTACAAGGCCACTGTAATAAAGACAATCTGGTACTGGCATAGAAACAGACACAGAGATCAATGGAACAGGGTAAAGAGCCCAGAAATAGACCCATGTCTCTTTGGTCAATTAATATTTGACGAAAGGGGCACAAACGTACAATGAAATAAACATAGTCTCTTCAGTAAATGGTGTTGGGCAAACTAGACTGGTCCAGAAAAAAAAAAAAGTGAAATTAGACCACTAACTTACACCATACACAAGGATAAACTCAAAATGTATTAAAGACTTAAATATAAGTTGTGATACCTTAAAAACCCCAGCAGAAAACATAGGCTGTATAATTTTAGATATTCCACTTAGCAATATTTTTGCTGATATATTTCCTAGGGCAAGGGAAATAAAGGAAGCATAAACAAATGAGACTACATTAAATTATAAAGCTTCTTCACAGCTCAAGAAACCATCATCAAAATGAAAATAAAACTGGCTGCATGGTAGGACATATTTACCAATAATACATGGGTAAAGGGTTTCATCTCCAAAGTATATAAAGAACTCACACAACTCAATACCAGGAAGAGACACAATCCAATTAAAAAGTGGACAAGGGACCTGAATAGACACTTCTCCAAGGTAGACATACAGATGGCTCACAAGCATATGAAAAATGCTCAACATTACTGGCCATCAGAGAGATGCAAATTAAAACCACAATGAGATATCACTTCACACCTGCCAAAATAGCTATCATCTATAAATCAACAAACAACTGCTGGCAAGGATGAGGACAAAAGGGAACCCAAATGTCTGTTGGTGGGAATACAGACTGGTGCAGCCACTGTGGAAAACATTATGGAAATTCCTCAAAAAAACTGAAAAAGGAACTACCTTTGACTCAGTGATTCCACTGCTGGGAATATACCTTAAGAATACCAAAACAGCAATTCAAAGAATTTATGCATTCCTATGTTCATAGAAGTGCTAATTATAATAACTAAGATTTGGAAACATCTAAGTGCCCATCAGTAGTTGAATAGATTAAAAAACTGGGGTACATTTGCACAATGGAATACTATGCAGCACAAAAATAGAAGGAATTCCTGCCTTTTGTGACAGCATGGATGGAACTGAATACTATTATGCTAAGTGAAATAAGCAAGTCAGTGAAAGAAAATACCATGTGATTCACTTATAAGGGGAATCTAAGTTAGCAAAAAAAAAAAAACAGCAAACAAACAAAAACTGATGGACAAGATAGAACCAGAGACATAGAATCATGGAATAGACTGACAGGAAGGAAGTGGGGTTTGTTTGAAAGAAGGTGAAGGAATTAGTCAAAGAACATATATGAAGGATCCATGCACATGGACAGTGTTGTGGAAACTGACTATGAAAAGGTGGTGGGCTGGGTGGAGAGAAGTGAAGGGGGATAAATTGGAAAAGCTGTAATAACATAAATAATAAAACATAAAAAATCACTAATAAGTACATTTTATCCTGCTATATGTAATAGCATGACCTCAAAATATATAAGAAACATTTGTAAATGTACAGAGAGAAATAAATAATTCCACAATTGTAGCAGGAGATTTTTTAAAAAAGGAAATATGAATAACTTGTAGAATTTATATTCTTTGGAAGCAGACATGCTTTACTATGCTATCAAGTAAATCTCATCAAATGTCAATGCACTGATATGTTTCATAATTCTGCTCTACAGTTATGCAAAAAATAAATCACAAAAAGAAAAACAAAGGAATCAAGAAACACATTTCTTGCAAAAGAAAACAGAAATAATATAAGGTAAGAATAATTGAAACTGAATGATTAAAAAGTACAAAAATAATAAAATTTGCTGGATGCCGCTAAAACAGCAGTTAAACAATTTCTAGCCTTGAATTCAAACCTAAGACCTAAAAGCCTAAATTTAGGGAGCTAAGGGTCTATCTCAAGAAGATAATCCTGACTGGTATGGTTCTATTGGCTGGGCATCATCCTGCAAAGTGAAAATGTTACTGGTTTGCCTGTCAGGGCACATGCAGGGGTTGTGGGTTCAGTTCCCACAACATGGGCACATATGAGAGGCAACCAATCAATGTTTCCTTCCCTCTTTTCTTCCCCCCTTCCTCCCTCTAAAAAAGAAATAAATAAAATACTTTTTAAAAAAGGAGATAAAGATAACCTCCTTAAAAAGCACAAAGGAAATATTTTAAATAAAAGAGGAAAAATAGAGAAAAATATACAATAGAGAATATCAACAAGACCAAAATTTCTGTCTTTGAAAAGAGAGAGTAATAAACATCTGTAGAGTTATCAAGAGAAAAAAAGAAAAGCCACAAAAAACTTATATAAGGAATGATATAGTTCTTATAGCTATAGGTCACTCAAGATCATATAAAATTTAAGTAATACTTTGAAGAAACTTACAATTTTTAAAAGACTAGGAAATTTTAATTTACCAAGTTGGCACAAGGGAGAAAGAAAAAAACCTAAATCCTATAAATATTTTTAAAATGGATATATAATTAAAACTTAAAAAAAAATCCAGGTCCAAGTGACCTCCAGAGTGAGTCCTACATAGCTAACCCAAGTATTAATCAAATGTTTTAGATAATACTAAATAAGGTGATATGCCCTAATTCAGTGTAGGAGGCAAGCCAACCTGATTTCCCAATACACCAAGCAGAGTCTGAGAAAACAAAATACAGGGTATTCTTAGTGAAGAATATACATAGAAAAAATTCTAAACAAAATATTAGTAATTCAAATTCAACATATTACAAGCTACATTACAAGAAAGATAATATATCACAATGAAGTTGGGTTTTTTTCCCAAGAATAACAGCCATAATTAACTACATTAATTAGTTTAAAAGAAAAGAAAAATATCATATGATTATATCAATAAATGCAGAAAAAGTATTTGAATAAATACAACATTAGTGCATGATAAAATCTCAGCAAGTTAGATAAAGAAAGAAATTTCTGAGCCAGAGAGCAGCTGTATAACTTCAGACAGCCCAAAGAACCAACTTTGGCACAACTTGTCTGGTAAGGAGTTTGGCAGAGACTCAAGAGAGCTAGCTGGGTACCCATACATGGCAGTGCCAGAGGGATAATTTAGCAGCCAGTTGGATCCCCCAGAGAATAATGGGGTCTAAACCATAAGTAATCATTCCCAGCCTAGAGCACCACAGCCCAAAAAGTGCACAAATAACAACTGGTGATGAAAAGCAGCAGGGCTACTCTCTGCCAGAGACAGAGAGCTGGAGACACAAGGGCAGTTTAAAGGGCCAATGCACAAATTTTCATTTGCTGTCACTTACCAGGGTTTCCCATAAACATGGGAGCAGAGTTGGCTGGAGATGCCTGAGTAGCACTGGGGATCGAAGCTTTGGGTAGAGAACTGAAGGAGTGGTTGCTGGGGTCCTGGTACTGAGCCAATCCCCAGATGGCAGCAGACTTCATGCTCAGGGAGACCAAGCAGCATTAGACTGTAGGAAAACAATAGCCACAACCCCAGAAAGGTCTCTGCCCTGGCCCTGTGGTGCTTAAGCCTGATTGCTGAGTGCAGAGTGACCAGATTAACAACTAAAGGAGATAGAAAGAGAGAGTAGATGCCTGGAAAAGGTGGGGGGACAAGGGGGGAGTGGACTAGAGAGAATTGAGGAGAGACAGGGGATAGAGGCTTTGGGGAGAGAACTGAGATAGTAGCCACTGAGACCCTGGTGCTAAGCCACACCCTACACACAGCAACCTTTCTGCTCAAGCAGACCACTCCCCTCCTGGCAGCAGCAGCCTGAGGGGAAAAAATAACCCCCATTCCAGAAAGAATTCAGCTCTGTCCTACAGTGATTAAACCTGACTGCTGAGTGCAAAAGGACCAGATTAACAATTGAAGGAGATAGGGATGGCAGGTCACTGGAAGTATCCAACAGACTGCCTAAGGTCAGAAAGGGCTGACATCTGACGTCACCAGAGGCAGATCCAGAAAGAAAAAAACTGGTAAATACAAGAGGCTACTGAGACGAAAGCCACTATGCTCATCTTCATGATTTGTGATATTTTATTTCCTGCATAACTTTTTAACATTAATTTCTTGTCCAGCAAGTTTGTATATATTAAGTCACTGGATTTTATACTGTAGTGTATTTCAATTCATATATTTTGCACGTCCCTTCTCTTAGCACATTTTACCTTCTTCTTTCCTTGCATTATTTTCATTTCAGATTTTGTTTTCTCTCTAGATACAACTTGTTTCCATCACTTAGTATTTCTCCACGGTCCAGACATATAAAACCAATTTTCTTGTCAAGGGTCATTCCACATCCTTTTGCCCAGCTCTTAAAATACCCACATTCTCTGTACACCATCAACAATCTTTGTTAGTTGGTTTTGGGTAGGGTAGTGGTTGTTGGATTGTTTTTTCAATTTTATCTCTAGAGATTCACTAATTCTGTATTTCAAGTATCAAATTATATTTGTCTCCTATGCTACTCTTTTTTATCTCAAATTTTAATTTTGTCATCTTAGCATGTTTTTTCTTTATCTTTTTCATCTTTCTCCTCTTTCTCTTTTATACTGCCTTTTATTTATCTTTATTCTCTTTTTTTTTTGCTTTTTCCATACATCCCAAATTTTAATTTTTTTATCTTAGTTTGCTTTTTGTTCCTTACTCTTACTATTCCCTCTTCCTCTATCACTTCAAAATCATATCCATTCCACTAAACACCTCTTAGACTTTTCTTTGTTTCTTCTTTTCCTCTTATTCCCATACCACCTATATTATTTTAGCTCATTTGTTATTGATGGTACTGTGGTGGATCTTTCTCTCTAATTTGGCTCCTATATTTTTATTAATTATTTACAAATTTTCCTTCCATTTTATTTCTCTCTCTCACTTTATTTTATACTATTATAATTTCTTTTTAAACCTAATATATGCTTCCCTTCTCATGTTCCATTCCATATTCTTCCTTCCTTTTTTTATTCATGAGGTAAATTTTACCTTATCTCTTTTCACTGCTCCAACTGCCAACTCTTATTAGTGCTTCTCCCTCTAACATCTCAAAATCACTTCTCTTTCAGCAGGTCATCTCATAGCCACTTTCCTTCCTTAATCTCCTTACACTCATTATTATTGGTTCATTTGCTGTTGATAGTGGGACTATGGGGGGGGCAGTTATATTTGCAGGTGTGTGTTTGTTTCCTGGGTTTTGTGGTTTTGTTTACTGCACAGTAGCACACAAGACATGGTGGGCAGAGTGACCCTCAGTCAACCAGTGACTCACCAAAGAAAGACCCAACAACAATCAAAACTCAATTACATCCAGAAAAACAGCATGAAAGACATAAAGGGCATCCCAAGACCATCAAGTTCAGATGATCAGTGAGCAGCACCACTGAATCTCACAGGTCTCTTACTATAGAAGTTCACACCACAAAGTCAGAAAGTCAAAGCAGATCAATTTAAGAAACAGAAGCAAACAAGAAGAGTCACCACAACAACGGGAAGGCAAAGAAACAACCCCCAATCTAAAGAAAAGGAGGAATCCTCAGAAAGAATGTTAAATGAAATAGAGGCAAGTAAACTATCAGAGATTGAATTTAAAACAATGGTTATAAGGAAGCTCAACAAGCTCAGCACAAATTACCAAAAACTACAGGGGAAACTATGAAGAACTTAATGCAAACTATATCAGCATAAAAAAGGACATAGAAGAAATCTACAAGAGTCAAGAGGAAATGAAGAATACAATTCCTGAATTAAAAAACACAAGAGAAGGAATCCAAAGCAAGCTCAATGAAGCAGAGGATCAAGTCAGTGAGCTGGAGGACAAAGTGGAAAAAAACTCCCAGAAAGAGCAAGAAAAGGGACATTGAGGCATGAGTGGTTGGGAGATGGGAGTGGACTTTTGTAAAGAGTGTTCTAGGGAGAAGTAAGATGGCGTCGGAGTAGGAAGGAGCAGATTTGGCTTTCCTCTGCTCAGGGGAGAGAGTCCTGACCGATCTTTGGAGTGGAAAGGCAAGCAACCAACATATTTCAGCATTTTTGAGAACGGAGGACCAAGGATTGTGGCAGAACTGAAAGAACAAAGAACAGATCGCTGCATCAAGGTAGGCGCCCGGGACAGGCGTGTGGTACCGGGGCTGCAGCCCCAGGCCCGGGGGCCGCGGCTGGGTTTGCCGTAGGGTTAGTGGGAGAGAGCCAGGTCGGCTGCTCCCTCCCCAGCCGAGCAAGGTCTGGGCGGCTCTGGGAGGAGTCCAGGTGCTGGCGGGCACACCGGGTGGCGAGCAGCTTTGGAGGCGGTGAACGCCAGAGCCGAGTCCCGCTGCGGACCCGGACTCCCAGGGTCACCGTTCTGGCTGGAGCTTTGGCGGTGAGAGAAACCGGGCCATTGGAGAGCGGTGGGCTCGATCCGGAGGAATTTCCCAAGAGGAAGGAGTGAATGGACACAGACACTGTTTGGGGAATTCTCCTGAAGTGATCAGTGGCTCTGGCCTGTTTGCTCCCCAGCTGTGAGCGCGCAGGTTGCGGACAGGCCGCGCCCGCCCGCCCGCGGGGGCACCGGCGTGCGGCAGACGTCAGTGCAGGCAGCAGACGGGCTGCGCCCGCTCACCGGAGCGCGGGGAGCGAGGGTCGCGCCAGTCGCGCTGGGCGGCGGACGGGCTGCGGAGCCAGTGCGAACCCCACGGGCCTAGGAAGAAAAGCCAAACAAGTCATCCTTCAGACTGCCTCAGCCAGCAAGAGCAGAAAAACCGGTTTGGCCACTTTGAAATCAAGAGACTTTTTAATTTGATTCTATTTTTGTAACAATTTTTAATTTTTTAAATTTTATTGTTTTTATTCTCTTTTGATTTCTTTTTCCTCTCTTACCTGATTTCTTGTTTTATTCCTTCCTCCTTCCTGTCCTCCAATTTTATCTCTTCTTCCTGCCTTCATCTGCCTTTTCTATTTTTGTTTCTTTTTTAAATTTTTTCCTAAATACCTACAAGTGAGACAAAATCCTGGAACGGTGAAAAGACCAAAGTTGAACCCAAAGAAGGGGCATCACAACAGCTGGGACAGTGAGATAAATGTCACTCTGCTATTACAGAGAACCTGCAAGTTATTGCAAATTTGTATTATTATTATTTTTCCAGTGTTCCTACATCTTTTTTTTTTAACAATATTTTTATATCCCTCTTATTTTTGTATAGCCTGCTTTGCTAGGCTGGTTTTATTGTATGACCTGACAGCTTTCCCCTGATATCTCTTTCTATACCGTATTACTAATTTACTGTCCATTAACTCACCTGTGTCCTATCAGCATACTACTCAATGTTCGGTACTTCATATCCTTATTACCTAGATTTCATAGACTCTGCCATATGAATGTTGCCATAATATTATTGTAAATAACTGCTGTTCCATGCAAGTGTAATTACTTCACAACACCCCCCCCCCCCCCCCAGATCGTAGCCCATTTCAAAGTTTCCTGAACTCTATTACTGTAGTGGTTAACTCTATTCTCTCACACACTACACCTATTTACTACCCTTTACTCTCACCTTACCCCAGAATCTGACCGCCCACAACCTCTCTGCTTTATAGATCCAACTCACAATCCTTCCTCCCCCAACAAGAGTCTTATCTTCTTTCCATCCTTTCTAAAAATCAGCTAGCTGGGTGGAAGTCCACGGTTAACACTATACATAGTGAAAGGATCTCCTATATCTTCCCTACTTGCTACTACTGTAAATAGCATAGAATTCTCGGTTGCTGTCTTAAACCATTTTTCCCTCCCCTCCATCTGATGACAAAAAAGAATAGGTGGAGGAGGTGAACACCAGGATACCCACTGGAAGAGGAAACCCAACAACTAAGGAACCACTAACAGATAACAGCAGAAGAAGGTGAAGGAGGGAGTAGTAACCACACAAACCTCAACCCAGGGCTTATCTGGAAATACAACTAAACAGTAGAGACATTACCCAATACAAACAACTGAACAAGATTTCTTTAAACCTTGTACACACAGAAGAACCAGCCTCAACACAACCTGCCCTCACCAGCACAACAAAATATAGAAGGTGGTGGACAGAGTGACCCACATTTAACCAGCTGGTGGGAAGGAACCACCAAAGAAAGACTCAACAACAATCAGAACCCAAAGGCAAACACAAAGCCAACTTAAACAACAGCCCAAGACCAGCGAGCTTGGGGGGTCAAGGAAACAGTACCACAGAAACTCACTGCTACTCTACTAAAGAAGTTCACATCATAAACCGAGGGAGCCAGAACAGATCAATATAAGAAGCTGAGGTGAACAAGAAGAGTCTCACAAACAATGGGAAGACAAAGAAATACTCCCCAAATGAAAGGAAAGGAGGAAGCCTCAAAAAGAATGCTAAATGAAACAGAGGCAATTCAACTATCAGATATTGAATTCAAAGCAGTGATTGTCAGGAAGCTCAATGAGCTCACAATGAGCTGAGAGAAACTACAGGGAAGCTACAATGAACTCAATGAAAACTACATCAGCATAAAAAAGGAAATAGAAACTCTCAACAAGGGCCAAGAGGAAATGAAGAATACAATCTCTGAAATGAAGAACACAGTAGAAGGAATGAAAAGCAGGATCGATGAAGTAGAAGATCGGATCAGCGAGCTAGAGGACAAAATAGAAGAAAACACCCAGAAAGAGCAAGAAAGGGAAAAGAGGCTCAGAAAGAATGAAGAGGGATTAAGAGAAATGCAAGACAATATGAAACGTAATAATATCCGTATAATAGGGATACCAGAAGGAGAAGAAGAAGAACAAGGGATAGAAAACCTAGTTGAACAAGTGATGATGGAAAACTTCCCTAATATGATGAGACAAAAAGTCACACAAATACAGGAAACACAGAGAGTCCCAATCAAGAGGAACCCAAGGAGGCCCACCTCAAGACACATCATAATTAAAATGGCAAAATTTCAAGACAAAGAGAGAATCTTAAAGGCAGCAAGGGAGAAGAAGGAAGTAACATACAAGGGGGGGCCCCAATAAGGCTAACAGCTGACTTCTCAATGGAAACACTCCAAGCCAGAAGAGAATGGCAAGAAATAATCCAAGTAATGAGAACCAGAGGCCTGCAACCACGACTACTTTACCCAGCAAGGCTCTCAATTAAGATAGAAGGCCAAATAAGAAGCTTCTCAGACAAAAGAAGTCTAAAAGAATACACCTCCACTAAACCAGCTCTGCAAGAGATGCTGAAGGGACTGCTTTAAGGAAAGAAAGGAAAAGAGAGAGTGAGAGAGGATCACACGTACATAAAAGGCAATGAATAAGTACCTATCAATAATAACCTTAAACGTAAATGGACTAAACGCTCCAATCAAAAGACATAGAATAGCTGATTGGATAAGAAAACATGACCCACACATATGCTGTCTACAAGAGACCCACCTCAGGATAAAAGATCTGCACAGGTTGAAAGTGAAGGGCTGGAAACAAATTTTCCAAGCAAATGGACAGGAGAAAAAAGCCGGGGTAGCAATACTCATATCTGACAAAATAGACTTCCAAAGAAGATACATAAAGAGAGACCCAGAAGGTCATTTCATAATACTCAAGGGAAGAATTCACCAAGAAGACATAAACATAGTAAATATATATGCACCCAACATAGGAGCACCTAAATACATAAAGAAAATCTTAGAGGACTTCAAGAAAGATATGGACAGCAACACAATTATTGTGGGGGATTTTAACACCCCTCTATCAAAAATGGACAGATCTTCCAAACAAAACATCAACAAAGATATTGTGGCATTGAACAATACCCTAGACGAGCTGGGCTTCACTGATATTTACAGAACCCTCCATCCCAAAGAAGCTAAATACACATTTTTTTCAAATGTACATGGAACATTTTCAAAGATTGACCACATGATAGGACACAAAACAAGCCTCAACAATTTCAAAAAAATTGAAATCATACCAAACAATTTCTCGGATCACAAGGGACTGAAACTAGAAACCAACCACAAGGAAAAAAACCCAAAACACTCAAATTCATGGAGATTAAACAGCATGCTATTAAACAATGAATGGGTCAAGAATGATATTAGGGAAGAAATCAAACGGTTTTTGGAAACAAATGAAAACGAACTCACAACAACCCAAAACTTATGGGACACAGCCAAGGCAGTCCTGAGAGGGAAGATCATAGCGATACAGGCCCACCTAAAAAAGTTAGAAACATTTCAAACAAACAACCTAACCCTACGTCTACAAGAACTCGAGGAACAACAACAAAGACAGCCCAGAGCAAGCAGAAGGAAGGAAATAACCAAGATCAGAGCAGAATTAAATGACATAGAGACTAAAAGCACAATTCTAAAGATCAATGAATCCAAGAGTTGGTTCTTTGAAAAGATAAACAAAATCGACAAGCCTTTAAGCAGACTCATCAAGAAAAAAAGAGAGAAGATCCAAATAAACACAATCAGAAATGAAAGAGGAGAGATTACAACAGATACCACAGAAATACAAAGGATTGTAACAAATTACTACAAAGAGCTGTATGCCAAGAAATTTGAAAACCTAGATGAAATGGACAAATTTCTAGAAAAATATAACCTTCCAAAACTCAATAAAATGGAAGCAGAAAGCCTCAACAAACCAATAACAGCAAAAGAAATCGAAGCAGTAATCCAAAAACTCCCAACACACAGAAGCCCTGGACCAGATGGTTTCACAGGAGAATTCTACAAAGCATTTAAGGAAGAAATAATACCTATCCTTCACAGACTATCTCAAAAAATCCAAAAAGATGGAAGACTACCAAACTCTTTTTATGAGGCCAACATCATCTTAATCCCAAAACCAGATAAAGACACAACAAAGAAAGAAAACTACAGGCCAATATCGCTGATGAACATTGACGCTAAAATCCTCAACAAGATACTGGCAAACCGCATCCAACAGTACATTAAGAAGATCATACACCATGACCAAGTGGGATTCATTCCAGGTATGCAAGGATGGTACAATATACGCAAATCAGTAAATGTAATACATCACATAAACAAAAGCAAAGACAAAAACCACATGATCATATCAATAGATGCAGAAAAAGCATTTGATAAGGTACAGCACCCATTTATGATAAAAACACTCAGTAAAGTGGGAATAGAGGGAGCATTCCTCAACATAATAAAGGCCATATATGAGAAACCTACAGCCAACATTATACTCAATGGGCAAAAATTAAAATCTTTTCCACTAAGAACAGGAACAAGACAAGGATGTCCACTTTCACCACTTCCATTCAATATAGTACTGGAGGTTCTAGCCACAGCAATCAGACAAGAAAAAGAAATAAAAGGAATCCAAATCGGAAAGGAGGAAACAAAACTGTCACTGTTTGCAGATGACATGATAGTGTACATAGAAAATCCTATAGACTCCACCAAAAAACTGCTTGACCTAATAAATGAATTTGGTAAAACAGCGGGATACAAAGTCAATATCCAGAAATCAAAGGCATTTCTGTACACCAACAATGAAACAGCAGAAGCAGAAATCAAGAAAAAAAATCCCATTTGAAATAGCAAAAAGGAAAATAAAATACCTAGGAATAAACCTAACCAAAGAGGTAAAAGACCTGTATTCAGAAAACTACATAACACTGAAGAGAGAAATCAAGGAAGACACAAACAAATGGAAACATATACCATGTTCATGGATTGGAAGAATTAATATCATTAAAATGTCCATACTACCAAAAGCAATCTACACATTCAATGCAATACCTATTAAAGTACCAATGGCATATTTCACAGACATAGAACAAACACTTCAAAAATTTATATGGAACCATAAACGACCCCGAATAGCTGCTGCAATTTTGAGAAAGAAGAGTAAAGTAGGAGGAATCACAATACCTGACACTAAACTATACTACAAGGCCACTGTAATCAAAACAGCCTGGTACTGGCAAAAAAACAGGCACATGGACAAATGGAACAGAACAGAGAGCCCAGAAATAAACCCAAGCCTCTACAGTCAATTAATATTTGACAAAGGAAGCAGCAACATAAAATGGAATAAAAATAGCCTCTTCAACAAATGGTGTTGGGAGAACTGGACAGCTACGTGCAAAAAAATGAAACTCGAGCACCAACTTACACCTTATACAAAAATAGATTCAAGGTGGATAAAAGACTTAAATATAAAGCGTGACACCATTAAAGTCCTAGAAGAGAACGTAGGTAGGAAAATCTCAGATATTTCATGCAGAAACTTTTTTACTGACTTGTCTCCTAGAGCAAGGGACATAAAGGAAAGAATAAACAAATGGGACCTCATCAAAATTAAAAGCTTTTGCACAGCTAAGGAAAACAGTATCAAAATAAAAAGAGAACCAACTGTATGGGAAAACATATTTGCTAATGATACCTCAGACAAGGGTTTAATCTCCAAAATATATAAAGAACTTACGTGACTCCACTCTAAGAAGACAAGTAACGCAATTAAAAAATGGGCAAAGGACTTGAACAGACACTTCTCCAAGGAGGACATACAGAAAATCCAAAGACACATGAAGCGATGTTCAATATCGCTAGCCATCAGAGAGATGCAGATTAAAACCACAATGAGATACCACTTCACACCAGTCAGAATGGCCATCATAAACAAAGCAACAAACAACAAGTGTTGGAGAGGATGTGGAGAAACGGGGTCCCTAGTGCACTGTTGGTGGGACTGCAGACTGGTACAACCATTATGGAAAGCAGTTTGGAACTTCCTCAGAAAACTAAAAATGGATCTGCCTTTTGACCCAGCAATTCCATTGCTGGGACTCTATCCTAAGAACACTAAAACACCAATACAAAAGAACCTTTGCACCCCGATGTTCATAGCAGCACAATTTACAATAGCTAGGTGCTGGAAGCAACCTAGATGCCCATCAGTAAATGAATGGATCAAAAAACTATGGTACATTTACACAATGGAATTCTATACAGCAGAAAGAAAGAAGGAGCTCATACCCTTTGCAACAGCGTGGATGGAGCTGGAAAACATTATGCTAAGTGAAACAAGCCAGGCAGTGAAAGACAAATACCACATGATATCACCTTTAACAGGAATCTAAACAACAAAACAAAACAAAACAAAACAAAAAACTAGCAAAATATAACCAAAGACACTGAAATAGGGGATAGTCTGACAGTGGCCAGAGGGGAGAGAAGAGGGAATTTCAGGGGGGAATGGGTAGGGATTACAGGAACAAATTTGGAGGACACATGGACAAAAACTAGGGATGGGGGGTAATGGGGGGAAGGGGGGAGGGTTGGGTGGAGGGGCTGGAACGGGAGTAGGGGGGAGAAAACTGTACTTGAACAATGATTGAAATAAAAAAAAAAGAGCAAGAAAAGGAAAAAAAAGACTTAAAAGGAATGAAGAGGGAATAAGGGAAATGCAGGAAAAGATGAAACTGAGTAATATCCATGTAATAGGGATACCAGAAGGAGAAGAAGAAGAGCAAGGGATAAAAATCACGTTTAGAAAGTAATGATGGAAAAGTTCCATAATTTCATGAGAAAAAAAGCCACACAACTCTGCAAAGCACAGAGGGCTCAATCAAGAGGAATACAAAAAGACCTACGGCAAGACATGTCATAATTACAATGGGAAAATTTAAAGACAAACAGAGGACATTAAATGCAGGAAGGGAGAAACAGGAAGTAACATACAAGGGAGCCCTGATAAGGCTGGCAGTTGATTACTCAACAGAAATATTACAAGCCAGAAGAGAATGTCAATAAATATTCTAAGTAATGACAAGGAAGGACCTTCAGCCAAGACTATTCTAACCAGCAAGGCTCTTAATTAAAATGGAAACTGAAATAAGAAACTTCCCAGACAAAAGAAGGCTAAAAGAATACACCTCCACCAAAAAAGCATTGCAAGATATGCTAAAAGAACTGCTTTAATAAGAGGAAGAAAAGCAGTGAGAGAGAAAGAACAAAGGTACAAAGGGAGTGAAATGAAAATGAATAAGTACCTACCAATAATAACCTTAAACATAAATGGTTTAAATGTTTCAATCAAAAGACATAGGGTACCTGAATGGGTAAGAAAACATGACTCACACATATACTACCTACAAGAGAACCACTGAGAACAAAAGACCTACATAGACTAAAATTAAAGCATTGAGAAAAAAATATTCAAAGAAAATGGACATGAAAAAGAAAAATCCATGGTAAAAACCCTTATGTCTGACAAAATAAACTTCAATAAAGGCCATAAAAAGAGAACCAGAAGGCCAATTCATAATATTCAAGGGAAGAATCCATGAAGAAGAAAAAAACATTATAAACATATATGAACCAAACATAGGAACATACAAATATATAAGAAAAATCTTGGAGGACTTCAACAGAGATTTAGACAGCAACACACTTATACTATGGGATTTTAACACCCCACTATCAAAAATGGATAGATTTTCCAAAGAAAATATCAACAAAGATATTGCAGCATTGAACAATGCCATAGATCAAATGGACTTAATGGATATATATTGAGAGAGCCTTTCATGCCAAAGAAGAAATATACACATTCTTTTCAAATGCACATGGAAGATTTTAAAATAGACCACATGATAAGACACAAAACAAGCCTCAAGAAATTCAAGAGAACTGAAGTCATATCAACAATTTTCTCAGACAACAAGGAACTGAAACTAGAAACCAAGCTCAAGTAAAAAAAACTAAAAAACACTCAAAGTAATGGAGATTGAATAGCATGCTATAAAACAATGAATGGGTCAAGAATGAGATTAGGGAGAAATCAAAAAGTTTCTAGAAACAAATGAAAATGAACTCACAACAACCCAAAACTTATGAGACATGATGAAGGCAGTTCTGAGAGGGAATTTCATAGTGATACAGGCCTACCTAAAAAAGATAAAAATGTTTCCAATAAATAACCTAACTCTACACCTATAAGAACTAGAAGAACAACAACAAAGATAGCCCGGAGCAAGTAGAAGGAAGGAAATAACCAATATCTGAGCAGAATTAAATGACAAAGATACAAAAAGGACAATTCTAAGGCTCAGCAAACCCAGGAGCTGGTTCTTTGAAAAGATAAACAAAATCGACAAGCCTTTAAGCAGACATATCAAGAAAAAAAGTCAGAGGACCCAAGAACACACAATCAGAAATGAAAGAGGAGAGACTACAACTGATACCACAGAAATACAAAGGATTGTAAGAAATTACTATGAAGAACTACATGCCAAGTGATTGGAAAACCTAGGAGAAATGAACAAATTTCTAGAAAAATATAATCTTCCAAAACTCAATGAAGAAGTAGAAGCTTAAACAGACCAATCAGAGCTGAGAAAATTGTAACAGTAATCAGAAAACTCTCGGCACTCAAAAGCCATGGATAGGACAGTTTTACAGGAGAATTTTACAAAGCATTTAAGGATGAGCTAACCCCTATCCTTCACAGATTATTCCAAAAAAATCTAAGAAGATGGAAGAATTCCAAACTCTTTTTATGAAGCCAGCATCATCCTAATCCCAAAACCAGATAAAGACATAACAAAGAAAGAAAACTTCAGGACAACATAGCTGATGAACACAGATGCTAAAATCCTCAACAAAATATTGGTAAATCACATCCAACAATACATTAAAAAGATCATACACCATGACCAAATGGGATTCATACCAGGAATGCAAGGATGGTACAATATTCACAAATCAAGAAATACAATACATCACATAAATAAAATGAAATACAAAAATCACATGATCATATCAATAGATACCAAAAAACATTTGATAAAGTACAGGGCACACTTATGATGAACACACTCAGAAAAGTGGGAATAGAGGGGCATTACTCAACATAATAAAGGCCATATATGAGATACCTACAACCAACATCATACTCAATGGGCAAAAATTTAGAGCTTTCCCACTACAACCAAGAACAAGACAAGGATGTTTGCTTTCATGACTCCTATTCAGCATAGTATCAGAAGTCCTAGCCACAGCAGTCAGAGAAGAAAAAGAAATAAAACGCATCCAAATTGGAAAGGAGGAGGTAAAAACTGTCATTGTTTGCAGATGACCTGATAGTGTACATAGAAAATCCTACAGACTCCACCAAAAAAACTATTCAACCTGATAAGTGAATTTGGCAAAACAGTGGGATATAAAGTCAATATTCAGAAATCTAAGGCATTTTTGTACACCAACAATGAAATATCAGAAACAGAAATCAGGAAAATAATCCCATTTGATATAGCAAAAAGAAAACTAAAGTATCTAAGAAAAAACCTAACCAAACAGGTAGAATACCTGAACTCAGAAAACTACACAACAGTGAAGAAAAAAATTAAGGAAGACACAAATAAATGGAAACATATACTATGATCATGGATTGGAAGAATTAACATCATCATAATGCCAATACTACCCAAAGCAATTTATACATTTGATGCAATTTCTATTAAAATACCAATGACATATTTCACGTAGAAAAAACATTTTAAAAATTTATATGGAATTGTAAACATCCCCAAATTGCCACAGCAATTTCAAGAAAGAAGAGGAAAGTATGTGGGATTATCATACCTGATATCAAACTGTATTACAAGGCCACAGTAATCAAACCAGTCTGGTACTAGCATAAGAACAGACACATAGACCAATGGAACAGAACAGAGAGCCCAGAAATAAACCCAAGTCTCTATGGTCAATTAATATTTGACAAATGGGGCAGAAGCATAAAATGGAATAAAATAAGTGTGTTCAATAATTGTTCAAAGCTGTTGGGACATCTGGACAGCAACATTCAAAAATATGAAACTTGACAGCCAACTTACACCATACACAAAAATAAACTCAGATGAATAAAGACTTAAATATAAGAGGTGACAGCATAAAACTCCTAGAGGAGAAGATAGGCAAGAAAATCGCAGGTTTTCCATGCAGCAATATTTTGAATGATGTGTCCCCTAGAGCAAGGTATGTAAAGGAAAGAATAAACAAATGGGACCTCATCAAAATGAAAAGCTTCTGCACAGCTAAAGAAAACATTAGCAAAATGGAAAGGTAACCAAGTGTATGGGAAAATATATTTGCCAATGATATCTTGGAGGAGGGTTTGATCTCCAAACTATATGAAGAACTCAAACACCTCCACACCAGGAAGACAAACAATCCAATAAAAAATGGGCAAAGGACCTGAATAGACACTTCCCCAAGGAGGACATACAGAAGGCCCAGATACATATGAAAGGGTGCTTAGCATCACTAGTCTTCAAAGAGATGCAAATTAAAACCACAATGCAATACCACTCTGCACCGGTAATAATGGCCATTGTAAAGAAATCAACAAACAACAAATGCTATTGAAGTTGTGGAGGAAAGGGAGTCCTAGTATATTTTTGGTGGGAATGTAGACTGGTGCAGCCACTGTGGAAAAGAGTGTGGAATTTCCTCAAAAAACTAAAAATGGAATTGCCTTTTTAACCAGCAATTCCACTACTGGGATTTTACCCTAAGAACCCTGAAACAGTAATTCAAAAGAACTCATGCACCGCAATGTTCATAGTAGGATAATTTACACTAGCCAAGTGCTGGAAGCAGCCTAGATGCCCATCCATAAATGAGTGGATCAAAAACCATGGTACATTTAACCAATGGAATACTATGTAGCAGAAAGAAAGAAGGAGCTCCTATTCTTTGTGACAGCATGGATGGAATAGGAGAGCATTATGCTAAGTGAAATAAGCCAGACAAAGATAAATACCTTATGATCTCACCTATAAGCAGAATCTAATTAACAATACAAACAACCAACTAAAATAAAACCAGAGGCATTGGAACAAAGTGGCAGTGACTAGAAGGGAGGGGCTAGGGAAATAAAGGGGGAAAGAAGGGAAAGGGTGATAAATGAACATGTTTAAGGGACCCATGGACAAAGCCAAAGGTGGGTAGGTTTGAGGGTGGTCAGTGGGGGTGAGTAAGCACGGGGAAATTAGTGGTGGGTAAATGGAGACAACTGTACTTGAAAATTAATAAAAATATATATATCAAAAGTAAACAAAGAAAAGATACAACATTAATTGAAAAAAAGAACAATTTACAGGAAAGCAACAGTAGAGTAGATAAAGCTGAGAATCTATTCAATGATTTGGAACATAAGGAAGCACAAAACAACCAATCAGAACAAGAAGAAAAGAGAATCCAAAAAAACCAAAACAAAACAAAAAAAAAACAAGGATAGTGTAAGTAGCCTGAGGGAAACTTTAAGCAATCCAAAATTTGCTTCATAGAGTTGACAGAAGAATAGAAAGAGCAAGAAATTGAAGATCTATTTGAAAAATTAATGAAAGAAAACTTCCCTACTTTGGTGAAGGAAATAGGCATGCAAGTCCAGGAAGCACAGAGAGTCCCATGCAAGATGGACACAAAGAGGCCCCCTTCAAAACACATCATAATTAAAATGCCAAAGGTTAAAGATAAAGAGATGGGGTTTATGGGAGAATGGGTGAGAGGTGAGAGGATTAAGAAGTACAAATAGGTAGTTATAGAATATCCATGGGGATGTAAAGTACCATATGAAAAAGGGAATAGCTAAAGAACTTACACACATAACCCATGGACATGAACAAGCATGGGGGTTTGCCAGAGGGAGTGGGGGGTGCTGGGTGCAGGGGAGCAAAGGGGGGAAATCAGGGTAATTGTAATAGCATAATCAATAAAACATAATTAAAAAAGAAATTTCTATAATCTATTTTAATACCACAGTAAATATATTTAATTGCTAAAACAAAATCTTTTTCTTTCCAATGGGAGCAAGATAAGTGTTCTTGCTAGTACCTCTTTTATTCTAATATTGGACTGAGGTTAACAGCAATGTCAGGGAAGAAATAAATTTATAAAGGCAATAGAGGAAGAATCAAAAGCTGTCATTATCCATAATATAATTTTATGATAGAAAATATAAAATAATATACAGAGGAAATCTTAGAATTAAAAACCAAGTTAAGCAACATTGCTTGGTAAGACTTAAGAAAGGCAAAGGTGTGATTATCATAAAAGTCTGTATAGTGACTAAGATTGTGAAGGGACAAGAAATGCAATATTCATGTTTTATTCTTTAATGGTTTACAGGCATGTTTATTAACTAGTATAAATTACTATAGAGTCAGCAAACTATGGCCTGTGGGCTAAATCCTGCCTGACACTTTTTTTAATTTTTATTTAATTTTTATTTTTTATTTTAATTGTTGTTGCACTACCATTTTCTTTTACTCCCATCCCAACCCACCCACCTAGCCCTCCCCTCTTCCCTCCTGTTTCCACCCACCCCTAGTTTTTATCCATGTGTCTTTATACTCATTCCTGTAAACCCTTCCCCTTTCCCCCTGAAATTCCCTTGAAATTCCCTCTTCTCTGCCCTCTGAACACTGTCAGACTGTTCTCTATTTCAGTGTCTTTGGTTATATTTTGCTTGTTTCTTTGTTTTGTTGTTTAGGTTCCTGTTAAAGGTGAGATCATATGGTATTTATCTTTAGTGATATTAAAGATATCACTGGTTTATTTCACTTAGCATAATGCTTTCCAGCTCCATCCATGCTGTTCCAAAGGGTAGGAGCTCCTTCTTTCTTTTTTCTGCACAGAATTCCATTGTGTAAATGTACCATAGTTTTATGATCGATTCATTTACTGATGGGCATCTAGGTTGTTTCCAACACTTGGCTATTGTAAATTGTGCTCTTATGAACATTGGTGTGCATAGGTTCTTTTGAATTGGTGTTTCAGGGTTCTTAGGATATAGTCCCAACAGTGGAATTGCTGGGTCAAAAGGCAGTTCCATTTTTAAATTTCTGAAGAAATTTCATACTGTTTTCCACAGTGGCTGCACCAGTCTGCCTTCCCACCAACAGTGCACTAGGGTTCCTAGAATTTTTAAAAAAAGTAGACATAGGATGTTGCTTCCAAAATACTAAAAGATAAAAATGGAATGATAAAAATACTAAATTAATCCAAAAGAAAGAAAAGAGAGAAAATGATTTTAAAATTTATCATGAAATTAGAGGGTGCTCAAGAAATAATGAAACCAACAACAGACATCATGGTAAGAAGTCTCTGTTAAACAAAGTGAAAGCTTGCACTCTTTCTCAGCAATTATCAAAGGAAGGTACAAGATAAGAACAGGGACAGAAGTGCTATTTCACTATCTATACAACCATTCAGGACTCAGTGGGCCTCCAGCTTTCTTTCAAGCATTTGATGATTGCATGGTGTGTTTTTGAACATATGTATTGTCCAAAGATGTTGTAATTCTGTTATTGTCCATCCCATACTCAAAACTAAATGAATTCACTCTCCAGAAGGTCCCTCCTCCATTGACTAGCTTGTGGGTTTGCAAAAGTCACTTGCCCATCAACCTGCATTGTGAATGTTCCTCTCATTCTGGCAAAGCTGCTTTATCCAGGAAGAAGAGTTGCCTTTGTTGGATTTGAGGAACTAAGAGCTGAGTTTGGGAGCCATTGTTTAAGATTTCCTGTGTTGGATTTTGTGATAAATTGAGGCTTTTGTTTCATTTTGTTTTTCTTCCTTACAGAGGAAATCAAGTGCAGCAGGCCTCTTTATAGTGAGCTGTATCTGGTATGGCAAAAGCAGCAAAGTCAGGAAGTTCAAATGGTGGTTCCTAGCATGGGTCCAGCCCAAAACACCATCTCCCCCTATGAAATTCAAACTGTTATGACACGCAAAAAATGCAAGAAATGGCCCTTTTAAGAAACTTAAACTCAAGTTTCTATCATATTTTCTTAGAGAAAATTTCTCATTACTAGAGGGATTCAACACACATTTATTAAGTACCTACCAGCATCTATCCAGCACTATGGAGTTGAGTCCCTGCCTTAAGGAAGGAACTCACTTTATAAAGAAAGGACAGCTACACACACAGACTGAACAATGCTGAGATGGAGCTGAGCCCAAAGGGTATGAGAGGTTACTGGGGAACCCCCACATAAACTGACTGAAGAAGAAGGAGGTCTAAGAAGGCTTCCAGAACAAAGGGAGATTAAGCTGAAGTAGGCTGGACAGCAGTTAGCCAGGAGAAGAGAAAAAGTTGAGATTCCAGGCAGCAAGTGTAGCTTATGCAAAGGCACTGAGATATGCAAGTGTGCAGCTCCTCAAGGAACTGTAAGTTCTGTGCTTTCAGAATGTGAGTGAGATAAGGTTAGAGAACAGTTTTTCAAATCTAAGAATTCCTGTATGAACATTTGAAACTATATGTCTATACCTACAAAGAAGAAAAGAAATCCTTGGGTGTGTGGTCATGTCACTACAATCATTTTTGGTAAATTGAGAATCCAAAGTATAATGAAAATGTGAATTGCAGTAAAAATTTAAATAGGTCACAGATTTAGCTGCATCAAAATCAAAACTGTGTGATCTTAGGCAAACTGCTTAATTTCTCTAAGGACTCAGTTTCTTTACCTACAAAACAATAAAAATGTCTATTTGGTGGATGGACATACACAAAAGTTTTTATTAGTTTTAGGAACAAATGTGATGCAATGGTAACAACAGTGTTAAGGAACACTATATTTAGTGTTGTTATCATAATAATCTTTGTTATCATCATCACAACATTAATAACTCTTCCCAGCCCTCCAAATGATAAGAGATGGAAAGGAAAGACAAATCAAGAAGATAAAGTGGAGTGCGGGGGAATGGAGGAATTCCAAATCCCAGAGACACTGGGGCTGCTGACACAGGAAAGCCTGCCTAAAGGATGAGGAAGGAGCAAGTTAGCCTTTGGATGGGCTGCATACAGATTCAGAAGGGGAAGTGGCTAAAAGTGTGGTGGGCAGATAAATTAAAAAAATGAGTCTGTGAACCAACATTCTATGACTCTCAGGAAATTTCTTGAGCAATTATGATCACATTCTTTTTATTCGTTTTTAAATAAAACTGCCAGAGCAAGGGGATCCTAAATTGATGTGTCTATTCACTTTTCATAGTGTTTTTTCAATGCGTGGAGTAAACATAAGTTCAGGTGTTCACTAAGAGGAAAATTATTTGCATCATATCAAAATGTTGAACATATAAAATATAACTATATGTGTATTTTTAATTCTACAGGTTACCTCTCCTTGGAGAGAGCCAGGCACTGACATAAATTCTGCTTGACATACCAGCTGTGTGCAGTTATGGAGAAGAAAGAGTGGGAGCTCAGCCTTCATTCCCATCCTCAAGAAACTGGAAATCCTTCTGTAGCCTCCTGTTCACGCTACAGTTAGAGACACCCTCCTCTGGGGGAGATGGGCAGATGTGCTCATGAAGTCACTCCTTCTCTTCTCCAGATGTGTAGCAGCTGGTGGTTGGGCCATGAGGAAAAAGAGAAGGGAGAAGTGGACAAAAGAGGCATGAGACAAGGACACTAAGATTCCTTTTTGTTGAACCTCTAGAAATCATTTTACTTGACAGCACCTGAAAGTCCTAGGATAGCCCATGAGATATGACATTCTATGATGTATAGCTCATACCAGTGTTTCCCAAACTGAGCTCCATGGAACTCAGTATCCAAGCTATTTATCAGTGGTGAACAATGTTATACAAAAAGACAAATAAGCAAACAAATAGGAAGGGGTAGGATTCTATAGACAGTTAAACTTGGAAATATCAAATTATAAACAGGCTTATTTATAGCAAGACCACTGAGATCCTTTAATATCATAACACACCTGTGAATTACCAAGACAGAGATACAGAGATATAGTATTTGGGAGTTTCCAAAAAAGAAATCTTTTCTTTTTTAGAACACTTAGTTACAAGGGTGCTGTGCAGAATATTAAAAGAGAGTCCTAATAATGCTATGATGATAAAATGTTAGTGTTAACTAGCCTGTTAATAACATACTTTGTTTGGGTATTCTACATGTTGAAGAGGGTTTTTAGGCAGATCTGAAATGGTGTCTCTGTGTGTATAAGTAGCTTTTATGCATCACTGTCAGAATACAGCTTCAAAAAATATATATACACACATATATAAATAAACTTTTTATTATGGACAATTTCAAACACATAGAAAAGTGAGGAGCAGCCCTGGCTGGTGTAGGTCAGTCAATTGAACACAGGCTGTGAACCAAAGGGTCACCAGTTAGATTCCCAGTCAGGGAAAATGCCTGGGTTGCAGGCCAGGTCCTCAGAATGGGGTGCATAAGAAGCAACCACACATGGATGTTTCTCTCCCTTTTTCTCCTTCTCTTCCCCTCTCTCTAGAAATGAATAAATAAAATCTTTAAAAGAAAAGTAAGGAGCAGAGTATAATAAAGCCCTCAAACCTGACTGACGACCAGCTTCAGCTATCCTCATTACTTGTGAATCTTGTTTCCTCTATCCTCCCCTCTCTTTTTCCCAACCCTTGTCCTGTCAACTGTGAAGAATATCTCAATTTTAGTGTCTTTGATTATATATTGCTTGTTTCTTTGTTTTGTTGCTTAGGTTCCTGTTAAAGGTGAGATCATATGTATTTGTCTTTCACCACCTGGCTTACTTCACGTAGCATAATGCTTTCCAGTTCCATCCATGCTGTCACAAAGGGTAAGAGCTCCTTCTTTCTTTCTGCTACATAGAATTCAGTTGTGTAAATGTACCATAGTTTTTTGATCCATTCATTTACTGATGGGCACCTCAGTTTGATCCCAGCACTTGGCTATTGTAATTGTGCTGCTATGAACATTGTTTCAGGGGAAAAGGGGAAGGGTTTACATGAAGAAGTATAAAAGACACGTGGACAAAAACTAGGGGCAGGTGAAAATGGGAGGGAGGTGGGGAGGGCTGGGTGGGTGGACTGGGATGGGAGTAAAAGAAAATTGTACTTCAACAACAATTAAAATAAAATTTTAAAAAATCATAAAGACAAAAAAAAGAAAATCTCAGACATCATCTCATTTCATCTGTAAATATCTGAGTGTGTATCTCTAAAATGGATAAGGATTCTCTTTAAAAACATGACCATGGTTTTCTCAATACCCCAAAATATTTGAAATAACAAATCATTTTAACTATATCCTTTCAAGAAAAGTTATAAGCAACAAAAATTTATTGAGCACTTACTATGGGCCAGTCACTGTGCTAAGAGCTTTATCAACTTTCTTTTTGTCTCACAGCTACACTTGGCAGTGATCTGTTTTATAAGCAAGGAAACTGCTGCTTAGCCATTCCCCAGCAAAGTAGATAAACCTGGGACCCTATGTGTTCTGCCACTTATCAGCTGTATGACTTGAGACAAGGTCACTTCAAGTCTCTTCAACTTTTCTTTTCCTCCCTGAAGAAGGAGGCGAACAATTCTACTCAATACTAGTGTACTCACAGATTCCTGTATAAGACCAGGGGTACTGCTATCCTTCTTCATAGGCTGAGGACCAGAGAGAAACATCTAAATTTTAGTCTGATCTGCTAGAGTTAGCCCAATACAATGATTCAGTCAGTCCTCTGAGATCATGCCCAGTCTCCTTAGATAAACATGTTTATCTCTATTTCATTTCCCTCCAATCTTTCCCCAAGATGGCCCCAGATCATGTTTGGGAGAGGGGTGGCTTACCATGTTGGGAGACCACATAACTCATGGTTTAAGTTAGGGCACTCTGAAAAACATGAAAGAGAGCACAAAGGCAAAAGGCATAAGCTGGCACTGTTCCTGGCAAACCCCACCCTCATGGGTCCCTTCTCAAGCCTTGCCCTCTTCTCTGGTCTTGGCACTCAGAGACGGTGCCTTGTCCTCAGGGTGCTGCTCCATTTGGTGCCAGCATGGCTCAGTCACCCTCCCTGGAGAATGTGCTCCCTCTTACTCCTGATGGATCTGTGGGCTGTGTCTCTCCCACTACATGTTTCCTGCCAGGAGGCCAACCTTGTGGCCCAGAGCTACATGACTGTTCTGAAAAGTCCCTAGCTAAACCTTCAATCACTATCTAATGTGTTCTATTTTACAGAGTCTTTTGGGGAAGCCCTATTTTCATTACTACATCTTTGCTGTGGACAACATGGGGGCAGGTACCATTGCAATGTATCCTCACTGATGTCTGTCCCACTCCTTGCATGTATATAGCTTATATAGGTGTTTCAGAAATATTGTTGAGTGAATGGCTCAAATCTAGCTCTCCCTCTGCTTACCCATGAATCACTGACTGTCACCTCCAGATTCTCGTGGGAGCAACCTGTTTCTCCCAGAATCCTCACTGGGAAGATAAATGACAAGTGTTAGCAGTACATAATTTTGTTATAAGAAAAGGAAATCTGCTCAAACTAGCTCAAGTGGAAAGGTAGTTTGTTGAAGTACACAGAGGAATCCCATAGGACTCCATTTCAGGAGGGACAGTCCAGCCACTCTGGAACGAGAAGGTTATCAGGCATCTACCCTCTTTAGCTCTCCTCACCTGAGTTCTGGGGTCTTTTACTTCAGCTTCTCTTATCTCACCTCTGCAAGTTTCTAAGAAGTTTTGCCAAGCTGAGTTGAATTATCTGAGGTGAGAGAAGTGCAATGTGGACAACTCAGCTGCAGGTGGATGTGAATGGGATGCACTGGGCAAGCATCTCAGCTGTGTAGTGATGGCATGTGGCAATTGTATTTGAAAAAGACCATCTGGACAGCTGTTGGCATCTTGGACTGGCTCTCTGTGGTTTTAACATTAGTAGATTTTAAGCTATGTGAAGACATGTTTCTTTTCATAAAATATATTTAACTTTATATTTAGGCATCTATTGAGATGTATCTACCTTCATTCTGAAACAAAGCATACAAACAGATGTTCTTTTTTAAAAATTGTATTGTTATTCTGTTGCACTTATCCCAATATTTCCCCTTATGCTCTCCTCTGACCCTAGCTCCCACAGTCAATCCCCATACTGTTGTCCACGTCCGTGTGTCATTCACACATGATCTTTGACTAGTCCCTTCCCCTTCTTTCAACCATTATCCTGCTCCCTCTTCCCCTCTGGTCACTATCAGTCTGTTCTATGTTTCCATGCCTCTGGTTCTATTTTGCTCATTCATTTATTTTTGCTCATTAGGTTTCTCTATAGGTGAGATAACATGGCATTTGTCTTTAACTGACCGGCTTATTTCACTTAGCATAATCCATGCTGTCACAAAAGTAGGAGTTCATTCATTCTTTCTGCTGTGTAGTATACCATTGTGTAAATGTACCACATTTATTTGATCCACTCATTTACTGATGGGCATTTAAGCTGTTTCAAGCACTTGGCTGTTGTAAACAGTGTGGCTATGAACATAGGGGTGCATAGGTTCTTTTGAACTGATGATTCAGTATTCTTAGGATATATTCCCAGCAGTGAAATTTCTGAGTCAAAAGACATTTCCATTTTTAGTTTTTTTTGAGGAAATTCAATATGGTTTTACACAGTTGTTGCATCAGTCTGCATTGCCATCAACAGTGCACTTGAGTTCCTTTTTCTCCACATTCTTTCCTGCACTTGTGTGTTGATTTATTAATGATGGCTATTCTGACTGTTATGAGGTGATCTCTCATTGTGGCTTTAATTTCAATTTCCCTGATGGCTACTCATGTTGAGCATCTTTTCACATGTCTATGGGCCATCTGGGTGTCCTCCTTAGAGAAGAGTCTATTCAGGTCCTCTGTCCATTTTTTAATTGTATTGTATTTCTTTCTGGTGTTGAGTTATATGAGTTCTTTATATATTTTGGTGATTAAACCCTTGTCTGATGTATCACTGGTAAATATGTTCTACCACACAGCCAGTTTCCTTTTCATTTTGATGATGGTTTCTTGAGCTGTGCAGAAGCTTTTTAATTTGATGTAGTCTCATTTGTTTATTTTCCCTTTATTTCCCTTTCCTTAGGAGATGTATTGGCAAAAGTATTGCTACATGGAATATCTAAAAATTTACTGCCTATGTTTTCCTCTAGGATTTTTATGGTATCATGGCTTATATTTAAGTCTTTTATCCATTTTGAGTTTATTCTGGTGTATGGTATAAGTTGGTGACTAAGTTTCATCTTTTTGCATGTACCAGTCCAGTTGTCTCAATATCATTTATTGAAGAGGCCATTTTGACTCCATTGTATTCTCGTGCCTTCTTTGCCAAATATTAATTGACCATAAAGACATGGGTTTATTTGGGGGCTCTCAATTCTGTTCCACTGATCTATGTGTCTGTTCTTATGCCAGTACCAGGCTGTTTTGATTACAACAAACTTGTAATATAGTTTGATATCAGGTATTGTGATCATTCCTATTTTGTTCTCCTTTCTCAAAATTGTTGAGGATATTCAGGGTTGCTTGGTTCCATACAAACTTGTGAAATGTCTGCTCTAAATCAATGAAATGGTATTTTAACAGAAATTGCATTGAATACAGGTTGCTTTGGGTAGTATGGACATTTTAATGATGTTAATTTTTCCAATCAATGAACATGGTATATACTTTCATTTATTTGTATCTTTCTTAATTTCTTTCTTTAATGTTCTATGGTTTGCTAAGTACAGGTCTTTTATCTTTTTGGTTATGGTTATTCCTAAGTACTTTATTTTTCTTGTTGCTATGGCACATGAAATTTTTTCCCTAGTTTCTCTTTCTGATATTTCATTGTTGGTGTATAAAAATGCTCTAATTTTCTAAATATTGACTTTCTGTTTTGCTATTTGCCTAATTCATTTATTAGGTCAAGTAGTGTTTTGTGGAGCCTACAGGATTTTCTATGTACACTATCATGATGTTTACAAATGACAGTTTTACTTCCTTCTTTCCAATTTGGATGCCATTTATTTCTTCTTCTTGTCTAATTGCTTATGTTGAATAAGATTGGTGAAAGTGGACACTTCTCTTGTTCTTGTCTTAGGGGAACACTTTTAGTTTTGCCTTGTTGAGTAAGATGTTACCAGTGGGTTTGCTATATATGACTTTTATTATGTTGAGGTATGTTCCCTCTATTCCCACTTTGATGAATGTTTTTATCATAAATGGGTCTGGGATTTTATCAAGTGCTTTTTCAGCATCTATTGATATGATCATGTGATTTTTGTCCTTCATTTTTTTTTATGTGGTGTATTTATGTTTATTGATTTGGGAGTATTGTACTATCCTTGCATTGCTGCAATGAATCCCACTTGATCATGGTGTATGATCTATTTAATGTATTGCTGGGTCCAGACTGCCAATATTTTGTTGACATTTAGCCTCTATGTTCATCAGATATATTGACCTGTAGTTTTCTTTCTTTGTTGTGTCTTTACCTGGTTTTGGAGTTAAGGTAATACTGGCCTCCTAAAAAGAGTTTAGTATTATCCCCTCTTCTTAAATTTTTTTTGGAATATTTGAGAAGAATAGGAGTAATTCTTTTTTAAATATTTGGTAAAATTCACCCGTGAAGCCATCTGGCCCAGGGTTTTTGTGTGCCAGGAGTCTTTTTTATTACTGCTTCAATTTCACCAGTTGTTATTGATCTATTCAGGCTTTCTGCTTCATCTTCATTCAGTTTTGGATATTGTATATTTCTAGAAATTTGTCCATTTTGTCCAGGTTGTCCACTTTCTTGGCATATAGTTGTTTGTAATAATTTCTTTAGATCCTTTGTATTTCTGTGGTATAGTTTTAACTTCTTCACTTTTGTTTCTGATAAAACAAAAATAAATTTTATTTATTTGGGTACTCCCCCTTTTTTTCTTCATGTGTTTGGTTGAAGATTTGTCAATTTTGTTCTTAAAAAAAAAAAACAGATCCTGGATTCTTGAATTATTCTTTTAGTCTCTGTGTCATTTCATTGTGTTCTGATCTTGATTATTTCCTTCCTTATACTCACTGTGGGCTTTGTTTGTTATTATTCCCCTAGTTCTTGTAGCTATAGTGTTAGGTTTTTTATTATAGATTTTTCTTTTTAGGTAGGCCTGTATTGCTATGACCTTCCCTCTCTATATGGCCAGTGCTGTGTCTCATTGATTTTGGGTTGTTGTGTTCATGGTCATTTGTTCCCAGATACTTTTTAATTTCTTCTTTGATCTAATGGTTAACTCATCAATTATTTAATAACATGTTTATTCTCCATAAACATGTTTTTGAGTTTTTCATTGCTGTTCATTTCTAGTTTGAAATTATTGTTATGTGAGAACATGTTTGATGAAATTTAAACTTTCTTGAATTTGTTGAGGCTTATTCTGTTTCCTACTATGTGGTCTATCTTTGAAAATGTTCCATATGCATTTTTTTTAACATATTTTATTGATTATGCTATTATAGTTGTCCCATTTCCCCCCTTCTCTCCCCTCCACCCTGTACCCCCCTCCCACCCACATTTCCCCCTTTAGTTCATGTCCATGTGTCGTACTTATGAGTTCTTTAGTTTCTACATTTCCCGTACTATTCTTCCCTCCCCCTACCTGTTTTCAACCTACATTCTATGCTACTTATTCTCTATACCTTTTCCCCCTCTCTCCTCCTCCCACCCCCCTGCTGCTAACCCTACATGTGCCCTCCATTTCTGTGGTTCTGTTCCTGTTCTAATTGTTTACTTAGTTTCTTTTGGTTTTGCTTTAGGTGTGGTTATTAATATTTGTGAGTTTGCTGTCCTTTTACTATACATGTCTTTTCTTTATCTTCTTTTCTTAGATAAGTCCCTTTAGCATTTCATAAAATAAGGGCTTGGTGATGATGAACTCCTTTAACTTGACCTTATCTGAGAAGCACTTTATCTGCCCTTCCATTCTAAATGAGAGCTTTGCTGGATAGAGCAATCTGGAATGTAGGTCCTTGTCTTTCATGTCTTGGAATATTTCTTTCCAGCCCCTTCTTGCCTGTAAGGTCTCTTTGGAGAAATCAGCTGACAGTCTGATGGGAACTCCTTTGTAGGTGACTGTCCCCTTATCTCTTGCTGCTTCTAGGATTCTCTCCTTCGTTTTTACCTTGGCTAATGTAATTATGATGTGCCTTGGTGTGTTTCTTCTTGGGTCCAACTTCTTTGGGGCTCTCTGAGCTTCTTGGATTTCTTGGAAGACTGTTCCCTTTGCCAGATTGGGGAAGTTCTCCTTTATTATTTGTTCAAATACGTGCTCAATCTGTTGCTTTTCCCCTTCCGGTTCTGGTACCCCTATAATTCCGATATTGGAACGTTTAAAGGTGTCTTGGATGCTCTTAATCTTTTCCTCAATTTTTTGAATTCTTATTTCATCCTGCTTTCCTGCTTGGTTGATTCTATCTTCCTTCTGGTCCACTGTATTGTTTTGAGACTCATATTCCTTCCTTTCACTATTGGATCTCTTCCGCGTGTCTTCCTGCATCTGTTTTATGGTAATCTGCATTCTTTCATCTAAATTTCGTCCAAAATCAACCAGTTCCGTGAGCTTTCTGATCACCAGTGTTTTGAACTGTGCATCTGATAGATTGGCTAATTCTTGGTCGCTCAAAAGGATGAGTCCTGGGGGACTGATCTGCTCTGTTGAAAACATGCTTTTTTTTTTCCTCCGTCTCTCCTTTTTTTTTTCCGGTCTGGTTGCTCTTGTTATGGTGGGGGGCGGAGCCTTAGGTGCTCACCGGGGCTGGGCACCCCGGTCGCTAGATTGTGACGTTATAAGTGGGGGCGGGGCAGGAGAAAACAATGGCAGTAGTTCCGTTCCCCTGGACTCAGACCCTTGTCTGGGCTTCTGGGCCGCGAGTTCTGCCCTGGTCCACAATCGCTGCCCCTCTGGGTCTGCCAGCCGCAGCTTGCGTACTCAGGGATCACCGCTGCCTTCTTGCGCCCCCGATGGCTTTTGCGCCGATTTCGCGCCAAACCTTCCCCCAACCTCCGCACCGCCGACCGGAGCTAGCCCCGCGCCCGCCGGCTCGTCTTCTCCTACCAGTCCGGATGAACGCGTCTACTTCAACTTCTTGGCTGCCTGACTCCCATTCAGATAAATCCTCTGCCGGATCTGGGCGTTATTCTGATAGTAAATTATTGTTGTAAATTATTGGTTTTCTAATCTTGGTTGTACGAGGAGGTACGGTGCATCCACCTATTCCTCCATCTTGCCGGAAGTCCATATGCATTTTAAAAGAATGTACGTTTTGCTTCTTTTGGGTGAAAATTTCTGTACACATAAATTAAGTCCATTTGATCTAATGTGTCATTCAATGCCACAACATCCTTTGTTTCTTTGTTTGGAAGATATATCCATTTTTGACAGTGGGATGTTAAAATCCTCTCTAATAATTATGTTGCTGTCACTATCTTTTTTGAAGTCCTCCAGGATCTTTTTATATTTCAGTGCTCTTATATTGGGTGCATATATGTTTACATGGTTATATCCTCTTGTTGGACTATTCCCTTAAATAAGATGTAGTGACCTTCTTTGTCTCTTGTTTGAAGTCTCTTTTGTCTGATATTAAGTATTGCTATCCCAGCTTATTTTTTTTATGTCTGTTTGAAATATCTTATTCCATCCATTCACTTTCAGGCTATGTAGATCTTTTGTTCTGAGTCGTGTCTCTTGTAAATTCCCTGTGTGAAGGTCATGCTTTCTTACCATTCAGCTAGCTACCTTATGTCTTTTTATTGGAGATTTTAATCCATTACATTTAAGGTTATTATTGATAGGTACTTATTCATTGTCATTTTTTCTCTTTGTACCTGTGATCCCCTCTCTCTCTCTCTCTCTCTCTCTCCATCTTCTTAAAGCAGTCTCTTTAGTATCTCTGGCAATGCTGGTTTCTGGAAATGTACTTTTAACCTCTTTTTTTTTCCACCTTTAGTCTAGTAAGCTCCTTATTAGAGCTTGGTTGCAGGCCTTCACTTTACATTACTTGGAATATTTAATGTCATTTCCTTCTGGCCTCTATTGTTTCTGTTGAAAAAACAATTGAATTGACTGACTTATGGGAACTCCCTTGTATGTTACTAGGTGATTCTGTCTTGCTACCTTTAAAATTCTCTCTTTGTCTTTAAATTTTGCCATTTTAATTATGATGTATTTGGTGTAGGCCTCTTTGGGTTCATCTTGATTGTGATAACTCTGTTCTTCCTGGATTTGTGTGACTTTTTCTCTGACCAAGTTAGAGATGTTTTCTGTCATTATTTTTCAAACAGGATTTCTATTCCTTGCTCCTCTTCTTCTCTTTCCAGTATCCCTATGACACAAATATTATTTTCTTTCATGTTGCCCTGTAGCTTCCATAAACTATTTTTGTTATTTTAGAGGGTTTTTTTTGTCTTGTTTTGTTGCTCTGTCTGGGTGTTTCTTTCTACCTTGTCCTCCAACTCACTGATATGATCCTATGCTTCATCTAATCTGTTTTTTTTTTTAAGATTTTATTTATTTATTTTTAGAGAGAAGGGAAGGGAGGGAGAAAAAGAGGGGGAGAAACATCAGTGTGTGGTTGCCTCTCACATGCCTTGCACTGGGGAAACTTGTCCACAACCCAGGCATGTGCCCTGTCTGGGAATTGAACCAGTGACCCTTTACTTTACAGCCTGGTGCTCAATCCACTGAGCCACACCAGCCAGGGCTCGTCTAGCCTGCTTTATCCTTCTATCCCTTCTAGTGTATTCACCATTTCAGATATTGTATTCTTCCTCACCTACTAGCTGTTTTTCATGGTTTACATGTCCTTTTTCATAGTGATGTAATGCCCAGTAAGTTCCTTGTAGCTTCTGTAGAGTTCCTTGTTGTTCTCACTGAGCCCCTTGAGCATCTTTATTACTGTTATTTTGAACTCTATGTATGATAGATTGCTTGCCTCAGTTTCATTTAGTACTCTTTCTGGGGATTCCTCCTTTCCTTTTGATTGGGGGTTGTTTCTTTTTCTTCTGATTTTAGGTGACTCTTCTTGTTTGTTTTTTCCAACCTGGGCCAGTTCACCCCTCCTTAGGCAACCCGGCTCCCTCCTATGCCCCACCCCCCACTCCCGAGAGGTCACCATATTGATGCCGAACTTAGTGTGGTCACCTGATCAGCATAGTGCACTGCAACCCAGAACTCTTGGGCTCAAGCAATCCTCCTGCCTCAGCCTCCCAAGTAGCTGGGACTACAGGCATGTATCACTGCACCCGGCTGTTTTTTAATATTACATTAATCTTCTTTGACTCCATGTCTTTATGGCATAGTCTTCTGTGGTAGGGGAACTGTGGGACTTAGTGGTGTAGTCTCCTTGATCTTCTAATCTTGATTCTCTTGGATTGCCCTTTCTGACATTTATGTGGACTCTCTTGTATTAATTGGGTTTTGGTTGTTGTTAGGTTGTTCTTTGGTGATATTTTTCTCAAGATGGCTGACTAAGAGTCACACCACCCATCACATCTTGTATGCTGTTGTACAGGTGCTATCAGAACAATACAAAACAACCCAGGAAACAAAACCCACACCCACAAAAATAAACCCCATCCACAACCATGCTATCAACAATAAATGAGCAAATATTAATAAAGGTGGAAAGATATTAAGACTATCATAAAGAATGAAAAGGAATATGAGATGACTAATGGAAAAAAATGATTTTGACTGGCTGGTGTAGCTCAGTGGATTGAGTGTGGGCTGGGAACCAAAGTGTCCCAGGTTCGATTCCCAGCCAGGGTACATGCCTGGGTTGCAGGCCATAACCCCCAGCAACTGTACATTGATGTCTCTCTCTCTCTCTCTCTCTCTCTCTGTATCCCCCTCCCTTCCCTCTCTAAAAAAAATAAAAATAATAAAATCTTTAAAAAAAAAGAAAAAGAAAAAAATGATTTTGAGAGGCTAGAGGGTGGAAAAAATAACAGTAGGAAATAGAAACAGGTGAAGAAAGAAAGAAAAGAAAATTTACATTGTAAATTTAAAAAGGAAGGGAAGAAGGAAAAATGGAGTAAGACAAAGGAAGAGTACAATATGAGGTTTAAAAATTTTTTCTCACCCTGGCTGGTGTGGCTCAGTGTATTGAGCCCCAGCCTGTGAACCAAAAGGTTACCTGTTCAATTCCCAGTCAGGGCACATGCATGGAATGCAAGCCAGTCCCCAGTAGGAGGCACATGAGAGGCAACCACACATTGATGTTTCTCTCCCCCTATCTCATAACCTGCCTTCCATTCTCTCTAAAAATAAATAAATAAAATCTTTTAAAAAATGTTTTTAAATAGCAAAAAAAAATAAGAGCAAAATTGTAGTGAAACATCCACCACAGCAATATCAACAAGTGAGCAAAGATTAATACAGGTAGAAAGGAAATAAGAATTAAAAAAAAGCTCATGAGATGCCTAAATGAAAGAAAATTGATTTTGAGAGGATAGAGAGAGAAGAAATAATAAAAGTGAAGAATGAAAACTGGCTAAGTGAGGGAAAAAGTAAAATACAAAATGCAAAAATCAAAGGGCAGGAGGAAGGCAAAATGGAGTAGAAGAAGGGAACAGTAAAAGTGGAGATTTGAAATACAAAAATGGTGAGCGTGTAAGAATAGAATTGAAGAAATGTAACAGCCACCACCATATCAATAGCAAAAGAGCAAAAATTAATAAAGGTGGAGAAATAATAAGGACATTATAAGAACAGGGAAAAGAATGTGAGATGACTAATAACAAGAAAAATGGTTTTGAGAGACTAGAGGGAGGAGAAATAATAGTAGCACAGAGTAGAAACAAGTTGTAAGAAGAGAAAAGGTAAAATTTAAAACAAAAATTAAAAAATGGATAAAAAATTGGTGACTAGGGAGGCAGAAGATAGTGACAAGGTAGGTGGGAGCTGAGCCCACTTGCTCCTGCACCCAACTGGATCACCTAGCCAATCTTCTGAAGAACAGAGTGAACAGCTAATGGAATCCCAGCTTATATGAAGTTTTGAAGCCAAAGACTAAAGACAGCATTGAAAAAAAGACAGTAAGGAGATGGTGAAGGCTGACAGGAAGGTCCCCGGGACCTGCTCTGGAACTTTGGCTGTTGCAGTCCCTGGCCCAGTGCCAGGGATTTCATCTGCTGTGGGGGAGCTTCGTCCAGCAAGGGTCCCCTGGCCATCATGGATGAGAATAGGTTTACCAAGACCTGATATGCTTTGGGAGGAAAGGTGGCCAATCTCTCAAAGAAGAAGGGCCTTGAGCCTGTTTCTCAATGGGCTTTTACTGGGTTTAATTTGCATAGAAATACAGGGCATAGACATAAAGCTCATCAATCATTGTCAGGCAGTAATGATCAAGGAACTCAAAGAACTATAAGGGCTTATTCTGAGTCAGGAACAGATAGGTAGAGTGATGCCAAAGGGCCATAAAACTTTGCGAATCAAACTCATTTTATGCTTGGACCCTTATCATTTATATTGAGGGTATTCTTAGCAAAACAGGATTCACAGGATTTTATGCATTCTTTCTTAGGCCTGATTGCCCCCAGAAACCACCCATTCTAGCACAAGGCCACACCCACTTCCAGCATTGTTTCAGGCTTAAAATCAGGTGGCAGATTCAGGCAGCCAAGAGATTAGGAGACTTTTTACAGATAGAATGAGGACACAGGCTATGACAAAGCCAAGGGATGAGGGTCCATCACCACTTTTCTATAGTCCCCTAAGTCCTTACCTGATGGTCCCTTCACAACTGTGCCTGTCTTCCGTTGCTCCTCCCTTGAGGAACTTTACCCATCATTGACTAACCAGTCATCCACCTGGGCCAAGCAGGGGGATATGAGAGATGGGATACGTTTTTGTTTCCTTAGCAGCTTATGTCCCTAAGACCTATTTACTCAGCCTTAGACATGGAGGGTTATAGCTTCTGAAACTAGGCAGGGCAGTTCCCTACAGTCTGCCACAGGATCTTTGGCAGACAGCAAGATCAGTGATTGTAACTTTGCAGCTCCCTCCCCTCCCAAAGCAGAGAAGCCAGTCCTGCACCAGGAGAGACCTGGGTACTTGAAGTTGTTGGGAGGATAAAGACACAGTGGGAGACACACAGAGGCAGTGTTCCCCTGCTGGGACTGTTGTCACCAGCTGGGACAGTACCAGAGGAATTGGGGAGCCAGGTGACACCTGGGGATGGGAGAAGAGTTGGGCTGCAACTACCCTGACCCAGATAGTCTTAGGAATGGTCAGAGAGTTGAGTTGTGTGAAACAGGGCATATGTTAACAACAACCAGCCATGACTGAGGGGAATTTGCTCAAAACAAAGGCTCTGAGCTGCTGTGCAAGGAACTCTCACATGTCATGCCCAGTCCAGTGAAAAGGGAGGAGGGGTGTGAATTGTTCCAAATGAGGGAGACTCACAGACTGATCAAAGGTGGGCAATAGGGGCTTGGAGGGGTAGTAGTCCCCAGAGAGACTAAATTTAATATGGGAACTAAACTGCCCTGAAGGGACTTTGCCCATGTAGTGCCCATGCCAGCATAAAGGAAGAGGGGGTTCAAGTTGCTCCCACTTGGTGCACCTCATGAATTAATCAAGGTGGCACAATGAGGTGGATTAAAGGTGTTGGCTTGGCACATATAAACAGTGGGGACTGTGCAGCACTCTGAGGGCTTGGCTGGAGGCTGGACATCTATGAATATTGTAGCACAGACCTAGCCCCCAGTGCAGAACTACTGGAAAGGAAAAAGAAATGGAGCCTAGCCCCCTTTCCCTCCAGCATCCAGGAAGACTAGATGAACCCACTTGGCTGGTTAAAAGTCAGCAGGAAGCTTTTTTTCCTTGCAAGTGTAAGACAATAAGACCTGGAGCTGTGAAAGGACCAAAGACAGATTCAGAGAGAGATCAGATGGCTAACAACAACAACTGAGATAAAATTCACTTTGCTTTCCTACAGAACTTGCTTTTTATTTTTTACTTTTTCTTTTTCTTTTTACTTTTTATTATTATCTTTATTTTTTATTATTTTATTTCTCTTATTTCCATTTAATTTTCTTTGTTTTGTTAGTTTGATTTCATTGTTTCACTGGTTTTCTTTGCTCTCCCTTTCATATTGCATTTTAATTTCTCTTCATTCACTTCACTTGTATTCTAATTACACTACTCTTGGTCTCTTACTTTTTATTCAGGTCATATATTTCTTGTCATATTATTTTTATACCAATTTCCACACAGCACCCTTCCCTGATCTTATTCCATTTCACTGTCTTCCTGAGCATTATTACTGTTGTAGTTAACTTTAGTCTCTCACACACTATGCCAAATTTCTATCCCTTATTCTCACTATATCCCACAATCTAGCCTCACATAAGCTCTTTTCTTTCTGAAGTCAGCTCACATTCTTTTTCCCTTCTAATAAGAGTCTTATCTCTTTTTCACTTTTTACAAAAATTGGCTAGTTGGGTGAAATATTACAATTATTGCTGTACTTCTTCAAAGGGTCTCCTTTCTCTTCTCTACTTGTTAGTACTTAAAATTCCACAAAAACTCTCCTGCTGTCTTAATCCATTTTGCCATTGCCCAGACCCTGATCACATACATGATAAGATGGGGACTGTGAATACCAATAAACACACAGGAGGAGAGATCCTACCAAGGAAGGAGCTATCAGGAGGTAAAACTCAAGTACAACAAAAGAGCCCACAAAAACAGAAGAAAGGGCAACCCTAGAGCATCCAGACAAGGAGATCAAAGAGACCACTCCACTGAGTCCCATAGAACTGCTACCATAGTCATTAACCCTACAAAAATAGCTAGCAAAGCACAGTATCTAGAATCACAGAAACAAAGAAAAAAAGTTACCTGAAATAGAGAGACAAAGAAAGAACCTACAATCAAAAGGAAAAGAAGGCTCCCCACTAAAAGAGCTAAATGAAATGGAGGTGAGCAAACTATCAGATACAGAATTCAAAAAGCTGTTATAAGGATGCTCAAGGAAGTCATAGACGACTACAAGGGACTGAGTGAGAACTACAACAGCACAAAAAAGGAAATAGAAACTATAAACAAAAACGAGGAAAAAATGAAGAATAAATATTCTGAAATAATAAACACACTAGAAGGAATTACAAGCAGGTTGGATGAAGCAGAGGACTGAACTACTAGCTGGAAGACAAAGTAGAAAGAAATACCCAGGTAGAGCAGTTGCATGAAAAAAAGGCTGAAAAAAATATGAAGATAACTTAAGGTAAGTGCAAGACAACATGAAACCCAACAACATTTGAATCATAGGAATACCAGGAGGCGATGAAAAGAAGCAAGAAACCCTGTTTGAAAAAATGACAAAAAACTCTGAACTTGGAGACGGGGAAAAAACACAAGTTCAAAAAGCACAGAGGGTCTCAATCAAGAGAAACCCAAAAAGGCTCACTCCAAGACATATCCTAATTAAAATTCCACATTTTAAAGACAAAGAGAGAATACTAAAAGCAGCAAGGGAAAAACAAGAAATAACACACAAAGAGGCTCCTATAAGGCTAGCAGCTAATTTCTTACCAAAAACACTACAAGTCAGGACAGAATGGCAAGAAATACTCCAAATAATGAAAAGCAAAGGTCTACAGCGAGGACTAATCTACACAACAAGGCTCTCAATTAAAATGGAAAGCAAAATAAGGACTTTCCCAGACAAAAGGCTAAAAGAATACACATAAACCAAACCAGCACTGTAAGACACGCTAAAGGGACTGCTATAAGAAGAGGAAGAAAAAGGGAGAGAGAGAGGAACACAGATACAAAGGAGGGGAAATGAATAAGTACCTACCAATAATAACTTTAAATACCAATGGATTAAATGCTCCAATCAAAAGATATAGGGGAGCTGAATAGATAAGAAAACATGACCTGCACATATGCTGCCTACAAGAGACCCACTTCAGGAAAAAATAGACCTACACAGACTGAAAGTGAAGGGTTGGAAAAAAATATTCCAAGCAAAGGGACAGGGAAAAAAAAGCAGTGGTACCAATACTTATATTAGACAAAATGCAGTTCAAAACAAAAGCCATACAAAGAGACATGGAAAAACAACATTTCATAATACTTAAGGGAAGAATCCATTCAGAAAACATAAATATCATAAACATGTATGTATCCAACATGGGAGTACCCAAATATATAAGGAAAATCTTGGAGGACTTCAGGAGAGATTTAGACAGCAACATGCTTACACTAGGGGATTTTAACACCCCACTGTCAAAAGTGGATAAATCTCCAAAACAAAATAGCAACAAGGATATCGAGGCATTGAACAATGCCCTTCATAAAATGGATTTAACTGATATATATACATATATATGTATATATATATGTATATATATGTATATAACCTTTCATCCCCTCAAATCAAAATACACATTCTTTTCAAAGGCGCATGGAATATTTTCAAAGATAGACCACATGATAGAACACAAAACAAGCCTCAACAACTTCAAGAAAAGAAAATCATATCAAGCATTTTCTCTGGCCATAAAGGACTGAAACTAGAAACCAACCTCGAGGAAAAAACTCAAAAACACTCAAATTTGTGAAAATTGAATAGCATGCTATTAAACAATGAATGGGTAAATAAAGAGATCAAGGAAGAAATAAAAAAGTTTCTGAAATAAAATGAAAATAAACACACATAGTCCAAAACTTGTGGAACACAGCAAAGGTGATGCTAAGAGGAAAGCTGACAGTGATACAGACTGACCTAAAAAAAGTAGAAACATTTGAAATAAACAACCAAAGACTAAAAGAACAATCCAAACAATCAATAAATCCAGGAGCTGGTTCTTTGAAAAGATAAATAAAAATTGACAAGCCTTTAAGATGATTCATCAAGAAAAACAGAGGTAGAATCCAAATAAATAAAATCAGAAATGAAAGAGGAGAGATTATAACTGATATCACAGAAATAAAAAAGGATTGTAAGAAATTATTTTGAACAGGCATATGCCAAGAAATTTGAAAACATGCATGAAATGGACAAATTTCTAGAAAAATATAATCTTCCAAGACTGAATGATGAAGAAGCAGAAAGCTTGAAAAGACCAACAAGAGCTGATTAAATCAAAGCAGTAATCAAAAACTGCTCCTGGCACACATAGCTCTGGCTCAGATGGTTTCACAGAAAAATTTTACAGAATTTTTAAGGAAGAACTGTTCCATATCCTTCTCAGACTATTTCACAAAATCCAAGATGAGGGAAGACCCCCAGCCTTTCTTTACCAAGCTGGCATCATCCTAATTCCAAAATCACATAAAGGCATAACAAAAAAAGAAAACTACAGGTCAATATCACTGATGAACATAGATGCTAAAATCCTCAACAAAATATTGGCAAACGACATCCAGCAATACACAGAAAAGATCATACCCCATGATCAAGTGGGATTCATCCCAGGGATGCAAGGATGATACAACATTTGCAAATCAAAAAATGTAATACATTACATAAACAAAAGGAAAGACAGAAATCACATGATCATAACAATAGATGGGAAAAAAGCATTTGATAAGGTACAGCATCCATTTATGATAAAAACACTCAGCAAAGTGGGTGTAGAAGGAGCATACCTCAACACAATGAAGGCCATATACCAGAAACCTACAACCAACATGATACTCAATGAACAAAAACTAAAAGCTTTCCCACCAAGATCAGGAACAAGACAAAGCCACTTCTACTTGACGCGATCAGTGACTGGCAGTGACCATGGAATGCTGCAGATGGCTTGTCAACATGTGAGAAAAATATACACAGAGACAACCAGGTCCTGCGGGGAAGTAGGAACGAAATGGCCACTCTCTCTAGTGGGGAGCGCAAGTGGATTTGGCAAAACAAAAGGATTCAAATTCAATATTCAGAAATCAAAGGCATTTTTATACACCACCAACAAAATATCAGAATGATAGATCAGGAAAAGAATCCAATTTGCTATAGCAACAAGAAAAATAAAGTACCTAGAAATAAACCTTACCAAGGAGGTACTTTTACCTGTACTCAGAAAACTACACAACACTGAAGAAAGAAATTAAGGAAGACACAAATAAATGGAAGTATATACTGTATTCATGGACTGAAAGAATTAACAGCATTAAAATGTCCACATTACCAAATGCAATTTATAGATTCCACCCAATCCATACTAAAAGACCAATGACATATTTCACAGATAAAGAACAAACATTTCAAAAATTTATATGTAACCATAAACGACCCTGAAAAGCCACAGCAATTTTAAGAAAGAAGAGCAAAGTAGGAGAGATCACAGTATCTGATATAAAACTATATTATAAGGCCACTGTAATCAAAAGAGTGTGGTACTGGCATAAGAACAGACACATAGACCATTGGAACAGAATAGATGGCCCAGAAATAAACCTAAGTCTCTATTGTCAATTCATACTTGACAAAAGGGGAAGAAGCATAAAAAGGAGTAAAAATAGCCTATTCAACAAATGGTTTTGGGACATCTGCAAGGTACATGCAAAAAAATGAAACTCGATCACCAATTTACACCATACACACAAAAAATTCAAGGTGGAGAAAAGATTTAAATATAAGTCATGATACCATAAAAGTCCTAGAGTAGAACATAGGCAGGAAAATCTCAGATATTCCATGCAACAATATTTTCACCAATATATCCCCTAGAACAAGGGATATAAAGGAAAGAATAAACAAATGGGATCTCATCAAAATAAAAAGCTTCTGCAGAGCTAAAGAAAATAGCAGTAAAATTAAAAGGGAACAAACAGTATGGGAAAATATATTTGCAAACAATACCTCGGACAAGTGTTTGATCTCCACAATATATAAAGAACTCACATGACTCCATTCCAGGTAGACAAACAACTCAATTAAATAGTGTGCAAAAAACTTGAACAGACACTTCTCCAAGGAGGACATACAGAGGGCCCAGAGACATATGAAAAGATGCTCAGCATCACTAGCCATCAGAGAGATGCAAATTAAAACCATAATGAGATACCACTTCACATTGGTCAAAATGGCTATCATAAACAAATCAAGAAACAAGAAGTACTGGGGAGGTTGTGGAGAAAAGAGAACCCAGTGTACTCTTGGCAGGAATGCAGACTAGTGCAGCCACTGTGAAAAACAGCATAGAATTTCCCCATAAAAATAAAATGGAACTGCCTTTTGACCCAGCAATACCACTGCTGGGATTGTACCCTAAGTGTCCTGAAACACCAATTCAAAGAACCTATGCACCCCAATGTTCATAACAGCACAATTTACAATAGCTAAGTGCTGAAAGCAACCTAAGTGCCCATCAGTAAATGAGTGGATCAAAAAACTGTGGTATATTTACACAATGGAATACTATGCAGCAGAAGGAAAGAAGGAGCTCCTACCGTTCACGACAGCATGGATAGAACTGGAGAGCGGTATGCTAAGTGAAATAAGCCAGGTGGTGAAAGAGAAATACCATATGATCTCACGTATAAGTGGAGCCTAATCAACAAAACAAACAAGCAAACAAAATATAACCAGAGACATTGAAATTAAGAACAAATGATCAGTAACCAGAGGGGAGGGGCTAGAGAGCTGATGGGGGAAGATAAAGGAAAGGCCATCAAGGAAAATGTTTAAAACACCCATGAACAGAGCCAAAGAGGGTACATTCAATGATGGGAGGCAGTGATGGATGGGGCAGGGGCATAGTGGGGTGAAAATGGAGACAAATTTTTTTAAAATAGTAAATAGAAAAAAAGAAGAGGAATAAAGAACGCAAAATAGAAAAGAAGGGAAGTGAAGAGAAGGGAGGAGTAAAATATGAGATTTGAAATAAACTAAAATAAAAAGTGAAATAATGGGAACAACTTGAAGAAAAAGAAAAAATATTAAAAAGCTATTCAGCAGGAAAAATAACACAAATAATGAAGAAGACCACAGTGGAATTTGTCTCAGCTGAGTCTAGTGTTTGCCACTGTCTTCTCTTTTTGTGTCCACCTCTAGTAATGTCAGATGATGTCCTAGTCTATCCCTAAACAGCCTGTTTGAGACTACAATCTACAGTCTGTGGCTGTTTCCTTCAGCCTTGGCTCATCCCTACTGTTTTGTCTTGGGCTTTCCATCAGCAAAAGTCCTCGGAGTGGTTCATCTAATGTCAGAGAGCACTGCCTTTATGATCTCCACCTGTCTCCAGAGGGGGCCACTGGTGCAATTAGGAAGGTGGAATCCCCGGGTCACTCCTGGGGTGGCACTGTTCAATCTTCAGGGAAGATAGTGGGAGTGCATCCCTGCCTCCTCTCCACAGTCTTCATCTGTCCTAGATTATTTCTAATAATGTATTGTTTCTGGTGAATTAGCCGTCCATTTCCTGTGAGGGGACAGTCTGTGTAGAAGGAGCAGCTCTTTCCTGTTTGGCACTGACAAGCAGCTCTACAAACTGGGGCTGGGTGGAGCCCTGAACACCCCTTCTCGTGCCTGTCTCTAATCTCTGTCTGCTGATTTCAGTGACTCAGGGCCAGTGGAGTCAGTGTAGTTCGTAGTGTCTGATAGAAGTTCAGAAAGGGCCCTTTCAGAGCTTTTCCTCTCCCCTGGACATATGGGCCTAGCAAGGGTTCCTGAGGCTTCTCACTGACCTGCATAGCTTGCAATTCTGATGGTGGGGTTGGGCACATCTGCCTGTGAGGGGATTTGCCTGGCTGCAATGAATCTCAGGCATTCAGCTGCTGGTCATCCAGTCCTCAGCCTGCTGCTCTTACAGGAAACTGAGGCCCATATCCTCCACTTTGCACAGTTCCCTGCTCACCAGATGTGCTAGATCAGGTCTCACAGTTCCTTCAACACGACACTTTCTGTTCCTCCTGTGCAGCTGAACTCAATGGGACCAAACTGTGCTTTCACTCTGGTTTCTTTGTTGGCAGAGCTGCTGTACCCATGCGTGTATAGCATAGAGTCCCTGCAAGTCTCCAGTCTTGCCTCAGCTCCTCTTTTAAAAGAACCTCTATGTGGCCCCCTCACTGCAGCATCAAGTTCTGGGCTGGTTCTCCCCATTCTCTGCCTCCCCTAAAAGCACAAAGTCTCTCTTGGTCAGGGCTGACCACAGCCTGCCAGTGCCTCCAACAGTTTTAGGTAGAGTTTCTGTCTGGAACTCTCCCAGATGGTGCTGCAGCTATGGATGTGCTGCTCACTGTGTATATGTAGCCTTAGTCACCCAGACTATATATCCTTCCAAGTTTCTCCTGATTAGGGTTGGTGGTTTCCCTGTGTGAGACCAGGGCTCAGATCCTAGAAGGGAGGGAGCCATTAAATTGCATTTTCTGACTGATCCCTCTTCTGCTATAGGCACCTTGTGATAGGGGACTCAAGACTTGGAATTTTAGCTTAAGGTAAAAAGCTGTAAGTCTAGCAAGTAATGTGTATGTTAAAGCTTTTGTTTCAGAAACTACAGATAAGGCCCATCCTGGCTCCTGGAAAAACAGCTGACCTCCTGGGCACTGCTAAAGATTACCGCCTGGGGACAACTGGAGGCATCTGGGCCTTTGCGTTCCAGGGACAGACAGATGACCACCCACCCCTGGGAACAGCTAACTGCCCAGGACAGAATGTTGTAGTTTCTTATACCTAATCCTCCCTGAATCTCAAAGCCCTCATGGTACCTGGTTTATTCCCTGTTATAAAAGTCTGGCCTAGAAAGAGAAGAGAAGATGATCTGTTAGGTTATGAATCTACCATCTTCTCAGATCACCGGCCATCTGAATAAAGTGCCCATAAAGATTCAATCTCTGTCATTGCTTATTGGGTTTGGTAGTGACAGGGATCCCAAACGCCAGTGTCTTTTCTGGTTACACTTGCACAGGACATTTCTCCATCAACTTATAAAATCTCTTATCAGATGGTGCAAAGCATCCTCTACACTCCTTGACTTCAAAAATTCATATCAGTTGAGATTCCATTGATTGTTCAGGTCACTTGTTGGAAGATCAGCCAAAAAACAAGCCAAGTGCACTCAGTTTCCACCTACTCAGTCACCATCTTCCACTCCAGAAGTTCTTTATAAAATATTCTCATTGCCTCTCTCTGCAGGGGAATTCAAATTGCTAATTAGCAGAACAGATCACCAACTGATATAAAGGCAGTGTGCCGTCTTTTACCTGCTTTCAGAAGGATGTGTCAAATGAGTACTGGGTTTGGGGATACTTTAATGAAATCCATTTCATGGTAGGGGTGCCATCATGAGATAATTATAGGCAGAACAGTGGGGAGCAAGCATATGTTGGAGTATGTTTTTACCAAAGAAGAATATGAACCATAGTATGAACTTTTGTCACACCAAAAAGTCAACTAATGCTACCATTTGAAAACTGCTTTTAAAAGACAATGCTTCCACACTCATAAAAGCCTTTAAAATGGCATTTACACAAATCCAAAGTAATTGTTTTATGTGCATTTACCAATTCTCTTGAAACATTATTGAATGAATTAGGGTATGATTTATTAATTTCTACACTACTATGATTTGGACAAGTGCCTTTAGAGCACAAGTGGCAAACACAAGGCCTGTGGCCAAATCCGGCCCTCCATCTTGTTTTATCCAGTCTGGCACCTTGTTTCTACCTAGTGGCAGCACGGAGCTCCTTGTCCCTAGTTAAGGAGTAGTTACATTTATACAGTCCTAAAATTACATTCAGCCCTTTGAAGGGAAATACAAGGCTGATGTGGCCCCTGGTGAAAATGAGTTTGACACCCCTGCTTTAGAGGTTACATGACAGCTGTAATAAGATGACATTTAATTCCTACTCTTCCTTTGCAGAAAAGGGGAAACCGCGTCATTTTGGTTTTGCTTGGTTTTCTATCACTTCCAGAACATCCCACTTTCAATGGAACAAAAGACTTCAAATGTGTGACTCCACAAATGACAATTTATAAGCATTCCAAGATGAATGAAGGTTGTTCCTTTTTATTCCCATGTTCTCAGAGTTTCTCTGCCAATAATACTGTTTGTTACAATACACCACATGTGGCCAGCCTTTTACATGACCTTGGGCAAAAGGAAAACGAGGTGGGGAGAAAACAATCTCTACAGGAATAGAATGTCTTCAGATACTCCAAATCATGGATTTTAATTTAGATCAAGAAATAGCAGTGATGTGCTCTGTGTAGCATTGGGGTTTCCCATTCCAGACATGCCTGTGACTATGGTGTTCCCAATTTCAACTAGAGCATGGGCCAGACACTCTGAAGGTGACTTTAGACCAAGGAAAATTTTAACACATGAGAGCCATTCGGAATCTCTCCAATGAAAGAGAACCCAATGATCTTAGAGTCTCCTCCAGTCAAAAATGAACCATACAGTTCCATTGTAATTCTGTAAATTGTAAATCTGTCTTCTGTAATACTCTGTCTGGGCAAAAGCTAACTACATTCTACATTCTTGGCTGAAGGCATTACAACTCAGCTTTATTTTAAAATACATCTATTGGCTGAAGACACCTGGGACATCCACAACAAGTGCATAACAGTAAGGATTGAGTAAAATTAAGCATCCCCAATCAGAAGTGGTTTTGTGCAAGGATAAGGCACATCTGGTGCCCTTTTAGAAGGTGAAATGAAACTAATTGGATAATCTCCAGGACAATTAGGCTGAAGTGGGCAAAAGAAGTCACTGATCAACTAAAAGAGATACATTCTCTGGCAGAGGGAGAAAAAACTTTGTGTATATCAAATGTGACACAAGGAACTGATATTTTATTTGATAAAACTAAGATTTCTTTCCTTTTGTAATGGTAACTACATTAAAGGGAAGATGCTGGATCTGAGATAGAGGGAGATTGGACTTTTCAGGTATAAGAGAACAGATACATAAAATGATATTTTTAAAATATCAGTTATAATTAAACATTCTTTGAAAAGAAAATAGATTTTATACCTAATTCTACTTAGTGGTCTATGTGGCTATGTGTTCAGCCCAAATGAAAGCCTTAATTATGCTGCTACTAAAAGAGTCATGTGCAGAGGTGAATATCCTTTGCACATTAAGCACATTAGTAAGGCATAACCGCAAATAAACCTAAGGAAGTTACTACACTAGCACACGCCTACTCAGAGTGTGCATCCATAAGAGGGCTGGTCAAACTAAGGACATCATCTATCATCTTTCATAGAGGAAATTAACTCGGTCTTTGGGTGGAGGGTGTGAAATTGACCCCATGGCTTCTATATCTATTGTCCTCTAAACAACAAGCCTCAAAAGTTCTGCAGCAAGGGGAGGTAATGCTTGCATTTCATAGCATGTAATATTTCTTGCAGTCAATAGCAAAGAGACCAGTGGTCAACCAGGTTATGGTATCCCATTGTATTTCCAAAGTCTGTCCCAGTGCCTGGCATTGATGGGGCTCAGTAAATATGCGAATGTTACATAATCTGCAGTGATATAATAAGACCCCAAGTCAGCTGCAAATAACAGTAGGGTGTTTTCTTATTTATTTCTAATCTCTGTAGAAATGATGGGCATCTTGGGAAGTTTCTTGGGTGGCAGGGAGCTGCTGCAGGACTAGTATGAGGGATGGAAGGAACCATGCTCTCAGCATCCACGGGTTATAGAGAAGGACCTGTCCCACTGCAGGAGATCCCCATCACTTGTTGATTATAAGTCCTTTCCACTTACCCACCCAACCCACCTCTATCCCACAATTCCCTAAAACCCTCCTCAAACTTCAGGACCAGGCTGATCCCTGCCATAGTTCCCTAAAAGAGAGCTAGATGCTACCCAGGGTTGGCTCCAGTGACCTATCAAACTTGAAGGCTCAGGCTTTTTCAAGAATATCCTGTGATCTCTCCTCTGCACTGCCCTTTATGCCTGCTTGATGCTCTGATGATGGTATACCCCCTGAAGGAGAGTGCTGGCCCTGGAGACCTCTGCTGGTGTGTCCCAACACCTATATTCCAGTACTGTCACATGAAAGGTATGAAATCTACTATTCCAACCGTGTTGAAGTGTACAATGGCATTAAGTACATATATATTGTGATGCAACTATCACTACCATAAATCTCCATAACTTTTTCATCATCTTAAACTAAAACTGTTATACCAATGAAACAACAGCTCCGAATGATCTCTTTCCTCAACCCCTGGTAACCACCCTTCTTTCTGTCTCTATGAGTTCAACTATCCTAGGTACCTCATACAAGAGGAATCATCCTTTTTTGTCTGGCTTCTTTCACCTGGCATAATGTTTTCAAGGTTCATCCATGCTGTAGCATGTATCAGAGTTTTCCCCCTTTTTTAGGCTGAATGAGATACTACTTTTTGTCCACTGTTCATCTATTGATGGTCACTGTGCTGCTTCCACCTTTTGAGTGTTGTAAATAATGCTGCTATGTAAGTGGGGGTACAAATGAAATATATCTGTTCAAGTCCCTGCTTTCAATTCTTTGACATACATACCCAGAATAGAATGAATGCATCATACAGTAATTCTATCTTTAATTTTTTGAGAAACCACTTGTTTTCACAGCACCTGCAACTTTTCACACATCCACCAGCAATGAACTGTGTTCCAATTCTCCATATCCTTGACAACACTTATTTTTTTGTTTTCCTTTCTTTTTTAAAATAATAGCAATCTCAGAGTATGGAACATATCTCATTGTGGTTTTAATGTGCATTCCCCTAATTACTAAGGATGTTGAACATTTTTTATGTGTTTATTGGCCAGTTGTGTATGTACTTTTGGAGAAGATATTCAAGTCATTTGCCTATTTTTAATTGGGCTGTTTTGTTGTTCAATTGTCAAACATGTTCCTAATCTAGATGGATAAATCCTTATGGGGAACTTTGAAGCAGTCACCAAAGTAGAAGTGGCCTGACTGAACTCTTACTCAGGCCACCACTTGCCCTACATTTATTAGCTCACTTAATACTTACAATAACTACACAACTATTGGTAAGAGAAATGAGGTTGGGTGAGTGAGCAGCTCAAGGGCACATAGCAACATTAACATAAATAGCTCTTGGGGGCAAGGACTGCTACGTCTGGCTGCAGATGTCGGGGTCACTCTAGGGCAGCGGTTCGCACCCCCATCTGCCATTAGAGACACCTTGGGCTGTCTTCTAAAAACTCCAGGTATCTTCCCCTCCACTGCCAAACTTCCAGGACCCGCTGTTCTCAGCTCAGGATGCACATCAGCATCACTAAACTCCTGGGAAGCTTGTAAAAGCCGGTTTGTCCAGGCTGCCCCCATCTCAATTACATCACAATCTCTGGGGTTGGTCTTGGGCGCCAATATTTTTGAAACGTGCCTAAGTAATTCCAAAGCGTAGTCAGGGTTTAAGACCACTGCTAATTAAACATTGGGACCTGATTTGAAATATTATATACATCGATATTTGTTGCTTTTTGTTCGTTTGATTGGTTGGTAAAAGGGTGGAAGGTGTATTTCTCTCTTCCGGTCTTTTGATCCGAGGAAAGGTGACCCCGCCCCCACCCAAACCCTCACAGTAGAGTGCGGGGCGTGAGAGCGGCCTCCTTAGCTGGCACGCCCGCGCTCCAGCCAGGCTTGCATGGCTCCGCGCGCCACACTTGCCACGCGCCCACAGCATCTCTAAAGTAAACACTGGGGTAGGACTGCTGCAGCGCCGCTGAAGGCTGCCAGCCTAGGAGCTTAGGCGGGCTTTGAGCCTTGGTGGAGGACACCTCGACCTACCAGCCGGGCGTCTCTGGCGTCTGCGGTCTGCAAGGTGAAATCATCCAGTGGTGAGCCGCCAGCAACTTCCCATCCGGCGGGGTTTCGGATCCCGGCGTTCTTGGTCCAAAAATGAAAGACGTGAAGTTGGAGGTGGGAAGAGAGTCGCGCCCTCACGGCCCCAGGACTCCAAGGCGTGGGGGACAACTACCCAAGCTCTGAGGCCTGGATAAAAGAGACCATTCAGCCCAGAATCAGCAGCTACTGAAGCTGGTTAACCGATTTGCGGACAGGAGTGAACATGCTGGGGGGAGAGATCTGGTTCTTCTTGCTGACGCATGTAAATTACATATCAGCAAATGTAGTAGTGTGTAATGAGTTTATTAGTGGCCTGTTCCCATGGGAGAGAACAGAACTGGGTAAAGTAGGGGGTGAAAGGCAAAGTTTCAGGGCAAAGCAGGGTGAGAAAAGCAAGAGAGCGGCTGAAGACCAGGATGGCAAGCCCCTGGGCAGCCTGAGACTGGGTGGCCAGAGGTCCTGTGGCCGGAGAGCCAAGAGCACCCTGAGCCCCTAAGAGAGAGAGAGAGGGAGTCCTTTGTTCTCAGGACTTATATAGTTGGTGGGATAGGAGGGAAAAAAGTTACATATTGATTAATGGTAAGTGTGGTGCCAGCTTTCCTGGGGGGATGTGACTACCCAAACTTAGGTATGTGTGGGGCTCTGTTAGCCCAAATCCTTATTTTGCTCCAGACCCCATTTGGTCATCTTGTAAAACAAATGCCTGACAGGAGGCAGTTAATTAAAATTGGGGCACTTTCTAAAGTTATTTATGGGTTCTTTCTGTAAGTATCAGGGACTCCCCCTTAAAACAGATAGTGACCAGAGGTAGGCAATTAACCAAAGTTGTTTTATAGGCTCTTTCTTTGGGTACTGGCGACCCTCTCCCACATTCAGGCCTTGGGATGAAAGCACAGTTTCAAGGCTTTCTTTCCCAGATAGTGGAAAATGTTATATAGAATTTCAAGGACTTTCCTTCTTTCTTGCTAATATAGTGTTTCTTGTGATATTGGAACACCTGGCAATATTATCAGACCAGGCTCAGGACTGCTGAGTTAGCATGTGGGACTTGTCTCCTTCCTCCTTCCTGCCTCGGTTTACTATTTAATCTACCTAATTGGTAAAAAGTGTTTCCTGGCAATCAGGGTGATAAATGCTGGTCAGTGACAGTATTGCAGTCTCAGAGTTCTTCCTATGCTGTCTCCTGCCTCAAACACACACACACACACACACACACACACACACACACACACAAAATCAGTAAAGGTCTCCAGGTTGGGAATCAGTGACGACACAAGTGTGGCTTTTCTATCCAGGGGCTTCCCTGTTGGCCACACTTACTGCAGAAAGCAATCCAGCCTGCGGATACAGCCTGGTGTTGGCAGAGTAGTGTGGGCTGGGGCTAGGGGGCGGTAAGAATGAGGTTTCCTGGGAGAGGAAAGGTTGTCTAGTCTGAGATCCAGAATACAATGTTTCCTAACTTAAAACAAAGTACATTTTAGTTTTAAAAATACATTCTACATTGTTTGTGACATTCACTCTGGTTGTTTAAATAGAAGCAGAAAAAAAACTGAAAAGAAAAATACCATTAGCCCTTGGGACTAGTAAAACTCGTGGGTTTGTAGTTCTTCCTAAGACACAAAATAATGGAAACCAGTCCTAAAATCTCAGTTTTTATAAGAAGGATAACTAGTAGATATCTGATTACTCTTTTTTTTATTGTCATTCAAATACAGTTGTCTCCATTTCGCCTTCCCACTCCCTACCAACCCAGCCATTCCCACCTCCCACTCCTGTTCCCACCCCTCCTTGTTTTTGTCCTTGTGTCCTTTATAGATGTTCCTGAAAACCATTCCTTTTTTTCCCCACGTTATCCTCTCCCACCTCCCCTGTGTTTACTGTCAGTTTGTTCTTAATTTCAATGCCTCTGGTTATATTTTGCTTGTTTGTTTGTTTTGTTGACTAGGTTCCATTTAAGGTGAGATCATATGGTATTTGTCTTTCAATGCCTGGTTACTTTTAAAGAAAGTTTTAAGGAATATTTCTTAAGAAAGACTTCCTGAAAAAATTATGTGTGTGAATGGAAAAACAAAGGGTGTGTTTGTGATTATAACCCAAAAAAGACCTAAATGGTTACACTTTTCCTCCCAAAGAAATTTATATATTTTTTATCTTGCATAAGAGAAAAAATGTTAAAAATAAGTATTAAAACATGATGTTTTTAGAGTGTTAAATAGCAGCGCTCTATTTCTTTTACATTCACTAACTCAGACCCCTCAGAATATCCATGCCTTCTTAGAATTTAAGACTGTGAGGATGCCTTTGTCAACAATTTTGGGTTACCTTTAGTAAACTAGAGTTTCTGGGGTTTGCAGTTATGCTCCAGAGGTTTTAAGAACAATTGAGATTCAAAAAGTACCTGGACATCCTCTTAAGGCAGCTTGTGAACTGAAGGAACACCAGCTGCACACACAGTGTCCATTCCCTAAATCACTTAGGATGGTGCCAGAGTTGTCCAACCTTTTGGTGTCTCTGGGTCACACTGGAAGAAGAGTTATCTTGGGCTACACATTAAGTATAGAAACACTAATGAAAACTGAGGAGTAAAAAAAAGGTTTTAAGTGAATTTACGATTTTCTGTTGGGCCACGTTCATAGCCATCCTGGGCCGCATTCAGCCCATGGGCTGCAGGTTGGACACCCCTGGCTGTAGACCATTTTGGCGGTGAGTTGAACTAATAATTCAAGTCCTCTGCCACAAGTTCCTACCTACCCCTACAGTCCTCTGACTTACATAAGAAATGTCCAAACCTGTAAGAATTATTATGAGTTTATTTGGATCAAAACTGATAATTGCCAGGAAATAAAATCTCAACAGATTGAGAAAATGCTCCAGGGAATGCAGTTATGCACCTTATTTTGTACACTACAGTGAAAGGAGGAGGCATAAGGTGTTTACATTAAATCTATGTGACTCTGGGGATCCATTTTCTTCTGGGGTCCAGAAGAAACCATGTGATTTGAGGGGTCTGGAAAAAAATTACCTTGATATTCCAAAGGTATATTATCAGCAATATTATCATTGATGCAAAAAACAAAAAGTCTCAGTCAGTTAAGGTGAAGATTGACCTTTGTTTAGGAAAATACTACTCTAGGACATGAGTACCTGCCATGAACTGCTTTCAGTTAGAAAGTTTTAATTTCAGACCACCCTATGTGGTTACTTTAGGTCTCTTGAGTTTGTAAGGCTGCCATGTAAGGCATTGCCTGAGCTTGTCAGGTTTAGTATATAGCCCCTTTTTTGTCCACATTCTCCACACTCTTCAAGGGGAGGGAGTGGGACAGTGGAGTTGAGAAGGGATTTAATTTTCCTTGGCGGACGGAATTTTCCTTTTCTTAGGCATCCAGTCTTAGGAGAATGGTTAACAAATCACTAGTACTTGTGATATTGCTGGTGGGAGTGCAGTTCTTGTGATGTCACAAGGAAAGCATTTTAGGAGATCCACAAGGGAGGATGAGGTATGACAAGATTTATTTGTAGCATGGCCTGCATTAAATAACTTGGGTTTCAAAATCATGCAAACAACTGCTTCAAAGCAGAGGAAGAGGGAACAGAGGTAAGATCTCTGCACTGTGCCCTGAGTCACAGGCCACAAGGACTGGCAAGCCATGCTGGCTCCTGCAGTCACCTGCAGGGGTGATAGACTGTAAGGGGGCATTGCTTTGTGTCTTAGAAAGGAAATAATTCACTTTATAGGTATAGAGATCTTGGCTGCAACCTTTATGAAGGTATGTGAAACAGTGTCTGCTGAGCCCAATAATTTGGACTTTTTTTCAGTATGCCTACATTCCAAAAACAACACCCCCCCCATTGTTAATCCAATGGTCCAAAGTCAACATATGGGGGGGGGCAAAAGTAGGTTTACAGTTGTTCATATGGAAAATAATGTAATGGGTGGACCACCCCATAAATAGGGAGGGGTAGAGAAGCACCGAAAACAGCACATGTGTGCATTGCTCTGACAAACAGGGCTGTGCGAGCATGATGCAGCAAAAAGAGGCAGGTAGGGCTGGCGCTAAAAGGTGGAGAGGTAATTGGATGGGAGGGACATACCCTAACATCTACTTCTGCTGTGTGAGGGATTATAGGAGCTGTTTTAAAAAGCAGAGCACATGGAAAATGCATGCTTTTTGCTCCCCCATTCCCTGGCTGGTGAGTCTGCAGCTGGGGGACTAAAGTTCCTGAGCCAGTGGGCTTTGTCTGAGGTTCCTGAACTGGCAGGCCTTGCCAAGAGGATTCCCCATGGAGTGCAGCAGGTTCTGGTAAGAGGGCAGAGGGGAGGCTCAGGCTGACCGGTTCAAAGAGTGTGGCTGGCTGGCAAGCTCTGCATCCCTTCACCAGACAAGAAGCTGTCATGGCTACTGCCTACCCGCAGCCCATACTTACAGTGCAGGCCCAGTAATCCCGTGCCCCTTCCCTAGATGGGAAACCATGGTGGCTGTCACCTGTCTGCAGCCCATGCCAGTGCAGGCTTGTCAGTGGTAGGGTTCCAGTGAACCTGGGGAATAGGAGGCCCTGCCCCCCTCCCGGAGAATTACAGGCCTGACCAGGTGTGCTACAACACTAGGCTGGTAAGAACAGGGGCAGGAAACTTGAGCCTGCAGGTCCTAGGAGGCAATGCAGCCTGATGGCAAGCCTCATATCCCTCCCCTGCACATGAAATCGTGGGAAGCCACCTTGAAGGCTACCCACCAGCTGCCTGCACATTCCTCTGCCAGCAAAGTAGGGCGGCCATCAAGAAACCTGCTGTGCATATTTTAAATTAAAAAATCTCCCTCCACAAAAAAAAAAATTCCTTTTTCCTTTTCACCAGACTCTTGTCCCCAGAGTTTTTACCTATGGGCAGTGAGTGGTAGGAACCCACTTGTTGTTTGGTTATAGTAGTACAATAATTAATAAATAATAACACAAGAATAAACTGTTTTACATACTCACAACTCTAAACCTACTTTTGTCCCACCCTGTACTTAACTTTGAGCTGAGAACAAAAGTGTACAATATATTACTGATGCTGACTGGTGAACTTTTGTATTCAGTAAATTAAATATGTTTCATTTGGTTGGATCCCACACTCACACTGACCACTGATCCTTATCAGAATGTCCTATTGTAGAAAAACCGATGCCAGTTTCCTCTTCCTCATTTTCCTCTACCCTAGGCTAGTGGACAATTTCTGCATTTGTGAAGGGTATAGTGTGCCTCGTTGCTTCATGTATGAGATCTACATGGACACCTGTGAGCAAAATGTCCAGAACCAAGTCAAGCTAGCGACATTTGGGAAGGTGGGTTGTGAAGATAAAAGTATGGAGTCCTGAGTTTTTTAAAAAAGAACTCATGTTAATTGATGAGGCAATGTTAGAATTTAAGTTTAATGGATTCTCAGTTGGGTATAATTTGGCTTTGCTCTGGGAAGCCAACCAGATGGCTAACATGCTGTTGTACTACATCTCTATGGAAAGGCCATTCTTTCTTTGTCCACACTTCATAATGAGGGCCCAGGAAAGGTAAGGAATAGAGTGACACCTCAGAGAGTGAAACCATGGCAGCTCCAGATACCCAACCAGTTTTGCTGGGCCATTATTCCCTGCATGAAATGCCCAAATTCAGCTCCACACAAGTCCTAGGATCTACTTTGTAGTGTCAGAAAACTGATATTTCTAACAATTTTGTCATACTTAGAAAACTCATTAAAGATTTCCTCTGGAAGTTAAGAGCCCTATCAGGAACTTTGTTTAGGTTATACAATATACAGAAACGGTTAACAGAGGATAGTCTTCTGAGACCATCCACATTTAACAAATATTTATTGAGCAGCCTCTATGTTCCAGGGACTGTTTTAGATGATGAGGATACAACAATGAAAAGAACATTTCTGCCCTTAATGAACTTATTATATTATAGGGAGGGAGACAGATAACTAAGACAAAATATATAGTATATTAGATAGGTTAAATGCTAAAGGAGAATATAGAACAGAAGGAGACAGGACTTTAAGGAAAAGGGATATCTCATCCAATCCAATTGCAAGTTGGACTGGGCCTCATAGAATGTAGTCCAGTGCTGTCCAACAGAGATATAATGGGACCATAGACATAATTTAAAATATTCTAGTATCTTCATTTTTAAAGATTTTTAAAGATGAAAATAATTTTTATAATTTTTAAATGTAATCCAAATTATCTAAAATATTACCTTTTCACCATGGAATCAATATTAAATATCATTGAGTTATTTTTTCATTCTTTTCTCCAACTAAATCTCAAAAATCCAGTGTATTTTACATGTAAACCCCTTTCAGTTTGGACTAGGCACATTTTAAGTGACCATTAGTCACATGTGGCCAGTGGTTCCCATCTAGAAAATCCCATGACTAGATGGTGAGTCACCAGGCACCTTCTCTTTCTCCCTCTGGTGCAACCTTTACCCACAGGGACCCTGGTTTTCTCTACTGGCTTGCTGTGAGCCCTGTAGCCTCCTCCTCATCTACCTGCCTGGCAGCTTGGTCAAATGGAAGTGGGGTTACTCTAACTTGACATATTTTGGGTCTGTATGATCCCTACTTTCTTTTCTAAGAAATCAAAAACTATTTTTCAAAATCTGTTTCAGACTTTCTTAGAAGTTGTCTCACTTCCAGGGAAGCCCCTAGAGCTAAAAAGAGACTTTGGTGTGTATGCCCATGGATATTTTGTTAGCATTTTTCATCTTAATACTCCCTGAGAATCCATTTCCAAAGGCACTAACTTGTGGCTCTTTTTGGGAATTTACCTGAAGAATGGGCTAGTGGAGCCCAGTGGAACTAGGATTGGGAACCGATCCTGTGCTGCCTAATTTGTGACTAAAAAGAGAAGGGAGAGGAAAGGGAAAAGGATATGATCCCAAAGTATGTTTACAAGAGAAACAACAAGATACCCAATTCTCATTTCCTCCCCCCACCCCTGGGAATGGAGTCAATTCCACATTCCACAGCAGTTCCTGTGCAGATGTTAGAACGTTTCTTGCTCCTTTTGGCAGTCTTGGGCATAGGGTGGGTAATACTCATTCCTAGCACAAGTGATAATTTTACATGGATGAGGGGATTTCCATAACAGTGGCTTCCCTTTTGAAAATAACATTTACTGATGTTTTTCTGATTATAAAAGTAATATACCCTCATAGTGAAAATGTGGGAATTGGAGAAAATGTATAAAAAGAAGAAAAATACCTGCTACATCCAGAGATATAGCCATTTCTGTGGTTCATTTGAATGCTCATGCACACATGCACATCTGTGACCAAAAGAGCCAAAGAAGAAGGCACACAATGGGGGCTTCTCCTTCCCTTTCACCACCTCCTCCCACCTTTCTGGGTGTTGGTTTGATCCCTCCAGGAGGGCGAGGTAAAAGCAGCTGGAAAGTTCCTACTGCACAGCTTCATGCTTTGGAGGCCAAGCTGACTATTGTATTCTGGTCCCTTTGGTGGCTTCTTCAGAGTAGCCCTTGGAAATGTTCTAGTGCCTTGCCTGGTGACTGACTCTTTCTGAAGCCTGACAGCCCATCCTGGCACCTTTGCTAGACAGAGTCTGGGCTCTTCCACATGTCACCTCTTTTTTATTTGTAGCCAACTTCTGGTCATGGAAACGACCACCATTCTTGACCTGAGCAGGCTATGAGTGTGCCAGCTGAAACCAGGGTAATAGGACTCTCCTCTGGGTGTCCATCAAGGCCACTGGCCAACCTATCTCTCATCTGTGAGGACTGCTGTGCAGCCTGACACAAACTGTAGGCCCCTTACAATAAGCTCTTAGTCAACCAGTGAATCCCTTTCTAATAGGCTTATCCCACACACCATTCAAAAACAAGAGAGTAGTCTTGCCACAAGAAATACCCTCACACTTTCTTTTCTCTCTCCCTTTTTGTGCATTATTTCAGTTGAGGGCTTTTCAGAGTTTGAAAACCAAATTTTAGTGAAATGATTAAGGGTGCAAATCCCCTCCAGTGTGTGTCTCACTTTGCTGTCTGTTGTCTTCATGCTCTTCCTCTTGTAACAAGAGACCCCACCCCAAGAAATGGTAGAAGGATTGAGAAGTGCAGAAGACTGTGCATATGTGTATTGCTGCAGCAACCAGGACAACACACATGACTCAGTAGAAAAGAAGTGCATAGGCTAATACTTAGAGCTAAGAAGGTGATTGGATGGGAAGGACATGCCCTCCTGTATACTTATGCCACATGGGGGACTATGAAGGATGTCTTTAAAAGCTGAGTGGGTGAAAATGCCATGTACTTTACTCTCCTTTCCCCTGGTAGGTCAATTGGCTGCCAGTGTCAGAGGCTTAGGTGCCTGAGCCAGTGGGTCTTGAGGAGAGCATGTGGTCCAGGAATGTTTCCCATGCCCCTACCCTGTACAGAAGCTGCAGAATCACCAATGACTGCAGCCCTACTGTGTGGGTCCTGCCCTGGCTGGCACACAGAAACACTAGAGGGCAGCAGCCAGAGGAAGATGGCAGTGGGTCCCATGAGTAGGACACCTGATGGCACAGACTCCAAAGGATGCCTGAAGCCAGACAGCAAATGGAAACCAGCTAAGCTGCCTATGTTTCTTAAAGGATGGTGCCTTTGAATAGGAGAAGAGGTCCCTGGGCAACCTTGAACTGAGCTGGCAGAGGATGGCAGGGTGATTTTCTTTGGATGTTTTAGAGGAAACGGGCTTTGAGGAAGAAACCTGCCATTATTTCAAACTGTATGTAATTTAAATAAAAGATTACCTTTTTTCTACAAAATTTTGTCTTCAGAGTTTTTGCCTATTGGCAGCAAGTGGTAGAGAACCCCACTGGTTGTTCAGTTACACTGTTGTATAGATACTATATAGATGGATGGATTGAAAGATAATATATGGATATGGATAATATATGGGTATACAGAGAGATGGGTATTCAGAGAGACAGGTAGGTGGACAGACACTTACAGGATGATAGAGTGTACTATGGCACACTTTTTGACAACACTAAGCCTAGAACCAGGCTAATTAGGTTATAACCTTGGGCAAGTTATTTATCTTTTTTTGTGCCTCAACTTTGTCATCCGTAAAATGAGAATATTGATAATGTTAATAGTATCTACATTGTGAAGTGCTTTTAAGGAATTAATGAGAAAGCACATGTAAAGAGAATTGAATAACTTTGGTACATAGGAAACATCCAAGAAACCTAAACTATTACAATCATATGCCTATTTTCACCTAGAATATCATAAAAATGTTCACATTATTTTCAAGTGCATGTTTTATAAAATATTTTTGAGTGTTCCAGTATTTACCTCATTATTCCCTTTGCAATCAGACACCATTCATCTTGGAAATTTATCTTGTTCATAATTTTTCTCTAATATAAGTAACATAGATCTCCATCTGTGTCTGGTAATTTCCCTAGAAGAGACTCTACACAAGTGAAACTAATTCATGGTTCTCATAATAGTTTTTGATATTCTTCCTCAAATTCATAATATTCCTAACCTAGAACAGTCATTGGTTAAGAACTATATTTAGCTCTCTTGACTTGGATTTATTGGGTGATTAGGGAAGGTAAGCACTTTCGTGTGTGTTTTGGTCATATGTTTCTTGTTTGTATACATTTTATCACCAGACCACTTTCTAATGATGTATTAGTGTTTTTCTTATTGATTTATATATTAAATATGTAAATTTCATACTTGCTATATTTTTGGAAATAGTCATCTCAGTTGGATTTTAAACTTTTACTGTGGTGTACCAATCATAAAATGAAAACACAGGGTATTATGGGGTTGGAATTATTCAATAAAATAAAATGTGCAGGTTATTATATTGCTAGACAATTCTTTCCTGCTGCTTCCTCCAAAACTCCAGATTACTTTCCAGGGCCTTGAATCTTAGCCTGATGCATAATTTATAATAATTCCATTAGTTACCTACTATCTTACAACTGGACATATAGCAAAGATGTTAAGTGATTTTATTAAGAGAAGATAAAATTGTCAGAATCTGTTGTTGAAAGTAGGAATTTCTGGCATCTAATCCTACATTTAGTTTTCACTGACTTTTTTATGTCCTATTATTTATTTTTCATCTATGCATTTTGGTTCTCCTTCCCTGAATTAACTTGTCAATTTGACCTCATGAACCCAATGTTTAATTGTGCCAGACTTGCCTTCCCTCTTCCTTCATTTGCCTCCTCCACACTCAGAGTTTGGTCACTTCCCATAGGAAGAGATAGGACCTGAAGCCAGACAAGAGTAATGTTTCATGACACTGTCAAATCCTTCTGCTTGGAAGCTAAGAAAAAAAGAAAGAGAGATGCAACAGGAAACCAAGCAGAAGTGGAGGCTGAGTGATTAGGGAGGGGATCTTAGAAAAATATCAGAAATCATTACTTGACTGTTCGGAACACCATGCTCTGTATGTTTGTAATTTCACCATACTCCAGGATTTCACTTTCAGCAGATATGCAATCAGACACCATTCATGCCATGCACCTCTCACAATTAGGAAAATGGAACAGACTTCATTTTTCTTAATGTTATTGATCATAAACATAATATCAGTGTTATTTAACAACATGCATTAAAATGATAACTGAGAGACCCCTGGCCAGATGGCTCCATCAGTTGGAGCATTGTCCCATACACCAAAAGGTTTTGGGTTTGATCCCCGGTCAGGGCACATATGACTGATGATTCTCTCTCACATAGATGTTTCTCTCTCTCTATCTCTCATCAATAAAAAAATACATCTTCCAGTAAAGTATAATAAAATGATGGACTATTATGCAGCTGTTAATAATCCCTGTTTTCAGAGAATTCTTAATGATGAAGGGAAATGTTTATGATACAATATGCAGGGAAGAAAGTAGAAAGCAAGATTGCGGACATGCTAATTGTGTGATGTCAGTTATTTCATGTATATACCCACAGAATACATACACACATTGAGACTTTGATAAAAGATTGGAAGGAACTGCACTGAGGTTTAAACGGTGGTTTCCTGAGTGGTATGTTTTCTTCTTTATATGTGTCTGATTTTTTTCAGATTTCATTTACATATATTTTCTGTATCATCAGAAAAGAGAAACTACAATTGAAACAGTAGGAGAGAAGAAATCAGAAGTTTTATTTCTAAACTTTTGAATTACAACTTTAAATCTGGCTTATTCTTTAAGCTTGTGCACTTAATTTTTCCTGATCTAATCACAAGAGGAAGTGCCAGGGAGGTTTATCATTTTTGTTTTATTTAAAAAAAATAAATCATAGAATAAGTGACCAAAAATGCAAAATTGGACAAACTATAAATATCAGCTGTTACCATAAAGTACCCATAATTCAAGCTGAAATCCTAGTGCCTAAAATAAGTCAGATAATGCTAGAATCAAATATTAATTTCTATTTTTTTGGAATTTTGTTAAAACACAAAAGTCACAATATATTTTTGTCTCAACACATTAACTATTTAGATATGTAAATGTCTAATTGTTGAAATATTTAAATAAGTAGAACTGGTTTAGTACTATTTGAGCTAAAATTTCCAAGTAACATCTAACTAGCACCTTTGAATTGTATTCAGCAAACTGGATACCCAGGCTATATTTTTAACACAAAAGGAAATTTCAGTGTTATTTGGTGCATGGTGTTATAATTGTCACTCAGTTATTACTGTTATTTGTTGTTTGTTTTAAATCAAGAAAAATTAGGAGAGATCAGGAAATCAGTAATAAGAAATGGGAGCCAAATTAGGAAAGGGGCCTGCCACCCATGAAGGAATTGAAGACAGTGGAAGAGATTGCCAAATTCAACACTGAGCAGTAGTTCATTTGAAAGAATTTTGTTCTGCCTGGACAAGCTGCTACAGTTTCCTGGGCTGAACTGAACAGGGTGTGAACTGCAGAAAGGAAGCCAGCTTATTCACTGGGTTTCTGGGAACCTGAGTCCAGTTCCCAGGAGAGGGGAACCTTGGTGTAGCTCCACTTCACTCTGAGGAGGTTAATGACAGTGGCAGCAGGAGGCTTTCACTGTTGCACCTCTAAGATTAGATCATCATAAACTGGGAAAGCAGAGTAGAACATTTGCAAGCCTGTTTCAAAGCTGATGCATTTGAAATAGTTTGAAATTGTCTGCCTATCAGAGCTTGATTAGGCTGAATTGATAGGGTACTCAAGAGTTGGAAAATTTTATTTTAAGTAATAGCTAATAAGCTTAGTAATCAATGTATGTAAAAGCTGTTGTTCCAGGAACTGAAGGTATGACCCACCCTGACTCCAGGAGACTGTGAGCAGTTACATCTTTGTGCCTCAGGAAGACTGCAAGCAATTCAAGATGGTATCTGAGCCGTTGTACTCTGGGGTGAGATGATTAGCACCCAGGGCACAGCTAAAGACCACTGCCTGGGGCATAGCTAAAGACCACTACCCAGGGTGAGAATGCTGCATTTTTTTAATCCAATTAACTTTTCCCTGAATTCTAAATCCCTTACCTACACTTTGTTCTCCTCATAAAAAGGGCCATTTTAAAATGGAATTTAAGACGGTCTGTTAGGCTATGAACTTGCCTGCCATCTTCTCAGATCGCTGGTTGTCTGAATAAAGCACCCATAAAGATTCAATCCCTATCTCTACTTATTGGGTTCATTATGTGATAGGCAGCATGAACACTGCTCTTTTCCAGTTTCAGAATGACTGATTAGCTTTTCTTAATAACCAGAGTCAGTGATAAAAGCTAGAGAAGACCCCCAAGTCTTCATTAGGTAGTCTGTGTTGTATCTTCTATAAAACACGTGGTGTAACATCATCTTTAAGACAACCTTTATTTTTCAGGTATCGTTATGATGGAATCAAGAAAAGTTCTTTCTTTTATGCCCAATATTGCTACCTTCTGAATAAAAAAGGCATCACAGGTTAGTATCTATCATTGAAGTAGTTTGGTCATGAGTCACAGCCTGAGTAATATTAGAACCATTCATATTTTTGTTGAATTAATTGGCTTTTTGGCTGTTCTGCCATTAATCCTTTTTCAGGATAGAAACACATACATCATCACATCAATACACCTTCGAAATGGGCAGAAAGTCAACCTCTGACAATATCATTGGCCAGAGAAATACATTTTCAGTTCATTTCCTTAGATTTTTTTTATCTTAATCATTATCTCAATTGCTAAATCACTGGTTAATGGTCCCTTTTCATTCTCCTTGTATCTCCCTTCCCCATTAAGTGCAGACATTTTTCTGACATCCAACAGTTGGTAATCTTCCTACTGTCTGGCCACAAGACACCTCATCCTTTTATACCTTTCACCTATTGCTCATTCTGTTACAAAGCTTGCCAAAACTGTAAGGGAGCAGACCAGGGCCTATCCACGTAGCACCTTGGTGAATGACCCAACAATTCATGCTGGAAGGAGCAGATCTTTATTTACAACATTCCAGCCTTGGGGGAGCTCAGGGCACCTCAGCTCAAAGCCCTCCTTTCCCAATATACCCAGCACTTCCCATGCTCCCCAGCAGGCTATGAGCCAAAAGCAACCCCAAAAGTTTCCCATGTTCTTATCTGTGCAGGATCTGGAATATGTTGTCAGCAACCTTCTTGTAATAGTCCAGGAAAGCATTATTATTCCTGATCCAGGAGTTCATGTTACTCTGGTGAAACTCAAGAAAGGCACAACTCTTAATAGTCCAGGTAAAATCCAAGTCTGAAAGGCAGCATCTTGCAAAGAAGTCCTTTGCAGCTCTGGAGTCAGCTAGAGCAGACGCAATCACAGCAGCGGTGCCTGGCCTAATCCCTTAGTACAGATAGTATGTCTCTGTCCTCATGTGGCCAAGAGCTCCTCTCCTTCCTAAACCACACAGTCAGGAGAGCTCCACACAGCTGCTACATCCTGCTTTTCTTCTCCTTTCTAAGCCACGTGCCAGAGAGAGAGTGAAAATGAGAGAGAAAGCACCCCTCATGGCTCTCCTACTCCCTTCTAAGCAACATGGTCCAGAGACCATGGCTGCCCCACACTTGAGTTTAAATCCCTATACCTCCTCAACCCCATTTCCAACTTCTCCCACAGTCTGCCCATCCTCTGGTTTCTTCTGCCTTTTTCAGCTGCCTTTTTCATTGTGTCTGGGCAGGCTTGGCCCTGTGACCTAGAGGAACCTCCTTCCTGCTCTCAGGCAGGCTCAGCAACCAAGGAGCCGCCTCCTGGCTACATAACAGCTTAAAGTCATGCCCACCTCCCTCATTCTGAGTACCTGCCACAGCTACTTAACTATCTAGGAAACTAGCCAGGTGTTATTGATATACAAAATACCTCTTAACTGGTCTGTCTACTTCCCTAGCCCCAAGCAATGGCTGTGGGGTTTTTTTCCCCAGGCACCCCAAGTTCTGAACCTTGTTCCACGCCTGTTAAAATCCCATGGGTGGCTCCTCCTCCTAAATCATTTCCTCTGGTCTTGATGGAGGACTCAAGAGTTGGTAAATTTTAGTTTAAGGTAATAGTTAATAAGCCTAGTAGTTAGTGCATGTAAAAAGTTATAGTTTCACAAACTGCAGAAAGGCCCACTCTGACTCTTGGAGACCACAAGTGATTGACCTTTGTGCTCCAGAAGAGACCATAAGCAATCAAGGTTGTACCTGAGCCATTGTGTTCCAAGGAGAAACAGTTTGCTGCCCAGGGTACTGATAAAAAAAATTGCCCAGGACACAGATAAAGAAAATGATTGGTCAGTGGATGAAAGGATATTAGGGAAATTGCTGGACTGCAGCTTTTATCTGATTAACCTCATTCTTGAATTCCAAATCCCTTACCTACACTTTTTTCCCTTGAATTGCAGACTCCTTACCTATACTTTTGCCCCCTTATAAAAAAGGCTGGCTTAAAAGGATATGTAAGATGGTCTGTTAGGGTCCATACCTACCATCTTCTCAGATAATTGGCCATCTGAATAAAGTGCCCATAAAGATTCAATCCCTGTTTCTGCTTATTGGGTCTGGTAAATGACAGGCAGCATAAACATTGGGTGTTCCAGTTTCATTCTCATTTCTCCAACTTCCTGAGCATTCCTCTCTGGCTATTTCTGGATACTTCCATTTAGATGACCTGCTGGTGCCTCATACTTAGTGTGTAAAAATCTACAATAAATTTATAATCTTCATTCAAATCATCTCTGCTTTCTTATTTCAATCTATCGTTCCAACAGATAGAATCTATACATATTGTTGCCTCAAAACAATCCCTAACTCCCTTGGGTCACATAGAGCTGTTAATCCTACTTTTTCAGTTCTTCAGGAGATATATTCATTTTAGTTACCAGTATTCCCTTTAAATTCTTGTCATTGTACATTGAGATTATTTCCATGGATCCATATGGCCTTACTCTCCTCAGCCTCACCTCTCTCTAAATATGACCATGACAAGAGTTTCCCAAAATGCTGCATTTTCTTTGTCTCTTTCCTGCTCAGAAACACCCAGGTACTTGCTGCTCTTACCTCCTTTATAAAGACTACACCTTCCCCCGACACATACACACTGGTGTTAGCACTCCAGTTTCTTCCTACCCCACTTTCTAACCCTGGTGCCTATTTCTCCTGAATATAAACCATCAGTTTCAGCCAAAACTCTTCTCTGATTATATCAGATGTGGTTCCATCTTTGCTCCCATCATCCTATCCTTCCATGATGTCATTCCTTTTTCTCTCTGTTTAATTGGACCTTCCTGAATCCTGTTTCTTACCACTGGTCATACCTCAGGGACCACCTGTTCAGTGGAACCATCCTCAGAAGTACCAGCTCTAATCAAGACACCTTCTGCCAACCTTTTACACTGCTCACTGGCTACTACATTATAAGCCAGTAACAATGTAAGTGTAAATGTAATTGTAAGTGTAGGCATTTCTACTTAATTCATAAACTATTTGTTGATACTTCATTTGGCATAAATGGACTACCATGTGACCAAGTAGCCAGGGACAATTTTAGTTTTACTTGCAGCCCAGAATAATTATTAAGAATGGCCCATTCACTATCAAAAGTGTCTTGGTTTGGACAATAAATTATAACAAACTATATGATCAACTTTTGTAAAAGTTACCCTATGTGTGAAGCTGCCGTTGAGGTGGTGCCACCAATATGAATAAGACATGGGCTTTCTCTCTGATAGATTAATAGCAATGCATACCAATGTATGCATTGAACTTGATACCAGGTGTAATGTGATGGATATCAGAAGTATACAAAAGGTCCTGGCTGGTGTGGCTCAGTGGTTTGAGTACCAGCCTGCAAACCAAAGGGTAGCTGGTTTGATTCCCAGTCACGGCACATGCCTAGATTGTGGGCCAGGTCCCCAGTGGGGGGTGTGCAAGAGACAACCACACCTTAATGTTTCTCTCCCTCTCTTTCTCCCTCCCTTCTCCTCTGTCTAAAAATAAATAAATAAAATCTTTAAAAAATATACAAAAGTTCCCATGAGAACTCAAAGAGCAGACACCTTGGGCAGAGAGTTGTGAGGGCCTGTGAGAGAGTCATGTTTTGAGGGAAGTTATGAAAGACAGTTTAGAATGTTGACAGGTAGGTTGGGTGGAGGGGGAGAAGGAGACAAGAACATGAAGGGTATCCAGACTTGGGGGAGGAAAGTGAGAGAAGACAAAGGAATGAGAAGTCAGAGGTTTCCTGCTATGTGAGAATGTGTGGATCTGTAGCACAGAATAAACCTAGAAGGTGAGTTCAGAGGGCCTTGAACACCTGACTAGGGGCCCAGCCACCTGTAAGTCTTTGAGACTTAATTTGAGAAATAGGATGGTGTCATCATGGGAATTTCCACAAGTGCCAGAACCATGGAGTTTTACTTGTTTTTAACCCCAGTATTGCCTGGAAGTAGAGTGAGAGCTGAACTAGCTGTTGAAGAACTGAGAAGGAGCTACTACCCTTTGCAACAGCATGGATGCAACTGGAAAGTATTATGTTAAGTGAAATAAGCCAGGCAGTGAAAGACAAATACCATATGATCTCACCTTTGACAGGAACCTAAACAACAAAACAGAGGAACTAGCAAAATATAACCAAAGACACTGAAATAAAGAACAGACTGACAGAGTTCAGAGGGAAGAGGAGAGGGAATTTCAGGGGAATTTCAGGGGAAAAGTGGAAGGGTTTACAGGAACAAGTATAAGGACACATGGATAAAAACTAGGGGTGGGTGGAAATGGGAGGGAGGAGGGGAGGGTTCGGTGGGTGGTTTGGGATGGGAGTAAAAGAGAAAATTGTACAGCAACAACAATTTAAATATTTTAAAAAACTGAGAAGTCTGAATAGGGCTTTAAGAAGACTAGACTGAGAAGGAGAAGATGACAGTTGGAGAGGCTGCCAGTTACTCAGATCAGTGTCTAAACCACAAAAGAGGCAGGTTGGAAAGACCTGAGGTATGTTGATGCAGGTCTTCAGTTGTTTGAGTCTCAGTGACATTAGGAGGGTCAGGGATAACTGAACCCAGCCTGCCTCACTGAAACCTCAACCTCAACCTCAAATAGAGTCATTATGTTCTGCTTCCAACCAGCTCTTCCTCTTCAATCTCTCATTCATCCCTTAGGCACAATGATAAAAAAAAAAAATTACATCAGCTAAAATAGAGAAGTTAGGAAAGGGAGAGATTTTTTTTCAGTAACAATGATAACTTTGTGCAAATGTCTTGTGCAAATGTCTTCTCCCACTGACCCATCCACTCCTGTAAGGCTGGGCTCAAAATCTGCTGTTCTTGGTTTGATCCAGCAGTCAACCAACAGATAGTTTGGAGATCACTGCACACACACTCACCAGAGTAAAATAATGACAAAGCTGGCAATCAGCATGGGTGAGAGGCCAATAGCAACCTGAGGTCTCTGGGTTGATATCACAGAGAGAGAGACTGGAACTGGTCTTTGTGAGGGAAAAAATAGACTTTATCCTCAGCAAAAGAGGAAGGCTGTCAGGAGACAAAGATAAGGACAAAGGTGATATTGGCTTATTCATGAGATAAGCCCAGCAACAAACATTTCACAAGTACTTTGTGATCAAATTGTGTTTGGTAATTGATGAAGTCTAGAGCCTTGGCCAATTAAGAGAATTTTTTAAGAATTAAGATTTAAGGGTAGTTTCCTTACCAATTCCACATTTTAAGAAATACTAAATACCTATTTTAGAAGGCAAAATTATAATAAATGAGACACTGTAGTTAATAACCTATGGACTAAACTGATGAAAATGTCTTCTATTATATAGTTTATATAAGGACCTGTGTGACAAATTCCTCTTAAAAATTAAGTCTCAAAATACAAACTTTATCTCTAGTTTTCAGATATTTAAAACTGTATAACTCATCTATTTATTTATTTGTTCAATTCAACAAATATTTGAATTCCTACAATAATGAGGCCCTGTTCTAGCTACTGGTGATGAAGTAGTAAACAAGATAAGCAAGACCTCCCTTTTTGTCACTTTTAGTGAAGGAGAAGACAATTAAATAAGAGCAGTAGTGAGATTGATATGAAGACAATAAAATGGAGTCATGGGAAGGCCTCCTTGAGAAGATGCTTTTTGAGCAGAAAACTGTGAAAAGGAGCCAGCCACGTGAAAATCTGAGGGACAAGCATTCCAGGCAGAGGAAAGAGCAAGTGCAAAGGGCCTGAGGCAGGGAAAAATGCAAATAACAGCCACAAAGTCTGAGGGTTGGGGTTGGTGAATGAGTAGGAAAGTGAGAGGGAAGGAATGTGAAAACACAAGCAGGGATCTGTAAGTCTGAGGAAGGAGATGAGGTATTAATCTGAGTGTGGTGGGAGCCACTGGAGAGTCTCAGGCTAGGGAGTGAAGCAGTCTGCTTTGCATTTTAAATGGAAATCCTCCAGGCAACTCTGCTGAGACTGGGCTAAGAGAGGAGGCAGGGTGACCAACCCTGGAAGAGATGGCCCATGAGATTTCTCACTGACATAAATGTAAAGCTTTCAAAAAGGCAGCATAAAGTATGCAATACCACAAGTCAATAAGAGCAGAGACTCTGGAACAAACTGCCTAGCTCGACTACTAGTAAGCTGTCTGACTTACTGCACTGAGCATAATGCCCTCAAGGTACGTCCATGCTGTTGCAAACAGCAATACTTCATTCTTTTTATGGATAACTAATATTCTATTGTATATAAGTGGCACATCTTTTTTATCCATGCATTTGCTGATGTACACTTAGGTTGTTTCCATATCATGGCTATTGTAAATAATGCTGCAGTGAATATGGGAGTGCATATATCTTTTTGAGTTAGTCTTTTCATTTCCTATGTATAAATGCCCAGCAGTGGAATTGTTGGATTATATGGTAGCTCTATTTTTAATTTTTAAGAGCTTCCAGGCTGTTTTCCATGGAAGCTGCACCAGTTTATATTCCAACCAACAATGCACGGGGGTTCTATTTTCTCCACACCTTTACCAGCATTGGTTTATTGCTCTCTTTTTTTAAATAGCCATTCTAACAGGTGTGAAATGATATCTCATTGTGGTTTTGATTTGCATTTTCCTGATGATTATTGATACTGAGCATCTTTTCATGTGCTTATTGGTCATCTGTAAATCTTTGTAAAAAATGTCTATTCAGAGTTCTGGCCAAGATGGATGTGTAGGTAGAAACCCTTTGCTTCCTTGCACAACCATAAGGATAACAACCAATCTAAAGTCCATAAACAACCAGAAGCACCAGAAAATCAAACTGTATGGAGCTCCGACAACCAAGGAAATAAAGAAATAGTCAACCAGAACAACCAGGCTGGTAAGAACCTATAGTGAGGTGGCAAACTGTGTAGTGGGGCTGGCTGAATGGGAAACAGAGATTCAGAACTGACTGTGGACTATGGCAGTTACTGCAGTGGGAGAAACTTCTGGTCTCACATGAGAGTTCATTGGAAAGTGGGCTAGAGACAAGCAGGCAAGCTGGATTGTTGCCTCTCTGGCCCCTTCCCCACAGACAGTGCTGCTGTGCAGCAAGGAGGGTTGGCCCACCCTGGTGAATACCTAAGGCCCCTCCCCTAACAATTTAACAGGTGTGTGGAGACACAGAAATGTGGGCCAAACGAAAGAACAGAGCAAAGCTTCAGAAAGAGAGCTAAGCAATGAGAAGATAGCCAACCTATCTGATACAGAGTATAAAGCCCTGATAATCAAAATGCTCACAGAACTGATTGAACTTGGTTGCAAAATGAAAGATACCCAAAATGAAATAAAGCAAAATATTCAGGGAACCAACAGTGACAGGAAGGAAGCCAGGACTCAAATCAATGATTTGGAACAAAAGGAAGAAATAAATATCCAACTGGAACAGAATGAAGAAAGAATTTTAAAAAATGAAGAGGCTGAGGAATCTCTGGGGCAACCTGAAACATTCTAATATCCAAATTATAGGGGTGCCAGAAACAGAAGAACAACAGCAAGAAATTGAAAATGTATTTGAACAAATAATGAAAGAAAATTTCCCCAATCTGGCAAAGGAAATAGACTTTCAGAAAGTCCAGGAAGCTCAGAGAGTCCCAAAGAAGTTGGACCCAAAGAGGAACAAACCAAGGCACATCATCATTAAATTACCCAAGATTAAAGATAAAGCGAGAATTTTAAAAACAGCAAGAAAAAAGGAGACTGTTACCTACAAAGGAGTGCCCATAAGCTATCAGCTGATTTCTCCAAAGAAACCTTATACACAAGAAGGGGCTGGAAAGAAGTATTTGAAGTCATGAAAGGCAAGGACCTACATCCAAGATTACTCTATCTAGCAAAGCTTTCATTTAAAATGGAAGGGCAGATATAGTGCTTCCCTGATAAGGTTAAGATAAAGGAGTTCATCATCACCAAGCCATTATTTTATGAAATGTTAAAGGGACTTATCTAAGGAAAAGAAGATAAAAAATATAAACAGTAAAATGACAACAAACTCACAACTATCAACAAATGAACCTAAAAGAAAAGACAAACAATGAAAACAAAAACTAAGCAAATAACTACAACAGGAACAGAATCAGAGAAATGGACATTACATGGAGGGTTTTCAGTGGGGAGGGGGAAGGGAGGAATGGGGGAAAAGGTACAGGGAAAAAGAAGCATAATTGGTAGGCATAAAATAGATGGGGAAAGATAAAATGGTATAGGAAACAGAGAACTCAAAGAACTTATATGTATAACCCGTGGACATGAACTAAGGGGGTGAATGCTGGAGGGTGGTGGGGTGCAGGGTGGAGGAGAGATAAAGCAGGGGGAAGTTGAGAAAACTGTAATAGCATAATCAATAAAATATACTTTAAAAACGTCTATGCAGATCCTCTGCCTAATTTTATTTATTTCTTGCTATTTATTTGTATGAGTTTTTCATATATTTTAGACATTTGCCTCTTGCATATGAATTATAACTATTTTCTCCTATTCAATATGTTGTCTTTTCATTTTGTTGATGGTTTCCTTTGCTGTGCAGAAACTTTTCCATTCGATGTTGTCCCACTCATTTATTTTTCATTTTGTTGACTATGCATTTGGTGTCAAATCCAAAAAATTATTGCCAAGACCAACATCAAGGAGCTTACTGCATATGTTTTCTTCTAGGACTTTTATGGTTTCAGATCTTACGTTTGAGACTTAAAACATTTTTAATTAATTTCTCTGTATGGTGTAAGGTGTCCAGTTTCCTTTTTTCTTTTTTTTTTATATTTTTGTATTGTTGTTCAAGTACAGTTGTCCATTCTCCCCACCACCACCACTCCCCCAATCCCAGCCACTCCCATCTCCCACCCTCAATCCTATCCCTGTTCGGTGTTGCCCATGTGTCCTTTATACTTGTTTCTGAAACCCCTCCCTCTATCCGACTCTCCATCCTCTACTACCTCCCCTCTGGTTACTGATTGTTTGTTCTTCATTTTACTGTAACCTTTTTTTTGCTTGGTTATATTTTGCTTGTTATTTGTTTTGTTGATTAGGTTCCACTTACAGGTGAGACCATATGGTAGTTGACTTTCACGGCCTGGCTTATTTCACTTAGCATAATGCTCTCCAGTTTAATCCATGCCGTTGCAAAACGTAGGATCCCTTTCTTTCTTTCTGCTGCATAGTATTACCTCGTGTAAATGTACCATGGTTTTTTAATCCATTCATTTACTGATGGGCACTTAGGTTGCTTCCAGCACTTAGCTATTGTAAATTGTGCTGCTATGAACATTGGGGTGCATAGGTTCTTTTGGATCAATGTTTCAGGGTTCTTAGAGTATAATCCCAGCAGTGAAATAGTTGGGCCAAAAGGCAGTTCCACTTTTAGTTTTCTGAGGAAATTCCATACCATTTTCCACAGTGGCTGCACCAGAATGCATTCCCACCAACAGTGTACTAGGATTCTCCTTTCTCCACATCCTCTACACTTGTTGTTTGTTGATTTGTTTATGATGGCCATTCTAACCAGTGTGAAGTGGTATCTCATTGTGGTTTTAATTTGCATCTCTCAGATGGCAAGTGATATTGAGCATCTTTTCATATGTCTCTGGATCCTCTGTATGTCCTCCTTGGAGAAGTGTCTGTTCAAGTCCTTTGCCCATTTTTTAATTGGGTTGCTTGTCTTCCTGGAGTGGAGTCATGTGAGTTCTTCATATCTATGTTGGAGATCAACCTCTCGTCCAAGGTATCAGTCGCAAATATGTTTTCCCATATAGTTATTCTTTTCATTTTAATTCTGTTCTGTTTAGAGGTGCAGACACTTTTTATTTTTGTGAGATTCCATTTGTTTATTTTTTCCTTTATGTCCCTTGCACTAGAGGACATATCAGTGAAAATATTGTTGTATGGATTATCTGAGATTTCCCTACCTATGTTCTCCTCTAGGACTTTTATGGTGTCATGACTTATATTTAAGTTTTTTACCCAACTTGAATTTATTTTTGTGTATGGTATAAGTTGGTGATCGAGTTTCACTGTTTTGCATGTAACTGTCCAGCTCTCCCAACACCATTTGTTGAAGAGGCTATTTTTACTCCATTTTATGCTGCTTCCCCCTTTGTCAAATATTAACTGACCATAGAGACTTGGGTTTATTTCTGGGCACTCTATTCTGTTCCATTGATCTATGTGTCTGTTCTTATGTCAGTACCAGGCTGTTTTGATTGCAGTGGCCTTGTAATACAGTTTGATATCAGGCATGTGATCCCTCCTACTTTGTTCTTCTTTGTCAAAATTGCTGCAGTTATAGGGGTCATTTATGGTTTCATATAAGTTTTTGAAGTGTTTGTTGTATATCTGTGAAAAATGCCATTGGTACTTTAATACAGATTGTGTTTAATCTATAAATTGCTTTGGATAGTATGGACATTTTCATGATGTTAATTCTTCCAATCCATGAATATGGTACCTTCTTCCATTTGTTTGTCTTTCTTAACTTCTTTCTTCAGTGCTGTGTAGTTTTCTGAGTACAATTCTTTTGCATCCTTGGTTAGATTTGTCCCTAGGTACTTTATTTTTCTTGTTGCTGTATCAAATGGGATTTTTTTTTACCTCATTACTGTTTCTGATATTTCATTGTTGGTGTACAAAAATGCCTTTGATTTCTGAATATTGGTTTTGCATCCTGCTCTTTTGCCAAATTTACTTATTAGGTCAAGTAGTTTTTTGGTGGAGTCTATAGGATTTTCTATGTACACTATCAGGTCATCTGCAAACAATGACAGTTTTGCTTCCTTCTTTCCAACTGGGATGACTTTAATTTCTTTTTGTTGTGTGATTGCTGTGGGGAGGACTTCCAATAGTATGTTGAATAGAAGTCATGAAAGTGGACATTCTTGTCTTGTTCCTGATCTTAGTGGGAAAGCTTTTAGTTTTTGTTCATTGAGTATGATGTTGGCCATAGACTCTAGTATGTGGCCTTTATTATGTTGAGGAATGCTTCCTCTACTCACACTTTGCTGAGTGGTTTTATCATGAATGGGTGCTCTACCTAACCAAGTGCTTTTTCCTCATCTACTGATATGATCATGTGATTTTTGTCTTTCATTGTACTTATGTGATGTATTGCATTGATTGATTTGCAAATATTATACCGTCCTTGCATCCCTAGGATGGATCCCACCTGATCATGGTGTATGATCTTTTCAATGTATTGCTAGACATAGTTTGCCAATATGTTTTGAAGATTTTTGTGTCTATGTTCATCAGTGATATTGGCCTGAAGTTATCTTTCTTTGTTATGTCTTTATCTGGTTTGGGGATTAGAATGAAAGAGTTTGGGAGTCTTCCATCTCCTTGTATTTTTTGGAATAATCTGTCAAAAAGAAGGGTTAGCTCATCCTTAAATGCTTTGTAGAATTCTCCTGTGGAACAGTCTGGTCCAGGGCTTTTGTGTGTCGGGAGTTTTTTTATTACTGCTTCAATTTTGTCTGCTGTTATTGGTCTGCTCAGGCTTTCTGCTGCTTCTACACTCAGTTTTGGAAGATTATACTTTTCTAGAAATTTGTCCATTTCACCTAGGTTTTCAAATTTCTTGGCATATACTTCATAGTAATTTCTTACAATCCTTTGTATTTCTGTGGTATCAATTGTAGTCTCTCCTCTTTCATTTCTGATTGTGTTTATTTGGGTCTTCTCTCTTTTTTTCTTGATGAGTCTGTTTAAAGGCTTGGCAATTTTTTTTTTATCTTTTCAAAGAACCAGCTCCTGGATTTATTGATCCTTAGAATTGTGCTTTTAGTCTCTATGTTGTTTAATTATGCTGTGATCTTGGTTATTTCCTTCTTTCTACTTGCTCTGGGCTGCCTTTGTTGTTGTTTCTGTAGATCTTGTAGGTGTAGGGTTAGGTTGTTTATTTGAAAGGTTTCTATCTTTTTTAGGTTGGCCTGTATTGCTATGAACTTCACTCTCAGGACTGCCTTTGCTGTGTCCCATAAGTTTTGCACTGTTATTAGTTCATTTTCATTTATTTACACAAACCGTTTGATTTCTTCCTTGTTCTTGTTCTTAACCTGTTATTGTTTAATAGCATGCTATTCAATCTCCATGAATTTAAATGTTTTTGAGTTTTTTCTTTACATTGCTTTCCAGTTGCAATTCCTTGTGGTTGGAGAAAATGCTTTATATGATTTCAAGTTTCTTGAATTTGCTGAGGCTGTCATGTGGTCTGTCTTTAAAAATGTTCCATGTACATTTCTAAAGAATGTGTATTTTTCTTCTGTGGGATGAAAGACTCTATATATATCAGGTAAATCCATTTGATCTAGGATATTGTTCAATGCTGCAAAGATTTTTGCCATTTTGTTTCGAAGATCTATCAATTTTTGACAGCGGGTACTAAAGTCCACTGCTATAATGGTATTGCTGTCAATATCTTTCTTGAATCCTTCAAGATTTTCCTTATGTATTTGGGTGCTCCTATGGGTCATAAATGTTTACAGTGTTTGTCTTCTTGATGGATTCTTCCCTTGAGTATTCTAAAGTATCCTCCTGGCCCTTATTTTGAAATCTGTTTTGTATGATATGAGTATTGGTACCCTGGATTTTTTAAACTGTCTGTTTGCTTGGAATATTTTTTTCCAACCCTTCACTCTCAGTCTGTGCAGGTTTTTTTTTTTTTTCCTTAGGTAGGTCTCTTGTAGGCCGCATATATGTGGGTCATGGTTTCTTATCCATTCAGCTACTCTGTGTCTTTTGACTGGAACATTAATCCATTAACATTTAACTTTATTAAGGGTAGGTATTAATTAATTTCTCCCCCTTACTTGTGTTCCTCTCTCTCTCACTCTTTTCCTTCCTCTGGTTATAGTAGTCCCTTTAGCATATGTTGCAGTGCTGGTTTGGTGGAGATGTATTCTTTCAGCCTCCTTTTGTCTGGGAAACTCTTTATTTCACCTTCCATTTTAATTGAGAACCTCTCTGGGTAGAGTATACTTCATTGCAGGCCTTTGTTTTTCATTACTTCAAGTATTTCTTGCCATTCTCTCCTGGATTATAGTGTTTCTGTTGAGAAATCAGCTGCTAGCCTTATAGGAGCCCCTTGTATATTACTCCTCATTTTTCTCTTGCCACTTTTAAGATTCTCTCTTTGTCTTTAAAATTTGGCATTTTAATTATGCTATGTCTTGCAGTAGGCCTCTTTGCATTCATCTTGATTGGGACACTCTCTGCCTCCTGCACTTGCATGTTCTCTTCCCTCTCCAATTTTGGAAAGTTTTCTGTGGTTACTTTTTCAAATAGGGTTTCTCTCCCTTGCTCCTTTTCTTCTCTTTCTCCTTCTGCTATTCCTATGATTTGAATGTTGTTGTATTTCATGTTATCTTGGAGTTCCCTTAAGCTCTCTTCATATTTTTTCAGTCTTTTTGTGTGTGTGTGTGCAGCTGCTCTACCTGGGCATTTCTTTCTACCTTGTCTTCCAGCTCAGTAATTTGGTCCTTTGTTTCATCCAACCTGCTTATAATTACTTCTACTATGTATCTTATTTCAGAAATTGCATTTTTCATTTCTTCCTGGTTTTTGTTTATAGTTTATATTCTCTTTTTCATGCTGTTGTAGCTCTCACTCAGTTCCCTGTAGTTGTCTGTGACTTCCTTGAGCATCCTTATAGCCATTCTTTTGAATTCTATAGCTAATAGTTTGCTTGCCTCCATTTCTTTTAGCTCTTTTAGTGGGGAGTCTTTCATCCCTTTTGACTGCAGGTTCTTTTTTTTTGTCTCCCTATTTTAGGTGACTTTTTTTGTTTGCTTCTGAACTTCCTGATATTCTGCTCTGCTAGCTGTCTTTGCAGGGTGAACTATGTAGGAATTCTGTGGAATTCAGTGGAGTGGTCTCTTTGATCTCCTTGTCTGGATGCTCTAGGGTTTCCCTTTCTTCTATTTGTGTGAGCTCTTTTGTTGTACTTGGGTTTTTACCTCTTGGTGGTTCCTTTGTTAGTGGGCACTTTCTGGCAGCAGGTATATTTGTGTCCTCAACTCCTGCCTACTCTTGTATGTGATCAGTTGCCTGGGGAAGGCAAAATGGATTAAGAAAACAGGAGAGGGATTTAAAGTACTAGCAGGTAGAGAAGAAATAGGAGATCCTTTGGATAAGTCTAGTGTTAACTGTGATATTTCACCCAACTAGCCACTTTTTATAAAAGGTGAAAAAGAGATAAGACTCTTGTTAGAGAGGAGAAGGATTGTAAGCTGAATCCAGAAAACAGAGCCTTTGTGTGAAGTCAGTTGATGAGATATAGTGAGAGTAAAGGATAGAAAGTAGGGATAGTGTGCAAGAGAATAGAGTTACCCCAACAGCAACAAAGCTCCACAAGATAGTGAAATGGACTAAGATCTGGACAGGTGTTGTGCAGTATTTACAATTACATGGAAAAACAATTATTTACAATAATACTAGAACAACAATAATATGACAAGAAATATATGATCTGAAAAATAAGAATAGGAAGTACACAATCAAGAGTAGTGTGATATTGGAACATGAGTGAAGTGAAAGGACAATTAAAATACAATGTGAAAGAGAGGACAAGGAAAACTAGCCAAACAATGAAATTAAAGAAACAAAACAAAGACAACTAAACAGACAGAAGAGAAATAAAAATACTAATAAAATAAAAAAGTAAAATTAATGTAAAATAATAATAATACAAATAAATAATAAAATGCAGGTTCTATAGGATAGCAAAGTGAAGTTTGTCTCCATTTCTAATTTGTTGGGGTTAGCCTTGTGTTCCCTCTTTGGGTCTGTCTCTGGACCTTTCACAGCTCCAGGTCCTATTGGCTCACTTAGGTGGAAATATTTAAAAAGCCTCCTGTTGTCTTTAAACCCACCAAGGGAGTTCTGCCTGTCTTCCTGATTCAGCAGGCTGAGGGAGGCTGGGTTTCACTTTTCTCTCTTCCTATGATTTTGCAAGGTTGGGGGCCAGGTCTGAGCCACAGTCTTCATAGTTGCCCAGCCTCCAGCCCAGGTCCTCTGTGTGCTGCCGGGACCCCACTGTCCATCTGCTTCAGACTGGCGCCTTTAATCCACCAGTTGTGCCATCTGTGAGGTGCACTAATTAGGAACAGCTCATACACCATCTTCTCCCTTTTTGCTGGCCTAGGTGCTGAGCACTCTCAGAGCCTCTTCAAGGTAGTTCAGCTCCCCCACTGAGTTAAGTTTCTCTGGGGACTGTTAACTCCTTGAGCCCTGCTGCCCTCCTCTGAACAATTTGTGCAGGATGCCTCCTCCTTCCTCTTTGTGAGCCTGCCTCCATGAGAGCCAGCCTTGTTGGCAACAGGCAGCTGCTGTGCGAGATTTCCTTAGTCATATTGTCCATATGTCCTTTATTATTATTCCTATAAACCCTTCACCCTTTTCCCCCATTATCCTCTCTTCTCTCCCCTCTGGTCACTGTCAGCCTGCCCTCAATTTCAGTGTCTTTGGCTATACTTCAATTGCTTGTTCTTAATAAGTGCCTGGCTTTTCACACAGCCTGGCTTTCTAACCAGAGTGGAGACTATCTGAGTCAGGGTCTGTCACTATCCAACTCTTCTCACTTCTGCAAGTGTCACCTGGCTCTCCATTTTCTCTGGTAATGAACTAGCTGGCATCCACAGTCCCAGTGGGTGATCACTGCCTCTGTGTGTCTCCCAATTCGTCTTTACTCCATGCCCCGCCGCCACCCCGCGACTTCAAGCACCCAGGTCCATCCTGGTACTGCTCTGTCCTCCGTGTTTGGTAGGGGAGGGAGCTGTTGATTTTGCCCTCCTCCAAGGTTCCTGCCACAGGGACCGGCTGGGGCCTGAGTAGTCTTGGCCCCCAGCACAGGTCCCAGGGACCTTAATGTCCCAATGCAATCTCCTTGCCATCTGTTTTTCAATGTCTTGTACAATTCTGGCCTCCAAACTTCATATAAGCTGGTATTCCATAGACTGTTCACTCTGTCCCTTAGAAGACTGGCTAGGTGTTCCACCTGTGTGCAGGGTGAATTGGGCTCTGTTTCCACCTACCTCGCCACCGTCTTCCTCCCCCTCCAGTTTCCTTCTTTTGCATGTGGTTATCCAGTTTTTCCAACACCATTTATTGATTTGACTGTCTTTTCCCAATGATATATTCTTACCTCCTTTATCAAAAATTAATTGAACATGTATGCATGGGCTTATTTCTAGGCTCTGTATCGGTTCCATTGTATCCTAGGCATTTGGGTTATGATGTTAGGATACTTTGGATCCTCTTTAAATCACTTTTAGCAGGCAGTCACCTTGTTTAGATTTAGTATATTGTTTCTGGCTTACTTTTATGGGCTGTACTTTCAAAGATAATTTTGTTTTCTGAACCCTTGAATGCTATTGTTATCTGCTTCATTCTTCTGGCACTATTGTGACTTCTGATCAATTCCTTACTGGTACTAAATGGAATTGAACCCATTTCCTGGGGCCACCTTCTGCAAGGAGTGGACAGCTAGAGTAGCTGTGCCTGGTACCCTTATGCCATTTGGTGTAGGGCAGGGAGATTACAGGTTTTGCTGGTATGGGTAGAATGCCTGCCTTTCACTGCAAGTATAGATTGGGCATTAAATTGGTCAGTGGCTTCAATACTGTCCATGTGGGGGGACCCAGCCCACATGTTAATGTACATTGGATGGAGGGGGTTGGTCAGCTCATCAGGCCTTTGAAGCTGCCACTGTGGGCAGATTGGGTTGCCAGCCCATGGCCTGGTTGTGAAAAAGGATTGTAGCCCCTCTAGGTCTCCATTGGGCTTACCTTTTCTGGTCCTTTGCCCACAGAGTACAGACTTTTTTGGGACTTATGTCTATGGTTATTGACAGTTAAAGATTTCTCCAGTGCCCAGTACAGACATATATGATAGAAAAAAAGCAAACCCAGGGGACTCACCACAATGTCACTTCTCTAGTCCTGTGTTCCCTAGTTGGTCTACCTTCTTGTTTCCAGCTTTCAGAGTCCTTTATCATGGTCTATTGAATAATTGTCAGGGTATTTATTTGTATTAGAAGGCAGGAACAAGGAAGAGTGAACCTACACAATCTTGTTCCCTGTCTTAATTCAAGCTGCCTCAGAAACATTTAAAAAAGCAGGCCATATATACATTATAAATCAATGTTTCCAGTGAGTGGCTCACTTAATTATATGATGGTGCCTAATAAATTAAAATATGATGAATTAAAATATAGTATCAAATTTGGTTGCAACAAAGTGGTATAGAACCATTTCTTTCTGCTCCTTGCTATGCACAATTATGAATAGATGGTGAGAGGAAATTGAGCTGGTTGGGGCCCCCAGGACACCACAGCCAGCAGAATAGCATCCTTTAGTCGCCCCATCCAGACCCAGTGTTTCCCATCCCTGACCCAGCAGGAGGAGACATTTCAGGTAGACTCAGTATCAAGTGGGAGGATACAGTAGGGAGTTTGTCAAAAATAAACAGCCAGGGGAAGCTGAGATACTCCTATTTCCCCAGAGATACTAAGTGTCAGCTAATCTGTCAAGGGACACCCAGCTATAGCAAGTAGCCTTGTCCAAGGAGTCTCATTGTCCTCCACCCTAGCCAAAGGCAGCTGAGGGGGCACCAACAGAAGGACCCTTCCCCAACAGAGAAAAAAGTCCTCCAGCTCTTTAGGCAGTACCAACAGAGAGCACCAGAGGCACCAGATAAACCAGCAGACCAAAATTATATATTCATACCCACAACTAAAATTTCCTACAGAGATGTAGTAAGGATATACAGTCTATCATAAGGGGGAAAATGCAGAGTCTAGGGGAATCCATGTGCAGGCTTTCCACACTCCTTCCTCCCATGATGGTCACACATCATATCCTCCTCCAGCAGTGAAAATGCAGCAACATGATTGCGATGTTTCTGCCCAGGGAAGCCCAGTAGAGACTCCACTTTCAAAGTTTTTATTGGGAGGTGGTCACATAAGTCTTCTTCTTGGCATGTGCCAAAACTATGGATCACCATCCCCGCAAAAGCAGGCTATTCAGCATAAACTACTATATTGTTTGCACAAACATTCTAGGCACAGTGAACCTCCCTTATCAGTTAACTGTTAACTGGGGATATCCTGGGAACCAAGTTCCCAGAGGCCAGCCAAAGACCAGTCTTACAAGGAGGCCTGTCTAGGCACAGCAATCTCAGTGCTGCTCTATTATCTTTTTTTCTGCACAATTACATGACCCTGTGAAAACACTAAAAAATAAAAACACTGAAAAAACTGAATTGCACTCTTTAAGTGGGTAAATTGTATAGTACATGAATTATCTTTCAGTGAAGTTTAAAAAAATCCCAGCAATGTTTTTTTGTAGACATAGATAAGCTTATTATAAAAGTTATATGAAAGACTAGGCCCTAAATAGCTCAAATAACCTTGACAAAGAAAGTACCAAGCTGTGCACTAAGCCTGGCTTTCTCCAACACCAAGCCCAGGGGCAGTTAAGCAAAAGGTCCATGGCACCCTGAGATGTGTTTCTGCATGCCAGAGCCTCTACTCAAGTGCATGATTTAAGTTCTCAGTGAGTCACCAGATAGGGGTGAGTAGTGTTCACCAGCTTGATACTGGTTCAAACTTAGTGCCTTGTGTAAGGCCACTCAGAAAAAGTCTCAGGGTATACAAGTTTAGCTGCCACTTGCCATGTACCTGCATACGTTTGTGGTGGAATGGGGTCTCAGGGAGTTGTCAGGGTGAAGGCAACAAAGTTTATCAGGCCCAAACAAACCAAGATTTGGCCACATGAAGGGAGGGTTCTGCACCAATCAGGCATATAAGCAAAAAATGGCCCCTCTCCTAGGGCTGCACCAATCAATCTGACCCAGATTCTGCCAGTCCTCTTGGAGATCCTGAGCTAGGCATAATGGAGCCACCAGGAGTGTGGAAGATGGGGCTAGTTGATCTCTTATGGGGGGAGGCACCAGTATGCCAGAAGGTGGGGGAAATGGCAACTCAATCACTGACATCCCTGAGTCTTCCTGGACCTCTACGCCTTGGGCACAGACAGCTGACTCTTCTACAAAGCATAAACTTTGAAGGGTGGGACACAGGGAATCCAGAGGGTCTGGCAATTGTTTTCCCCAAGCTGATGTATGGAGGAGGGTGGTCCACCAAAAAGAATTGGTGTCTAATGTGTGGAAGAGTGTCTAATCCTACTCCCCTCTCCAGGGTAACATCATTTCATGGGTAATAGATCTCCCCAGATTCCAATCTTGTTTAGTTGGCAACCAAACTGAGACTTGGACCCTAGTATAATTGCTGACCTAGAAATTTACTGAAGAATTGAGGCCAGTGTAGAAAGCATTTTATTGTCCGTGGAGAAGGGAGGAATGTGTGTGTGTGTGTGTGTGTGTGTGTGTGTGTGTATTTTTCTCACATTTAGAGAAATACTTCTGCTTAATTCACTTTTATTCTCTACCTTTTAGGCAAAATCCGTGGTCAATATATTTTTTAAAATTTCCATTTTTCAAATAGATGAGTCCCTGTTCTATCTAATGTAAATTCTGAAATGCATTGTATTGTCTTATATTTTTCTCAGGATATATGGAAACTAACCCTTGCCCTCATTCCTAACCTCCTCAGTCGACACACATAAATGCACACACACAGCTTTCCAAGTTAACATATTAAAGTTTTTTAAAAAGCTTCTAAAATTGTGCCTTCAATATTCCATGCCTTTGTTCTTCTATTCCTTTGTTCTTTTGCCAGCTCAAGAGCTCAGGGGGCTGCCTGGGCCTCAGCAGGTCCTGGGGAATCCAGAGTTGTGGGTCCACAGCTGGCTAGCTATGCTGACAAAGCAGAAAGGCACAGGGTTTATCTTTCAGGCCATACCACACTAGAGGAGGGTCAGGTCACAGGGGTGTCATCCTGGCACCTGTAGCCACCACAGACCTACAGATGTCAGAAGAGCACAAGCAGTTTCTTTAGAGGTGTTCTTTGGCCCCAACAAGAGCTTCTTTTCCTTCTGTTTATGCAACCAGGGCACCTAAGCCTTCCTGGGTCTAGGGTCTGATGAGCCTAGAGGACCCAAATCTTGGGTACTAATCAGATGTCCAAGTTGCAACACACTTTTTGTCCCTATCTACCCTATGGTTTTCAAGGGTGGTTACAGCTTGTTGAAGTTAAAATAAATATGCATTACCTGATTGTTTTCTAGCAGCTCAAAAAAACATATGTGTGGGGAATTACACTCTTTGCTGCACCCTTGCTTGGGAAAGGTTTGAAAAGCTGGTAATGCTCCTGAGCTCCGTAACATGGAGAAGTGTCTCATTTGTTCAAAGCATCCCTCCCGCACCCATCCCCATCCCAGAGATGTCCATGACAATACAACATGTTCTCTGTTTTCTACCAGTGAGGCCTGAATTCAAGCTGCTAAATTTTGCCTCAAGAATGTGAATATGAATGAGTTTGACTTTCAACACTTCCAACTGGGTTGTCATTTTGTAGTTAAGTTGTTCATAAAATCGAATGGGTTAGGATACAGTTGAAAGTACCCATCCCCAATGCAGAAAATGACTAATGCACAATTCTTAGCAAACTGGATTTAAAAATAAGATTGTTCTTTTCTGTTTTAAGATTCAAAACTTTGACTTCCTTTGCCCTTCTTGTGTACATTATTTTTTATGATACATGTATGTTTATCAAGATAGATTAGAGTGGATAATTGAGGTGAGGCCATGAAGTCAGAGCTGGGTTTCCAGATCTACAAATTCTGTTTTTCTTTTCTTATATGTAAAATTGGGATCATAATAAATTACTGTCTACCTACCTAATGAATCATTGTGAGAATTAGGGTACTATAAGAAAAGCACTTAGCAATGAGTTAGTGATCAGTATATTTTAGTGATTAGTATTAGTATAATTAAAATGATATTAAATACAGTGTTTTGTAATCATAATGACACATGCCTTTATATAAATAAATATTTACTATTTTCACTTTGGATATAAAAATATTCATTAAATTAAGTGTAACTTATGAACAAAACCAAAATAATTAATTTGTGTGCTTTAAGTAAGAATTGAAATAAGATCTTTTAATGATTGTAAGACAAAGCACCTTTGTTCTGCAATCTGACACTGAATAAGCATGGTATGTGAATTAGGTTTTATTACATTTTTATCCTCTTACCTTTATAATTGCTTCAAGTTGTTTCATTGCTGTTAGAGTGATTTGAAATGGCAAATAGCAATGCCAAAATGATGTAAATGGAAGTCTGAATTAATGACAAATGATGTCAAAACCTGAGAATGTGAATGTAAATTGTTGTTAGACTAAAAGAAAGTTAAATGCCAGAAAGCATATCAAGCCTACATTATATTTGAAAGATTTTATGGGGGTTAGAAGGAGATGAGTTGTGTACCATATAATCATGTCTCAATCCTCTTTACGCTGGACCCCTTTTAGCCAAACTGATCATGAAAAGTAATTAAAGTAAAATATGGTTCCTTTGCTGCATCTGCACTGCAGTGAGTAAAGCGGACTATCTGTGGGCTCCAGAGAGACCTTCCTGCACTTTCTGTGCAAGGCCCAGAAAGAATCTTTTAACCATCATAGAAGCCATGTAGCAATGAGGCCCCTAGTTCAATGTTTTGAACTTTGGAAGCTAGAAAAGGTCTCATGAGTCCTTAAATCCCATTCCCTCCCTTTATGGGGATAGAAAATTGAGGTCCTCAATGTACAAGCAATGTGTGTAAGGCCACATAGCGACAGAGCTGGACAAGGAAGCTTATTCTTTTCCAGACCTTCCTTCTGTGTCTCTGGTCCTACTCTATCTCTGCTCTCTCTCCCACCATTTCCCCGATCCTTTCTGGAACCTTCTGAGCACTTTCCTTCCCCCCCAGTAGTTGAATCTTAACACCCTGGTCCTGCCCTGGCTGGAGCCCTGCAGATGCTGAGGAGAGTGCTTACAAGGAACCAAGTGACTTCACTGGGCCTCACTCCTGTGTCATGGGTCTTTTCCTCTGTCATCATGATCTGGCACCATTACAGCATCTCAGACCTCAGAGAACAATGGAGGAAGACTTTCTTTCATAGCAAGGCCAGCTCTGGATGTTTGCTGTGGTTTTATTAGTGCCATATTTTAGTAATGACTGATTTTGATCATAACCTAATAAATGTCCCAAAGGACTTAATCAGAATCACACATGGGAAATTACCCAGAGGCAATAACCCCAGAACACGAGTTCACTCCAGCTGGCATCCTGAGAGTTGAAATTGTCACCTCCAGTGCTGCTTCAGCCTTGTCATCCTCATTGCCCCTCCTTTTTGTGGTTAGAACCCAGTGTGGGAAAGGAGGTGCCACTGGCAAAGCGCATATCTACACAGTCTCACTTTCTAGCCCAGCCGAGCCTCACCTGCAGGATTAAAGTACAGCCATTGTTTGTAGTGTTCATTCCACCTATTTTTCCAGATCCTCTAGGTGCTGGTGCCCTTAAATTGGCCTCTTATTGTTACCGTCTTGCCTGAGGCTGGTCTTCAGCACTGATTCTCTGATCATCTGCTCTGTAGCACCTGGCTCTAATGTTGCCTCCCATTCACCCTCTAATCATGCATATTTTTGTTTAAAAAAATTTTTTAAAGATTTTATTTACTGAGAATTTGGAAGATGGTGGCGAGGTGGGTTGGAATGGAGCCTAGTTCTCCCTGCGCCAAGCTGGAATACATAGCCGATCTTCTGAAGAACAGAGTGAACAGCCAACAGAGTCCCAGCTTATATGAAGTTTGGAGGCCAAAAATTGAAGAGGACATTGAAAAACAGAGGGTGAGGAGATTGCATTGGGACGGCAAGGTCCCTGGGATCTACATGGGGACCAAGGCTGCCTCGTGCCTGCTGCCTGTCACAGGATATGGGGAGGAGAGTTAGATCTTCAGCTCCCTCCCCTACCAGAGCAGAGAGGGCAGCCCAGCACCAGGAGGGACCAGGATGCTGGAAGTCACTGGGGGGTATAAAGATGAAGTGGGAGACACACAGAGGTGGTACACATCTTCTGGGACTGTGGACACTGGCATCAGAGAAATTGAGGTGCCAGGTAACACCTGGAGAAGGGACGTGTTGGGCTGAGTTGGACCCTGACTTGGATAGTCTCAGGACTGGATGGAAAGTTGGGCTGTGTGAAAAGCCATGTGCTTGTTAAGAATGGCAGGCAGCTGCTTTGTAAGGAACTCTCAAGCAGCAGCTGACTCGCCCTGAGGGTGTTTTCAGCTGTGCTCTCCCAGAGACAGAGTGGCTGAGGGGAACCACTTCCCTGACTTATCTAACTGCATGCCCAGAGGCTGAGTGCCTGAGTGAAAGAGCATGCTGGAGATTGATGCTGTGAGCAGCTGAGTGGCTGATTTCAGTCTGGCAGCTCATGGAAGACCTGGGCCAGAGGCCAGGAAACTGTGAATATTGTGATCCACACCTGGTCCCCATCTTCAAAAATCCATAGGAACAGAGAAAAGCCAACCCCGCCCCCATTTTCCTGTGGCACCTAGGATGACCAGCAGAACTCACTGAACAGGTTTAAAGTCAGCAGGAGGCTTATTACTTTATTTGTTTTGTGCCTCGCTCTTTTTCTTTCTCCCCAGAAGTGAGACAAGAAGGTGTGGAGTTACAAAGGGTCCAGAGACAGATTGAAAAAGGGAGCACATGTCTAACCTCAATAACTAAGAAACTAAGACAAATGTCACTTTGCTATCACATAGAGCTAGCATTCTATTGCTTATGTGTATTATTATTATTTTTCATTATTTTTACCACTTTTATTTTATTAGTATTTTTTTATTTCTCTTTCTTATGTTTAGTTTTTATAGTTTGATTTCTCTGTTTAATTGCATTGTTTGACCAGTTTTCCTTATTCTCTCTGTCTTGTATTTTAACTTTCCTTCTTTCATTTCACTTGTGTACGAATAACTCACTACTCTTGATTGGATACTTTCTATTCTGGTTACCCAAATCATATATTTCTTGTCATATTATTGTTGTTCCAGTACTATTGTAAATAATTGTTGTTCCATGAAATTGTACATACTACACAGCAACCCTCACTGATCTTAGCCCACTTCACTTTATCGCTACCATTATTATTATTGTGGTTAACTCTATTCTCTCTCACACTAAGCCTACTTTCTATCTGTTACTCTCACTATCTCTCATCATCAAACCTTGCACAAGTGCTCTGTTTTCTAGATTCAGCTCACAATCCTCCTCCCCTCTAATAAGAGTCTTATTTCTCTTTCACTTTTTATAAAAAGTGGCTAGTTGGGTGAAATATCACAATTAATACTTATGCAAAGAATCTCCTATCTCTCCTCTACCTGCTGGTACTTTAAATCCCATAAAGCACTCTCCCCCAAAACACTCAAAATCATGGAGATTAAATAGCATGCTATTAAACAATGAATGGGTCAAGAATGATATTAGGGAAGAAATCAAAAGGTTTCTGGAAACAAATGAAAGCGAACTCACAACAACCCAAAACTTATGCAACACAGCCAAGGCAGTCCTGAGAGGGAAGTTCATAGCGATACAGGCACACCTAAAAAAGTTAGAAACATTCCAAACAAACAACCTAACCCTACGTCTAAAAGAACTCGAGGAACAACAACAAAGACAGCCCAGAGCAAGCAGAAGGAAGGAAATAACCAAGATCAGAGCAGAATTAAATGACATAGAGACTAAAAGCACAATTCTAAGGATCAATGAATCCAAGAGCTGGATCTTTGAAAAGATAAACAAAATCAACAAGCCTTTAAGCAGACTCATCAAGAAAAAAAGAGAGAAGATCCAAATAAACACAATCAGAAATGAAAGAGGAGAGATTACAACAGATACCACAGAAATACAAAGGATTGTAAGAAATTATTACAAAGAACTGTATGCCAAGAAATTTGAAAATGTAGGTGAAATGGACAAATTTCTAGAAAAACATAATCTTCCAAAACTGAATGAAGAAGAAGCAGAAAGCCTGAGTAGACCAATAACAACAAAAGAAATTGAAGCAGTAATCAAAAAACTCCCAACACAGAAAAGCCCTGGACCAGATGGTTTCACAGGAGAATTCTACAAAGCATTTAAGGGAGAGCTAACCGCTATCCTTCACAGACTATTCCAAAAAATCCAAAAAGACGGGAGACTCCCAAACTCTTTTTATGAGGCCAACATCATCCTAATTCCAAAACCAGATAAAGACACAACAAAGAAAGAAAACTTCAGCCCAATATCACTGAGGAACATTGACGCTAAAATCCTCAACAAAATACTGGCGAACCGCATCCAATAAGACATTAAAAAGATCATACACCATGACCAAGTGGGATTCATTCCAAGGATGCAAGGATGGTACAATATTTGCAAATCAGTAAATGTAATACATCACATAAACAAAAGCAAAGACAAAAACCACGTGATCATATCAATAGATGCAGAAAAAGCATTTGATAAGGTACAGCACCCATTTATGATAAAAACACTCAGCAAAGTGGGAATAGAGGGAGCATTCCTCAACATAATAAAGGCTATATATGAGAGATCTACAGCCAACATCATTCTCAATGGGCAAAAATTAAAATCTTTTCCACTTAGATAGGGACAAGACAAGGCTGTCCACTTTCACCACTTCTATTCAATATAGTACTGGAAATTTTAGCCACAGAAATCAGACGGGAAAAAGAAATAAAAGGCATCCAAATCAGAAAGGAGGAAACAAAACTGTCACTGTTTGAGATGACATGATAGTGTACATAGAAAATCCTATAGACTCCACAGAAAAACTGCTTGACCTAATAAATGAATTTGGCAAAACAGCGGGATACAAAGTCAATATCCAGAAATCAAAGGCATTTCTGTACACCAACAATGAAACTGCAGAAACAGAAATCAAGGAAAATATCCCACTTGAAATAACAAAAAGAAAAATAAAATATCTAGGAATAAACCTAACCAAAGAGGTAAAAGACCTGTATTCAGAAAACTACATAACACTCAGGAAAGAAATCAAGGAAGACACAAACAAATGGAAACATATACCATGTTCACAGATTGGAAGAATTAATATCATCCAAATGTCCATACTACCCAAAGCAATTTACACATTCAATGCAATACCTATTAAAGTACCAATGGCATATTTCACAGACATAGAACAAACACTTCAAAAATTTATATGGAATCATAAATGACCCTGAATAGCTGCTGCAATTTTGAGAAAGAAGAGTAAAGTAGGAGGGATCACAATACCTGACACTAAACTATACTACAAGGCCACTGTCATCAAAACAGCCTGGTAATGGCGTGAAAGCAGGCACATAGACCAATGGAACAGAACAGAGAGCCCAGAAATAAACCCAAGTCTCTATGGTCAATTATATTTGAGAAAGGAGGCAGCAACATAAAATGTAGTAAAAATAGCCTCTTTAACAAATGTTGTTGGGAGAACTGGACAGCCACGTGCAAAAAAATGAAACTCGAGTACCACCTTACACCATATACAAAAATAAATCAAGGTGGATAAAAGACTTAAATATAAACCATGACACCATTAAAGTCCTAGAGGAGAACATAGGTAGGAAAATCTCAGATATTTCATGCAGAAACTTTTTTACTGACTTGTCCCCTAGAGCAAGGAACATAAAGGAAAAAATAAACAAATGGGACCTCATCAAAATTAAAAGCTTCTGCACAGCTAAACAAAATAATATCAAAATTAAAAGAGAACCAACTGTATTGGAAAACATATTTGCCAATGATACCTCAAACAAGGGTTTAAATCTCCAAATTATATAAAGAACTTACACAACTCCACTCTCAAAAGACAAGGTATCCAATTAAAAAATGGGCAAACGACTTGGACAGACACTTCTCCAAGGAGGACATACAGAAAATCCAAAGACACATGAAACGATGTTCAATATCACTAGCTATCAGAGAGATGCAGATTAAAACCACAATGAGATACCTCTTCACACAGGTCAGAATGGCCATCATAAACAAAGCAACAAACAACAAGTGTTGGAGAGGTTGTGGAGAAAAAGGGACCCTAGTGCACTGTTGGTGGGACTGCAGACTGGTACAACTACTTTGGAAAACAGTATGGAACTTCCTCAGAAAACTAAAAATGGATCTGCCTTTTGACCCAGCAATTCCACTGCTGGGACTCTATCCTAAGAATACTAAAACACCAATCCAAACAAACCTATGTGTCCCAATGTTCATAGCAGCACAATTAACAATAGCTAGATGCTGGAAGCAACCAAGATGCCCATCAGTCAATGAATGGATCAAAAACCTATGGTACATTTACAAAATGGAATTCTATGCAGCAGAAAGAAAGAAGGAGCTCCTACCCTTTGCAACAGCGTGGATGGAGCTGGAAAACATTATGCTAAGTGAAACAAGCCAGGCAGTGAAAGACAAATACCATATGATCTCACCTTTAACAGGAACCTAAACAACAAAACAAAGAAACAAACAAAATATAACCAAAGACACTGAAATAGAGGACAGGCTGACAGTGACCAGAGGGGAGAGAAGAGGGAATTTCAGGGGACAATGGGAAGGGTTCACGGGAACAAATTTAAAGGAGACATGGGCAAAATCTAGGGGGAGGGTGGTAATGGGAGGGAAGTGGGGAGGGTTGGGAGGGGGGCTGAATTGGAAGTAAAAGGGAGAAAACTGTACTTGAACAATGATTAAAATTAAAAAAAGGAAGGTTAGTATCATTTGAAATAAAATAAGGGGAAAATTTGCGGGGATTAATAATGTATGCAGAGGTATACATAAAATATTATATAGAACACTAACCTATGGTAGTGATATAATTATTTCATGGTTTATATGTGAGAAAATACATTTTATTTAAAAAAATAATCCATTGTGTAAGTTGTTTCTAGTGTGAAAGTCATTTACTGATAACAGAGTCAGTAAGATTGCATTTGAATTCAGAAGATGTTTATTCTGGGAACAAGAGCTGGCAAAGAAGTACTCTTATAAAATGATAGACTTGCACCCTGGGGAGACTATCTTTTTATGCCTTTGATACCTCAGGCAGTAAGCGTCTTTTTACTCACCTATTACAATTGCTGTACCAGATGAGTAATACATGCCTTGACCCAGACGGATGAAAAGCAACCATTTTCCTGGTCTTGGTGGTGGTCAGGAAATTCAGGTTTCCTCTCTTGTTCTATAGAAAGGCTCCACCTGGGACCACTCTGTCAACTTCTAGAGTAAGGGCCTTCTGTAACTGAGAGGGGAACAGAAGGTGGATTTTCTAGAAACTGGGATTGTGGTTATGGAGGGGGAAAATTGGCGTTTAAGGAGAAAGATGTCAATGATCGATGACCTTTACAAAGGGTGGTATAAGCCCTGGAGTTATGATATTTAAATAGAAGGTACATCAGTTTTAGGCCAATAAGGTATACATTACTTCACAGATACTCAACTACTGTCATATCAGAAGTGCAACAGCCTCCAAAGACTTCAGAATGGCCTTTGAAGAGCAAGTTCATTCTTGAAATAGCCTGCAAACTGAAATAATTTTTCACCTCCTTATTAAATGTCTTTTCTTGCTGATGAATACTGCAACTCTTGGCAAGACATTTTACAGAACATGAGGAACCAAGAATTTGAAAGGGTAGGGTTTTATCTATAAAATACAAATGTTTATGACTCATTATTAACCATTTGACTTGAAAATACCCCTCAAGAGATGCCTAGAGGTAATTCACTGCACTGAAGGGCTTAGAATTCAGCTATTTCATAGTTAATGAATTCTTGAGGGTGGTATATTTATTCAGTTTAATCATTTGGCAATTTTCCCAGGTGCTAATATATCTACTTTTATGCTTTAAATATAATTCAGCTATTTTTTAGATCCTAATTACAGCTGATGTTGAAAGTATTGGTAATATTATTCACCCTGGGATTTTCAATAATGCCAAAGAGTTATTTTATTAATGCATACTAACTGAAAAAGAAGCAAGGCTTTGAAGTAGAGTGATTTGATGTCGATATAATCATGATGTTACAGAACAGACCTGTGGAGGGGGAGAATAATATACTATTACCAAATGGGCCTCCCCCTTCTGGTGGGGTCCCCCTGTACTAGGTTTGCCTTGCCTGCCACCAGGAAATTACATCTCTCAATAGCCAGAGATTGGTAAAAAGGTAAAGAATTATTTATTCAAAAGTTATACAAACTTAAGAGTAATGACTTCATTACTCTTGTCCCTTAGAATACCCACGAATGCACACAGTCCTTCTTTTCCCTTTTACCCAGTTTGGGTTATCATATTTCAGAAAAAGAAATAGAAATCCATGGCTCAGGTAGCCCCCTGGTTCCCAGCACCATCAGCTGTGTTGCTGCTGCAATCTCCAGTTAATCCATGGCACCCTCTCATGGCTCACCAGCAAGAGTCCTTTCACCCCTTTTCTTCCCAGCAACATCTCTCCTGCCTCCTAAGCCACAAGGCCAAAAGGAGCACCCCAAAGCCACATGATCCCAGCTCTCACCAAAGCCATGTGGTGCCCCCCTCGCATGGCTGCCACACCTGGTTTTAAATTCCAGGGCCAATCTTCCTCTGCAGCCCCATCTGACTCCTCCCACAATCAGCTACACCTGCCAAGATTCCCCTATTTTTCCAGCTTTTCTGGGCTGCCACAGTATGTCCAGGCAGGTGTGGCTCCATGGCATGGATCCAATCATCTCTTAGCTCTTGATGCAGGCACTGTAACCTGGGGGAGTTGCCTCCCAGTTACATCATGGGTTGAAGTTACTTCCATCTCCCTGGCTCAAAGCATGGCCACAGCTATTTAACACATCCATGAAACCAGTCAAAAGTTATAGTTATGTTAAATGAGCATGCCTGAGGTTAGTTGCAAAACTTGCTATGCAGAACAACTCTCAATGGCTCTGTTCCACGTGTTCCATCGCCCAGTTCAGACTTGTGGGGGGTGAGGACATCCTATATATTTTTTTAGTATTTCCTGAACACCCTGAGTTCTGGACCCCATTACAAATCCCTATTTGAGGACCCCCTGGCTGCACCCTGTATCAATGACTGGATTGTGGAAAAAATGAATAAATCCTTTAACTATTCTGAGTTTTATCTTTTGCAGTAGAAAAAATGGAAGTGTAAGGAAACAAGTACACATTTAAATTAAAACTTTTCCAATGCTTTAGTGTTCTAAAGATTTCAGTTTTGGGTGATAATATTCATTCAGTATGAGTACATTTAGTAAATACATATTCAGTGTAAAGCATAATGTGAGATAGAGACCAAGATGTCTTCAAAATGGCCCCTGTCCTATTAATGCAATGTTTAAAATATCCACCTACATTGGATATCTATTATATTTCTCCTTTTCTTCATTCACTCATTAATATTAACTTAATTCTTACCCTGTGACATGTTCCATTTCTGGAACTGGTAAAGTAGTGTCCATAAATCTTGATAAGTTCATAGTCTAGTAATAAAAAGAACAATATAAGCCAATGAATATGATACAGTATGGTAAGTTGTAGAATAGCAGTGTGATTAGACTGTTGTGGGTGTCCAGAAGCAGAGATGGCTAGGGTGGACTCCCAAGAGGGGGCCATGGAGCTGGACTCTAGTAGAAAAGCAGGGGTTCAAGAGACTAAAATGGAGTGGGAAAGGGATTCCAGGTAGAATAGTAAGTATGTGCAAAGGCAGCAAGATGTTTACAGACAAATGACAAAAAGATCACTCTCTAAAGGAGGGAAGCCAAAAGGAAGGCAGGAAAGTAGGTTGGTGCTTGCATGTCCTATGAAGAATCATGACTTACTGAGAAGAGAGTGTGGGAGCAGTGACATAGATTGCCATATTGAAGAAGAGAGGGTGGTCAGGAGGTTTTGCCATAGGCAGAGTAAGAAACAATGAAGGCTGTCAGATAAGGAGCAGTGACAATGAAATCAGAGAGAAATATTTCTGAAGTAGATGCAACAGGATTTGATTACTTGGACACAGGGAGTGAAGGAATCAGCAGAGATCAGCCCATGACTAATGTCTCATTCAAACCCATCAACCCCAAAATGTCATGCTCCAAACTTACCAACCTGAGAAGGAAAGGGTTAATATACTCCACTTGTCTCACTACTGCATTTTTTTTTTGTTGAATAACTATGAGCCTCTGTGGAGATGGCTACTCTGGAATTCACACACCTAATAACAGGGTTTTAGATCAGGTAACCCAAGAGTTGGCCCCAACTTCCTTGACAGTCTGCTCAAGGGGGGTGGTGCCTTGCCTGAAGTCCCTGGCGAGTCCTTGTAACAGGGGTGCCATGCCTTAGAATACTGGAGCCTGCAGAAATCCCCAATAGTCAATAATCTTTATTAACTGGCAACTCAGTTTGGCCACCTGGTTCAATCATAGAATCTGAAAAGTCAACATGGGGGAAAATAAAGAAAAGGAAGCTGCTATTTTGCCTGTCAATAAAACAAACATTCGAACCTATAGAGAATTTTTGGTGAGTTTATTTGAGCCAAACTGACAACAATTGCCAGGAAGCAAAATCTCAATGAATTGAGAAATGCTCCTGAGAATGGCAGTTTAGCACCTTATTTTATATATTAAAATCAAAGGAGGAGACATAAAGGGATTATTACCTGAAATCAATTGGTGATAGATTAGGGAGGTGGGAGAAAGCAAAGCAGTTGGGGAATGGGGAACTCTGGGATTGGATAACAAGTAAAATAAAATGCATATTTCTTTTTTTCTTGAGAATTAAAATAGAGCTTCTTTAAATTAGGAAGACAATAGTACTATTAACCCTTGCTAAAGGTATTCAGTAAAGAAGTGGAGATATTTTTATTCCCAGATAATTGTCACATGCAGTCTGTCTTTGCTCTCTAAATGCATATTTACTCCCTAAATGCATATTTACTCTCTAAAATGCATATTTCTTTCATACAGGTGAGTACAGGATAGTTAACAGTCAACAATTAACATGATAGTAATAACAATGAGGGGATTTGTAGTCTTAACTTGTGCCCAAGGGGACTGGAAAAACAAAAGTGACCTTGATATTACAAAGGTATGTTATAGGTGCAAAAAAACAACAGACACAATGAAATACCACCTCACACTGTTCAGAAATGCCAACATAAACAAATCAACAAACAAGTGTTGGAGAGGATGTGGAGAAAAGGGAACTCTAGTGCACTGTTGGTGGCAATGCAGACTGGTGCAGCCACTGTGGAAAATAGTATGGAATTTCCTCAGAAAACTACAAATGGAACTGCCTTTTGATCCAGCAATTCCACTGCTGGGATGATACCCTAAGAGCCCTGAAACACCAATCCAAAAGAACCTATGCACCCCAGTGTTCATAGCAGCACAGTTTACAATAGCCAAGTGCTGGAAGAAACCTAATGCCCATCAATAAATGAGTGGATCAAAAAACTAGGAACCATTTACACAGTAGAATTCTATGCAGCAGAGAGAACGAAGGAGCTTATACACTTGCAACAGCATTGGAACTGGAGAGCATTATGCTAAGTGAAATAAGTCAGGCCGTGAGGGACAAACACTCTATGATCTCACCTTTAAATGGATCATAATCAACAAAAGAAAAAAAGCAAACAAAATATAACCAGGATAATTGAAAATAAGAACAATCTAACAATAGCTAGAGGGGAGGGAGGAGAAGACAGAGGGGAGAAGAGTTTTCAGGAACTACTATGAAGGACACATGGACAAAACCAAGGGGGAGGGTGGAAGTAAGGGAGGGAGGTAGGTTTTCGGGGGTTGCAGGGGAGGGATTGGGGAGAAAATATAGACAACTGTAATTGAACAACAATAAAATAATTTAAAAAACAGAAAGGCTCAGTTAAGGTAAAGACTGACCTTTGTTAGGGAAAAATACTAGCCTAGGACATGACTACCCACCACGAACTACTTTTAGCTAATGAATTTTAGTTTCAGACCATCCTTTGTGGTTACTTCTGGTCTCTGAGTTTGTAAGGCTCCCTTGAAAACATTCTCTGAGCTTGTCAGATTAATATGTGACCCCTTTTTGTCCACATGTTCCTAAATAAAAGTCATCCACAACAGTCTTTAAAGAAGGTCCCTGTGAAGAATGACTCCAGGCCACTTTTTCTTATACAACCCTCAGATGAATTCTAACTCAAGGTCAAGGAGGAAGTCTCTTTGATTAAATACTGTTACCCTCTTTCAGACCTGAAAAGTAATTGAGGGTCAATCAATCAGTGAACGTTCATTCTATACTCTGCTCTGTACCCCTCTGGCCATTTCCTCATTCTATTATAATCAATAGAGGCCTCCTTGTGGTTAAAACTTTTTCCCTTCCAGAAAACTTCATGAAAATATGTTCCTCATTATTTCATCCAAATGGAAAAGCTGATAGGTTAAGTTTTACATTAATTAGAATGAAATTCATCCCATTATCAGTTGGGGCTGATTAAGTATATATGGAGGATCAGTCTCACCAGATACAAAATGAGTTTTTGGAGATAGCTTTCATTCCCTACCTCAGGTGCAGGACTTGCTTACTTCCTTCTGGAAATCTCTGCAGCAAGATACTGTCATGCTTATGTCATTGCCTGAGGTGTGCCAGCTCTTTAAATGCTATAATGTGCAGATGTACAAGGTAAGAAGACATTGGTTGAGTTGCTGGTTTGTACCTTTCCAGAAGTTGGTGCCAAAGGCTGGAGTTAGAACCACAGCCCTTCCTCTCCATAGTGCCCATGGCTTTAGGAGTCTGAGCAATAAAGAACAAGGTTGAAGGATCACAGCTTTTGATATTTCCCTAAAACTCAGCTTTTCTTTCTGAATTCAGTGAGTCTGACTTACCTCATGTAAGGAAAAAGCCAATATAAATGGTAAACTTTGATTTCAGTGTCCAGAGAACCCCAAATTGAATCAAAATTCTTTCTCTGGCAATTTCAACAAACGAAGACATTTTAGAATGAGTAATTAGAATAATTTATTTAAAATAAAATATGTATAACTGCCAGGGGGTTGGGGTTTGTTTGTTTCTAAACTCTGTCTCTACAGAGATTATGATAGTTTGGGGTCAGTTATATTTTCACTACAGTTTCTGTGGTGAACATCTGTTCTTTTAAGCTAGTCATGAAACTTTACCTTTTATTTTTTCTTATTTTAGAAAATAATCTCATGCTTCTAACTTTTTAACACAAATGTTGAAAGCCAGGGCCTGGGTTCAGCCATTAAATATTTTGGTTGACCCACCTGTTTTTTAAAATTTTGAATTAGCCCTAGCTGTGTGACTCAGTTGCTTGGAGTATTATCCCATTACCACCAAGATGTTGTGGTTTCAATTTCTGGTCAGGGCACATACCTAGGCTTTGGGTTTGATCCCTAGTCGGGGCACTTGTGGGAGGCTACCAATCTCTTGATCTCTCTCCAACACCCCCCCCCCCACACACACACACACTGCCTCTCTCTCTCTCTCTCTCTCTCTCTCTCTCTCTCTCCCCCCGCCCTTCCTGAGGTGAAGAATTGAAATATAGTTTTGAATCCATTATCAATATTTTAAGACCTTTGAAAAAATTCAAATTCTGTTCCTACACAGTGAGCTGTGACAATGGCTGCATGGTGTCTGCCCCCTCAGACTAGGTGGGGCCTTCCCTCTGAGTTTGGCATATGTTACCTTTGTGTACTTATATTTAGAGGATGCCTGAACTGTCCAGCAATCACTATATCTCTTCACTTTTGTTGTAGGGACATCAAAGATGTCCTCCTACAACAGATGATTTTCTGGAAGATGTTTGTATTCAGTACCTGAAATCTGTCTGGTTATTTAGTGAGAAACTTAAGCTATGGCTACTTAATGCTTTGGGTGGTTTTCCAGCCCTCTTACAGATCTCCAAACTCAAAGGTAGGTTTCAATGAGAAAAGTAAATACTGTGAGAGTAGATTCAGACTTTGACTTTCAGACTGGGCAGGACTCTCAGCTGTGTAATGCTTCTTCCCCCTCATGCACGAATACAATTCTGCTTCAGACCATGTGGCTTGTGTTTTAGTGCCAATGGTGTATTCCTGTACTGATACATCCACACCCTTTTACTGATTCCCCCTTATGAATAATAACATGGAGTTTTGACAGATCCAGGGGGTTAGAGGTGTAGAAAAGGTGCCTGACTGTCGTAAAGTCAGGGAGAACATGGCTGATGCTCCAGGCAGCTCACTGCACACCTTTATTCTTCAACCAGTTCCTTGGGGAAGTCCACAGTCCTCACTCATTGCCACTCCAGCAGGGCTGAGCAGGCTCTGCCACCCATATCCTTCCACCTTTTTGTGCTCTATGAGGCCTCCCAGAGAGGCTTCAAAAAATATAGATTTCTCCTTAGAAATTCGTCCCATATCCTTAAGTTTCTCACAACCTATGGGGGCATCGGCATGTCTGCTTCTTTGTAATCTTGTCTCCCCTCTGACTTTCTAGAACACTTTTTCTTTCCATCACCTGCCAGGTTATGGTCTCTGACACAACCTTCATCAGGCTATCTGTCTATTCAAGGTCAACCATGGCTTCCTTTAAACATTAGTACACTCCTGCTGAATGAGTACCATCTTTATAGTCCTGGAAATAGCTGTTTTCTCCCTTCTGCCAGTGTGAAGTTTCTCCATCATTGCCTAGAGCTGTCTCCAATGTCCCCTACCCATCAAGTCCCACTGTTTTGGGTCAGCTTAGAGTCACTGTCATCACCAAACTTGCCACAGTAATCTCCCTACTCTTCTGTAAGTCTTTGCACATTTTTTCTGGCTTCTCAGAGTGCCCACAGAATAGGATCATATCTATTTTTTACCCACCACCCCTGCACCCTTTTCAATACTCACATTGGAAATCTTGATCCCAGTTTGACCCATTTGGAAAATTTTACCTTGCCAGTGTAGGGCCAGGTGGTTGGGCTGGGTGGTTGCCTGCCAGGAAGGTAATAGGGTGGGGACACTGCAGAGAGAAAATGAGATCTGAGACTTTCTGTGAAAGGGGACAAGAAGCCTGTTCCAGTTTTCCTGGGATATGTTACCATCTGCCCTAACTCAAGCCCTGTTTCTCTCTGTTACTCCTATACTTACTTCAGTAGCTTCCTAGTCAGTTGAATGTCCTGCTTCCAACCTCAGTCATACTCCCCTCTAGAACAAGTGATTATTATATTTTTATTTTTTATTTAATCTTTATTGTATTTTTTCCATCACCATTTAGTCCCCTTATGTCCCCTCCCTCCAGCAATCACCACACTGTTGTTCATGTCCTTGAGTCCTTTTTTTCTTTTTTGCTCAGTCCCTTATCTCCCCTCACCTACCCTGTCCCCACTAGCAGTCATCCTGCTCTCCATCTATGAGCCTGTCCCCATTTTCCTTGTTAGTTAAGTTTGTTCATTAGATTCCATATATGAGTGAAATCATATGGTATTTGACTTTCTCTGACTGGCTTACTTCACTTAGCATAATGGTCTAAAGGTCTATCATGCTGTTGTGAAGGGTAAAATTTTCTTCTTTTTCATGGCTAAGTAGAATTACATTGCATAAATGTCCCATACTTGTTTTATCCACTCATCTACTGATGGACATTTGGGCTGCTTCCATATTTTGGCAATTGTAAATAACGCTGCAATGAACATAGAGTTGCTTATGCTATTTAGAATTAGTGTTTTGGGTTCCTTCAGATATATTCCCAAAAGTGAGATCACTGGGTCAAAAGGAAGATCCATTTTTCATTTTTTCATGTATCTCCATATTGCTTTCCACAGTGACTCCACTACCAACAGTGCAAAAGGGTTTCCCTTTCTCCACATCCTTGCCAGCACTTCTTGTTTGTTGATTTATTGATGATAGCCATTATGACAGGTGTAAGATGATATCTCATTTTGGTTTTAATTTGCATTTCTGTGATAATTAGTGATGTTGAGTGTCTTTTATTGGCCATTTGTATGTCCTCCTTGGACAAGTGTCTATTCAGGTCTTTTGCCCATTTTTTAACTGGGTTGATTGTTTGGTGTTGAGTTTGATAAGTTCATTATAAATTTTGGATATTAACCCTTAACAATTGTATCAGTGAACATGTTCTCCCATTCTGTGGGTTTTTAATTTTGTTGATGCTTCCTTTGTGGTGCAAAACATTTTTAGTTTGAGGTAGTCCCATTTGTTTATTTTTTTCTCTTATTTCTCTTGCCTGGGGAGATATATGCAATAAAATATTGCTACAAGCAATGTCCAAGATTTTGCTGCCTATGTTTTCTTCTAGGATTTATAGGGTTTCAGTGTAACATGTAAGTCTTTGATCCATTTTGAATTTATTGTTTTTTTATAATTTTTTTATTGTTCTTCAATTACATTTGTCTGCATTTCCCCCCAACCATTCATTCCTCACCATCACCCCAGCCAAACCCACCTCACTCCCTTGCTTCCATCCTTGGTTTTGTCCATGTATCCTTTATAGTAGTTCCTGAAAACACTTCCTGCTATTCCGTCCCCACTCCCCTCTGGCTACTCTTAGATGGTTTTTAATTTCAGTGTCGCTGGATATATTTTGCTTGCTTTTTTCTTTTGTTGATTATGTTCTAGTTAAAGGTGAGATCATATGGTATTTACTTCACTTAGGATAATGCTCTCCAGTTCCATCCATGCTGTAGCAAAGGATAGGAACTCCTTCTTTCTCTATGCTGCACAGTATTCCACTGTGTAAATGGACCATAGTTATTTGATCCACTCATTTACTGATGGGCATTAGGTTGCTTCCAGTACTTGGCTATTGTAAACTGCTGCTATGAACAGCTACTGGTGTGCATAGGTTCTTTTGGATTGGTATTTCAAGGCTCTTAGGGTATCATCCCAGCAGTGGAATTCCTGGATCAAAAGGCAGTTCCATTTGTAGTTTTCTGAGGGAATTCCATACTGTTTTCTACAGTGGCTGCACCAGTCTGCATTGCCACCAACAGTGCACTAGAGTTCCCTTTTCTCCACATCCTCTCTAACACTTGTTTGTTGATTTCTTTATGATGGCCATTCTGACCAGTATGAGGTGGTATCTCATTGTGGTTTTAATTTGCAACTCTCTGATGGCTAGTGATGCTGAGCACCTTTTCATATATCTCTGGGCCATCTGTATGTCTTCCTTGGAGAAGTGTCTGTTCAAGACTATTGCTCATTTTTTGATTGCTTATTTTGTCTTCCTGGATTGGAGTCCTGTGAGTTCTTTATATATTTTGTAGATCAAACCCTTGTCTGAGGTATCATTGGCAAATATGTTTTCCCATATAGTTGGTTCTATTTTCATTTTAATGCTGTTTTCTTTGCCCATGCAGAAGCTTTTTAATTTGATGAAGTCCCATTTGTTTATTCTTTCTTTTATTCCCTTGCTTTAGGGAATGTGTCAGTAAAGATGTTGCTGTGTGGAATGACTGAGATTTTCCTGCCAGTGTTTTTTCTCTAAGACTTCTATGGTGTGATGAGTTATATTTAAGTCCTTTATTCACCTTGAATTTATTTTTTGTGTATGGTGTAAGTTGGTGATCCAGTTTCATTGTCCAGCTCTCCCAACAACATTTGTTGAAGAGGCTATTTTTACTCCATTTTATGCTGCTGCCCCCTTTGTCAAATATTAATTGACCATAGAGACTTGAGTTTATTTCTGGGCACTCTATTCTGTTCTATTGATCCATGTGTTTGTTCTTATGCCAGTACCAGGCTGTTTTAATTACAGTAGCCTTGTAATACAGTTTGATGTCAAGTACTGTGATCCTGCCTACTTTGTTTTTCCTTCTTAAAATTTCTGCAGGTATTTGGGGTCATTTATGGTTTCACATAAATTTTTGAAGTATTTGTTGTATATCTGTTAAATATGTTGGCACGTTAACTGGGATTGCACTGAATCTACAAATTGCTTTGGGTGGTATGGACATTTTGATGATGGTAATTCTTCCAATCCATGAATGTGGTACATCCTTTCATTTGTTTGTGTCTTCCTTAATTTCTTTCTTCAGTGTTTTGTAGTTTTCAGAGTGCAGGTCTTTTACCTCCTTGGTTAGGTTTCTTCCTAGGTACTTTATTTTTCTTGTTGCTATAGCAAATGGAATGGTTTTACTAATTTCTGTTTCTGATATTTAATTTTTGGTGTACAAAAATGCCTTTGATTTCTGAATATTGGTTTTGTATCCTGCTCTTTTGCCAAATTTACTTATTAGGTCAAGTAGCTTTTTGGTGGAGTCTACAGGATTTTCTATGTACACTATCATGTCATCTGCAAACAATGACAATTTTGTTTCCTCCTTTCCAATTGGGATGCCTTTTATTTCTTTTTGTTGTGTGATTGCTGTGGAGAGGACTTCCAATACTATTTTGAATAGCGGTGGTGAAAGTAGGCATCCTTGTCTTGCTCCTGATCTTAGTGGGAAAGTTTTAGTTCTTGCCTACTGAATATGATGTTGGCTTTTGGTGTCTCATATATGGCCGTTATTATGTTGAAGAATGTTCCTTCTATTCCCACTTTGCTGAGTGTTTTTATCATAAATGGATGTTGTACCTTACCAAATTCTTTATCTGCATCTATTGATATGATCATGTGATTTTTGTCTTTGCTTTTGTTTATGCGATGTATTATGTTTATTGATTTGTGAATATTGTACCATCCTTGCATCCCTGGGACGAATTTCATTGGATCATAGTGTATAATCTTTTTAACGTATTACTGGATGTGGTTTGCCAATATTTTGTTGAGGATTTTATTGTCTATGTTCATCAGTGATATTGGCCTGAAGTTTTCAGGCCAAAAGGGCCATAAAAAAAGACCCAGTAGGTCACTTCATATTTGTTTGGAAGATCTATCCACTTTTGACAGTGGGGTGTTAAAATCCCCTACTATAATTGTGTTGCTGTCAATATCTTTCTTGAAGTTCTCCAAGATTTTCTTCATGTATTTGGGTGCTCCTACATTGGGAGCATATATATTTATAATGTTTATGTCTTCTTCATGGATTCTTCCCTTGAGTATTTTGAAGTGACCTACTGGGTCTTTTTTTATGGCCCTTTTATTGAAGTCTATTTGGTCTGATATGAGTATGCTACCCTGGATTTTTTTTTTCCTGTCCATTTGCTTAGAGTATTTGTTTCCAGCCCTTCACTTTCAGTCTGCGTATATCTTTTGTCCTGAGGTGGGTCTCTTGTAGGCAACATATGTGTGAGTATGCTTTCTTATCCATTCAGCTATTTTATGTCTTTTCATTGGGGCATTTAATCCATTTACCTTTAATGTTATTATTGATAGGTACTTATTCATTTCCATTTTTTTGTACCCGTGTTCTTCTCTCTGTCACTGATTTTCTTCCTGTTCTTAAAGCAGACCATTTGGCATGTTTTGCAGAACTGTTTGGGGGAGATATATTCTTTGAGGCTTCTTTTGGCTGGGAAGCTTCTTATTTGGCCTTCAATATTAATCAAGAGCCTTGCTGGATAGAGTAGTCTCAGTTGCAGCCTCTTGGTTTTCATTACTTGGAATATTTGTTGCAATTCCCTTCTGTCTTGGAGCGTTTCTATTGAGAAGTCAGCTGTTAGTCTTATGGGGGCTCCCTTGTATGGCACCTCCTGTTTTCCCTTCCTCCCTTTAGGATTCTCTCTTTGTCTTGGAATTTTGCCCGTTTTAATTATGATGTGTCTAGAAGTGGGCCTCTTTGTGTTCCTGTTGATTGGGACTCTCTGTGTTTCCTGGATTTGTGTGAGTTTTCTCTCATCAAATTAGGGAAGTTTTCCATCGTTACTTTTTCAAACAGGTTTTCGATCCCTTATTCCTCTTTTTCTCCTTCTGGTATTCCTATCATATGGAAGTTTGTCATATGTGGCCTTTATTATCTTTAAGTATGATCCCTCTAATCCCACTTTGCTGAGAGTTTTTGTTATAAGTGGGTGCTGGATTTTATCAAAAGCTTTTTCTGCATCTATTGATATGATCACATGGTTTTTAGCTTTCATTTTGTTTATGTGGTGAATCACATTTATTGATTTGTGAATATTGTACCAAGTTTGCATTTCCAGAATAAATCCCACCGGATCATGGTGTATGATCTTTTTAATGCATTGCTGAATTCAGTTTGCTAATATTTTATTGAGGACTTTAGCATCTATGTTCATGAGGGATATTGGCCTATGATTTTCTTTCTTCATCATATCTTATCTGGTTTTGGAAGTAAGATAATCCTGGCCTTGTAAAATGACTTTGGGATCCTTTCTTCCTATTGAATTTTACAAAATAGTTTGAGAAGGAAGGTGTTAGTTTTTCTCAGAATGTTTGGTAAAATTCACCTGTGAAGCCTTCTGGTCCAGAGTTTTTATTTGTTGGGAGTTTTTTGATTACTGCTTCAATTTCACTAAGTATAATCTGTCTATTCATATTCTCTATTCTTTGCGATTTATTTTTGAATGATTGTATACTTCTAGGAATTTATCCATTTCATCCAAGTTGTCCAGTTTGTTGGCATGTAGTTGTTCATAATATTTTCTTACAATCCTTTTTATTTCTTTGGTGTCCATTGTCATTTCTTCTCTTTCATTTCTGATTCTATTTGGGTCCTTTCTCTTTTTTTCTTGATGAGTCTGGTAAAGGTTTGTCAATCTTGCTTATCTTTTCAAAGAACCATCTCTTGGATTCATTGATCTTCTGTATCATTTTTTGGATTCTATTTCATTTATTTCTGCTTTGATTTTTATTATTTCCTTCCTTCTACTCCCTTTGGGCTTTGTTTGTTGTTCTTTTTCAAATTACTTTAAGTGTGTAGTTAGATTGTTTATTTGAGCTTTTTGTTTTTCTGAGATAGGCCTGTAATGCTATGAATTTCCCTCTTAGGCTTGCTTTCCCAGTGTCCCACAGATTTTGGATTGTTGTGTCCTCCATTTCATTTGTTTCAAATATCTTTAATTTCTTCTTTTATCCCATTGTTGACCCACTCATTGTTTAATACCATGTTATTTAGCTCCATGTATTTGCATATTTTTCAATTTGATTTCTAATATTGATTTCTAGTTTCATAGCAATGTGGTCAGAGAAGATGCTTGAGATTATTTCAGTCTTTCTAAATTTATTGAGATTCATTTTGTGTCCTAACATGTGGTCTACCCTAGAAAATATTCCATGTGTACTTGGAAAGTATGTATATTCTGCTGCTTTGGTGTGAAATGCTCTGAAGAGATCAATTAAATCCATTTGATCTACTGTGTCACTTAAAGCCACTGTCTCCTTGTTGATTTTCTTTCTGGAAGATCTATCCATTGAAGTCAATAGGGTGTTAAAATCCCTGACTATGACTGTATGTCTGTCGATCTCCTTCTTTATGTCCATCAAGATTTGCTTCACATATTTAGGTGTTCCTATGTTAGGTGCATAAATGTTTACTAGGGTTGTATCCTCTAGTTGGATTGTTCCCTTTATTATGATGTAGTGTCCTTCTTTGTCTTTTACTAAAACCTTGATTTTAAAGTCTATTTGGTTGGATATAAATACTGTTACCTCAGTGGTGTTTTCCTTTGCATTTGCATGAAATATCTTTTTCCATCCCTTTACTTTTCCTCTGTGTGTATCTTTCAATCTGAGATGGATCTTTTGAAGGAAGCATATATATGGGTATTATTTTTTCCTTATCCATTCAGCTACTCTGTCTTTTGGCTGGAGTATTTAAGCCATTTACATTTAAGGTGATTATTAGTAGATAGGTATTCAGTGCCATTTTATCATTAGACTATTTTCTTTTGTTTTGTTTTTGTTTTTAAAGATTTTATTTATTCATTTCTAGAGAGTGAAGGGAGGGAGAAAGAGAGAGAGAAACATCAATGTGCGGTTGCTGGGGGTCATGGTCTGCAACCCAGGCATGTACCCTGACTGGGAATCGAACCTACGACACTTTGGTTCACAGCCCGTGCTCAATCCACTGAGCTACGCCAGCCAGGGCTTCTTTTGTTTGTTTGTTTGTTTGTTTGTTTGTTTCCTCTTTTTTTCTTCTTAAAGCAAGCTCTTTAACGTTTGTTGCAGTACTGGTTTGGTGTAAAATACTCCTTTAGCTTTTTTCTTGTTTAGGAAGCTTTTTATTTATCCTTCAGTTTTAAATGATAGCCTTCCTGGATAAAGTACCCTGGTTGTAAGTCCTTGCTTTTCATCACCTTAGATATTTCACACCACTCCCTTCTGGCCTGAAATGTTGCTGTTGAATAATCAGATGAGAGTCTAATCGGTGCTGCCTTATAGATAACTACCTGCTTTTCTCTTGCTTCTTTAATATTCTCTCCTTGCCTTTAAACTTTGTCATTTTAATTATGATGTCTCGGTGTGTGCCTCCTTTGATCTAACTTGTTTGGGATCCTCTGAGCTTCCTGGGCTTGTGTGTCTTTTTCCTTCACCAGATTAGTAAAGTTTTCTGTCATTATTTCCTCAAATAAGTTCTTGATCCCTTGCTCACTCTCTTCTCCTTCTGGTAGTCCCATGATGTGGATATTGTTATGATTCACATTGTTCAAAATGTTTCTTAAATTCTCTTTTCTTTTTCTTTTTCTTTTTTTTTTTTTTTGCTACTCTGCTTGGGTGTTTTTCTACCTTGTCTTCCAAAGCACTGTTTCAGTCTTTTGCTTTATCTAACCTACTATTTATTCCCTCCAGTGTATTATTTATTTCAGATATTGGATTCTTTATTTCTGATTGGTTCTTTTTCATGTTTTCTATGTCTTTTTTCATGCTTTTGAATATCCTTATAATCATTACTCTAAACTCGTTATTTGATAAATTGCTTGCCTTTTCATCTAGTTCTTCTGGAAAATTCTCTTGTTCTTTAATTTGGGGTCTGTTTATTTGTCTCCCCATTTTGGTGGATTCTTTGTATTTTCTGCCTTAGTTGCTAAAATTAATCAGTTGTTAAACTGATCAGTTGTTAAACTATTCAATTTGTGACCAGCAGCACAGCTTAAGCTCCACAGGGGTTGGAGCAAAAGCAATTCCTGTGGGTTGGGCTATTGCTTCTCCTCAAGCTGATGCCACTTGGAGGGCAGTGTTCTGCCTGAGAAAGGTGGCTCTTACAGTATGGGAAATGAATCAGCACAGGGATCCTGGGAGCTTTTTTTTTTCAATTCTCTCCCCAGAGTGACCAACCTTAGACTCTCCTCACACATCTCTAGAACACTTTGCCCTCCCTCTCCCAGAGCTCAGGGTAAGTGGCTGCAAATGAAACTTTTTGTGTTGCATCTCTAAGTTCTCTGAGTCTCCAGCCATCTGTCTCACTGGTAGACAGAAACCCTGCTGCTTTTCATAGCTAAATGTCATCCAGGTTCCTTTCTGGCTTTGGTGATAATAGGCTTGAAAGACTAACTTGTGGTTTAGACCCTATATTTCTTAGGTATAACCCCACAGCTGCTGGAATGTCCCTACAGAAGTTCAGCTGTTGCCCATGAAAGCCCATCCAGCCCTTTCTCACCTCCTCTGCATTCCCTTCAGTTTCATTGTGGTAAAGTGGTTTCTTCTGTCTGTCCTTGGTGATAAGGTTTCTCTCCAGCTAGTATTCAGTTGGTTATTCAGGACAATTTCTCTACAATTTACTTGCAATCCCAGATTGGTCCTGGGAGGAGGTTAGTGTAGCTTCCCCTTATTCCTCTGCCTTCTTGAATCTCTAGACCCTATGATTATTTTAAAACAGTGACTTGATCAATTAAAAATATTCCATGGCCCCTGCTGCCTGGAGGGCCTATTCTCCTTCTCTCACTGGGTAATATCATTCACTGCTTGGCTCTGGTCCCCATTCCCCAAGGGACCCCTACTGGTCTCCCCAGAAACACAAGACAGGGTGTCTCCAAAAAGGCCTTTCCTGCCCCTCTCTGTGCCCAGATTGCCTTTCCCATGCCTGTTCCCCTGGCTAACTCCTAACTTATACATTCAAACCCAGATTGAATGTTATCTTCTAAGTGAATCCATCTCTGATACCATCTTCCAAACAGGCCTGTTCCTCCCCTGAACCTCTCACAGTGTCAGGAAGCACTTTCCCTGGGGTTGGTAAGTCAATGGTATACCTGATGACCCATCCTTGGAGCATGAGCCCCTTGAGGGTGGAGGCTGCCCTACTTTATCCAACAATTTGTGACCAGACAGCCTGGGGTCTTGCCACCTGCTGCCATGTACAAGTGTAACACAAGGATTGGTGGAGAAGGAAAATAGTTTTTATTAACACAGTATCCAACTTGGGGGGTCTGGGAGCATCCCTGCTCCAAGCCAACCTTGTTTGCAAAACACAGAAATTCCCTTGTTTCTAGAAAGACTGAAACCCAAACCCATGCCCAGAAGTTCCCCATCATTTTTAATCTATACTTTTAGAGCCAAAGGTGGCTACACAAAGAGGTTTCCATCCTCAGGCTCTCTCTCCCTGGTGCGCACACTTGTGGGTACCACCATCCCCATCACTTCATGTAGCTTCTCTCACTGTCCCAGGGCCAGGGCACCTGGCTGGGGTATACTTCCTGGTCAATGCAGCCCAATGGGATAGGGTCTCAGTCTGTTAGGCCCCAGTAACCAAGGCTGCTCATACCTCTGGGGCTGAGGATATTTCCTGGCTGTTGCATCTGTGCTGCTCTCAGGGTGGGAGAATGGAAGCAGTCTAGGACCCATGTGCTGTGCTACACATGGTCACAGTATCTCAAGGTTTGGCACCCAGTGAGGCACATCCCAGCTCAGGACTCCACCTCTGTGGGCTGGCCTTGGCCCTGTGAGGCAAAAAGCACTGTGTGGGCCTGGTGTCTGCCAGTCCCACAAGCACTCCCACCCATGTGAGGCAAAGAACAAGCAGTTTCCCCACGTGTTCCATTTGAAGAAGTCTTTGCCTAGAAACCCATGCATGACAGAGCATCTGGCTTTTCAACCAATGTGTGCTAATGTCCACCATGTTTGTCAGCCCCCCAGTGTCTTTGTTCCTCTCCTGACTGCCATTTTCTCAACATGGGCAGAGTTTCCCAGCCAGTGCAAGGGCATGAGTGCCTTCGCAGGGATAGGGCATCCAGCCCCCACAGCCTACACAGGCTCTGTTCTAGCTTCCTCCAGCTGTGTCACAAGCTGCTCAGCTACTGAGGAAATGCATGTTGGTTTGTGCAACCACACTGCCTTTGTTTATAGTTGCCTTGGGACACGGAAGCCTATCAAATCTCAGATCCAAGTTCATTCCTGGGCTGCCTTCAACCCTTCTTAACCAGTGCTTTGTGCAACTCCTTCCCTTTGCAGGGGAGGTGCTGGCTCTGACTGGATCAGGATTTCTCCTGGATTGGGGTCTCCCCTGGTCCCCAGTGACTTGACCAGACACATCTTGTTACTAATTCAGCAAACACACAGAAAACATTTATGGGGCAAACGTGTACAAGTGTTCCTCAGAAATATTTGTCATGTGAATAAATGATATATTTAAAAAGAAAGCACCCTTCTCTCTGTATGCTTTCTCTTTTCATCCTTTCCTTCAGTCATTTTATGAGGAAGGCACTGTAGAAATGAGAAAGTCCAGGGAACTCAGGGTTTCTAGGTAAAAATCCTAACCTCCTTTAAGTAGGTGTGGCAGAGGCTGGGATTTCTTAGTCTTTCTGGGATGGATGGGGAGTATCTAGAAAAGTTGCCAGTTGAGAAAGTGCTAGCAGACAGTGGAAGCAGGATGCATGCACCCTTCCCTGTGTGTAAGGCATCTAGGCACATGCCTTGTCCTTCACGCCATCTACATGAGAATGTGACACTATAGTATCAATAATGGTCATGTGTATTTCTCTTACAGAAGTTACTGTGTTTGTCAAAAGACTAAGAAGAAAGACCTTTCCAACATGGCAAAGGTAGGCTTCTGTCAACCAGACAGGAGGGAACGAAGCTCTTTTCTGAAGTGAAAGCTAAAAGCTGCAAGTATGCCATCAGAGCAGAGAGGCTGTTACCATGCACCCACAGGGCAGTCAGAAGTCCTTGCTGGCTACTGGCTAGGCAGGTTCTAGTGGGCCCCAGGCATTCAGCAAGAAGCCCACCTTCTCCTCCCCTCCTTAGAAGGGCCCTATCGCCTGCTCTCTCTGTTTAAGAGAGAAATTGGGGTGAGCAGGAAGACCCTGTGGAAGGGCCAACCAGGGCAGACAGTGTCAGAGATGAAAGGACATCATAGCAGAGCCAAGGACAGACAGACAGAGCTTTGCCCCTGCACGTGGCCCCATGGACTCAGCAAGTCTGGGCTGCCAAGTTCCTCAGCTCTGACCTTTTCTCTCCTGGGCGGATTGTGTCACCTCAGTGTTAGAAGATAGGGAAGAGCTGAGAAGAAGTTTACAAAATGCTGGCATGTGGGCCACTCAGGAATGTGTTCTGAAATCCTGTGGACACTAGATTAGGACAGAGTTAGAGACTGTCATCCTGTTCCAAATCAGTTCCAGCATGGGAGGAACTCAGCAAGGCCTTTGTTTACTGGTTCTATCCCTGACTGGGTCATCTGATGTGGCCCTGGAGCAACACTTTCATCCCAATCCAACTGAGTGCCCAGCCCAAGTTAGAGCCAGCCCTGCTCCACATTGTATCTTTATACTTCCTGCCACTAGCAAAAGTATACTTCAAACTGCAAGTGCCCTCACTTTTCTCTTCTGCAAAATGGAGGTGGCTCTAAGTGTGTAAGGGTGACCTATATGCTCTGAAAATGTAAGGGGACTGAATTGTCCCCATTGGACAGCTGAGAAAATCAGCCCTCAGGGGCTAAATTCATTGTCCAAGCCTTCCAAGAGATGAGGATAGTTAGTTTCTGAAGCCCCACAGCCACCCTGCAGAATTAGTAAGTACTGCTGCTTCTTTAGAGCCATATGTTCCCTGCAGACCCTCTGTCCCCCCAGTTTTCCTCTCAGGGTAATTTAGGCTTGTTGACTGGAGTGGAGGTAAAGGAAGAGCTGAAAGGTCCTGAGAGCCCTACACACATCTGCCTATGAACAGAAGCATTCTAAATGATGCTTTCAGAAAGGAAATTCTGTTACCAAATAGACTGGTGGGTGGTGGGTGGGGAGGCAGGAGCAGATACTGTTACCAAAACAAGGCTCCTCCCCTGGGGTCTCTCTGTCACTGTGGATTTTTTGCCTGCTGCCAGGTGTTAGGAATTATGGCTCTCATGCTAGAGTTTGGTAAAAAGGAAAGGAATTATTTATTTACTTAAAAGTTACAGAGATTTAGAGTAATGGCAGAATGTCACTGTTAAAATCCCAAAGTCCCTTAAAACACCCACAAACACACACAGGCCTTCCTTCCCCCCTTTGCCCTGGCAGGCCAGTCTCAGAACATGCCAATCAGAAGTACTGTCTTCCAGAAGAAAATGAACAGAAGTCCGCAGCTCACTTCTCCCAATTCTTCCCAGTAATCCATGCTCAATTGGGAAGGTTTTCCGTGGTCCCCAGCACCATCAGCTATGTTCCCATGATCTCTAGTTCTTAATCCAAAACCATGTGGCATCTTCTCATGGCTCACCATTAAGAATCCTTTCACCCCTTTTCTTTCCACAAGGTCTCTCATTGTCCCACGTCCTGCATTATCTCTCCTGGATTCTTTCAAACCACTAAGAGAAATAGCTGTCCATGGCTGCTACATCTTGCAGCCTGGCTTCCTAAGCCATGTGGTAAAGGGAGCTCCCTCTCCACCCTCAAAACCGTGTGATTAGAACCAGTATGGCTGCTGCGCCTAAGTTTAAATCCCAGCACGAGTCTTCCTCCATAACCCCATTTCTGACTCCCACAATTGGCTACATCTGCCAGCACTCTAGTATTCTCTGCTTTTCTTGGCTGCCATATTAGTCCTGGCAAGGGTGGCCCCATGGCATGGAGCAAACGATTTCTAAGCTGTCACTTACACACTGTAAGGGAAGTTGCCTCCCAGTTAACTCAAGGGTCAAAGTTATGCCTATCTCCCTAGCTAGAATTGTTGATATGCAAAATAACAGTCAATGGCCCTGCTCCATTTGTCCCATTCCCCAGTCCAGGCTTGTGGGGGTGGGGATATCCTATATTTCTATATTTCCTGGACACCCCAACTTCTGGACCCCATTTCAAATCCTTTGTTTGGAGGGCCCTGGCTGTACCCCATTATAGTTCTAGAATATGTGAATTTTAAACATTTTAATTGTTACTAAGGTTTTCATTTTAATGGGCAATACCCAAATCCACTTCTTTTCTCAACAGAAAAAAAAATCTTGTTAATTTGGAGGGCCAGGGGGATTAGGCAAAAGTAAAATGACAAGATTTAATTGAGTATTATGCTTCCCCATTATACTTAGACTATGAGAATGGTATTGAGAAATAACAGGAGTCAGCCTTCTGAAGTCAAATCTGAAAGGTATCATGAATGTTTCTAAGGAAGCCCTGCCAAGGAACCTGAACAGTGCAGGTGACCCAGAGAGCTGGGAAATGAAATATAACCTTCCCTCTTCTGCTTGCTTTATTGAATAGAGTATGTGGCATGTATCAAGGGCAGGTGGCATCGCCTGCACTAATTTAAGGATTTCTTAATAGAAGTAGAACACAATTTACTCTTTGATATTGTAATTTATCTGCTCCTTCAGGGGGCAGATAATTGTGAACATCAACCTGGAGTGTCTCTTGTAGGAAAAAAAATCTGCATCATTCTTGTACATGCACAGATTCAACATGTCTCTTCTCTCCTGTCTGAATTAGATTGAGTTAGCTCTCTGCCCTGCCAGACTCTGCTGGCACTACTATGAGAATTAGCAAGTGTTTTTTTGAACAACACAAACCATGGTGCTTTTACTGTATTTCATTGTTTTACAAACAAATGATATGAAGCATGTGGATATTCTTGCCCTTTACTATCTGACAATTGTGATTATTTTTTCAACAAAAAAACTCTCTCCTCTACAAAGAGCACCACAAGCTGGCTAACAGTGTAGCTGCATGGGGTGGTGGTGGGGAGCTTCTCACTCTGGACAACACAGCAGGATTGCTGTGAGGCAGGAAGCTGCACATTTATGACCCTCTCCCACACTGTGGTCCAATCTCTAGGCTTTTGTATGAGGGTGGCTGAGAGGTGTTCTGGGGGCTATGCTCCCATATCTGCCTTTTCCAGGATGCCTTAGGAAGCTTAGCAGCTTCTTCCTTGTGGGCCTGAACTCATCCTGGTGCACTCACTATGCATAAACTGCCTCCCCAGCATTTGTAAGCTCCTTCAGGTGTCATCTTTGTCTTACCATCTTAGTCTGCCCAACATAGTGCACATGGTAGCACTTCAGTATTTCATGAGCTGATGACACAGAGATTCAACAAGGCACACAAGCACCACAAATTATCCTGTCCTATTTCTTTGATCTTGAAATAGGGCTGACTTTGATAGGATTGTACCAGTTCTTGAAATATTGAAATTGGTCCATTCTTGTTGGTAAGCAGCCTCTGCCCTTCTCTTCTCCTCCCACCCTATTCTCTTGTCCCTTGATTATCCCCCCTGCTTCTATTGCTACCCCAAATCCCAGTTACTCCCCTAGATATTACCCTACTGACCAAACTGGCAACTAAATGCTGAACACCTAAGCCAACATGCTTCAAAGCTATGGAGAACAATGCTGGTTAGTAGGAGCCCAATGGGCCCCCTTTTTGAGCCAGTGGCTCCCACAGAAATCTCATGTGGTTTCTCAAAACCTGTTATTGCCCCAAGCCCAAACCCTGGGGGCCCCGGGAAAGCAGGAGACCTCTCCCCAAGGGGCCTGCCAAGAGGTCTGCCTTCCTGCCCAGGGCTCCTGTGGGCCTGTTGGCATCCTTCGGTAACCTTTCAAGAGGAAAGAGAGCCAGCAGGGACCCAGCATGCTAGTAGCCCCTGCTGACAAATGGCAGGCAAATCTTGAGGTATACCTGAAAGATCTATCACATGAACCATGGCCATGCCTCAGCCAGGACCATGGCAACCAACTGGGTTTTCTACACTCTTCTTGGTACCCAGAGGCCCACAAATAGAAGGCCAAAGGCTGGTTCATGTACTCTCAGTGCTGGCCATGTAGGTAGAGGACTCAAGTCCCTATGTCACACATGGTCAGGCTTCACCCTGCATGTCTGTACTGAGTCTGTAAACCCAGATGAGGCTGTGAACATCCCTCAACAGTTTTGATGTTCACCATCAATTAAAAGACACTAATAAATTACACTTTAATGAAAATGACAAGAATAGACAAGGTCATGCCTGTATCATGCAATGAGTTCATCTGAAGCCAGGTCTGTATAATTAATTACAAGGTGTAGTTATCATTTTGAAATATTTCTTTCCATTTCAACAAGGGGCAGATGTGGTTCCTAGAAGGCAAGTCCACATAAATTTGAACTAGATGACCACAGAGGTGACAAATCTGGACTTAGAATGCATCTTTTGTATTCAAAATGAGTGTGAGGGAGTGCTTTTGAATTATTGTTCAAATGTTGTCCCTCAGGTTACCTGGAATACAGATATCTACTGTGAAGCTCTTTTGTGTTGCTAACAATCTTTTTGTTTGTTTGTTTGTTTGTTTTTACAAGTTTAAGCAGTTTAATTTCTTTTCTAGGGACATCGACAGACCTCAATGTATTCCTGAATTGTCTGTCTTCAAATCTCCAAACAGTCATCTTCTAGGTACAAAACCATATTTTTTTACAAAGGGAGGAAGTGACTGTTGATCATTCTAGCTACATGACAGCACCGAGTACCCATGACCTGGTGGAATGAAAAATAATTTTCTGTGGCCAGAAATGTGTCAAGACTGGTATGGGTGTTAAGGAAATAAAAGTAGTGTCTCACTCCTGTAGCAAGGCAGGAGTCAGAGGCTGGCACATCAGGAAAGTGTGTGTTTGCAGGTGAGCACACATGGTGAGCATATGTTGTTTGGATGTGTATGTGTGCAATGAGCCTGTTTGTGTGCAATGAGCCAGGTGAGGGTAAGTGAGCATGTGTGCAGGTGACCACAGCTGAGTGTATGTGTGCACCAAGCAAGAGTGTATAGGAGGATGAGGGGTTTTCTCTGTTTGGGGAGAATAGTACTTGTCTGGGTATTTTGCAGAAACATCCAGGTAAAGCATCAAGCTGGATATTACAAAATCAAAGACAAATTAGTATTGAATGTGTATGGATTTGGTCCTTCTGGTCAATATGCCACTTGGGAGTTACTTCAACAGGGTTCTTTGAGTCAGTCATCACCATCATATGCATCAGCACTTTCAGAGCTGAAAATGCCATCAGAGAAAGCCATAGAACTCTTGACCCAGTGGGCCTATAGTGGGTGGGTGGATGGGGAGCTGGGGCTGTGCATTAAAAGTTTAGACCAAAACAAGGTAGCCAGAGGCCTTCCACCCTTGAGGCTTGTCTTCTGCAGGCTGAGGCAGTTATGAAAGGCCTTGATGAAGGAGGTAAAATTTAAATTAGGATGAAAAAGGGAAGTAAGATGAAAATAACATAAAAAGACAATATTCACAAAAGAACAACATGGGCACAGTGAGTATGGACCAGAGGAGTGTGGATGCCCTCTGATGGCCCACTAGAAGAAAACAATCACTGGTTACCACCACCAAAAAATACTGTTTATGTTGCTGAACACTTACCAGTTTGTTTTTTTTGTCCTTCTTAACACTTTGTGCTTTCCTTTAAAAGATCAACTTTATGCTGCAAACAAAGAGCAATGCAATAATTACTATTTAGCTTTCGGTGTTAGCCACAGTTAACTTACGTACCCATGAGGGGGTTTACCATACTTCCAGTCCTACTCCGGTTCCTCCTTGTACCTTAGACACTAGCCATAAAGACTCTCTCTTCTGGTCTTTATGCCAAGGACTGAATTCCGCTATTGCTTTTCTCCCCAAAAGTCCTTTTGTAATAGAGAATTGGGGAGCTAACTGGAGAATATTAGCTAAGCCTGACACAACAGTAATTCCAGCTCAGCCTCAACAACTATATGATAATATGTGGTGGGAGGGGCCCGGCACCAGGGCACCTATTATCAGAATTGTTTCACCTAACCACACTAGCCCATGGCATTATAACTCTTGGAAAATGGGCTTGCCTTTTATTACTAGAAAGCATCTGTATATAAAAATTGGTTGTGACCCTGAAGGTGTTTTGGGATGTTGCTACCAGGTTGATCCTCCAGAACAAGATTGGGTCACAGTTTGTACCTCTCACCCCTACCTGTTTTTTGCAACCCCAGACACAGCCCAGGTCTTTTATAATGAATTGGCAAAAGTTTATTCTCTGCATGTCCTTGTGGGCTCCATATATGCCAGCTGCCTTACCCATCTCAATATTACTTAGCTAAACCTCACTACAGTTTATATAGTTAGAAGACAAACTCAAGTATGGGTGCCAGTTGATGTAACCAGAGAATGGGAGGAACCCAAGGGCATAATAGCACTTAACAACGTGCTATCCTCCTTAAGAATCCAACAGTTTGTCAGCACTCTAATTGCATTCATTTTTTCTGCTATAGTTGTTGCAGCTACTGCTGCCATGGCAACTGCCACCTTCAGTTGACTCAGTTCAAACTGCTCATACTGTTGATGTTCTCTTAACCAATACTACCTTAGAAATGATCCAACAGGCCCAGATTGATCAAGAGATCCTGATGTGCCTTTTTGCAGTTGAATCGGCACTTGAGTGGATTGTCAAGCACCAGGATGCATTAGTGACCTTCCAACAGCTGACCTGTGACCCTGGATTCTCCAGGCTGTGCATCACCCAACTCCAATGGAACTCCAGCCAGCACTTCTGGAGCCATATTCAACATCACCTAAGAGGGACTTTTTCTGTCAATTTAAAGGGACAACTTGATAAACTGCAGATAGAGATGCAGCAGCAGTTGCAGAACATTCAGTGCTTGACCAAGCAGGAGGGTTTTCAAACCCTCCGTGATAATCTCGATGGCTAAATCCAAACAATCAGTTTGATGGACTTAACCTGAGAATGTGGGCCTTTGCAGCCACCAGTTGTTTACTGATTCTAATAATGCTTTGTATACTTCAATGCATTTGCAAATTATTTTCCCAGGGTTATGCAAGAGACCAGCAAGTAGCAAGCTTTGTGGGATCTGTAGCAGTCCTAATTAAAAAACAAGGAGGGAAATATAGGGAACCGATCTGCCTGACAATGGCAAATGTAGCCCAGTCCTCTTGGAAAGACCATAGGCATGGATTGGCTCTCCTGTGGGAAACCAGGCCTGCATTATACTTAGGCTGCTTTGAGACTTGCTCTTGCTAAAACTCCCTCACCCTGAGTTGAAGCAGCAAATGCTTACTGCATATCTTTAAAGTAACTTCCTGAAGTCTGTGCTAATTCTCCCAAGGACAGAGTGTAACCAGACCAATTACTGTTAGCATTCCCTTGCATTTGCAATATTTTTTCCTTGTTAATCTCTAGGAAGTAATCAGTAAATCCTTTCTTTTGTTATCTGTAAAAAGTAATTACCTAAAGCAAACTGAGTATAATGAATGAGAACCTTCTTTGATGTATGCTATTAGAAAGTCGATAAAAGCTTGTCAAGGCAGGGGTCGAGGCTCTCTCCCCTTGAGAGAGTGGCCGCGCCATCCCTTTTTCTCCGAAGGTCTTTGGTAGTCTGTGTGAATTTGTTCATTGCATCCACAACATATGGACCCCACTGGACAGAGTCCACATCAGTAAGATGAAAATAACATAAAAAGACAATATTCACAAGAGAACAACATGGGCACAGTGAACATATGAAACACTGCAGTACCTCTTTAGGGAAGAACAGGACTTCTCTGGAGCAGAGCAAACAGGTGGAGGTGTGGCACAAGGAACTGGACTTTGGGGGTTTTATCCTTTAAGTCTCAGTCATATTTCTTTCTTTCCCCTTTCCTCCCCACCTGGCTTTGTCTGTATCCCTGTTTTTCCAGGCAAGGAGAAGGGGCAGAAATACAACTGAGTTCATTAACAAAGACTGCAGGGGGACACTGGGTCACAAACTTCATTAAGAGGAACCAAAAATGTAAACCTGGGCTTGTCAGAGATGACTAATGGCTTCAGTTGTTCACACCTGACAGCGTGCTAGCAGAAGACATGTTCAGTGATGTCATGTACTGTATTCTCCCCATTCTCATGTAGTTGGGTCCAGGAGAATTTCTAAATGTAAGACCCTGAAGTGCCACACTAGTGGTGAGCAGAGTAATGCTCATTGTTTGTGGTTCACATATGAACATTATTGCAGAGAGCACCAACCACCAGAGCTTCTGCTCTCAATGCTTTTAGAAAGTGTATATCCTAAGAATACTAAAACACCAATTCAAAAGAACCTATGCATCCCAATGTTCATAGCAGCACAATGTACAATAGCTAGATGCTGGAAGTAACCAAGGTGCCCATCAGTAAATGAATGGATCAAAAAACTATGGTACATTTACACAATGGAATTCTATGCAGCAGAAAGAAAGAAGGAGCTCCTACCCTTTGCAACAGCGTGGATGGAGCTGGAAAACATTATGCTAAGCGAAACAAACCAGGCAGTGAAAGACAAATACCATATGATCTCATCTTTAACAGGAACCTAAACAACAAAACAAAGAAACAAACAAAATATAACTAAAGACACTGGAATAGAGGCCAGGCTGACAGTGCCCACAGAAGAGAGTAGAGGGAATTTAAGGGGACAGTGGGAAGGGTTCACAGGAACAAACTTAAAGGACACATGGTCATAAACTAAGGGGAGGGTGGTAATGGGAGAGGAGTGGGGAGGGGTGGGAGGGGGAACTGGATTGGGAGTAAAAAGGAGAAAACTGTATTTGAACAATGATTAAAATAAAAAAAAGAAAAGAAAGTGCATTTGTGTTTATTGAATGCATGGTTCCTTCCAGGAGCTCCATTTCAGGTTATCAGAAACACTAGCTTAGGTGATCAGAAGTCATGTGGGATGTTGCTATTGAAGAGAATTCCCATGTACCCAAAGCCTAGGACAATCCTTCTGTACATTGAGTGGGTTTCAGTTGGGGCAGAAGGGAAGACAAGGAAATATGAGAAAGGGCATGTCCTCATGTCTAGCCAGTCTCTCCATCTCTTCTTCAGGGACTTGGGTTGAGCAAGTAGGTAGACCACATGCATATGATGAGTCTTAGGGAGTCTTTCCAACATATGCATGTGAAATTCATATGACTCCATTGGTTGTAATTCATTTAAAGTGAGGCCCAAGGCTACTCTCGATGTACATGGACAGTCTCTTTGTCTGCATGTAGAAGCATCCCACGGGTGCTCAGTTAAGTGTCATTGGTTCTGCTGTACACAAAGTTGGGAACTTCTGGTCCTCAGATAAATTACATCATTCTGCCCTGGACTCATCTCTAGACAAAATGGATCAAGACCAGAAAAGGGTTGGTGTACCACTGCCTCTCTTCTCACCTTATCAATTCTTCTTCCTCTTCTCATTTCTCCACTTAAACATGTCTGTGCCTGACAAATGTATGCATTTGAAAACGTGCTCATCTTCATTTTGTCAAAAATGTAATAGCCAAGCAGAAGCAAAGAGGAGTTCCTCAAGTTGGCTGCCAGCTTCCAGCTAATATGGAATTTCCTTCCCACCACCATGAGCAAAGACATGACTCTGCAATAGACACACAGTTTTGATAAGTCAGAGAATGCAAATCACTTGTACATTAAAATGTTATTATAGCATAATAACTTTTCATATTTTTATGTAGAATCCAGTCTTCTTTTAACTTTTTTATGTAAAATACAACATAGACACATAAAACCATAAAAAACTTATTTTAACCCTCATTTGAGGGAATGTTTATTGATTTTTTAGCAAGATAGGAAGGGAGAGAGAGAAACATTGTTTGGCTGCTTCCCTTACACATCCCGAGCAGTGATCAAACCTACAACCTTTTGGTGTACAGGATGGTGCTCCAACCAACTGAGCCACCTGGCCAGGGCTATAACAACATTAAAAAAATGGCAACACAAGAGTCCAGCAAACAGTTGAACCACTCTTTACTTTCCCATTCCTCATTGTTGGATTCACAGGAACCATGCCCTTGTTTTTGAATTATGTGCTTTGGGACATTTTGAGAAAAGCACCAAGGGAGATAAGTGAGGTCTAAAAAAAAAAAGGTAAGTTCTTCATATATTTTGGAGATTAAACACTTGTCTGAGGTATCATTGGCAAATGTGTTTTCCCGCACAGTTGGTTCTCTTTTTCTTTTAATACTGTTTCCTTTAGCCATTCAGAAGCTTTTTATTTTGATGAGATCCCATTTGTTTATTCTTTCTTTTATGTCCCCTCCTCTAGGGGACATATCAGTAAAAATGTTGCTGCATGAAATATCTGAGATTTTCCTGCCTATGTTCTCCTCTAGGACTTGAATAGTGTCATGGCTTATATTGATATCTTTTATCCACCTTGACTTTATTTTTGTGTATGGTGTAAGTTGGTGCTCGAGTTTCATTTTTTTTTTTTTGCATGTAGCTGTCCAGTCCTCCCAACACCATTTGTTGAAGACACTATTGTTACCCCATTTTCTGTTGCTGCCCCTTTGTCAAATATTAATTGACCATAGAGACTTGGGTTTACTTCTGGGCTCTCTGTTCTGTTCCATTGGTCCATGTGCTGGTTTTTATGCCAGTACCAGTCTGTTTTGATTACAGTGGCCTTGTAATACAGTTTGGTATCAGGTATTGTGATCCCTCCTACTTTGCTTTTCTATCTCAAAATTGCAGCAAATATTTGGGGTCGTTTATGGTTCCATATAAATGTTTGAAGTGTTTATTCTATGTCTGTGAAATATGCCACTGGTACTTTAATAGGTATTGCATTGAATCTGTAAATTGCTTTGGGTAGTATGGACATTTTGATGATGTTAATTCTTCCAATCCATGAACAGAGTATATGTTTCCATTTGTTTGTGTCTTCCTTGATTTCTTTCCTGAGTGTTATGTAGTTTTCTGAATACAGGTCTTTTACCTTCTTGGTTAGATTTTTTCCTAGGCATTTTATTTTTCTTTTTGCTATATCAAATGGTATTTTTTTTCTTGATTTCTGCTTCTGCTCTTTCATTGTTGGTATAAAAAATGCCTTCAATTCCTGGATATTGACTTTGTATCTTGCTGTTTTGCCAAATTTGTTTATTAGGTCGAGTAGTTTTTTGGTGGAGTCTACAGGATTTTCTATGTACACTATCATGTCATCTGTAAACAATGACAGATGTGTTTCCTCCTTTCCAATTTGGATGCTTTTATTTCCTTTTCTTGTCTGGTTGCTGTGACTAAAACTTCCAATACTATATTGAATAGACTAGGTGGTGAAAGTGGACAGCCTTGTCTTGTTCCTGATCTTAGTGGAAAAGATTTTAGAAACAACCCAATTAAAAAATGGTCAAAGGACTTGAACAGACACTTCTCCAAGGAGTACATACAGAGGATCCAGGGACACATGAAAATATGCTCGGTATTGCTAGCTATCAGAGAGATACTAATTAAAACCACAATGAGATACCACTTCACACCAGTCAGAATGGCCATCATAAACAAAGCAACAAACAACAAGTGTTGGAGAGGTTGTGGAGAAAAAGGAGCCCTAGTGCATTGTTGGTGGGATTGCAGACCGGTGCAACCACTATGGAAAACAGTATGGAACTTCCTCAGAAAACTAAAAACGATCTGCCTTTTGACCCAGCAATTCCACTGCTAGGATTATATCCTAAGAATCCTGAAACACCAATCCAAAAGAACCTATGCACCCCAATGTCCATAGCAGTGCAATTTATAGTAGCCAAGTGTTGGAAGCAACCTAGTTGCCCATCAATAAATGAATGGATCAAAAAGCTATGGTACATTCACACAATGGAATTCTGTGCAGCAGAAAGAAAGAAGGAACTCCTACCCTTTGTGACAGCCTGGATGGAACTGGAAAGCATTATGCTAAGTGCAATAAGCCAAGCAGTGACAGACAAATACCATATATCTCACCTTTAACAGGAACTTAATCAACAAAACAAAGAAACAAGCAAAATATAACCAAAGACACTAAAATAGAGAACAGTCTGACAGTGTTCAGAGGGGAGAGAGGAGGGAATTTCAGGGGAAAAGGGAGAGGGTTTACAGGACCAAGTATAAAGGGCATGTGGACAAAAACTAGGGGTGGGTGGAAATGGGAGGGAAGTGAGGAGGGCTGGGTGGGTGAGCCTGGATGGGAGTAAAAGATAGAAAATTGTACTTGAAGAATAATTAAAATAAAATCATTTGAAAATTAAAAAATGGGTTCTTGGGGGCACTCATATTTAACTTGCAGTAATAACAATTGATAAAGTCACCAATGTACACTGGAAAATATAAAGTAATATTCATTTCACAAACTTTCTCGTCAAACTTTGCCTGTCAGGGAAGGTCACATTTGTCACCACCATGGCTCCGATGCAGCATAGCAGAGTTTTAGGAAGTTCACCACAGCCTCATGGAAAGGATTATTCATCTCAACAGATACTTATTGTGCCCCTGAAAGGTCCTAATCACCTTCCTGGGCACTGGGCATAGAGCAGGGGAAAGACAGGCAAAGTCTTCTCACCATGCTTACACACTAAGCAGGGTGAGGAGCCCTGCTCCAGGGGATGCTGCTTGGTGCCCTCATAGTAGGCATGTGATCACAGTAGGCAAGTGGAATAGGAAGAAAAGACAAGTCCTACTCTAGGTCAGCTTTGCAAACACCATGGAGCTCTTTCAGGAGTTGTTGCTGTAAGCTGCCCTATTGGTGACAATCATTTGTAATGAGGCTCTCCCCTCTAATGATGTCCAAATTGGCTCTGCTTTATGCTAATGGTCTTCCATACTAAAGTGATAAAAGTATATTCACATGCAATCATGGGGAAAAAATTCAGTCCTGTAGTTGTTGTTTTTCCCTGACTACCTTCTCTAGACCTCCATATGAAGTCAAAGTATTAATACCAGCTGTTTTTTCTCATCACTTGGACCATAGTTTCCAAGTTTAAACAGGCCAGGAGTTGTTAGGCTCATTCCAGGCCAGATCACACCATCCCACCAAACCAGCATCTTTCACCATATTCATTTCATCAATGAATATACATCGTAAAGGGCTGTGGAATAGACAAAAGTCTTTGAAGTGGACAAAATGGTTGGGCACCCCTTCTGAGTTGTCTCCACCTGTCATTATCTTTGAGTTATTTTACAACTCTGTACCTTGTATGAAACTGATAGTAATGCAAATGGTAGTCCTCCCCAGAAATGCTTGCTGGTGGTATCAAGTGGATGCAGTGATTACCACCCCAAGGATGAATCCCTTTTGCAACTATTTGTAAATTAATGCCAGCATTCTCTACTGTCTATGTTGATACTTTGAATTCTTCACTGAACCAGTTGCAACAGCTTTCTAATTCCTGCATTCATTCATGCTCATTTTATATTTGTATAAGATTTGTGGTTTTACCTTAATTCAAAATTTGTCTTTTAACAATTATAATAGGCCAGATCTCCTCTGCTTCTCATCTGAACATTAATTAGCCTTTTTTTTCCTGGAAGGCCAAAGGCCTTAGGATTTAAAGCAGTCAGCTGAGTCAGCTTGCCCTGCTGTCTCCCCTACACAATCTCCCCAGTGACAGGCCCACGAGAGAGGATGTCTCTCTATGCTGAGCACTAGTCTCCTTCCTTCACCCACTTCACTCATCAAAAGTTGCAGTTACACAGACTGAAGCAGGGGAAAGGGCTTCATTTGCAGCATCACAAATGGCAGTGGGACCCCTCTGTACTCTGCCTGCACCTTCCTCCACCCTCTCCTTTGCTTCCCTGCATGCCACCCATGGGAGGCTGAGGGCGCAAGTCCCCTGCTCTGAGAATTTCTGTAGGTTTTACTCCATCTCACACCAGATGAGTTTTAAGTTTCCTTTCATGGCTCAGGCTATTTAGCTTTCTGTTCTTTCTGTACAAAAGTCACCTTGCTGGGGTTCTCTGGATATGGAATGTTAGCCACATGGGTGATGGACTCTGCCTAGAACCCCTCAGAATCAGCTATAGGAGTGAGGGTCTAGTACACAGTACTTAAAAGCCTCAAAAAATTAAGTTTCACATTGATCTGTTTTTGTTTATATAATTATTCATTTTGGGTTGTTATTTAAATGTAGGGTCCTGGCATCTGCTTCATTTACTGCTTTTGGAATATGTGATTCATATATTGCAGTCACACATAGAAGAGGAAGAGGATAAAGAAAATGTGGGAAATATCATGGAAATGCTACCAGATGGCAGTCTGCTGTCCAGCCCAGACCAGTCACCTTGCCGCCCTCCAGAGCCTTCATCATCTCAGGAGTGTGAAAGCCCAAGTGTGGACCCAGCCTGGGTGATGCTGAAACCCCTGAGCCAGAACCAGTGTCCCGTGGGTGTGGGCAGCATGGTCTTCAGGGTCCTGGGTCCCCTGGTGGACACTGCCACAGGCAATAAGGTAGACACTAGGGCCCCAACTCCTGGTCAGTTTTTTCAAGGGCATTAAAAACTACCAGCTGGTTAATAAACGTATAAAGACCACATTGTCCAATCAATGACACAGGATTCTAGAATGATCCTTGCTTTAAGTGATTTTGCCAGGCATGATAATAATAGTGTATCTGTTGGTCACTGCTCAGCTCAGTTTGGGGTTCATTAATATGCACTGGAATGATTAGAGGTGAGGAATATGTGGCTGGCCTGGGTCTTGCCCTCCCAGACCTTCCTTGACATGGTTAGGCTAACTAAGAAATAGATGGCCACTAGCCACTATACTGAGTGGTATGCACTGAAAGTGCCTCTGGCATTCAAAGATAGGAAACAGCAAACAATCTGAATAGAAAGGATTTTGGAAATGTGGAATTGGGATACATATTGAAAGATATAAAATTAAGGACTGCTATTTATCCAACACCTACTATATGCCCTTTATATACATTATCATGAAGCCATACAATACTACATAGCATCTATTCTGATTATTTTCATGTCATGGATAAGAAAACTGAGGCTCAGAGAAGCTAAATGACTTGCACAAAGTCATACAGTAAGTAAATTATGAAACAGAGATTGGACCCCTTGCCTGCCTGATCTCAAGTCTATTCTTATTCCACAACATTAAGGTGATCCAAGAAGAGTAAAACACATGTTTCAGACATCAGAGATAGGTCCTTGAATGCCAAGATCGACACAGTAAACAACTCAAACACCTCCACTGATTGGAGGGAGTGGCAGGTTTACAAAATCTTGACAAAAATTGCCTTGGTGGTAATTTCTGAAACTTCCATATCTATGTGTGGAGGTTTAGCCAGTTTACATAGTATCTCTCCAGCACCCATTAGTACCCTTTTTGAGTAGATGAGAGGTGCTTAGTAGGAGACTGTGGCAGGGGGCCTCCACATGCAGAGCCACCCCACCCCCCATCTGCCAAGAATGAGAATAAGTCTACCAAGACATGATCTGCTTGGGGAGGAAAGGTGGCAGATCCCTCAAAGGAGAAGGGCCAGGAGCCTGTTCCTCAAAGGGCTTTTATTGGATTTATTTGCATAGGAATACAGGGCTTATACATAAAGCTCATCAATCATTGTCAGGCAGTAAGGATCAAACAATAGATAACATTCAAAGAACTATGAGGGCTTATTTTGAGTCAGGGTCAGATAGCTAAAGGGCCATAAAACTTTGGGGGAAATAAACTCGTTTCATGCTTGGACTCTTATCATTTAATGTGAGGGTATTAACAAAGCAAGTTTCACAGGATTTTATGCATTCTTTCTTAGGCCTGATCATCTTGGGGAACCTGCCCTTTCCAGCACAGGGCTGCACCCACCTCTGGCATTGTTTCAGGCTTAAATTGGGCAAAGGAAGTAAGACAGCCAAGAGGTTAGGAGGCTTCTTGCAGACAGAATGAGGACTCAGGCTATTTCAGGGGTGCAGGTCCATCACCCCTTTTTTCTATAGCCCCCCTCCCAGTCCTTCCCTGAGGGCCCCTTCATGGCCATGTATGTCTTGGGTCCTCCTTTGAGGAATCTTACCCGCCGTTGGCCAGCCAGTCATCCACTCGGGGCCAAGCAGGGTGAAGTAAAGGGGGCAGAGGGGGTGCCCCTGCCAGGGAGGTTAGTTTTGTCTCCTTAATGGCTTAAGGTTCCAAGGTCTCTCACTCAGCCTTAGCCATGGAGGGTTACAGCTTCTGAAACCAGGCAGGGCAGTTCCCAACAGGAGACCATTAAAGCCAGGGTGTTGCCCTTGACCTGGGCTAATAGTGGTCATGGCCATGGGATGAGTCACAGCCTGAAAGTATTCATGCCCTACAGTCCTCAAAATAACAAGAACCTTCCAGGGACCCCTCCCTCCTCATCAAATCCTCTTTCCAAGTTCTGTAGAGTGCAGAGAACCTACACAAGCACTACTGCTCTAAAAAGACACCATGCTCAAAAATAATAAAACCAGGAGCAAAGGAAATACATCTCCCAGTTTTACTAATTCTCTGTCCATATTTGGTATTACCTTGCAGTAGTTAATTCAGATATCCAGCTGCCTTCAATGACCTTGGTGCAGTAGATTCAGACATTTGTCTGTAAACAAGAAACTCACCTCTTCTATGAGTATGTGTATGAAGCTGACAAGACTGATGAAGCTTGAAATAATTAAATACTGACCTTCCTAATCAGGGACTCAATGGCAGGGGGTTGGAAATGGGAGGAAATTGGCCTCCTCAGAGGCAGTTGAGTCACCACTTACCAGCAGATGCTTCAGGGCTCTTGACAGAGAGGAAGCCCCATTAAATCTGAAGAAAGGACCAGTTGGGTAACCTGTACCCAGGAGAATGTTTCTCCTTGTTCCCTGACCTTCTGGAGAATATATCCCATCCTGGCAACACAACACTACAAGGGCTGGACAGTGGGAAGCTCAACTGAGAACACTCTTGAAACATTCTGTGGAGCCTTAACAGGGCAAGCATTTGTGCTGGACATTTAGCTGCAACAGTGCAGATCTACCTATTTACAGGCTGGAACAAGAGCTAGGGCTGTAGAGAATTTGAGATGCCCCTTAGTCACCAAGGTAATTGGGAAAAACATTTATTTTGGGGGGCATATTTGGAAGTGGGTAGAGAACAGACAGTGATAGGCTCCCTGTTCTGGGCATTTAAAGGCATTATATCAGCAACCCAGCAAGATGGTGTTACCATTGCTCCATTTCACAGATAGCATAACTGAAGCTCCTAAGGGATTGAGTAATGTTCCCAAGGTCACCTTGCAATATTGGGCAGAGCAGGGATTCAAACCTCCATATATCTTCTGACACTATCCTTTTCTAACACCTCCTCTCTCTCCAAAGGTACTTCCATGTGTTTTAATTCTAAAATCATTGAGTTGGGAACAAATGAAAAATATCTTCAAGTCTGATCATTTGGGGAAATAACTGGGCAGTTCTGGTACACAACTTCCTGTGTTTAAACTCCACATTCTTCACTTACTAGCTGAGAACCTTGGGAAAATTAGTTAATTTATCTGGTCCTCAGTCTCCTTATTTACAAAATGGTAATATTGATATCTAATCCCATAGGGCTATTATGAAGTTTAACTAAATTAATCATTATTCTTAGAACATAAAGTTTGTAGAGCATAGTAAGTATTAACAACTACTAGTCATTGTTATTATTCCTACAACAAAAGCTCATAATCTGAACATCTTTCCATAACATTCTCTACCCAATTCCCTAGCAATTCTTAAGTTAATAATAATGGGGTTTGACCTATAATCATGTGCCACATAATGACATTTTCATCAATAATGGATCACATATACAACAGTGGTTCCATAAGATTATAATGGAGCTGAAAATTTACTGTCACCTAGTGACTTCATAGCACAACACATTACTAACATGTTTGTGGTGATGCTGGTGTACAGACCACTGCACTGCCAGTCATATAAAAGCATAGCACATGCATTATGTATAGAACATAATACTGGATAATGATAATAAATGTTACTGGTTGATGTGCCTACTATATTACATTTTTCATCATTATTTTAGAATGTACTCTTTCTACTTATAAAACAAAGTTTGCTTTATGACAACATGCTATGTCACACTGGCTGCAGCTTCATACAGTACCTCTTGATTACATCATTCTCATACTTGATTTAATCTCATGTTGTTTTGCACAGTAACATGCTATACAGCCTTGTAGCCCAGGAGCAATTCACTATGCCATACAACCTACTTGTGTGGTAGGCTATACTATCTAGATTTGTGTAAGTGCACTTTATGAGGTTCACATAAGGATGAAATCTCCTAATGACAAATTTCTCAGAACATACCCCTAATAGTCAAGAGGCACATGGCTGTATATTTAACTGGTGGAAACAATAGAGAAGATGTTAAGTACTTTATTGACTATACAATAAAGCATTACAAGCAGGCTAATGTCAGATAATCCAAGGTAACGTGCATTAGGGATTAATTAAACATGCTTGTATTGGTGAATGCCTGCTGAATTAGCAATAATGCCAAAAAGTTATGCTCATTTAATTTTCATCATATTCATTATTCAGCATTGCACTCATTATCAACAAAAAAGCATAACCCTCTGTGCCCCATCTGCATTCATCTGGCACAAGTTAATGCCCCATTCAGCAGCACATCTGTGTTAGGCTCAATCTTTGAACAATTACTGCTGCCTGCACCTGCAGGAAGAACTGAAGTCAGGATTCTAAAAACCATAGTTATCTGTTGCTCTTCTATATTCTAGCTATGTTCAAAATAGTAAGATGCCAAGGTGTGTTTAAGAATGAAGTAAAAAATTATAAATGTATTTAGGTCATGTAACTCAAGGATTAAAGCATAGTAAAACTATTTAAAAATAAGTGATTCTTCAGCTATAGAGTACAGGTGAAGAAAATTTTTTTTGAGAAATGAAAAATATCTTTGAAATGGGTGGTGATGGTGTTATTAAAAGGATGAGAAATGTACTTTCATAAACCTTTCTTTCGGGGTTATCTTGTGTACACTTTTATCAAAATATATTAGCTTGTTTGGGACTTACTGATGGAAATGGACTAAGAAAATATATCTCCATTGGTTTTGTAAAGTAATCATGTACAAGGATTTGCCAATCTTCTGGGTACCCTCAGAGCTAAGGGAAGGATGGCATTTATCCCTTGTTCCTCTGATAGGAAGACTTATCTGAGAGCTGGTACTTCAACTCATACTGGAATCTGTGAAACTCTCAAATCCATTACTATACAATCAGGTGTCGATGTAATCAATGATTGTTTTCACATATTTTCCCCTCCTTATCTACTAGTATATTTGATAGATGGTGGAGGTAGGGTCTATGTGAGAATTTGGCCCAGTAATGTCAGCTCAGAACAGATGAGGATGAAGGATTGGTATCCATCTGGAAAGCAGCCAGAGTCTGAGTACTATAGCCACATGGAAAGCCATGGATATTTCACAGTCTGCCTCTTGATTTTCACAACCGAGTCTCCCACATCTCTAATGGGAGAGTGTTGTTTTGCAATCAGTGCCTCACAAACAGCAGCAGGCAGACCCCCATTCCTTTTCCTAAGGAGAGCCCATGTGCTCCCACTCCCCATGGCCTGCCTGTCTTGCACCATCCCAAGGTGACAACTCCTTCCATGAAGGCCTCATCACACCCTGAGCATTCCCCCTAATAAATTAGGATCTGTGGTAGAAATAAATCCATAAGATTCCCAAGGTAGGGGTGAGGATATGGTAGAATAATTCAAATAGTGAGTCCTGCGGCAGGAAATGTTGTTACTTTTTCTTTTTACCTTTTGCTTTTAAGCATTTCCTTCTTGCAGCTCATCCAGGTATTGTTAGAAGACAAGAATATCAAAAGCACTGTCAATTTCTGCGTCCCAGTGGGACAAGAAACCCTCATGACACTAAAAGATAGACAAAAAAATTTTGATTTACATATCAGATATACCCAAAATTTCTGAAAATATTCATTTCATGAAAAGCAGTGCTAATAATTAAGGTGATTTATTTGAATAGGACATGAAAAAAATAGATCTTTATTCTTAAAAATATATTACATGCTAAAACTTTTATTGATAAGAAAAAAGATTTTATGTTACATAATAGATGTAACATTGTTTGTTTTATGTTTATATGTATTTCAAGGAGTTGGTTTTGATGAAAAATATAAACTGATTTGGAGAATAATTTTTGCCTTTGTTGCTTTTCTTTTGGGCTTTCCAAGGATTTCTTTTTGGGTACTTAACAGGAGAGAAATCTGAGAAATCTTGTTGGGAGTAAAGAAATGTATTTGTTCCCAGAGAAAGATAAAGTTTGAAGAATGCAAAGTGGTACAAGTGGTAAATGGCCAATGATAATATTGTCTTCCTTCCCTTTAATAGTGTCCCAGCTCAAAGGGAAAGATCTCATGCAGTGAAGAACAGAAAAAAATTGATACTATTGTTAGACTTACTCACTGGTCCATTAAACCATCACAAATTTCTTTGGGTTAACATAACATCTTTCTTAAAGTGAGGTACAATTTTGAATCCAAGTATATCTGCAACAAATGAGGGTGTTTTGTTTTGAATCACTTTTTGTTCCCTTCTGAGTAGCAAAATCCTAAAGAAAAATGTTGAAACTATGAACAGCTCATTATTAAGCCAATCCACTTTTATATAACTGGTTATAATATTTTAAAAGAATTTAATGGCAGGCAAGATGACAGAGGAGTGAATGGAGCCACACTAACCTCCTTCCAGAACCAATCTGAAATTACCACCAAAATATGGAGAAGTTACCCAGAACAAACTGAACAATAGCAAGAGAAAAGCCTTATAACCTCAGACAGACAGAAATACTATCTTTAGGACTAACTGGTAAGGAGTGCTGTGGAGGCTCAAGAGGGCTGACTGGGCCCCCACAAGTGGCAGCAAAGAAGGGATAATTAAGTGGATAATTGGATCCCCCTGAGAAGACTCGGGTCTAAACCCTAAGCTGCAATCCCCAGCCTAGAGCACCAGAGCCCAAAAAGAACACTAATAACAACCAGCAGCGAAAAGTGGCAGGGTTGCTCTCTGCCAGAGACAGACAGTTGGAGACTCAAAGAGCCATTTAAAGGGCCAACTCACAAATTTTCATTTGTAGACACTTACTCTGGGCTCTGGCAAAGGCAAGGGCAGAGTGGGGTGGAGATGCCTGAAGAGAGACTGGGGAAGGAAGCTTTGGGGAGAGAGCTGAGAGATAGACACCAGGATCCCAGTGTTGAGTCATCCCCTATATGGCAGCAGCCATCCTGCCCAGGCAGACCACTCCCCTATGAGCAGCAGTAGCTATAGGGGAAACAATAGCCCCCAAACCAGGAGGAATTCTACCCCACCCTCTGGGGCTTAAGCATCACTGCTGAGTGCAGAGTGGCTAGATTAACAACTTAAGGAGACAGCCACAGAGAGTAGATCCCTGGCAGTTTCGGAGCAGGCTGCCTAAGGTCAGATGGGGTCAACATCTGATATCACCAGAGTCAGATCCAGAAAGAAAAACAAGTGGTAAATATTATAGGCTACCGAGACAAAATCCACTGTGGTCTTCTCCATGATTAGTGATATTTTCTTTCCTGTATAGCTTTTTAACATTCACTTCTTGTCCAGCAAGTTTGTGCATAGTCACTAGATTTTATACTATAGATTATTCCTCTCTTTCTTATAATAGTCTTAATCTCTTTACACCCTTATTAGTACTGGTTCATTTGCTGTTGATAGTGGTATTGCTATGGGGGAGATATTTTTGTGGAAGGGGGTTTGTTCCCTGGGCTTTGTGGTTTTCTTCTGGTAGCACCTGCAAAACAGCATACAAGACGTGGTGGTCAGAGTGACCCTCAGTCAACCAGCTGGAGGGAAGGACCTACCAAAGAATTACCCAACAGCAATCAAAACCCAAATACATCCACAGAGCCAACATAAATGGTATAAATAGCATCCCAAGAGCATGAACTTCAGGAGATCAAGGAGACTGAACCACAGAATCTCACAGGTTCCCTACCATAGATATTCACACTGCAAAATCAAGGAGTCAAAAGAGATCATTTTAAGAAGCAGAGGCAAAAAAAGAAGAATCTCACAAATAAATGGGAAGACAAAGAAACAACCCCCAACTGAAAGGAAAGGAAGAATCCTAGAAACAGTGCTAAATGAAATAGAGGCAAGTTAACTATCAGATATTGAGTTCAAAACAATGGTTATAAGGAAGCTCCATGAGCTCTCTGAGAATTATAAAACACTACAGGGAAACAATGAGGAAATTACTTCAAACTATATCAATATGAAAAAAGGACATAGAAAGAATCAACAAGAGCAAAGAGGAAATGAAGAATACAATTTCTGAATTGAAGAACACAGTAAAGGAATCAGAAGCAGGCTAGATGAAGCAGAGGATTGAATCAGCAAGTTGCAGGACAAGGTAGAAAGAAATACCCAGATACAGCAGGAAAAGCAAAAGAGACTCAGAAAGAACAAAGAGGTATTAAGTGAACTGAAGGACAACATGAAATGTAATAATATCCATATAATAGGGATACCAGAAGGAGAAGAAGAACAGCAAGGGATAGAAACCTTGTTTGAAAAAGTAATGATGGAAAACTTCTCTTATTTGATGAGAGAAAAAGTCACACAAATCCAGGAGGCACAGAGAGACCCAATCAAGAGGAACCCAAAGAGGCCCAGTTCAAGACATATAATTAAAATGGTAAAAATCCAAGACAAGAGAATCTTAAAGGCAGTAAGGAGGAAGAGGAAGTAACATACAAGGGAGCCCTGATAAAACTAGCAGCTGACTTCTCAATGGAAACACTATAAGCCACAAGGGAATGGCAAAATCTATCCCAAGTGATGAAAAACAGAGGACTGTAACCAAAACTACTCCATCAAGCAAAGCTCTCTATTAAAATGGAAGGCAAAATAAGGAGTTTCCCAGACAAAAGAAGGCTGAAAGAACACACCTCCATCAAACCAGTACTGCAAGATATGCCAAAGGGACTACTTTAAGAAAAAAGGCAGAGTGAGAGAGAGAGAAACACAGGTACGAAGAGAGTAACATGGCAATGAATAAGTACCTACAATAATAATCTTAAATGTAAATGGATTAAATGTCCCAATCAAAAAACATAGGATAGCTGAATGTATAAGAAAACATGACTGGCACATATGCTGCCTATAAGAGGCCACCTCAGAACAAAAGACCTACACAGACTGAAAGGGAAGGGCTGGCAAAAATATCCCAAGCAAATAGACAGGAAAAAAATTCTGGGGTAGCAATAATTGTATCAGACAAAATAGACTTACAAACAAGAGCCCTAAAAAGAGACACAGAAGGATACATAATACTCAAGGGAAGAATCCATCATGGAGACATAAACAAAAATATATGCATTGAACACAGGAGTACCCAAATATATAAGAAAAATCTTGGAGGACTTGAAAGAAAGATAAACACAACAATACACTTATACTAGGTGAATTTAATACCCCACTGACAAAAATGAACAGATTTCCCAGACAAAATATTAATAAGGATATTGTGGAATTGAACAATGCCCTGGATCAAATGGACTTAGCTAATATATGTAGAACCTTCCAACCAAACAAGAAAAATACACATTCTGTTCAAATGCACATGGAACATTTATTTTTTTATTTTTTTTTGTTCAAGTACAGTTGTCTCCATTTTCACACCACCATGGCCCCCCCCCAACTCATACCCACCTCCCACCCTCAACCTACCCCTTTTGGCTTTGTCCATATGTTCTTTATATATGTTCCTTCATGGCCCTTCCCCAAATATCCCTTATTATACTTTTCCATCCTCCTCTTTGGTTAATGAGAGCTTATTCTTTATTACAATATTTGGCTGTATCTTGCGTGCTTGTTCTGTTGATTAGGTTCCACTTATAGTGAGATCATATGGTATTTGTCTTTCACAGCCTGGCTTATTTGATTTAGCATAATGCTCACCAGTTCTACCCATGCTACAGTGACAGGTAGGAGCTCCTTTCTTTCTGCTGTGTAGTATAGTATTACATTGTGTAAATGTACCACAGTTTTTTATCCATTCATTTACTGATAGTCACTTCAGATGATTCAAGCACTTGGCTATTGTAAATTGTGCTGCTATTGTCATTGGGGTGTACGGGTTCTTTCGGATTGGTGTTTCAGGATTCTTAGAATATAATACTAGCAGTGGAATTGCTGGGTCAAAAGGCAGATCCATTTTTAGTTTTCTGAGGAAATTCCATAATATTTTTCACAGTGGCCACACCAGTCTGCATTCTCACCAACAAGGCACTAGGGTTCTCTTTTCTCCATGACCTCTTAACACTTGTTTGCTGAATTGTTTACAATGGCCATCCTCCATGGTGTGAAGTGGTATCTCATTGTGGTTTTAATTTGCATCTCTCTGATGGCTAGTGATGCTGAGCATATTTATATAAGTCTCTGGGCCCTCTGTATGTGCTCCTTGGAGAAGTGTCTGTTCAGGTTCTTTCTCATTTTTCAATAGGGTTGTTTCCTGTCCTGTGAGTTTTACACATATTTTGGAGATCAAGTCATTATCAAGGTATCATTTACAAATATGTTTTCCCACAGGGTTGGATCTTTTTTCATTTTAATGCTATTTTCTTTAGTCTTATAGAAGCTTTTTATTTTTATTACATCCCACTTGTTTATTCTTTCCTGTATGTCCCCTGAGCTAGGGGATATATTGGTGAACATACTGCTGTGTGGAATATCTGAGATTTTTCTGCCTACGTCCTCCCTTAGTACTTTTATGGTATCATGTCTTACATTCAAGTATTTTATCCACCTTGAATTTATTTTTGTGTATGGTGTAAGTTGGTGATTGCTTTTCATTTTTTTCTGCATGTAGCTGTCCAGATCACCCAACACCATTTGTTGAAGAGGCTATTTTTACTCCATTTTATGCTTTTCCCCCTTTTTCAAATATTAGTTGACTACAGAGACTTGGGTTAATTTCTTGGCTCTTTATTCTATTCCACTGGTCTGTGTGTCTGTTTTTATGCCAGTACCAGAAGGTTTTGATTAGAATGGCCTTGTAATACAGATTGATGTCAGGCAAGGTGAACCCTCCAGCTTTGTTCTTCTTTCTAAAAATTGTTGTGGCTACTCAAGTACGTTTATGGTTCCATGTAAATTTTTAAAATCTTTGATCTAGATTTGTGAAATATGTCATTGGTATTTCTATCGTGATTGTGTTGAGGCAATCTATAAATTGCTTTTGGTAGTATGGACATTTTGATGATGTTAATTCTTGCCACTCATAAACATGGTACATGCTTCCATTTATTTGTGTCTTCCTTAATATCTTTCTTCAGTGTTGTGTAGTTTTCTGAGCACAGGTCTTTTACCTTCTTGGTAAGGTTTCTTCCCAGATACTTTATTTTTCTTGTTGCTATAGCAAATGGGATTTTCCTCCCGATTTCTGGTTCTGATATTTTGTTGTTGGTTTATAAAAATATCTTTGGTTTCTAAATATTGACTTTGAAGCTGGCTGTTTTCCCAAATTAGCTTATTCAATAGGTACTTTCTTGGTGGAGTCTATAGGGTTTTCTATGTACATTATTATATCATACAAACAGTGATGGTTTTATTTCCTCTTTTCCAATCTTGATAAAATTTGTGTCTCTTTATGGTCTAATTTCTGTGGCTAGTACTTCCAATACTATATTGAATAGTAGTAATGAAAGCAGACATCCTTGCCTAGTTTCTGAAATCAGTGGGAAAGCTTTTATTTTTTGTATATTGAGAATGATGTTGGCTGTAGGTTTTTCATATATGGCCTTTATCAGGGTGAGGAATGCTCCCTCTACTCCCACTTTGCTGAGAGTTTTTATCATAAATGGATGCTGTTCATTATCAAATGCCTTTTCTGTATCTTTCATATGATCATATAATTTTTGTCTTCCCTTTTGTTTATGCACATGGAACGGTTTAAAAGATAGACCACATGACAGGACACAAAACAAGCCTCAACAAATTCAAGGTAATTGAAATCATATCAAGCATTTTCTCACACCACAAGGGTCTAAACTAGAAACCAACCTCAAGGTAAAAACTCCAAAACACTGAAATTCATGGAGATTGAATAGCAGCCTATTAAACAATGAATGGGGTAAAAATGAGATCAAAGAAGGAATCAAAACTTTTATGGAAACAAATGGAAATGAATTCAAAGCAATCCAAAACTTGTGGGACACACAAAGGCAGTCCCGTAAGGGAATTTGATAGTGATATAGGCCTACCTAAAAAAGATAGAAACATTTCAAATAAACAGCCTAAGCCTGCACCTACAACAACGGGAGGAACAAAAACAAACAAAGGCCATTGTGAGTAGAAGGAAAGAAATAACCAAGATCAGAGCAGAGTTAAATGACACAGAGACAACAAGAACAATCCTAAGGATCAATGAACCCAGGAGCTGGTTCTTTGAAAAGATAAACAAAATCAACCAGCCTTTAAGCAGACTCATCAAGAAAAGGAGAAAAGACCCAAATAAACACAATCAGAAATGAAAGAGGAGAGATTACAATTGATATTAGAGTAATACAAAGGATTTTAAAATATTACTATGAAGAACTATATGCCAAGATACTAGAAAACGTAGGTGAAATGGAAACATTTCTAGAAAAATATAATCTTCCAAAACTGAATGAAGAAGCAGAAAGCCTGAACAGACCAATAACACGATGAAATTGAAGCAGTAATCAAAAACTCCCAGCACACAAAAGCCCTGGACAAGATGGTTTCACAGGTGAATTTTACAAAACATTTAGGGAAGATCCAATCCTTATACATCTCAGACTATTCCCAAAAATCCAAAAAGACAGAAGACTCTCAAACTCTTTTTATAAAACCTGCATCATCCTAATCCCAAAACCAGATAAACACACAAATAAGACAAAAAAATACAAGCCAACACTGCTGATAAACATAGATGCTAACATCCTTTAAAAACTATTTTCGAACCAAATCCAGCAAAACATTAAAAAGATTATACACCATGACCAAGTGGGAGTCATCTTAGGGATGCAAGAATGATACAGCATTCTCAAATCAATGAATGTAATATATCACATAAACAAATGAAAAGAGAAAAATCACATGATCATATCAATAGATGCAGAAAAATCATTTGATAAGGTACAGAACTCATTTGTGATAATGACACTCAGCAAGGTGGGAGTAGATGGATCATATCTCAACCTAATAAAGGCCATATATGAGAAAACTACAGTCAACATTGTATTCAATAGGCAAGAACTAAAACTTTCCCACTAAGATCAGGAACAAGACAAGGATGTCCACTTTAACCATTTCTATTCAACATAGTATTGGTAGTACTAGCCACAACAATCAGACAAGAAAAAGACATGAAAGGCATCCAGATTGGAAAAGAGGAAGCAAAACTGTCATGTTGCTGTTGACCCTATAGTGTACATAGAAAATCCTGTAGATTCCACTAAAACTGCTCAATCTAATATGTGAATTGGTGAAACAACAAAAACAAAGTTAATATTGAGAAATCAAAGGCATTTTTGTATACCAACAATCAAATATCAGAAAGAGAAATAAAGAAAAAATCCCATTTGCTATAGCAACAAGGAAAATGAAGTACCTAGGAACAAACCTTACTAACAAAGTAAAACACCTGTAGTCAGAAAACTTTACAATGATCAAGAAAGGAATTAAGGAAGACAGAGACAAATGGAACCATACATGTGCTCATGGATTGGAGGAATTAACATCATCAAAATGGCCATAGTACTCAAAGGAATTTATAGATTCAATGCAATCCCTTAAAATACCAATGACATATTTCATGGTTATAAAACAAACATTTCAAAAATTTATATGGAGCCATAAACAACCCCAATTAGCCACAGCAATTTTGAGAAAGAAGAACAAGGTAAGAGAGATCACAATACCTCAAATCAAACTGTATTACAAGGCCCCTGTAATCAAAACAGCCTGGCACTGGTGTAAGAACAAAGACAAATGGAACAGAATAAAGAGCTCAGAAATAAATCCAAGTCTCTATTAATATTCCACAAAAGGGGCAGAAGCTTAAAATGGAGTAAAAATAGTCTCTTCAACAAATGGTGTTGGTTATCTGGAAATGTACATGCAAAACATGAAACTTGACCACCAACTTACACTGTACACAAAAATAAACTCAGATGGATAAAATAGTTAAATGTAAGCCACCACACCATAAAAGTCCCAGAGAGAACATAGGCAGGAAAATCTGAGATGCAGCAATATTTTCACTGATATGTCCCCTAGAGCAAGGAACATAAAGGATAGAATAAACAGATGGGAATTCATTAAAATAAAAAGCTTCTGCTTGTCTAAAGTAAACATCAGCAAAATGCAAAGGCAACTAACCATATGGGAAAATACATTTGCAACTGATACCTTGGTCAAGGGATTGATCTCTAAAATACATAGAGAACTCACATGACTCCATTCCAGGAAGACGAAAATCCCAACTAAAAAGTAAGCAAAGGTTCTGAACAGACACTTCTCTAAGGAAGACATACAGAGGGCCCAGAGACATATGACAAGATGCTCAGTATCACTAGCCATTAGACATATGCAAATTAAAACCACAATATGATGATTCTTCACACTGTTCAGAATGGCTATCATAAACAAATCAAGAAACAAGAAGTGCTGGGGAGGTTTGGAGAAAAGGAAACCCTAGTGCGCTGTTGGTGGGAATGCAGGTTGGTGCAGCCACTGTGGAAAACAATATGGAATTTCCTCAGAAATCTAAAAGTGGAACTGCCTTTTGACCTGGCAATTCCACTGCTAAGGTTATATTCTAAGAACCCTGAAACACCAATCCAAAAGAATCTTCCACCCCAATATTCATAGCAGCACAGTTTACAATAGCCATGTGCTGGAAGCAATGTAAGTGTCTCTCAGTAATTGCATGGATTTAAAAACCATCATACATCTGCACAATGGAATACTATGCAGCAGAAAGAAAGAAGGACCTCCTACCCTCTGTGACAGCACAGACGGATTTAGAGAGCATTATGTTAAGTGAAATAAGCCAGGCTGTGAAAGATAAATACCATATGATCTCACCTTTAAGTGGGATCTAATCAACAGAACAAACAAGCAAGCACAATATAATCAAAGATGTTGATATTAAAAACAAACTCTCAGTAACTGGAGGGGAGGAGAGTGGGGTTAATGGGTAAAAAAGTGGGAAGGGTCATCAAGGAACATGGATAAAGGACACATGAACAGAGCCAAATGGGGTTAGGATCAAGAGTAGGAAGTGAGGATGGCTGAGGTGTATAGGACTGGTGGGGGGAAAATAGAGACAACTGAACTTGAACAAAAATTGTAAAAAAGAGAAAAATAAATTAAAAAGAAACAAATAAAATAAATAGACAACTGAAAACTATTTATACTCAAATTTAAAGAGCTATTTGTACTGACCAAAAAAAAATTTAACAACTCAAGCTTAACATAATTTCTGGCATAAATTCAATATTTTACTCTGGTATAATTGAGAATATTTTACTGATTTCATATTATACAACAAATGAATTAAGTTTCCCTAAATGTTTGGAAGTTTTAAAGAAACATATGAGCAATATGTCACTGGATTCATTATTATTTGTCTTTATCATTTAAAAAGTCATAATATGGGAGATAAGAAGATGGCATCAGGGTAGGAGGGAGCAGATTCCACTTCCCTCTACACATGGGGGAAAATCCTAGCTGACCTATGGAGGAACAGAGCAAACAGCCAACAGTACCTCAGCACATATGAAAATAAGAGACCAAAAATTGTAGCAGACACTGGAAAACAGATGGTAAGGAGAGTGCTTCAGGACAATAAGGTCCCAGGGACCAGCTTGGAGACCAGGGTGGCTGCAGCCCCAGGCCCAGCACCTGCTGGGTCTGCCATAGAGTTCTTGGAAGAGAGCTGGGTGAACTTCTCCTTCCCCCACCAAACAAGGTTTGAGCAGCACCGGGAGAGACCTGGTTGCTTGAAGTTGCAGAGAGAGAGGAATAAGGATTAAGTGGAAAACACACAGGGGCTGTGAGCATCCACGGGGTCTGTGGACGCCAGCAGAGATGAGAGTCATGCAGTGATGGGCCCTGACACCAGTAGTCACTGGTCTGGCTGGAGAGGCCAGGCCACTCTACAGAGTGGCAGGCTTGAATAGAAGGAATTTCTCAAAGAGAAAAAGTGAAAAGACAGGCACTATTTGAGGAATTCTCCTGTAGCAATCACTCTGGCCTCCCCACCACCCAGCCAGGTAGCAATCTTGAGGTTGTGCAGAAGATTGTGCAGAAGACCCTGTGAACCCCCATAGCACTGAGAAGGGTGTGCATCCATGGGACCGAGTTGCCCACACCCCAGCCCACAGCGGTAACTCTGGGGGAAAGGCCTGGATCCTGCACCGAAGGCACTGGGGACAGGTGCCAGGATAGCTCCAGGAGGCTGACTGAGTGCAGATCTGGAAGGAAGGAAAGCCATACCAATTGCCCCTCAGCCTTCTGCAGCCAGCAAGACCAGGAAAATTAGTTTGCCCCTTTTAAAACCAAGAGGCTTTTTTATTCTATTCTATTTTTATTTTAAAAAATATTTATTTTTAAAGTTTTATTATTTTTTTATCTTTCAATTCCTTTTTCCTCTCTTTCCTTCTTCCGTGTTTTATTCCTTCTTCCTTTCTTCCCAATTTTATATTTTTCTCCCTCCTTCTTCTGCCTTTTTTTTTAACACCTACAAATGCCATAAAAAACTTGGAACTGTGAAAAGACCAGAGATGGATCCAAAGAAGAGGAATCACAACAGCTGAAACAATGAGACAAATTTCACTTTGCTATTACAGAGAACCTTCAAGTTATTGCATATTTGTAGTATTATTATTTTTTTCATTATCCTTACATCTTACATATTAATGGTATTTTTGTATTTCTCTTCTTTTGGTATAGTCTGCTTTGCCTCACTGGTTATATTGTATCATTTGACAGCTTTCTCCTGATCTCTCTTTCATAGTGTATTGCTAATTTACTGTCTTTCACTTCACTTGTGTCCTATTAGCACACTACTCAAGGTCCTATACTCCCTATTCTTGTTATCCAGATCACATAGATTGTGTCATATGATTGTTGCTCTAATATTATTGTAAATAATAGCTGTTCCATACAATTGTAAATACTTCACAACAACCCTCCCAGATCTTAGCCCACTTCATGATTTCCTGAACTCTATTACCGTAGTGGCTAATTGTATTCTCACACACTACACCTATTTACTATCCTTTACTCTCACCTTACCTCAGAATCTGATCTCCCACAACCGCGCTGCCTTCTAGATCCAACTCACCACCCTTCCCTCCCCAACGAGAGTCTTATCTTCTTTCCATCCTTTCTAAAGATTGGCGAGTTGGGTGGAAGATCACAGTTAACACTCTACATAGCCAAAGGATTTCCTATCTCTTCCCTACTGGCTGCTGTTGTAAATATCATAGAATACTCTCTTGCTGTCTTAAACCATTGTGCCTTCCCCCTCCAACTGACACAAAAAAGAATAGGTGGAAGTGGTAAATGCCAGGATACCCACTGGAAGAGGAACACCAACAAGAAAGGAACCACCAACAGATAACAACAGAAGAATGTGAAGGAGGGAGTGGAAATCACACAAACCTCAATCCAAGACCTATCTGGAAATGCAACTAAATAGTGGAAAAATGACTCAGAACAAACAGCTGAACAAGAGCAAAAGAGAATTGCAAGAATTCTCAAAACCTTGTACACACAGAAGAATGAGCTTCAGCACAACCTGTCCTCACCAGCAATAACAAAATACGAGAGGTGGTGGACAGAGTGGCTCTCAGTTAACCAGCTGGTGGAGAGGAAACCACCAAAAAAGACACAACAATAATCAAATCCCAAACACAAATCCAGAGCCAATTTAAAGGACAGACCAAGACCAGCGAGCTCAGGAGATCAAGGAGACTGCACCACTGAATCTGACAAGTATTCTACCACAGAAGTTCACACCATAAATCCAGGGAGCCAGAACAGATCGATTTCAGAAGCTGAGACTAACAAGAAGAGTCTCACAAACAATGGGAAGACAAAGGAACAATTCCCAAATGAAAGGAAAGGAGGAAGCCTCAGAAAGAATGTTTAATGAAATTAAGGTAACTCAACTATCAGATATTGAGTTCAAAGAAATGGTTATCGGGAAGCTCAATGAACTTGCAGAGAATTACCAAAAATTACAGGGAAACTACAATGAACTCACTGCAAACTATATCAAAGTGAAAAGTGAGATAAAAACTATCAACAAGAGCCAAGAGGAAATGAAGAATACAATTTTAGAACTGAAGAACATAGTAGAAGAAATCAAAAATAGGTTAGATGAAGCAGAACATTGGATTAGCGAGTTGCAGGATGAGGTAGAAAAAAACACCCTGAAAGAGCAAGAAAAGGAAAACAGGCTCAGAAAGAATGAAGAGGGGTTAAAAGAAATGCAAGACAATATGAAACATAACAATATCCACATAATAGGAATACCTAAGGCAGAAGAAGAAGAGCAAGAGATAGAAAATGTATTTGAAAAAGTAATGATGGAAAACTACCCTAATTTGATGAGAGAAAAAGTCACACAAATCCAGGAAACACAGAAAGTCCCAAGCAAGAGGAACCCAAAGAGGCCCATTTCAAGACATATCATAATTAAAATGTCAAAATTCAAGACAAAGAGAGAGTCTTAAAAGCAGCAAGGGAGAAATGGGAAGTAACATACAAGGGAGTCCTGATAAGACTAGCAGCTGACTTCTCAATGGAAATGCTCCAAGACAGAAGAGAATGGCAAGAAATATTCCAACTAATGAGAACCAGAGGCCAGCAACCAAGGCTACTTTACCCAGCAAGGTTCTCAATCAAGATAGAAAGCCAAATGAGGAAGTTCCCCCGCAAAAAAAGAAGTTGAAAAGAGTACACCTCAACCAAACCAGCTCTGCAACAGATGCTACAGGGACTGCTTTAAGGAAAGGAAGGAAAAGAGACAGAGACAGGAACACAAGTATGAAAATGGCAATGAATAAGTACCTATCAACAATAACCTTAAGTGTAATTGGATTAAATGCTCTAATCAAAAGACACAAAGTAGCTTAATGGGTAAGAAAGCATCACCCACACATTGCTGCCTACAAGAGACCCACGTCAGGACAAAAGACCTACACAGACTGAAAGTGAAGGGCTGGGAACAAATATTCCAAGCAGACAGGAAAAAAAAAAGCAGGGGTAACGATACCCATATCAGGCAAAATAGACTTCCAAAAAAGAGCCATAAAGAGAGATTCAGAAGGTCACTTCATAATACTCACAGGAAGAATTCATCAAAAAGACATAAACATTGTAAATATATATGCACTCAACAAAGGAGCACCCAAATACATAAAGAAAATCTTAGAGGACTTCAAGAAAGATATTGACAGCAATACAATTATAGTAGGGGATTTTAACACCCCATTGTCAAAATAAACAGATCTTCCAAACAATATATAAACAAAGATATTGTGGCATTGAACAATGCCTTAGATGAAATGGAGTTAATGGATATATATACATACAGCCCTTTATCTCAAAGAAGCTAAATACACATTCTTTTCAAATGCACACGGAACATTTTCAAAGGTAGACCACATGATAGGACATAAAACAACCCTCAACAAATTCAAGGAACTTGAAATTATATCAAGCATTTCTTTGACCATAAGGGACTGAAACTAGAAACCAACCACAAGGGAAAAAACACAAAACATTCAAAATTTTGCAGATTGAATACCATGCTATTAAACAATGAACAGGTAAGAAATAAAACAGTTTCTGGAAACAAATAAAAATGAACTCACAACAACCCAAACATTATGGGACATAATGAAGGCAATCCTATCAGGTAACTTCATGGTGACACTGGCCTACCTAAAAAAGATAGAAAGATTTCAAACAAACAGCCTAACCCTATGCCTAAAAGAACTCAAGGAACAACAAAAAAGACAGCCCACAGCAAGTAGAAGGAAGGAAATAAACAAAATAAGAGCAGAATTAAATAACATAGAGACTAAAAACACAATTCTCAAGATCAGTGAATCCAAGAGCTGGTTCTTTGAAAAGATAAACAAAACCAACAAGCCTTTAAGCAGGCTAATCAAGAACAAAAGAGAGACGACCCAAATAAACACGATCAGAAATAAAAGAGGAGAGATTACAACTGACAACAGAAATACATAGGATTGTAAGAAATTACTATGAAGAACTGTATGCCAAGAAATTTGAAAACCTAGGTGAAATGGACAAATTTCTAGAAAAATATAATTTTACAAAACTCAATGAAGAAGAAGCAGAAAGCCTAAACAGACCAAAACACCAGACGAAACTGAAGTAGTAATAAAAAAACTCCTGACACACAAAAGCCCCAGAACAGATGGTTTCACAGGAGATTTCTACAAAGCGTTTAAGGAAGAGCTAACCCCCGACCTTCACAGACTACTCCAAAAATCCAAAATGATGGAAGACTCCCAAACTCTTTTTATGAAGCCAGCATCATCCTAATCCCAAAACCAGATACAGACACAATGAAGAAAGAAAACTTCAGCCCAATATCACTGAGGAACGTAGACACCAAAATCCTCAACAAAATATTGTCAAACGCAATCCAACAATATATTAAAAAGATCACACACCATAACCAAATGGAATTCATCCCAGGGATGCAAGGATGGTTCAATATTCACAAATCAGTAAATGTAACACATCACATAAACAAAACCAAATACAAAAATCACATGATCATAACAACAGCTGCGGGAAAAGCATTTGGTAAGGTACAGCACCCATTTATGATAAGAACTCTCGGCAAAGTGGGAACAGAGAAAGCATTCCTCAACATAATAAAGGCCATATATGACAGACCTACAGCCAACATCATACTCAATGGGAAAAAAAACTAGAATCTTTTCCACTAAGACTGGGAACAAGACAAGGTCGTCCACTTTGCCCACTTAATATAGTATTAAGTATTGAGTATAGTATTGAGTATTGAGTATAAATATAGTATTTGCCTACTTAATATAGTATTGAAAGTTTTAGCCACAGTGATCAGGGTAGGAGCTACTCCTCTCTTTCTGCTGCATAGAATTCCATCGTGTAAATGTACCATAGATTTTTAATCCACTCATTTACTGATGGGCACCTAGGTTGCTTCCAGCATTTGGCTATTGTAAATTGTGCTGCAATAAACATTGGGGTGCATAGGTTCTTTTGGATTGGTGTTTCAGGGTTCTTAGGATATAGTCCCAGCAGTGGAATTGCTGGGTCAAAAGGTAGATCCATTTTTAGTTTTCTGAGAAAATTCCATGCTGCTTTCCATAGTGGTTGTGCCAGTCTGCAATCCCACAAACAGTGCATTAGGGTTCCCTTTTCTCCACAACCTCTCCAACAGTTGTTTGTTGCTTTGTTTATGATGGCCATTCTGACTGGTGTGAAGTGGTATCTCATTGGGGTTTTAATTTGCATCTCTCTGATAGCTAGTGATACTGAGCATCTGTTCATGTGTCTCTGGATCCTCAATATGTCCTCCTTGGAGAAGGGTCTATTCAAGTCCTTAGCCCATTTGTTAATTGGATTCCTTGTCTTCTGAGAGTGGATTCATGTAAGTTCTTTATATATTTTGGAGATTAAACCCTTGTCTGAGGTATCATTGGCAAATGTGTTTTCCCATACAGTTGGTTCTCTTTTTATTTTAATATTGGTTTCTTTTGCTGGCAGAAGCTCTTTAGTTTGATGAGATCCCATTTGTTTATTCTTTCCTTTATGTGCCTTGCTCTGGGGAACATATCAGTAAAGATGTTGCTGCATGAAATATCTGAGATTTTCCTGCCTATGTTCTTTTCTAGGACTTCTTCTAGACAACAAAAGAAAATAAAAGGCATTCAAATCAGAAAGGGGAAAACAAAACTGTCATTGTTTGCAGATGACATAATAGTGTACATGGGAAATCCTATAGACTCCATCCAAAAACTGCTCGACTTAATAAACAAATTTAGCAAAACAGCAGGATACAAAGTCAATATCCAGAAATCAAAGGCATTTTTGCATACCAACAGTGAAACAGCTGAAGCAGAAATCAAGAAAAAAATCCCATTTGATATAGCAAAAAAAAAAAAAAAAAAAAACCAAAAAAACAAAACGTAGGAATAAACCGAAACAAGAGTGTAAAAGACCTGTACTCAGAAAACTACACAACATGAAGAAAGAAATAAAACAATGATGGAAGACTCCCAAACCCTTTTTATGAAGCCAGCATTATCCAAATCTCGAAACCAGATAAAGACACAATGAAGAAAGAAATCTTCAGGCCAATATTGCTGATGAATATAGATGCCAAAATCCTCAACAATATTGGCAAGTCACATCCAACAATACATTAAAAAGATCATACACCATGACCAAATGGAATTCATCCCAGGGATGCAAGGATGGTTCAGTATTCACAAATCAGTAAATGTAACACATGACATAAATAAAACTCAATACAAAAACCACATGATCATATCAATAGCTGCGGGAAAAGCATTTAGTAAGGTGCAGCACCCATTTATGATAACAAACACTCGGCAAAGTGGGAACAGAGAAAGCATTCCTCAACATAATAAAGGCCATATATGAGAGACCTACAGCCAACATCATACTCAATGGGCAAAAACTAGAATCTTTTCAACTAAGATCGGGAACATGACAAGGGTGTCCACTTTCACCTCTTCTATTCAATACAGTATTGGAAGTTTTAGTCACAGTGATCAGACAAGAAAAGGAAATAAAGGCATCCAAATTGGAAAGGAGGAAACAAAACTGTCATTGTTTGCAGATGACATGATACTGTAAATAGAAAATCCTATAAACTTGACCAAAACCCTGCTCAACTTAATAAACAAATGTGGCAAAACAGCAGGATACAAAGTAAATATCCAGAATTCAAAGGCATTTTTGTATACCAACAATGAAACAGTGAAAGCAGATATCAAGAAAGAAATCCCATTCAATATAGCAAAAAGAAAAATAAAATACTTAGGAAGAAACTTTCTTTCCTAAAATACTTAGGAAAGAAATACTTTCACCAAGGAGGTGAAAGACCTGTATACAGAAAACTACACAACACTGAAGAAAGAAATCAAGGAAGACACAAACAAATGGAAAAAAACACACCGTGTTCATGGATGAGAAGAATTAATATCATCAAAATGTCCATGCTATCCAAAGCAATTCATAGATTCAATGCAATACTTATTAAAGTACCAATGGCATATTTCACAGACATAGAACAAACACTTCAAAAATTTATATGGAACCATAAACGACTCCAAATATTTGCTGCAATTCTGAGATAGAAAAGCAAAGTAGGAGGGATCACAATACCTGATACCAAACTGTATTACGAGGCCACTGTAATCAAAACAGCCTGGTATTGGCATAAAAACAGGCACATGGACCAATGGAACAGAACAGAGAGCCCAGGAATAAACCCAAGTCTCTATGGTCAATTAATATTTGACAAAGGGGGCAGCAACATAAAATGGGGTAACAATAGCGCCTTCAACAAATGGTGTTGGAAGGACTCGATAGCTACATGCAAAAATATGAAACTCGAGCACCAACTTACACCATACACAAAAATAAATTCAAGGTGGATAAAAGATATCAATATAAGCCATGACACTATTAAAGTCCTAGAGGAGAACATAGGCAAGAAAATCTCAGGTATTTCAAGCAAGAATATTTTTATTGATATGTCCCCTAGAGCAAGGGACATAAAGGAAAGAATAAACAGATGGGATCTTATCAAAATAAAAAGATTCTGAATGGCTAAAGAAAACAGTATTAAAATAAAAACAGAACCAACTGTATGGGAAAACATACTTGCCAATGATGCCTCAGACAAGTGTTTAATCTCCAAAATATACAAAGAACTTACATGACTCCACTTTAAGAAGACAAGCAACCCAATTAAAAACTGGGCAAGTGACTTGAACGGACACTTCTCCAAGGAGTACATACTGAGGATCCAGGGACACATAAAAAGATGCTCAATATCGGTAGCTATAGAGGGATGCAAATTAAAACCCCAATGAGATACCACTTTACACCAGTGAGAATGGCCATCATAAACAAAGCAACAAACAACAAGTGTTGGAGAGGTTCTGGAGAAAAGGGGACCCTAATGCACTGTTGTTGGGATTGCAGACTGGTACAACCACGATGGAAAACAGCATGGAATTTTCTCAGAAAACTAAAAATGGATCTACCTTTTGACCCAGCAATTCCACTGCTGGGACTATATCCTAAGAACCCTGAAACACCAATCCAAAAGAACCTATGCACCCCAATGTTCACAGCAGTACAATTTACAATAGCCAAGTGTTGGAAGCAACCTAGGTGCCCATCAGTAAATGAATGGATCAAAAAACTATGGTACATTTACACCATGAAATTCTGTGCAGCAGAAAGAAAGAAGGAGCTCTCACCCTTTGTGACAGCCTGGATGGAACTGGAAAGCATTATGCTACATGAAGTAAGCAAGGTGGTATAGGACAAATACCATATGATCTCACCTTTAACAGGAACCTAATCAACAGAGCAAAGAAAGACGCAAAATATAACCAAAAACACTGAAATAGAGAACAGGCTGACAGTGTTCACAGAGTAGCGGGGAGGGAATTTCAGGGGACTTTCAGGGGGAAAGGGGAAGGGCTTACAGGAACATGTATAAAAGACACATGGACAAAAAGTAGAGGTGCGTGGAAATGGGAGGCAGGTGGGGAATCCTGGGTGGGTGAGGCTGGATGGGAGTAAAAGAGAAAATTGCACTTGAACAATATTTAAAATAAAATTAAAAAATGAAATCAAGGAAAACACAAACAAATGGAAACATATACTGTGTTCATGGATTGGAGGAATTAACATCCTCAAAATGTCGATACTACCCAAAACAATTTACAGATTCAATGCAATACCTATTAAAGTACCAATGGCATATTTCACAGACATAGAACAAACACTTCAAAAATTGTTATGGACCCATAAATGACCCCGAACACTTGCTGCAATTTTCAGAAAAAAGAGCAAAGTAGGAGGGATCACAATACCTGATACCAAACTGTATTAGAAGGCCACTGTAATCAAAACAGCTTTTACTGGCATAAAAAAAAAAAAAAAAAAAAAACAACAAAAAAAAACAAAAACAGGCACATGGACCAATGGAACAGAATGGAGAGCCCAGAAATAAACCCAAGTCTCTATGGTCAATTAATATTTGACAAAGGGGGCAGCAACATAAAGTGGGGTAACAATAGTGTCTTCAACAAATGGTTTTGGGAGGATGGGACAGCTATGTGCAAAAAAATGAAACTTGAGCACCAAACTTACACCATACACAAAAATAAATTCAAGGTGGATAAGATTTAAATATAAGCCATGACACCATTAAAGTTCTAGAGGAGAACATAGGTAGGAAAATCTCAGATATTTCATGCAGCAACATCTTTACTGATATGTTCCCCAGAGCAAGGCACATAAAGGAAAGAATAAACAAATGGGATCTCATCAAACTAAAGAGCTTCTGCCAGCAAAAGAAACCAATATTAAAATAAAAAGAGAACCAACTGTATGGGAAAACACATTTGCCAATGATACCTCAGACAAGGGTTTAATCTCCAAAATATATAAAGAACTTACATGAATCCACTCTCAGAAGACAAGGAATCCAATTAACAAATGGGCTAAGGACTTGAATAGACCCTTCTCCAAGGAGGACATATTGAGGATCCAGAGACACATGAACAGATGCTCAGTATCACTAGCTATCAGAGAGATGCAAATTAAAACCCCAATGAGATACCACTTCACACCAGTCAGAATGGCCATCATAAACAAAGCAACAAACAACTGTTGGAGAGGTTGTGGAGAAAAGGGAACCCTAATGCACTGTTTGTGGGATTGCAGACTGGCACAACCACTATGGAAAGCAGCATGGAATTTTCTCAGAAAACTAAAAATGGATCTACCTTTTGACCCAGCAATTCCACTGCTGGGACTATATCCTAAGAACCCTGAAACACCAATCCAAAAGAACCTATGCACCCCAATGTTTATTGCAGCACAATTTACAATAGCCAAATGCTGGAAGCAACCTAGGTGCCCATCAGTAAATGGATGGATCAAAAAACTATGGTACATTTACACGATAGAATTCTATGCAGTAGAAAGAAAGAAGGAGCTCCTACCCTTTGTGACAGCATGGATGGAAGTGGAAAGCATTATGCTACACGAAGTAAGCCAGGTGGCAAAAGACAAATAGTGTATGATCTTACCTTTAAGAGGAACCTAAGCAACAAAATAAACAAACTAGCTTAATATAATCAAAGACACTGAAATAGAGAACAGGCTGACAGTGACCAGAGGGAGAAGGGAGGTAATTTCAGGGGGAAAGAGGAAGGGTTTACAAGGACAATTTAAAAAGGCACATGGACAAAAAGTAGAGGGGAGTGGAAATGGGAGGGAGGTCAGGAGGTCTGGTGGGTGGGCTGGGATGTGAGTAAAAGACACAAAACTGTACTTGAACATCAATTAAAATAAAAATTAAAAAAGTAATCATGTGCCCTGGTGGTGTGCCTCAGTGGACTGAGTGCCAGCCTGGTAACCAAAGGGTCACTGGTTTGACCCCCAGCCTAGGGCACATACCTGGGTGGTGGGCCAGGTCCCCAGTAGGGGGCATGCAAGGGGGAACCACATATTGATGTTTCTCTCCTTCTCTTTATTCTTCCCTTCTTCTCTCTAAAAATAAATATAATCCTTAAAAGAAATTTTAAATGATGAAAAGTAAAAAGTAATAATACTTTAGAGCCCTTCACCACTGCATTTAATATGTTATCTCATTTCTTAAGCTATCTTGGAGCAGTAATTTGTCAAGTATAACTAACTCATAGGTGTTTCTTTGCTCACTGTTCAGTGACTTTGTATGTCTTTTGCTCATATGTAAGAAAACAGGTGGTGGAGTGAGGCAAGCAACAAAGGCAACAACCAAATTGATCAGACTGGAACAGAGAAATTTGTTTGTATATTTGCAGGTGAACTGATTAGCTGAGAGCTAGCAGAGGGCATTCTGTCCTTGAAAAGTACAACCATGTTTATCAAATAAGGTTATTAAACTTTATCTATGTGGTTAGAAGTTAGGAAAGGAGATGAATCTGAGTAGTAAGAGGAGAGGAAGGGGTTTCTGAGACACTGATAGTGTTCTAATTCATTATTAGGGGTGGGGGAGGTGGCCATACAGTATGTTCATCTTGTGAAAATGTGTCAAAAATTTACAATATGATTTGACTGCTTTTCTGTGTCTGTTATATGTTAAAATGTATTTTTTAAAAATAGAAGGCATTGCACATGTAATGGGAATGTACTGAAGGTTCCTGGTGGAAGACAGACTCATAAGCATACAGAGGATTCCAAGAGAAACTGAGCTGAGTATGATATGCCTGCAAAGCCAGCAAGCACTGGTGTGACATTGGAACTGCACCTGCTGTGTTTCAGGGTTCTTAGGATATAATCCCAGCAGTGGAAATGCCAGGTCAAAAGGCAGTTCCATTTGTAGTTTTCTGAGGAAATTCCATACTGTTTTCCACAGTGGCTGCCCCAGTCTGCATTTCCACCAACAGTGCACTAGGGTTCCCTTTTCTCCAAATCCTCCCCAACGCTTGTAGTTTGTTGATTTGCTTATGATGGACATTCTCACTGTTGTGAAGAGGTATCTCATTGTGGTTTTTATTTGCATCTTTCTGATGGCTAATGATGCTGAGCATCTTTTCCTATGTCTCTGAGCCCTCTGTTTGACCTCCTTGGAGAAGTGTCTGTTCAAGGCCTTTGTCCATTTTTTAATTGGGTTGTTTGTCTTCCTGGAGTGTAGTCATGTGAGTTCTTTATATATTTGGGAGAACAAACCCTTTTCTGGGGTATCATTGGCATTTTTCCCTATACAGTTGGTTCTCTTTTCATATTAATGCTGTTTTCTTTACCCCTGTAGAAAGTTTTTATTTTGATGAGATCCCATTTTTTTTATTCTTTCCTTTATGTCTCTTGTTCAAGGGGACATATCAGCGAAAATATTGCTGCATAGAATACCTGAGATTTTCCTGCATGTTAGGACTTTTATGTTGTCATGACTTATATTTAAGTCCTTTATCCACCTTGAATTTATTTTTATATATGGTATAAGTTGGTGATCAAGTTTCATTTTTGTTTGTTTGTTTGTTTGTTTTTGCATGTAGCTGTCCAGATCTTCCAAGACCATTTGTTGAAGAGGCTATTTATACCCCATTTTATGTTGTTGTCCCCTTTGTCAAATATAAATTGATGATAAAGACTTGGGATTATTTCTGGGTTTTCTATTCTGTTATGTTAATAACTTATATTCAGCTATCCTATTTTTTATTAGAACTGTTAATCCATTTACATTTATATTTAAAGTTATTATTGATAGATAGTCATTGCTATTTTATTCCCTTTGTACTTGTGTTCCTTTTTTTCTTCCTTTTTTAGTTTTTTATTATTTTATTATTTTTGTTCCTTTTTTAAAGCAGTCTCTTTAGCATATCTTGAAGTGCTGGTTTGGTGGAGGTGCATTGTTTTAGACTTCTTTTGTCTGGGAAGCTCCTTATTTGGCCTTCCATTTTAACTGAGAGCTTTACTGGGTAAAGTAGCCTTGGTTGCAGGCCTCTGGTTCTCATTACTTAGAATATTTCTTGCCATCCTCTTCTGGCTTGGAGTGTTTCCATTGAGAAGTCAGCTGCTAGCCTTATTAGGGTTCCCTTGTATGTTACTCTCTGTTTCTTCCTTGCTGCCTTTAAGATTCTTTGTCTTGGAATTTTGCCATTTTAATTATGATGTGTCTTGAAGTGGGCCTCTTTGGGTTCCTCTTGATTGGGACACTCTGTGTTCCCTGGATTTGTGTGAGTTTTTCTCTCATCACCTTAGGGAATTTTTCTATCATTACTTTTGCAAACAGGTTTTCTGTCCCTTGCTCTTATTCTTTTCCTTGTGGTATGTCTATTATACAGATATTATTATGTTTCATGTTGTCCTGTAGTTCCCTTAAATCTCTTCATTCTTTCCGAGTCTTTTTTTTCTTTTCTTGCTCTTTCTGGGCGTTTTTTTCCTACCTTGTCCTGCAACTTGCTGATTCAATCCTCTGCAGCATCTAGCCTGGTTTTTATTCCTTCCACTGTGTTCTTCAATTCATAAATTGTATTCTTCATTTCTTCTTGACCCTTGTTGATAGTTTCTATTTCATTTTTCATGTTGATCTAGTTTGCAGTGAGTTCATTGTAATTTCCCTGTAGTTTTCAGTAATTCTCTATAAGCTCATTGAGCTTCCTTATAATCATTGCTTAGAATTCATTAACTGATAATTGATTTGCCTCTATTTCACTTACTATTCTTTCTGTGCCTTCCTCCTTTCTTTTAATTTGGTTTTTGTTTCTTTGTCTTCCTATTGTTTGTGAGAATCTTCTTGTTAGCCTCTGCTTCTTAAATTGATCTCTTTTGACTGCCTGAGTCTGTGGCTTGAACTTCTATGGTGGGAAACCTGTGAGATTCAGTGATGCAGTCTCTTTGATCTCCTGAACTCTCTGCTCTTGGGGTGCCATTTATGTTAGCTCTCTGTATGTCTTTGGGTTTTGATTGTTGTTGGTTTTTTATTTGGTGGGGCCTTCTCTCCAGCTGATTGACTCTAAGTCACTCACCCACCACATCTTGTGTGGTGCTATGCAGGTGTAGACAGTTTGTGCTGAAGCTGGTTATTCTGTCTATCCAAGGTTATAAGGCTTCTCTTTCATTGTTTAGTTGTTTGTTCTGGGTAATTTTTCCTCAGTTTAGTTGTAATTCCAGATTGGTCCTGGGAAGATGTTAGTGTGGCTTCCACTTACTAACCCACCACCTTCCTTTATTATCTGTTTGTGGTTCTTTTGTTGGTGGGTTTCCTCTTCTAGAAGGTATATTGGTGTTCACAGCTCCCACCTACTTTTATATGTGATCCATTGCAGGGTGAAGGCAAAATGGATTAAGACAGTGGGAGGGTATTCTATAAGATTTAAAGTACCCAGACATTGAGAATATATAGGAGATCCTTTGAATAATTATAGCATTAACTTTGATATTTCACCCAACTAGACACTTTTTATAATAGGTGGAAAAGAGATAAGACTCTTGTTAGAGGGGGGAAGGATTTTGAGCCAAATCCAGAAAACAGAGTGCTGCTGGAGGTCAGATTGTGAGATACAGTGAGAGTAAAGGACAGAAAATAGGCACAGTGTGTAAGACAATAGAGTTAACCACAACAGTAGTAAAGCTCTGGGAGATAGTGAAATGGACTAAGATCCAAGACTGGTGCTGTGTAGTATTTGCAATTATATGGAACAACAATTATTTACAATAATACTGGAACAACAATAATATGGCAAGGACTATATGATCTGAATAACAAGAATAGAAAGTTCATGACTTAGGGTAGTGTGCTATTGAAATGCAAGTGAAGTGAAACAAGGAAAATTAAAATATACTGTGAAAGAGAGAACAAGGAACCTAGTCAATGCAATTAAACAAAATGAAGAAATCTAAACTGAAATAAGAGAAAGAAAAACTACTATAAAATAAAAGAGGTAAAAATAATGAAATAATAATAATAATACAAATAAACAATAACATGCAAGTTTTCTGGAATAGCAAAGTGAAATTTGTCTGTTTCTCAATGGTTTGGGTTAGCCTTGTGTTCCCTTTTTAGATCTGTCTCTGGACTTTTCATAGCTCCAGGTCTTATTGTCTCACTTGGGCAGGGTGGGGAAAAAAGTCTCCTGCTGACTTTAAACCCACCAAGCAAGTTAGTTCTTCTGTTCTTCCTAAATGGCACAGGCTGAGGGAGGTTGGGCTTTGCTTTTCTCCCTTCCTTCGGTTTTGTGAGGATCGGGGCCAAGACTGGGCCACAATCTTCACACTTGCCCAGCCTCTAGCCCAGGCTCTCTGTGCACTGCCAGAGCCCCGCTATCCATCTGTGCCAGGTTGGTGCCATTAATCCACCAGTTGTGCCCTCTGTGAAGTGCACTAATTAGGGGCAACTCACACACCACCTTCTCCCTCTTTGCTCTCATAGGTGCTGGGTACCCTCAAAGTCTCTTCAGGGTAGTTCAGCTCCCCCACTGAGTTAAATCTTTCTGGGGACTGCTAACTCCATGAGCCCTGCTTCCCTCCTTTGTGGGGTGCCTCCTCCTTCCTGTTAGCAAGCTAGCTGTGCTGTGGTGGTGGTGGTGGTGGCGGCGGCATCAGGTGTTGGGGATGCAGCCACTGTGTGGGATTTCCTGAAACATCGACTGAGAGCCTTTTTTAAAAATAAAATCCTCCTGCTTAAGACCGCTGCTCTCAACAAGCTCATGGTTTCTCACACAGCCCAACTTTCTAACCAGACTTGAGGCTATCCAGGTCAGGGTGTGTCATGGCCCAACTCTTCACCCTTCTCTAGGCATCACCTGGCTCACCAATTTCTCTGGTAATGACCCAACCAGCATCCCCAGTCCCAGCAGGTGAACACTGCCCCTATGCATCTCTCACTTTGTCTTTATTCCACCCAGTGGCCTCAAGCATCCAGGTCCATCCTGGTGCCGATCTGTCCTCCCAGTTTGGCAGGGGAGAAAGAAAGCTGTTGATTTGGCTCTTGTCCAGGGATCCTGTGGCAGTTGCCAGGCTGGGAGCCTTAGCAGCTCTGGTCCATGCTGGTCCCAGGACCCTTACTGTCCCAACGCAATCTCCTTACTGTCCCTTTTTCAATGTCTTCTATGATTTTGGCCTCCAAGCTTCATATAAGCCGGGATTCCATTGGCTGTTCAGTCTCTTCTTCAGAAGATTGGCTAGGTGTTCCACCCGTGCGCAAGAGGAAGTGGGCTCTACTTCAACCTACCTCACTGCCATCTTCTCAAAGCCTTTAAACATTAACAAACTTTGGGGAAATGTAAATACTCAATTGTGCCAGCTCCACAAATAACAAAAGAAGGATGAATTTCTTTTTTGTTCATTTGTTTGTTGTTTTTAATTATATTTTATTGTTTTTTCTACTATAGTGTTCCCAATTTTTCTTTTTTTACCCCCTCCATCTGGCACCCCCACTCCCTCAGGCAATCCCTACACCATTGTCCACATTCATGGGTCACACATATATGTTCTTCAGCTACTCTATTCCCTATGCTATACTTTATAACCCTTTGACCATTCTGTAACAATCACCTTGTACTTCTTAGTCTGTTTACCTTTTTACTTATCTCCTTGACCCCCATCCCATGTGGCAACCATCAAAATGTTCTCTGTATCTATGAGTCTGTTTCTGTTCTGCTTGTTTATTTTGTTTTTTTTAGGTTCAATTGTTGATAGATATGTATTTATTGCCATTTTATTGTTCATATGTTTTATCTTCTTCTTTGTTATGCAGAGAAGACCCTTTAACATTTCATATAATACCAGTTGGTTGGTGGGGAACTCCTTTAGTTTTTTTTTGTCTTGGATGTCTTTTATCTATCCTTCAATTCTAAATGATAGCTTTGATGTCATTAATCTCGGATTAATCTTGGATACATTAATCTTGGTGGTAGGTCCTTGCTTCTCATCATTTATAATATTTCTTGTCAATCCCTTCTAGAATGCAAAATTTCTTTTGAGAAATCAGCTGACAGTCTTATGAGGGCTCCCTTGTAGGTAACTAACTCTTTTTCTCTTGCTGCTTTCAAGATTCTCTCTTTGTCATTAACCTTTGGCATTTTAATTATGATGTGTCTTTATATGGGCCTCTTTGGGTTCATCTCATTTGGACTCTCTGTGCTTCCTGGACTTGTATATCTATTTTACTCACCAAGTTAGGGGAGTTTCCTGTTATTATTTTTTTCAAATAGGTTTCCAATTTCTTTCTCTTTCTCTTCACCTTCCGGGATACCCTTGATGCAAATGTTGGTAGGCTTGAAATTTTCCCAGAGGACCTTTACACTATCTTCATTTTATGGATTCCTTTTTCTTCATGTTGTACTAATTGGTTGTTTTTTGAGTCCTTATATTCCAATTCACTGATTTGGTTCTTAGTATTATCCATTCTACTGTTGATTCCCTGTAGACTGTTCTTTATTTTAATTACTATATCCTTTTTTTCTGACTAGATCTTTTTTATGCTGTTGAGGTTCTCACTAAGTTCTTTGAGCATCCTTGTAACCATTATTTTGAATTCTGCACCTAGTAGCTTACTTGTCTCCATTTTGTTTAGTTCTTTTTCTGGAGTTCTTTTCTTTCATTTGGCCCAGGTTTCTTTGTCCCATCATTTTGGCAGTCTCCCTGTGTTTGTTTCTATGTATTATGTAGAGCTTCTATGTCTCCCAGTTTGTGTAGAATGGCCTAATGTAGCAGGTGTCCAGAACAGTCCAGTGGTTCAGCCTCCCCTATTACCCACTTTGGGTACTCAATGTGTGCTCTCCATGTGGGCTGTGTACACTTTCTTGTAGTTGAGCCTTTATTGCTGTTGCACATCCAAGGTCACCCAATACCTGTGTTCTGTCTGGGGTCACCCAGCATAAGCAACAAAGTGATCAGCAGATGGCTGGTACTTGTCCTGAACTTAGAGTTGCCTTGCAAGGATGGCGGCTGCTAGTGCTGGCCCTGGGGCAACTTAATGAGCGGTATGGGACTCATTGAAGCCGTATGTTGATTGTTTGAGATAATTTGGGAAAATCTTAAGCATGGGCCTAAAGAAGCCATTCTTATGGAAAAGCTACCAGGAACAGCTTGGGTGGGCAGAAAGTTGGGTAGGGCAGGGTGATGCAGACTCTGGACAGCAGTGTCTGCAGTATTGTGAATGTGATGAACAAAATCACATGGACTGACGAAGTTCTGTGGAGAAAGGGCCAGCATGGCCACTCTCTAAGTGAGCGAATGCTTAGATACTTGCCTGGACAGGCTTTTATTGTTTTCTGGGAGCATTACATCAAGGAAGGTCTTCATTCTTTATGCTCACATTTGCTTTAAGTGATTGCTTCTTACAGATAACAAAGAAAAGAATGTCGCAAATGCAAGGAATGATAAAAGTGACAGATCTGGATGCATTCTGGCATTGGAACGGCTTAGCACAGACTTTAAGAAGTTACTTGAAAAATATACATTAAACATCTGCTGTCTTAACTCAGGGTGAGGGAGTCTTAGCAAAAGCAAGCCTCAAAGCAGGCTAGATATAATGCACTCCTGGCCCCCCATGGGAAAGCCAATGTGTGGGCCTGTCTCCTTGCGCCTGTTGGTTTTCTGAACCAAGGCTGAGCTACATTCGCTGTTACCATGTGGACCGGTTCCCTATAGTAGGGCCTTGGAGAATCACCAGCTTGGGGCAAACAGGTTGATGGAGTCTCAGATATGGCGCTCACCTGCTGGCTTTGTGCATTGTGGGGAGGAGGGCTCAGAAAAGGAACAATGGTCTCTGCCAGCACTTTCCTCTGTGACAAACCTGTGCCCCATCTCTTGCCCCAAGGCCAGGCAATTCACTTCCTCTTCATATGTCTCTGATGACTTTCAATATGCTCTCCTTGTGCTGGAGTTAGAGGGCATGAGACCAAGTAAGTCTCTGTGGGGGCCCTTTAAAAGGAACAGCCTGGGACTCCAGAAGTTTCTGTCTTCCATAGTCTCAAACTCCACTGTTTTTGTTTGTTTGTTTTGTTTTGTTTTTAGCCAGAAATTATGGAGACTTATCTTCCAGGCACTGGAACACTGGACTTGGGGTGTGGTGTGGGGCTGGGACCCTTTACTTCTGAGATATCCCTTCCAATTTTTATCTACCACATGTCAAGGTAGACCAGCCCATTTCAGATCTCTGCTCCTCCTATCTGGCTTGATGTGGTTTCTTCTTTAATTGCATAGTGGTAGGACTTCCATTCAGCTTGATTTTTGCAGTTCTGAATGATGGTTGTTTTATAGTTTAGATGTAATTTTGATGCGGTTGTGCAAGGAGACAAGTTGTGTTTACCTAAGCCAGCATTGTGACTGGATGTCTGGATGATTTTCATGAAAGTAATTTTGACTGAAAGTACAAAGACACAAATACATAAATGATTCTATTCATGTAAAGTTCAAAACAGAATAAACTAATACATACACAGGAGACAAGATAAATTAAATATTGCAAAGGACCTATATGTCATTTAAGGAGCTTGGACTTTATCGTGCTGGCAATAAGAAGACATTGAAAGATTTATAGCATTGTAATGGTGAGAAACCCAATGAAAAAATTTAAGGATTGGGCCAAGTTTGTGAGAGAAAGCATAGAAAGAAGAGAATAGATATTGACATATTTAAAACATTGAAGATATAAAATACCCAGGTCACGGCGGATGATTGGTTGAGTGAGATTACATCTATTTCAAACATGAGGTGAGAACTAGGTTTCTTTGAGTGATCAGGTCATTAATGAATGCTGATGATACACACTGAGGTGATTGCTGTAGGAAGAGCAGTGACTCTGGAAAGAGGATATATACCTTGAAGGCTGTCCAAAGCTGAAGGGGTTGAGATTTAATCTATGTACAAAGTAACCATTAGCTTCCCACCTTTGTGTGTGTGTGTGTGTGTGTGTGTGTGTGTGTGTGTGTGTGTTTATAGAGCTCAAGCCTCCTGAGTCAGAGAAATGGTCCATTTACTCAAAGAAAACCACAGAACATTATCATGCATCAGTTCCCCACATTACTATTTTCATAGGATGTTGCAATGAAGGCTAACTGTTACCTATATGTCTACCTGTATGTGGAGAGGAACTCTGAAATTATGAGATGCTGAGTTCTTCTCAGGGCAACTGATGATACCCTGCAATGTAAGCAAATCTCCAGGTATCTCTAGGTTTACTACCTTGAAATGTAAGCAAATGTCTCTGGGGAGAGAAAGGGAAGGGCTTTATCTTACTACCTGGAGTGTTTTGGGGAAAATAGGTCTCTAAGTGTTTCCAGAGGTATATACTATCTCTAGCTTTTCAAAAGTATTCAAACAGGTTCAGATTCTGTAGGAATGCAAGAAATCCACACAGAAGTATCTCAAGTTGAGTGTGTATTTTAACTTCAGTGTCTCAAGTTGAGAAACATCTCAAAGACCTGTTAGCTATTCAGGGTGGGGGTATAGTGGCAGAAGGCCAAATTACAATGACTATGGTTTACCCAGCATTTTCAATCTCTTCATGTCATGGGATGGGATTTAAAAGGATTATTCTTCCTTTTACTTCTTAATTACTTCTTAAACATCCCCTGACTTTGGATCTAATTGGGAAATATAGCACAAGAATCAGAGAGCTTAACATACTTGGGACAATCCTGACTAACTACGACTCCTATCTGGTTCTGCCATCAAACTTACTTTCTCAGTCATAGGCAGAACACAGCAGCCACAGCCCTCTAAGGGAGGAATCTCGGGCCTGACAAACAAGAGGGTAGTCAGACTATTTGGGAAAGAAAAGAATAACCCTGCAGAGGCTGAGACAGCATAGTGAGTTTCTCTTCCCAAACTCTGACATCAGATGAGTCATTTCTCCTCCCACAGGATGGCAGGAATAAGAGGACAGCCAAAAACCTGCAATCATTCTCCAGATATGCCCTTCCCAAGGATTAAAATGGGATGTTCCATCTCCTCTGTGGAAGCATAAAGACTGGATGATATGTGCCCACCATCAATAACGTATGTACTTCACACCTGATATCCCATTCGGTGATCATTTTCCCCCAGTAGAGAAGTTTTATTGAAAAAAATTGTACAAATACACTCTTGCTTTTATAGTAACACTCATTTCCCCCTCCATCCCTGTCTCTGAAAATCTATAAAAGAAAAAAATGTTCATGCCATGATGCCTGATGCAACAATCTACCAGATTTTTCCCAGTGCCCACCTGCAAAGTTTTTGTTGTTCGGGATTCTTGTTTTGTTTTGTTTGTTTTTAATGGAACAAGATAATGAAAGAGTACACACTTTATTTTAAACTTAGCACTTATAAAATATCTATCACTGTAGCTGTGATTCCACATCAAACCTGAATGCTAAGAACTGGACATTTATTGTTCACATCATGTCCCAGGATTGGCAGAGAGGACATCTACTGCCACTAAAGCCTCCAAGGAACAAGTGGTCCCTAATGGCCAAGGTCCAAGAATGAGAGCCCTGGGGGAGACCAGTCAGCCACAGGTTCCTGCTGTGCCTGCTGAGCACATGAAGGAAAAGGGGCTGTCATGGGCATCTCTGTTTTTCCTAGGTCACTAGGATAGATGTGGTTGTGCTCTTTTACAGACATGGACCATAGGTGATAGAACAGGGTTTAGACTCATTTGACTCAAGAGCCCATGTTTTTAATGACTTACCAGACTGCTTTTCTCAGACTGTAGGATGTTTCATTCTGGGGTAAGCGACAGAGGAAGTGGGAGAGGGCACTATGGGGGAAATGTAGTGGGCAAGTCAGAAGCATAAGAGGATGATAGAGCCATGGGGGGTAGATGAGAGAAGACAGAAAGGAGAAGGCAAGAGACAGAACAACCCTGTAGCCATCCAGGGAAGAAAATACCTGAAGGGGTAGCAAGGTTAGCTATGAAAAACTATGAGAGCTGTAGGGTGCTCCATTAAGAAAAGGCTAGAAAGAAGTCATCCTGACAAGGGCAATTGAGTGGAACAAAAGACCAGCTGGGAGTACATTGATGAGTTTAAGTAGACTTTCTTAAGCAAAATGACTTTGAATAAAAGGGGACAGGAAGAGGTAGCTGGATTGGAAGATGGGGCAGACATTGGATCCTTTACTTACAGCAGAATGTAACATTTGCCAGAAGATCTTTAAAAAATTCTTGTGTGAGTTCAAGTTATTTTCATCACAAATTAGAAGGACTATTAGATTTTAGATAGGAAATGTAGCACAGAAAAATGTCTTCTTATGGACTCAATTATAGATACCATAAGGAGAAGTTAAAAAGCATAAATAAATGGCCCAGTGTTGGAAACTGCCCTGCCTGGTTTCAGAAGCTGTAACCCTCCCATGGCTAAGGCTGAGTGAGAGACCTTGGAACCCTAAGCCATTAAGGAGACAAAGCTTATCTCCCTGGCAGGGGAACCACCTCTGCCTGCTTTACTCACCCTGCCTGGCCCCCAGTGGATGACCAGTTAGCCAATGACAGGTTAGATTCTTCAAAGGAGGGAAGACCTAAGACAGACATGGTCATGAAGGGGCCCTCAGGAAAGGACTTGGGGGGCTATAAAAAAGGGGGTGATGGAACCTTGCCCCTCAGCTTTGACATAGCCTGAGTCCTCATTCTGTCTGCAAGAAGCCTCCTAATCTCTTGGCTGCCTTACTACCCCTGCCCAACTTAAGCCTGAAACAATGCCAGAGGTGGGTGCAGCCCTGTGCTGGAAAGGGCAGGTTCCCCAGGATGATCAGGCCTAAGAAAGAATGCATAAAATCCTGTGAAACTTGCTTTGCTAATACCCTCACATTAAATGATAAGGGTCCAAGCATGAAATGAGTTTATTTCCCCAAAGTTTTATGGCCCTTTAGCTATCTGACCCTGACTCAAAATAAGCCCTCATAGTTCTTTGAATATTATCTATTGTTTGACCATTACTGCCGGACAATGATTGATGAACTTTACATGTACGCCCTGTATTCCTGTGCAAATGAACCCAATTAAAAGCCCACTGAAGAAAAGGCTCCTAGCCCTTCTCCTTTGAGGGATCTGCCACCTTTCCTCCCCAAACAGATCACATCTTGGTGAACTTATTTTTATCCGTGGCAGATGGGGTCCTCTGCAGCCTGAGCCCCGCCACAGCCCAACAATTCCACTTCTGAGAATTTATTCAAAGAAACCCAAAACACTTATTTGAAAATACATGCCCATCTTTATGTTCATTACAGCATTATTTACAATAGCCAATTTGGAAGCCCAAGTGTCCCTCAGCTGTTAAGTGGATAAAAAAGCTGTGATACATTTACACAATGGAATACTACTCGGCCATTAAAAAAGGAAGAAGGAAATCTTACCCTTTACCACAGCATGGATGGACCTGGAAAGCATTATGCTACATGAAATAAATCAGTCAGAGAAAGACAGAGACCATATGATTTCACCTATATGTGAAATCTAATGAGCAAAATGAACTAACAAGCAAAATACAGACAGACTCATAGATAGAGAGCAGGGTGACAGCTTGAGGGGGCGCAGCCCAGGGGAGGTCAAGGGATTGAGAAAATAAGAAAAAATCCATGGATACTAACAATAGAGTGGTGATTACAGGGGGAAGAAGGGTGGGGGAGGTAGGGGACAATGGAGTAGAGATAAATGGTGATGGAAGGAGACTTGACTTGAGGTGATGAACATAGTACAGTGTGAAGATGATGTGTTGTGGAACTGTGTACCTGAAACCTGTATAATTTTGTTAACCAATAAATTCAATAAAAATGGAAAAAGCACATATAATTTAAAATTATTTTGATATCTATAAAACTTTACTATTGTAAATAGTCCAAATTTTCATTAATATAAGAATGTTTTCAAATTGTGGTGCATCCATGCAATTCTTTTCCTACTCCACCTAGTCACATTCTCTCTGGGTGCTGGATTGGCTTTATTTTATTTTATATGTAAAAAACTTGGTTCTGCTTTCATTTTTTTTCTTTATTTTATTTTGACACTATTATAGATGTTCCCATCCCCTCCCCACTTTGTCCACTTCCATCCAGCCCCACCCCCTATTCCCTCTGGGCCATGACCACACTGTAGTCTGTGTCTATGGGTTATGCCTATGTGTTCTTTGGCTAATCCCTCCCTCTTCTTTCATCCAGTCTCCTCTCCTACTTCCCCTCTGACAGCTGCCAGTCTCTTCCATGTATCCATGCATTTGGGTCTGCTTTTAGATGACCTGGCAGAAATGCCCTTCTGTCGTAGCAAAATGTAAGATGGTCATTGTTCTTACAGAGCAACAAAGTAAGCTATGACACCAGAAGGTTTCAGTGCTAACCTTACACACCATTTACTCAATTTCCTCCTCTATGAAACATGATAACAATCTCTACCTTCGTTTGTTATCAAAACACAATGTGAATTCCATGCTACATACTATTCTAAGCATCTTCAAATATTAACTCATTTAATCCTCCCATCCATCACCCTTATGAGTTAAATACTGTGCTTTTTTTTTTTCATTTTCTAATGAGTAACTGGGGCACAGACAAATTAAGTAACTTGACCGGGTCATGGCAGGAAAGTAGAGGACTGTATTGAGTGGGGATTTATTTGAATGTCCATCATCTGCTGTAAAATGTGAGCCACGCAGTGGGAACTGAGTGTGTTCCAGACCTGGTACTTGATCAGGGATTCTGCACACTGTGACTACCGACTGCCATGCACTCAGCTTTGGAGCTTAATCTGGTTTTCCAAAAGCCTCGACTTCTACAGGTGGTGTGTGGCTGCCAGGGCATCCCACTGGCTGGGGGCTCCTGTTGCAGGGGGAAGGGAGTGCCAGCTCCCCACTTCCACCACCGGGGGACACTGCTGACATCTCCAGCCATTGGAGATGGCCGTGCACTGCCTGCAAAATGTCAGTGTGCCTCCGACCACAGCAGGTGCTACCAGAGACCAGGCTCTCTTGGTTATTGTGCTGCAGTGCCCTGAGGTCCCCAGCCTCAGGCTACATGATAGTGAGCTCAGTGTCCTGGGCTGTCACCAACCAGGTGGAGGAGGAGCTGGACAGCTGTTCCACAGAGGAGGCAGTACCCACGCTGCTGGAGGACTTGGGCAGTATATGGCAGCAGAGTCTCCCAACCTCAGTGCACAAGGAGGACCCACACCTGCAGTTCCCCACTGTGAGCACCGCCCATGCTAGGCTGCCTCCCGTGCACCCTGGATGTTCTCCTGCCCACAGGAAAGCAGCTCTAGGCTGTGCCTGGGCACCGCCCGTTTCCTGGTCCACACCAGTGCCTGGGGCTCTCTGGCTATGCTATCCACACATGAGAAGGTAAGCCACCCCTCAGGAAGCCGGTGGCCCATGAATGCCTTGCCATGGCCTGGCACCCAGGCAATACACACAGGGGTCAGGGAGATGCTAGCGACTTATGCACTCAGAGCCAGGTTTAACAGGTGTACCCAGTTATAGGAGACTGTTCTGCCATGGGGTGGGCCCAGACAGGACCCACGCCCACAGGTAGGTTCTCCCGTGGTGAATCGGGCCAGCATTGTACCTAGGCCACTTTAAGACTTGCTTTTGCTAAAACTCCCTCACCCTGAATTGAGGCAGCAAACATTTACTGCATATCTTTAAAGTAATTTCTTAAAATCCATGCTAAACCTTCCAAGAATGAGTATAACCAGTTCAACCACCTCTCCCTTTGCATTTGTAAATATCCTTCTTCTGTGATGTGATCAGTGGCATCCTCTCCTTTGTTTTCTATACAAGGTAACCACCTAAAGTGAACTGTGCATAGTAAATGAGGACCATCATGTAGTGTGCCCAGAAAAGCAATAAAAGCTTGTCAAGGTAAGGGTCGGGGCACAAGGTGCTCCAAGGCTATTTCTCCTCTTGAGAGAGTAGCCGTGCCGTCCCTTTTTCTCCACAGGACTTGGTAGTCTGTGTGAATTTGTCTTGTATCTCATCCATAATGTTGCAGACCCCATGAGCAAGGGTCCACATCACCCAGTGGGCTGGATTGGTCTATAGACCCTGTGTAAATAATGGAAGCAGATTTTGAAACAAATGAACAAATGAACAAAATGAAAAAAATGAACAAATGAACAAAAAATGGAACTCAATAATTTTTCTGGAAAGGAGTCTTATTGTACAAAGTGTGTAAATGCTAGAATGAGCTGTTATCATCACCTGTTAGTCCTGATTCCACCTGAAGGTGGAGTAACATCCAAAAATATACATCCTCCAGAAAGTGTTTACAGCTGTCAAGATAGATGAAAGGGGGTATCTACAGAGTAGTAATGTAAACTTTTATTTACTTTATGCAAAAAAAGTTATTTTATGGAATATGTAGGTATTGGTCAGAGGGCAGGTTCTTGCCCCAACCAAGGGTCTCATCAGCTCTGACACTGGCCAAATCACTGGGTTCTCCATCTTGCTTTCCTCATCTATAAAATTAAGTGGTCAACTAGGTTAGCTTAAAAACACTATCTAAATGGCAACCTTATTCTGATTACGGCAACTATCTTACCCTCTTTCACAGCATTCAAGTGGTTTTTCACATTATATGTTATGTTTCTAAGACACACCTTAAAAAGTTGTGAAGCTTAAATATGAAGCTGATCTTGGTTTAAAAGACAGGTTATTTTAAGCAACTAAATCTAATGTCATTGTTTTAAAGATATTTTGTACTTTTGACATCCCTTTTCTTAGCTTCATTAGTAGTTCATCTTTCCAATATTGATATTTAATCCAAACTTAATGAATTCAGAAAATGTTTACTGAGTGCCTGCCATGTGCGCAAAGCACAGCTCTAGGTAATTTGTAACTAACAGAAAAGCAGAGTCTGTGAATGAACTGATATTACAGTTTTGAAGGACTCTTTAATGTTGTTTTCTTAAAAGATTCAAGCCATCCTTATTGCTATTCCACACATTGTTGTCATGTAGCACTTCAAAGACAAAGACAGCCCCTGATTTCTGAGCTAATTGACAATGAGGAACACTGTGAAGGAAAAAGCTCATGGGGATGCTGTACCCAGCAGGGCTTGGGAAGACCCAAGAAATTCTTGTTTATATGTCTGAGAGTTTCACAAACAAAAATTGGCATAACATAACTTTGTTACTTCCTTTAAGCTAAAAGGATGAGAGACCAATTTCCCATAGGTTGCTGAATTATATAATGTAATATTATTGATTAAAATAAAAATATTACTAATATGTGAGAAAGTAGTGTATCCCTAAAAGAAACAATAACAGAAAGTTCCTAGAGTACAAAGCCAAGTTAAAATGTCTAAGTTAAGACTTAAATCCTATCCCCCAAAACTTGGAGGAGGCAGTGAAGCCACTGGGGTTTCCAGGGACAAGTTGTAAAAAAGGTTTTAGTAGCCGTCCATAAATTTCATTTCCCCTCCCCAAAATAAAGTTTCAATAAAGTGAGATTCAATAAAGTGAGTGTGTTTAATATGTACTGTGCTTACAGCTTCAAGAACAACCTCCCTCTCAATCAGAATGTCACTGCTAAACTCTATAGAAATTCTAGAGTCATCACTGTGTGTAAACTGGGCAGAATGAGAACCACTGTGCCTTCATTATTACCTGTCAGAACCATGGTAATACCATGCTCCCTTCACAGCCCTGGCACTATAATTCTTAGTCAGAGACACAAGTTAAGCTCAAGCTAATCCACAATCCACAGATCTTCTGCATAAAACAGAGAGGCTGTGGGGTGACCCCTCTCTGAGTCGAATGACTTGAAAAGGGCCTTAAGATGCAAAGTGATGTCTTCACCAACTTGATATGATTAGTATAGGGTGCCCTTGGAATCAGATCAGCAGAATTCCATCAGTCACCAAACTGGGTGATTTGGGATCTTCTATTTCCTTATTCGTAAAATAGGAATAATAATTTCTACCTCGTAGGGTTATTGGGAGTATTGACCTAAAAATAAAAGGGACTTTCAAAATGAGAGGCAAGAAGCACTTATTGAGACCAGCACTGCTTCAGCTCAAATAGTGTTCTGATTAGGAGACAAGGCAATGGGTATTTAATGAGAAAGAAAAGGGGAACAATTACATCAAAAGAAAGAAGACATTTTTTATTGGTGCAAATAACATAACATAGTGATGTTAATTCTAAACAATGTCTTTAATTTTCAGTACAATAGCCATCAGTCCAGTAGTCATAATAAGTGTTTTCTTGTAACATTTACAGTGTTGAGGACACAAGGTTGCTTAGGTCCAGTCCAAGGGTGATTTTGCTATGTTTTAACCTTCCAAGGTTTGAGACATAGGATGTACAAGGCAGCTCCTCTGGCATGGCAACTCTGGCTCCATTTTAAAGTGATTCCATCTATTATCATTTTTTTTTACAAGAGGGTCAGAAATATTTACAAAGTGACCTGGACAATACCAGGTGGATAGATGGTAGCTCTTGTTAGAAAAGGGTCAGGACAGAGGTGGGGAGGAGGTTGAGGAAGGAAGAGCCACAGTAGTTTTCTCCAAGAAACATTCAGCATAGAATCTATTTATTGTTTTTCAGATTAATTTCTATTTCCCCAGAGAGACAAGTGCAATAAAGACTTGGACTCCTTTAATGCACTTTCTCAAAAATTGTCTAAAAGAAAACACACTTAAGCTCAAATGGAACATTAATCCAACACCTTTTTCTGAATTTAAAATGTAGAGCTTGAAATCAGATCCTGCCAGGAAGATGTCTGTACTGAGCTGGTGTGGGGGCTACAAGTGTGCCCACTTTCAGAAGCAGCAAATGCAGCCAGTGCCCTCAGAAGAATCCCTTAATCCCCAGGACCTCAGTCACTCACCTGTAAAATGTAGTAACACTTTAGAAACTTGTATAAGACTCATCCCAGCTCCAAAATTCTGTTATTTTTAAAGAAAAGCATGAAAAGCATTAAGCAAAGAAATCTATTAGTTCTTTGCTAATGGAAGTGATAATAATCAAAGAACAATGTACTATAAAATGCAATCTGGATAAGATACTGTCACTTACCCTTGGGATGCTGACAATGAGACTCCTTTGGGCTGGAGATCATTCAAATGACCTGGCACCCTATTAGAATGTCAAGAAGTCAGGAAAAGGAATGTTTCCTTTTTCATGGAATATTTTTCCTGTTCTTGATCACTCAAACTAGCTGTTATTAGAAGTATATTCCCAGGATAACTTTCTAAATATCTGAGGTATTCCTAATTCAGGCATCCTAAAAGCAGTCATGCTGAAGCTGGTTGATCCCAGAACTCATAGCATACCTGCTCCTGTAAACAGGCTATAGAACAGAGCAGTGAACCAATCCACTACAGCACTCATATCATGAAAGGAATTGTCTACTGAAAAGTCCAGTAGACAGCTGCAAGAGATGGAAGCTAGGAATGGTGACAAATCCAGCTTACTGGGGTCCTCCCCAGAGGGTTCCAGGTCCATGAGAACTTTGTACGCTCACTCGCCCACCCTGCAGCTATGTGTGTAGACTGTGCTCATGCCACACACAGAAAGTACAGACATCTGTGAAGCATGCTGGGGTAACCAGATGAGGCAGCTCATAGTCTGAAGTGACCACCAAGGGCTGAGGTCATTAATATCTCAGCACACTTGTCACTCTGGCCTGGAAGAGAAGGGATGAGCCACAACCAATTGGTACCCTGATGTCCAGGTCCTCATGTGAACTGCCACCCCCTTGTACTGGTTAAGCTTCTAGAGCATTAAAATATAACATAAATATCTACACAATTAAGTTTATCCTCACTAAGCAACAAAGCAAAGGTTTCCAGACCATGGGGCTTGTGATCACCCCAGAGTCCACTAGTTCCCATGAGCTGCTTAAGCCCATGTGGATTTACCTGTGTGAGGTTCATGTTCCAAGTTTGCCATTACATATTGGGTCTCACCTTCAGAATCTCGATAATGTTAAGCGCAGAGACTTAACCAGTTAAAGACATGCAGACACTATTGACCTGAACAAACCAAGTAGGAGGTGCTCTGGCCCAGAGCACAATGGCATCAGTTAGAAATGTCTGTGCCTAAGAACTGTCCTGACAGGCACCTGCATGAAGACACAGCCCTTGAGAAGGAAGGCCCCAACAAATGGGATCAAACACAATTCATGCCCAAGTGGGAGAGGAATATAAGTCTGGGACTACTGCAAGAGCAGACTGCACTGACCCTCTGCACTTTTAGAGCTTCATTTAGCGTAAAAAAATTATGTATGTATGTATGTATATATATAGTGTATGTGTTTAATGAGCAGATAAGTAGATGATAGAAAGACAGACAAATAGATATATTTGTGTGTGTGTGTATTTTCACATATTCAACAATTATATATCTGAGAATGTATACTATAGTTGCTTCCAACTGATCTTCCTACTCTACTCTTCATCACCTTGAATTTATCCTCAGTCTAGTAACTGAAATAATCTTTCAAAACACAAATCAGATTTTGGGATTACCCAGTTTAAACTCTTTCATTAGGGAAAATAACAAAATTATTTTTTTAAGTTTTTATCATATTTTTCTATTACCATTTATCCCCCTTATACCCACTTCCACCTCCACCCACCCACCATCCCCTGCAATCCCCACACAGTTGTCCATGAGTTTGTTCTTTCTTTCTTTTTATTTTTGGCTTGACATCTCCACCCCAACAACCCCCACCCCAGAGCTACAGTTTTCTCTCTATGGGTCTCTCCCTGTTTTGCTTGTTAGTTCACTTTGTTCATTAGATTCCATATATAAGTGAAATTGTGTAGTAATTGCCTTTCTCTGACTGGATTATTTCACCTAACAAAATGTTCTCCAGGTCCATTCATGCTGTTGCAAAGGGTAAAATTCCTTACTTTTTAATGACTGAGTAGTATTCCATTGAGTAAATGTACCATAGCTGTTTTTTTATTCACTTGGACACTTGGGCTGCTTCCAAATCTTGGCTATTGTAAATAATGCTAAATGAACATAAGGGAGCAGGTATTCTTTCAAATTAGTATTTTGGGTTTCTTTGGATAAATTTTCATAAGTGGAATCATTGGGTTATAAGGGAGTCTCATTTTTATTATTTTGAGGTAACTCTATACTACTTTCCACAATGGGTACACCAAATATGCGTTCCTACCAACAGTGCAAAAGGATTCCTTTGTCTCAACATCCTGACAAACACTTGTTTTTTGTTGACAAAAAACAAGCCATCTTACTGGTTGACAACCATTCTGACAGATGTGAGGTTATGTCTCTGTGGTTTTAATTTGCACCAACATTTTGTGATGTTGAGCATCCTTTCATATATGTATTGGGCACCTGTATGTCCTCTTTGGAGGAGCATCTATTCAAAACCTTTGCCCATTTTTAAATTGGATTTTTGGGGAGTTTTGGTATTGAGTTTTATAACATTATTGGATATTAACACCTTATCAGATGTATTGGGGAATATGTTCTCCCATTCAATGAGTTATCTTTTAATTTTGTTGATAGTTTCCTCCGCCATGCAAAATTTTTTATTTTGTTTCCATTGCCTAAGGAGATATATTTTAAAAAGGTTGCTACAAGAAGTGTTCAAGATTTTACTGCCTATAAACACAGGATTTTTATGGTTTCGAGTCTAACATTTAAGTTTCAGTTTATTCTCATGAGTGGCATAAGGAGGTGGTCTAGTTTTATCTTCCATGTATCTGTTCAATTTTCCCAATACCATTTACTGAATAAACTATCTTTAGTCCATTGTATGTTTCTGTCTCTTCTGTCAAATATTAATTGACTGTAAAGGCATGGTCCTGGGTTCTCTATTCTGTTCCATTGATCTATTGAATATGTCTGTTTTTATGCCAGGACCATGGTGATTTGATTAGCCTCCTTATAGTATACTTTGATTCTAGGTATCATCGATTCCTACAAATTTGTTCTTATTTCTCAAGATTGCTTTTGCTATTTGGGGCCTTTCATTGCAGTGTGAAACCAAATAAATGTTCTCTGAAATATGTCATTTGCATCTGGATAGGAATTGCATTGAATCTATAATTATTTTGGGTAACATGGACATTTTAATGGTGTTAATTTTTCCTATCCATGAACACCATATATGCTCCCACTTATTCATATATTCTTCAATTTCTTCCTTTTGGGTCTTATAACTTTCTAAGTACAGGTTTTTACATTCTTGGTTAAATTTACTTCTAGGTATTTTTTTTTTTGCAGAAATTGTAAATACAATGGTTTTCTTAATTTCCATTTCTTTTTTTTAGATTTATTTATTCTTTAATTTTTTAAGTTTTATTTTAATCATTGTTCAAATACAGTTTTTTCCTTTTTATTCCCAGTCCAGCCCCCACTCCCACCCCTCCCCACTTCCTTCTCATTACCACCCTCCCCCTAGTTTTCGATCATGTGTCCTTAAAGTTTGTTCCTGTGAACCCTTCCCAATGTCCCCTGAAATTCCCACTACTCTCCCCTGTGGGCACTGTCAGACTGTCCTTTATTTCAGTGTCTTTGGTTATATTTTGCTTGTTTCTTTGTTTTGTTGTTTAGGTTCCTGTTAAAGGTGAGATCAGATGGTATTTGTCTTTCAAAGCCTGGCTTGTTTCACTTAGCATAATATTTTCCAGCTCCATCCAGGCTGTTGCAAAGGGTAGGAGCTCCTTCTTTCTTTCTGCTGCATAGAATTCCATAGTGTAAATGTACCATAGTTTTTTGATCCATTCATTTACTGATGGGCATCTAGGTTGCTTCCAGCACCTAGCTATTGTAAATTGTGTTGCTATGAACATTGGGATGCATAGGTTCTTTTGGATTGGTGTTTTAGTGTTCTTAGGATAGAGACCCAGCAGTGGAATGGCAGGGTCAAAAGGCAGATCCATTTTTAGTTTTCTGAGGAAGTTCCATACTGCTTTCCATAGTAGTTGTACCAGTCTGCAGTCCCACCAATAGTGCACTAGGGACCCCTTTTTTCCACAACCTCTCCAACACTTGTTGTTTGTTGCTTTGTTTATGATGGCCATTCTGACTGGTGTGAAGTGGTATCTCATTGTGGTTTTAATTTGCATCTCTCTGATAGCTAGCGATATTGAACATTGTTTCATGTGTATTTGGATTATCTGTATGTCCTCCTTGGAGAAGTGTCTGTTCAAGTCCTTTGACCATTTTTTAATTGGATTCCTTGTCTTCTTAGAGTGCAGTCTTGTAAGTTCTTTATATATTGGAGATTAAACTCTTGTCTGAGGTATCATGGGCAAATATGTTTTCCCATACAGTTGGTTCTCTTTTAATTTTGATACTGTTTTCTTTAGCAATCCAGAAGCTTTTTATTTTGATAAGATCCCAGTTGTTTATTCCTTCCTTTATGTCCCTTGCTCTAGGAGACAAGTCAGTAAAAAAGTTTCTTCATGAAATATCTGAGATTTTCCTACCTACGTTCTCCTCTAGGCCTTCAATGGTGTCATGTTTTATATTTAAGTCTTTTATCCACCTTTAATTTATTTTTTATATGGTGTAAGCTGGTGTTCAAGTTTCAGTTTTTTGCACGTGGCTGTCCAGTTCTCCCAACACCATTGGTTGAAGAGGCTATTTTTACTCCATTTTATGTTGCTGCCTCCTTTCTCAAATATTAATTGACCATAGAGACTTCGGTTTATTTCTGGGCTCTCTGTTCTGTTCCATTGGTCTATGTGCCTGCTTTCATGCCAGTACCAGGCTGTTTTGATGACAGTGGCCTTGTAGTATAGTTTAGTGTCAGGTATTGTGATCCCTCCTACTTTACTCTTCTTTCTCAAAATTGCAGCAGCTATTCAGGGTCATTTATGATTCCATATAAATTTTTGAAGTGTTTGTTCTATGTCTGTGAAATATGCCATTGGTACTTTAATAGGAATTGCATTGAATGTGTAAATTGCTTTGGGTAGTATGGACATTTGGATGATATTAATTCTTACAATCCATGAACACGGTATATGTTTCCATTTGTTTGTGTCTTCCTTGATTTCTTTCCTGAGTGTTATGTAGTTTTCTGAATACAGGTCTTTTACCTCTTTGGTTAGGTTTATTCCTAAATATTTTATTTTTCTTTTTGCTATTTCTAATGGGATTTTTTCCTTGATCTCTGCCTCTGCTGTTTCATTGTTGGTGTACAGAAATGCCTTTGATTTCTGGATATAGACTTTCTATCCCGCTGTTTTGCCAAATTCATTTATTAGGTCAAGCAGTTTTTTGGTGGAGTCTATAGGATTTTCTATGTACACTATCATGTCATCTGCAAACAGTGACAGCTTTGTTTCCTCCTTTCTGATTTGGATGCCTTTTATTTTTTTTCTTGTCTGATGGCTGTGGCTAAAACTTCCAGTACTATATTGAATAAAAGTAGTGAAAGTGGACAGCCTTGTCTTGTTCCTGATCTTAGTGGAAAAGATTTTAATTTTTGCCCATTGAGTATGATGTTTGCTGTAGGTCTCTCATATATGGCCTTTATTATGTTGAGGAATGCTCCCTCTATTCCCACTTTGCCGAGTGTTTTTATCATGAATGAGTGCTGTACCTTATCAAATACTTTTTCTGCATCTATTGATATGATCATGTGGTTTTTGTCTTTGCTTTTGTTTATGTGAAGTATTACATTTACTGATTTGTAAATATTGAACCATCCTTGCATCGCTGGAATGAATCCCACTTGGTCATGGTGTATGATCTTTTTAATGTATTGTTGGATGCGGTTTGCCAGGATTTTGTTGAGGATTTCAGCATCAATGTTCCTCAGTAATATTGGGCTGAAGTTTTCTTTCTTTGTTGTGTCTTTATCTGGTTTTGGGATTAGGATGATGTTGGCCTCATAAAAAGAATTTGGGAGACTCCCATCTTTTTGTATTTTTTGGAGTAGTCTGTGAAAGATAGGGGTTAGCTCTTCCTTAAATGCTTTGTAGAATTCTCCTGTGAAACCATCTGGTCCAGGGCTTTTGTGTGTTGGGAGTTTTTTGATTACTGCTTCAATTTCTTTTGTTGTTATTGGTTTGTTCAGGCTTTCTGCTTCTTTTTCATTGAGTTTTGGAAGATTATCTTTTTCTAGAAATTTGTCCATTTCACCTACGTTTTCAAATTTCTTGGCATACAGTTCTTTGCAGTAATTTCTTACAATCCTTTGTTTTCTGTGGTATTTGTTGTAACCTCTCCTCTTTCATTTCTGATTGTGTTTATTTGGATCTTCTCTCTTTTTTTCTTGATGAGTCTGCTTAAAGGCTTGTCGGTTTTGTTTATCTTTTCAAAGAATCAACTCTTGGATTCATTGATCCTTAGAATTGTGCTTTTAGTCTCTATGTCATTTAATTCTGCTCTGATCTTGGTTATTTCCTTCCTTCTGCTTGCTCTGGACTGCCTTTGTTGTTGTTCCTCGAGTTCTTGTAGACATAGGGTTAGGTTGTTTGTTTGGAATGTTTCTAACTTTTTTAGGTGTGCCTGTATCGCTATGAACTTCCCTCTCAGGACTGCCTTGGCTGTGTTGCATAAGTTTTGGGTTTTTGTGAGTTCGTTTTCATTTATTTCTAGAAACCTTTTGATTTCTTCCCTAATATCATTCTTGACCCATTCATTGTTTAATAGCATGCTATTTAATCTCCATGATTTTGAGTGTCTTGGGTTTTTTTCCTTGGGGTTTGTTTCTAGCTTCAGTCCCTTGTTGTTCGAGAAAATGCTTGGTATGATTTCAATTTTCTTGAAATTCTTGAGGCTTGTTTTGTGTCCTATCATGTGGTCTATCTTTGAGAATGTTCCATGTACATTTGAAAAGAATATATATTTAGCTTCTTTTGGATGGAGGGCTCTGTATATATCAGTAAAGTCCATTTCATCAAGGGTATTGTTCAATGCCACGATATCTTTATTTTGTTTGGAAGATCTGTTTATTTTTGATAGTGGGGTGTTAAAATCCCCCCACTATAATTGTGTTGCTGTCCATATCTTTCTTGAAGTCCTCTAAGATTTTCTTTATGTATTTGGATGCTCCTATGATGGGTGCATATATATTTACAATATTTATGTCTTCTTGGTGGATTCTTCCCTTGAGTATTATGAAGTGACCTTCTGGGTCTCTCTTTATGGACCTTTTTTTGGAAGTCTATTTTGTCTGATAGGAGTATTGCTACCCGGGCTTTTTTCCCCCTGTCCATTTGCTTGGAAGATTTCTTTCCAGCCCTTCACTTTCAGTCTGTGTAGTTCTTTTATCCTGATATGGATCTCTTGTAGACAGCATATATGTGGGTCATTTTTTCTTGTCCATTCAGCTATTCTATGTCTTTTGATTGGAGCATTTAATCCATTTACATTTAAGGTCATTATTGATAGGTACTTATTCCTTGTCTTTTATGTACATGTGTTCCTCTCTTTCTCTTTTCCTTTCTTTCCTTAAAGCAGTCCCTTTCAAATCTTTTGCAGAGCTGGTTTGGTGGAGGTGTATTCTTTTAGACTTCTTTTGTCTGGGAAGCTTCTTATTTGGCCTTCTATCTTGATCGAGAGCCTTGCTGGATAAAGTAGCCTTGGTTGCAGGCCTCTGGTTCTCATTACCTGGAGTATTTCTTGCCATTCTCTTCTGGCTTGAAGTGTTTCCATTGAAAAGTCAGCTGTTAGCCTTATTGGGGCTCCCTTGTATGTTACTTCCTGTTTCTCCCTTGCTGCCTTTAATATTCTCTTTGTCTTGGTATTTTGCCATTTTAATTATGATGTGTCTTGAGGTGTGCCTCTTTGGGTTCCTCTTGATTGGGACTCTCTGTGTTTCCTGGATTTGTGTGACTTTTTCTCTCATCAAATTAGGGAAGTTCTCCTTCATTACTTGTTCAACTAGGTTTTCGATCCCTTGCTCTTCTTCTCCTTCTGGTATCCCTATTATACAGATATTATTATGTTTCATATTTTCTTGCATTTCTCTTCATCCCTCTTCATTCTTTCTGAGCCTCTTTTCCTTTTCTTGCTCTTTCTGGATGTTGTTTTCTACTTTGTCCTCTAGCTCACTAATCCGATCTTCTGCTTCATCGATCCTGCTTTTCATTCCTTCTACTATGTTCTTCAGTTCAGAAATTGTATTCTTCATTTCCTCTTGGCCTTTGTTGAGAGTCTCTATTTCCTTTTTCATGTTTATATTGTTTGCAGTTAGATTGTTGTAGTTTCCCTCTAATTTCTGATGGGTCATTGTGAGTTCATTGAACTTCCTGATAATCATTGTTTTGAACTCACTGTCTGATAGTTGAGTTGCCTCTATTTCCTTTAGCATTTTTCCTGAGGCTTCCTCATTTCCCTTCAATTGGGGGTTGTATCTTTGTTTTCTCATTGTTCGTGGGTTTCTTCTTGTTAGCCTCTGTTTCTTAAATTGACCTGTTCTGCTTCCCTGTAATTATGGTGTGAACTTCTGTGGTAGAATACTTGTGAGATTCAGTGGTTCAATCTCCCTCGTGTATCCTGATGTTCACAGCTTCCCCCTACTCTTTTTTTGTGATCAATTGGAGGAGTAAGGCAAAATCATTTAAGACAGCAAGACAGTGTACTGTGATATTTACATTAGAAGTCAATAGAGAAGAGATGGGTTATCCTTTGGCTCCTTATAGTGTTAACCATAATCCTCCACTCCACTATCCACATTTTAGAAAGGATGGAAAGAGGGTAAGACTCCTATTGGGGACGAGAGGATTGTTAGTTGGATCTAGAAAGCTGTGAGGCTGTGGGAGGTCAGATTCTAAGGTAGGGTTGGATTAAAGATTAGTATATAGGAGTAGTGTGTAAAAGAATAGAGACAACCCCCACAATAGTATAGTTGAGGAAATTGCAAAGTGGGCTGAAATCAGGTAGGGGTATTGAGTAGTATTTACAATTGTATGAACTAGGTCTTATTAACAGTAATAGTAACGTGACAGTCTTGTGGCAGAATTGATGATATCTAGATAACAAGAATAAAGAGTATAGAACCTTGAGAGGTGTATTAATGGAACATAGATGAAGGATAGTAAATTATCAACACACTGTGACTGAGATACCAGGGGGAACCTATCAAATGATGGTATAACCAGCCAAGCAAAGAAGATTATACAGAAAGAAAAAGAATACCAAAATATTATTAAAGTAAAAAATGTTGGAAAAGTGAGAAAACGATAATACAAATTTACAGTAACTTGCAAGATTAAAAAAAAGAAAGAAAAGCAGAAGATGGAGTGCAGGAGAGATAAATTTGAAGTGCAAAGAATAATATTAGGATGAATGGAAGAGAAACATAAGGTATTGTGAGATATAAAAATAATAAGAATTAAAAATAAAACGTCACTTAAAACACAAGATAAAATCAATCAATCAGCAACAGCCACAAAAACCAAACCAAACCAAACCAAACAAAACAAAATAAAAAAAACTTCTTGTTGGTTTCTAACTGGCCAGACCAGTTTTTCTGATCTTGCTGGCTTCAGCTGGCTGAGGGACCTTTGAAATGCTTCTCTCTCTCCCCAGCCAGATCTCAGCAAGTCTCTCAGGAACCCTGGGCGCTCCCGAGCACACTCGCTCTCCGTAGCTCACTGCCACATTATTCCGGACTCTGGGGTCCCTGCAGGGTTCCAGCTCTATGATCTCAGGAGGCACCCGCGATGTTTTGGGATTCACTGAGCCCTCCCTGGGAATCGTAAAAGGGTGCACCCCTCCACCAAACTTTTGAGATTCGGGCTCTAGGAATGCCCTAAGCGCTGTGACCTTTCCGGGTTCACAGAGAGCAAGTCAGGATTCCCGATGGGGTGAGTGCTTCCACAGATCAGAACTGCAGGCTCCCAAGACCTGAGAACTCTCGAGTCCTTCCCGGCTCTGGGTTTTCCACCGATCCGCACTCCCACTGAGCTATGGATGCAGGTGCATTTCCCAGCTGCCCCTGGTTGGGCTGGCTGGAAATTTTTGAGTTTCGGGCTATAGGGATGCACTAAGCACCACATCCCTTCCGGGATCACAGCATGCAAGTTAGGATTCCCAATGCGGTGTGCACTTCTCCAGATCAGAACTGCAGGCTCCCGAGACCTGAGAAGGCATACACCCTTCCTGGCTCTGGGTTTTCCACCGATCCGCACGCCCACTGGGCTAGGGGTGTGGGTGCTCTTCCAGGCCACCCCTTGTAGTGCTGGCTGGAGGCCGTCACTTCTCCCAGGTCTCTGGGTGGGTGTTCATAGTCCCTGGGCAATTTTTCCCAGTCCAACTGGCCAATCTGTGCCTTCAAGCAACAAGTTCTCCCCTGGAGTTGTTCAACCCCCGTATTCGGGGTGAGGGAGCAGTGACTCCCCTCTCCCAGGAGCCCTGAGGCAGACCTGGGAGCACCGGGCCTGGGGACTGCACATCCCTAGTCCCCACACTGATCCCTGGGTCCCTTTTGTCCTGAAGAAGTCTCCTTACCGTTTGGTTTTTCAATGATCGCAATAATTTTTGATGTCCTGCTTTCAAAAGTGATTTGGTAACCTAGTCCACTTGCTCTGTTTCTCCACAGAACCTCGGGTTTCCCTCCTCTTCACAGAAGCTGAGAAACACGCTGCCTAGAGTAAAGCCGTCATCTTGACTCCTAATTTCCATTTCTTATAGTTTGTTATTGGCATATAAGATGCAACTGATTTCTGGATATTAGTTTGGTATCCTGTTACTTCACTGAATTTATTTATCAGTTCTAGTAGTTTTTTGGTGCAGTCTTTAGGGTTCTCTGTATATAGTATCATTTCACCTGCAGGTAATAAATTTTACCTCTTCCTTTTCAATTCAGATATCTTGTATTTCTTCTTTTTTATCTGATTTCTATGGCTAGGACTTCTAGAGTACCAAAAGCAGACATCCCTGTCTTGTTCTAGATCTTAAGGGGAACACTTGTAGTTTTTGCCCATTGACTATGATGTTGGCTAAAGGTTTGTCATATGACCTTTATTATATTGAGGTATGATCCCTCTATTCCCACTTTGCTGTGAGTTTTTATCACACATGTGTGCTGAATTTTATCAAATGCTTTTTAGCATCTGTTGATATAATCATAAGGTTTTTATCCTTCATTTTGTTTATGTAGTGTATCACATTTGTTGATTTGTGGGTATTTTACCAGACTTACATTGCTGGAATAAATCCCACTTGATCATGGTGCATGCTTTTTCTGATGTATTGCTCTATTTGGTTTGCTAATTTTTTGTTGAGGATTTTAGCATCAGTGTTCGTCAAGGATATTTTCCTATAATTTTCTTTCTTTGTGGTGTCTTTATCTGGTTTTGGAATTAGGATAATGTTGGTCTCATAAAATAAGCTTGGGGGTGTCTTCCCTTCACTTGAATTTTTTGGAATAGTTTGAGGTGAGGTATTAGTTCTTCTTTGAATGTTTGGTAAAATTCACCTGTGAAGCCATTCAGTCCAGAGCTTTTGTTTCTTGGGAGTTTTTCTTTTATTACTGCTTCAATTTCACTTAGCTGTAATCAATCTATTCAGATTTTATGATTCTTCCTGGCATAGTTTTGGAAGATTTTATGTTTCTAGGAATTTGTCCATTACATCCAGATTGTACAATTTTTTGGCTTATAGTTGTTTATAATATTTTATCACAGGTTTTTTTTTTATTTCTTTGGGGTCAATTGTTATTTCTCCTCTTTCATTTCTGATTGTATTTATTTGGATACTCTTTCTATTTTCCTTGATGAGTCTGGTTAAAGGTTTGTCAATCTTATTTATCCATTTCAAGAATAGCTCTTGGATGCATTGATCTTTGTATTGTTTTTTTAGACTCTATTTTGTTTATTTTTGCTCTGATTTTTATTACTTCCTCCCTTCTATTCACTTTATGCTCTGCTAGTACTTTTCTAAGATCTTTTAAGTATAATTATAAATTATATATTTGAGCTTTTTCTTGTTCCTTGAGACAGGCATGTAATGCTATGAATTTCCCTGTTACTGCTGCTTTTGCTATGTACTAACCATAATTTTGGGTTGTTTGTTCTTATATTCATTTTTGAAGGTATCTTTGTATTTCTTCCTTTATCTCATTGTTGACCCATTCATTCTTTAGTAACATGTTGTCTAGCTTCCATGTCTTTATGTATTTTTCAGTTTTCTTGTTGTGATTGATTGCTAGTTTCATAGCATTAAGGTCAGAGAAGTTGCTTGGTATGATTTCAGTTTTCTTAAATTTATTGATACATGTTTTGTGTCCTAACATGTGATCTATTCTAGGCAATGTTCCATGTGCACTTGGAAAGAATGTATATTCTGTTGCTTTGGGATGCAGTGCTCCGAAGATTATAATTAAATCCATTTGATCTATTGTATTATATAAGTCTGTCATCTCCTTACTGATTTTCTGCTTAGGAGATCTAGCCATCGTGTCAATGGGGGGTGTTAAAAATTCCCTACTATGACTGTATTTCTCTCAGTTTCTCTCTTTATGTCCTGTAATATTTACATATTTAGGTGTAACTATGTTGGGTGTATAAATGTTTACAGGGTTATAGCCTCTTGTTGGAATGTTCCCTTTATCATTATATAGTGTTCTTCTTTGTCTCTTACTATAGAATTTATTTTAAAGTCTGTTTTGTCAGGTATAAGTATTGCTACCCCAGTTTTTTTTTTTCTTCCCACTCACATGGAACATCTTTTTCCATCCTTTTATTTTTAGCCTGTGTGTATCTTTCATTCTGAGGTGGGTCTCTTGAAGATGGCATATATATATGGGTCTTGTGTTTTATCCATTCAGCTACCCTATGTCTTTTGAATGGAGCATTTAAGCCATTTGCATTACAGTGAATATCGATACATATGTATTTATTGCCATTTTATTCTTTTAATTATGTTCCCTTCTCCTCCTCCTTCTCTCTCCTTCTCTTCTTCCTTCTCCATAGTCTCCTTCTCTCTCCTTCTCCTCTTCCTCCTCCATTGTCTCCTCCTCCATTGTCTCCTCCTCCTCCTTGTTCTTTCTTCTTCCTCTTCTTCAAGCTAGCCCTTTAACATTTGTTGTAATACTGGTTTGGTGGTAACAAACTCCTTTAGCTTTTTCTTGCCTGGGAAGCATTTTATTTCTCCTTCAATTTTAAATGATAACCTTGCTGAGTAAAGTAGCCATGGATGTAGGTCCTTGCACTTCATCACTTTGAATATTGCATGCCACTCCCTGTGGCCTGAAATGTTTCTGTCGAAACACATCATATGACAGTCTTATGGAAGTTCACTTGTAGGTAAATAACTGCCTTTCTCATGTGACTTTTAAGATTCTTTCCTTGTCTTTAGCTTTGCCTTTTAGTTATGATGAATGTTGGTATGGACCTTTTTGGGTTCATCTTGTTTGGGACTCCCCTCACTTTCTGGACTGGTGTTTCTTTTTCTTTCACCAGACTGGGGAAGTTTTCCATTATTATTTGTTCTAATAGTTTCTCAATCCCTTGCTCTCTCTTTTCTCCTTTTAGTAGTCCTGTGATGTGGATATTGTTATGCTTAATTGTTATGCTTTCTCCCAAAGGTCTGCTAAATTATCCTCATTTTTTTAAATTTGTTTTTCTTGTCAATGCTCTGCTTGGGTGTTTTTTTCCTACCTTGCCTTCCAAATTGCTGATATGATCTTCTGCTTCATCTAAACTACTGTTTGTACCTTCCAGTGTATTAATTATTTCAGATATTACATTCTTGACTTCTCATTTACCCTTTTTTATGGTTTCTATGTCTTTTTTCATGCTGTTGAACATCCTTATAATCATTACTTTGAACTCTATATCTGATAAATTTCTTACCTACATTCCATTAAGTTCTTCTGGAGAATTCACTTGTTCTTTTATTTGGGGCCCGTTTCTTTATCTCCCCATTTTGGCAGCCTCTTTGTGTTTGTTTCTAGGTATTAGGGAGATCTGCAAAGACTTTGGTGTAGATCTTTGTCAGACACTGCCTGGGACTGGCCTTGGGCAACAAGCTGGATTAAAAATCCACAGCTTGTGGTTCCCTCTGCTGAGGCTGGGTGCATGTGGAAAGACCAAGCTGCACACCAAGTCTGGCTTTTACCAGAACTTGTCCCAGGGTCAGTCAGCAAAAGTCTCAAAACACAAATATATCATCTTCTGCCTGCAGGTTACCTGTTAGGCTAAGTCACTGAAAGACCCTCCAGCTGTACTTTTCAGCAGATCTTAAGCTCCACCGGATGGGGCAAGAGGAGATTTCTGAAGGTGGGGTTATTGCTTCCATCCAGGCTGATGCTGCATGGAGGGAGTACTCTGTCTGAAAAAGATGGTTTCTGCAGTATGGAGGGATGACTGGGCACAGGGATCCTAGCAGCTGACCCTTCAGCTCTTTCCCTAGAGCCACGAACCTCAGACTCTCCTCACACAGTTCTAGTCCACTCTGCCCTACCACTGCTAGATCCCAGGGTAAGTGGCTGCAAATAAAATTTTATGTGTTGTCCTATGAAGAGGGTGATTGCATCCCTAGCACTCTCTCCCTAGCAGACATAAGTGCCACTTCTTTTCACAGCTGGATGTTATGTAAGTACCTTTCCCTTTTCTGATGCTCCAGGCTGGTAGCCTGGCTTGGGGTCTAGGCTCACTACTTCTCAATCAGAACCCCACCCTCCACAGTTGAGATATCCCTCCAAAATGTCAGATGTTGCCCATGGTGCCCAGCTAGCCCTTTCTGCACTTACTACCAGTCTCAATGTGACTTTTTCTGCAAGTCCTTGGTTATAAGGCTTCTCTCCAGCTAGTCTTCAGTTGGTTATTCAGGATGATTTTTCTATAATTTGGTTGTAATTCCAATTTGGTCCTGGGAGGAAGTTTGTGTAACTCCCATCCAATCTGCTGCCATCTTGGATCTAACAAAATTCTTAATATGGCCTTGGAGGGCCTGCACCACAGAGTGCCTGTTTCTCTCTCAAAATAGATAATAGTGCCTGATCCTTTGTTAATTAACTTAATATTTGATTTATACCCTAGTTTTATTAAGTTGAGAGCTTTAACCAGAAAGCATGTTATAATCAAAATGGATATATATCCTTGGCATATAGCTAAGAAATGCTTTTTCTTTTATTGTGGATATAATTATTGACATATAACTTTATGTATGTTTAAGGGATTGATTTCATACATTTGTAATTGCAATATGATCATCACTGTAGCATTAGCCAATACCTCTATTATATTACATAATTATAATTTTTATGTGTGTGTGGTGAGAACATTTCAAATCAAGTCTTTTAGCAACTTTGAAGTTTATAATACAGTGACATTGGCTATGATCACTATGCTATGCATTACATCTCTAGAACTTACTCAGCTTCCAACTGCCAAGTATGTACCCTTTCATCAGCATCATCTCATTTACCCAACTCCCAGCCCCTGGTAACTGCCATTCTACTCTCTGTGCAACTCCAGGATTTTTTGAATTTCACATATAAATGGGATCATACCATACTTGTCTTTTTCTGACTAATTTCACCTAGCATAATGCCCTCACAGTCTATGCATGTTGTCACAAATTGCAGAATTTCTTTGTTTCACATAGCTAATATTCCATTGTATATATAAGAAATGCTAACACATACGTATGTTGACCCATATCATGTCTCCCCAAAATAATATTTAGGCTCATTAACCTGCCTGTGTTTTAAAATGAAAGTTATATCTAAACTGATATGGGTGAAAAACATTGAGTATCCAAAAATCTCAGGCATTTAATCATGAAGAAAATACACAACAGATGTTGTTTCCTTAACTGATGCTGGGAGAAGCCAATATCTTCAAAATAATGAAAGGAAGAAATACTTCTGCATATTTTATAGATTTATAGGGACCTTAAAGAGTTTTTAAATGAATCTTTAAAATTCAGCCTGGGACAGTACATCCCATCTGGTTATGGATTTTTCCCAGAACATTTCATTACCTTGATCTTCTAGCTCCTGAACTCCCCCTAAAAATGTCATTATAGAGTGACTAGATTTAATTGAAGACATTTTTCCAGACTTTCAACCCCAGGGTGCTTTGAATTGGCTGCTATTGTTCTTCCCTTCCTCCTGGAGGAAATACTTTGGAAAATGAATCTGACTGGATAAAAAGAGGAAGGTGCCTTTTAGTTCATTAAAGGACTAGTTTGGTGGTTTCCATGAGACAAAGCAACCATAAGAGATTTCTGGAGTACAATGAACTATCTCACCCATTCAGTACATCTCTTTTGCCATTGGTGTACTGGAGAGGAAAAGGGAAGCTACCTGAGGACCTTATGGCTCCATGGTTTATTGGAGATAGGATACTCCAAGAATAATAATATAGCTATTATTATATAGCTATATTATTATTATGCTATATAGGTAAAACAGCACATCTAGACTGCTACAGTGCTATAGGAATGCTATTAAATGGGGCTCTCACAAATTTAGAGTGGTAGTGAGACTCCCAACTGCATGGAGACAGAATGAGAAGGCCACATTATAATACCTGGACAATCTTGATTCTCCCCCAGCCCAAGGATCAGGGTCTCCTAGGGGACCAGGGTTCATAGTTGGAGGAGATCCTGGGGGATTCTGACACCGCTTTAAGATAATGCGGACATTGAGTCTGTTTCCAGTAAGGGCTTAATGAGAGTTGGGATTTGGCTGCCAGGAATGCTCATGTTATTTGTAAAGTGACATCAATATTACAGTCTGAGAAACATATAGAAGTGGCTTCCCCATTTCATCTGGCATTATACCATTCAAACAAGAACCTGCAGGCATATCTTGCCTACTTTTTATTACTTTATTTAAAGTCTGTTTAATTCCATTGTTCAGTTTACTCCTTGGTGCTTTCATTTAAAGCACCAAGCTTGGTACTTTCATTTAAAGTAATTAAATTTCATTTAATTGCTTACATGAATTGGGAATGGGAACCTACTTTCTAGCTCAGGTTAGGAAACCAACTGAGAATAAGATTTCAGTTTAAAAGAGCAACCCCTCTTCCCTCATTTTCCTCTCCCTTCAGCACACAGTAGCATGTACAAGATGCTTCTGTGACTAAATGAATTTATGCTCAGACCAAAGACCCACTTGTATGGACATTCAATAAATATTGATTGACAAAAAACATAGGGTAGCTAAATGAATAAGAAAACATGACCTATACATATACTGCACACAAGAGACCAACCTCAGAACAAAAGACCTATGCAGACTGAAAGTGAAGGATTGGAAAAAAAAAATACTCCAGGAAAATGGACAGGGAAAAAAGCTGGAGTAGAAATACTGCTATCAGACAAAATAGACTTCAACATGAAGGTGATAAAAAGAGACACAGAAGGACACTTCATAATAGTCAAGGGAAGAATCCATTAAGAAGACCTAAACATTGTAAACATGTGCACCCAACGTAGGAATATTCCAACATATAAAGAAAATCTTGGAGGCCTTCAAGAAAGACATAGACAGCAACACACTTATAGTAGGGAATTACAAGAATAGATAGATCTTGTAATCAAACAAAATATCAGCAAGAATATTCTGGGACTGAAAAACACCCTAGACCAAATGGACTTAACTGATTATATAGAGAGAGAGAACCTTTCATCCCAAAGAAGAAATATATACATTATTTTCAAATGCACATGGAACATTTTCAAAGATAGACCACACCATGGGACATAAAACCAGCCTCAATAAATTTAAGAACACTGAAATCATATCAAGCATCTTCTCAGACTGCAAGGGCCTGAAACTAGAAACCAACCCCAAGTAAAAAACTCAAAAACACTCAAAATAAGGGAGATTGAAAAGTATGCTATTAAATGATGAATGGGTTAAGAATGACATCAAGGAAAAAATTAAAGTTTCTGGAAACAAACAAAAATGAACTCACTACAGTCCAAAATTTATGGGACATAGCAAAGGCAGTCCTGAGAGGGAAGTTCATAGCAACAACAGGCCTACCTAAAAAAGATAGGAACATTCCAAATAAACAACCTAACTCTATATCTACAAGAACTTCAGGAACAACAACAGATAAAGCCCAGAGTAAGTAGAAGGAAGGAAATAACCTTTTTAGATCAAAGCAGAATTAAAAGACATAGAGACTAAAAGAATAATTCCAAGGATCAATAAATCCAGGAGCTGGTTCTTTGATATGATAAACAAAATTGAAAAGCCTTTAAGCAGACTCATCAAAAACAAAAAACAAAACAAAACAAAACAAAGAAACAAAAAGAGAGAGAGAACCCAAATAAACAAAATCAGAAATGAAATTGGAGAAATTGTAAGTGATACAACAGAAACACAAAGGATTGTAACAAATTACTACGAACAACCATGTGCCCAGATATTTGAAAACCATGGTGAAATGGAGAAATTTCTAGAAAAATATAATCTTCCAAAACCAAATGAAGAAGCAGAAAACCTGAACAGACCAATAACAGCTAGTGAAATTAAGGTAGTGATCAAAAAAAATTCCAGCACACAAAAGCCCTGGATTAGACAGTTTCACAGAAGAATTTAACAAAACACTTAAGGAAGAATTAACCCTTACTCTTCTCCAACTATTCCAAAAAAATCCAGGAGGAAGGAAGACTCCCAAAGTATTTTCATGAAGCTAGCATCATCCTAATCCCAAAACCAAATAAAGACACAATATAGGAAGAATACTACACAGCAACATTGCTGATGAACATAGATGCTAAAACCCTCAACAAAATGTTGGCAAACTGCATCATGATCAAGTGGGATTCATCCCAGGGATGCAAGAATGGTACAATATTCACAAATCAACAAATATAATACATCACATAAACAAAAGGAAAGACAAAAATCACATGATCATATCAATAGATGTAGAAAAAGCATTTGATAAGGTACAGCATCTATTTATGATAAAAACACTCAGCAAAGTGAGAGTAGAGGAAACATACTCCAACATAATAAAGGCCATATACAGAAACCTACAGCCAACACATGCTCAATGGGCAAAAACTAAAAGCTTTCCCACTAAAATCAGCAGTAAGACAAGCATGTTCACTGTCACCACTTCTGTTCAACATAGTATTGGAAGTCCTAGCCACAATGATAAGACAAGAAGAAGTAAAAGGTATTCAAATTGGAAAGGAGGAAGCAAAACTATCATTGTTTGCCGATCACATGATAGTATACATAGAAAATCCTATATACTCCATCAAAAACTATTCGACATAATAAGCGAATTTGGCAAAACAGCAGGATACAAAATTAATATTGATAAATTAAAGGCATTTTTGTACACCAACAATGAAATATCAGAAACAGAAATCAGAAAAAAAAACGCATTCGATACAGCAACAAGAAAAATAAAGTACATAGGAAGAAACCTAACCAAGGAAGTAAAAGACCTGTACTCAGAAAACTATACAATACTGAAGAAAGGAATGAAGGAACATACAAATTGAAGCATATACCGTGTTTATGGATTGGAAGAATTAACATCATCAAAATGTCCATACTACCCAAAGCAATTTATAGATTCAACACAATCACTATAGGAATGCCAATGGCATATTTCACAGACATAGAGCAAACATTTCAATAATTTATATGGGAGCATAAATGACCCTGAATACCTCTATAAATGACCCCATTGCAATTTTGAGAAAGAAGAACAAGGTAGAAGGGATCATAATACCTCATATCAAACTATACTGCAAAGCAACAGTAATCAGAACAGTTTGGTACTGGCATAAGAACAGACACATAGATTAATTGAACAGAATAGAGAACCCTAAAATATATCCAAGTCTCTATGGTCAATTAATCTTTGATAAAGGGGCAGAAGCATAAATTGGAGTAAAAGTAGCCTCTTCAACAAATAGTGTCGGGAGATCTGGACAGCTACATGCAAAAAAAAAGTGAAACTCGATCACCAGCCTTCATCATACACAAAACTAAATTCAAGGTGGATAAAAGACTTAAATACAGGTCATGAAACCATAAGAATCCTAGAGGGGAACATAAGCAGGAAAATCTCAGATATTCCAGGTAGCAATATTTTCACCAATATGTTCCTGGAGCAAGGGACAAAAAGGAAAGAATAAACAAATTGGACTTCATCAAAATAAAAAGCTTCTGAATAGCTGAAGAAAACAGCAGTAAAATGAAAAGGTAACCGATCTTATTGAAAATATATATTTGCAAACATACATCGGACAAGTGTTTGATCTACAAAATATATAAAGAACTCACATGACTCCACTGCAGGAAGACAAACAACCTAATTAAAAACTGGGCAAAGGACATAAACACACACTTCTCCAAGGACAGACAGAAGGCCAGAGATCTATGAAAGGATGCTCAGAATCACTAGCCATCAGACACATACAAATAAAACCACAATGAGATACCACTTCACTCTGGTCACAATGACCATTAATAGTTCAACAAACAATAAGTGTGAGAATGGTTGTGTAGGATAGGGAATCCTAGTGCACTGTTGGTGGGAATGCATTGTGGTGCAGCCACTGTGGAAAACAGTATGGAATTTCATCAAAATTCTAAATATGGAATTGCCTTTTTGATACAGCACTTTCACTGCTGTGATTATACCCTAAAAATCCTGAACACCAGTTCAAAAGAACCTATGCACCACAGTGTTCATAGCAGCATAATTTACAATATCCAAGTGCTAGAAACAACCTAAGTGCCCATCAGTAAATGAGTTGATCAAAAAACTATGATACACTTACACAGTGGAATATTATGCAGTACAAAGAAAGAAGGAGCTCTTACCCTTCTTGACAGCATGGGTGGATCTTGACAGCATTATGCTAAGTGAAGTAAGTCAGGCAGTGAAAGAAAAATACCATATGATCTCACTTATAAGTGGAACCTAATTAACAAAATGAACAAGCAAGTGAAATATAACCAGAGACATTTAAGTAGATAACAAACTGACAGTAACAAGAGGGGTGGGGTGGGGGATAATGGGGGAAAGAAGGGGAAGGGTTATCAAGGAGTATGTATAAAAGATCCATGGACAAAGATGACTGGGGCGGATAGGATTGAATGGGATTTGGGGAGGGCCTGGGGCTGGGGAAAGTGGTGGGGAGAAAATGGGGACAACTGTAGTAGAACAACAATAAAAAAGACTTAAAGACTCCCCCCTGCTTATCCATTACCAGTAATTTGAAGTGAAACAGCAAGATCTAAAACATTATCATGTATGCTAAGGGTCCCTAATTGTTAAAGATGACACATCTCCACAAGAGAGAAATGAGTAGAATTCCACACTGCAGCTGTGAAGACCACCACCTTAGCATCTTCACTTCCCACCTGTCTGCCCATCCACCTGTCCATCATTTCCACGTTGTCCCACTCAACCTGACCTGTCCTTCAAAATGAAGGCACTAACCTCCTAAAAGTTCCTTTTTTTTTACTTCTCTCTTCTGATTTTAAGGCTGTGTTCAATTTTCTAGTCCTAGTAATTACCAATTTGTCCCCCAGGGTGCATTTCCTTTTCTGTTTGACTTTCTTCTCACTCATGAGGAGTGCCATAGACTCAGCCCCTGAGACCTCTGCATCCTAGGCCCCTTCCTCTTAGGAGTCCATGTGATCCCCCTGGTCTGCCAGGACAGGAGTGTTGTAAATTAAATGAAGTCAGTCAGTCTCCCTCACCTGGATATCTTGGCAACTAAGATAAGCAATATTCCCACAACCTTGAGTGGGCCTGCATGTGCAGAAACACTCTTTGTTATACAATATCTTTGCACCCTGCTGGCTTTGTGGCATTTAGTATATAAGGTAGTTGGGACTCCCTGCCAGCAGGACACACAGTGCAACACATGGCTTACAGTGTGTGTGGCTCTCCCCACCTTTGAATAAAGCCATGTCAGACATCCCAGTAGCTCCATGAATTTTCTTCTGTCTGCTCAAATCTCAAGTGAACCTACCCGACCTTGATAGGTAGCAAGACAGGGGTGTTTGCATACTTTCCCCTTACTGATCCTGGTACTCTCACCACTTCCTTTCTGCCCTTTTCTTCTGAGCTTGCCACAGATCAGGCACAGGTGAGGCTAACCAGGCTGCAGGCAATTTGATTCACAAAGCAACAAAGCTTTCCCTGTGAAATAAAATGAGACTCTGTTTGGCAGTATGTATTTACAGCCTGGAAGAGCCCTGGCACCCACTCCCATCTTCCATTTTACAGGGTAGGAAACAGAGGAGCTGAGAACTGGAAGACAAAAAAAATGGATAGTCCATTTGTTTAGTTGTCCAGTGTTTAGTTTCTATAACCATCCGCTTTGTCCAGTGCATGGTCTCTGCAGACAGCTCTAACCCTGACTCAGCCCCCACTCCCTCTATCTACAACTCTCCTTACCTCTCAAATGAATGAAGCATTTGTGTCCCAGGCAGCTTTCCTTTTTTAGTACATGGTTTGTGGTACATCTTTAAATAATAAAACAGTAGGATTTTGGAAAGGACAACTGAATATGCCATTCAAGATGTCATTAGATAATGTATATATCGCACTTTACACTAGAGAGATGGCTCCTGGATTCATATAGTGGAGGATAAGGAAGAAAGCAGAGCACATCTGAGGGTTCCTTTGGCCTATGCATGCATATACAGGGATCTGTGTCCTATTTGTGACATATGCCATCAGACTGAGACAGGGGAAGCCAGAACTGAGCAGCACAGTCCCAGCACTGGCTCTCAGCCATGTCGGTGGGAAGAGGGAGCCTGAATGGAACTTGGAAGTGGCTTCAGGATAGCACCTACTCAGAGGCTAGTGCTTCAGTGAGAGCCTGGGACAGGTGAGGAGCTGCCAGGGCACCCCTTCCTCATCCCAGAAGATCACAAGATCATGGGGATGAGCCAAAAGGGCCCCCAGAGTGACCATGTGTTCCCACAACTCCAACTTGGCTGCTAGCTCTGGACCTGGGCACATGACTGAAGTTTGATTCTGGAACCCTCTTGTGGGCCACAATGTAACTAAGCCATGTTCAGGGAGCAGCCTAAGACCAGGAGGGCTACCAGGATTGTTTGTAAAATGCAGATTCCTGGGATCCAGCAGTCTCTGAAAGTGAGGCACTTGGAATCTGCCATTTCAAGGAACAACCCAGGAATTCTTAAAGCATACCTAAGTGTGAGAACTTAAGAGGAAAGAGTTCTAATGAGTGTGTAGGATTTGAATCCTAAGCCCACCAATAAGCCTTATGAGGATCAGGACCATGTCCTCATTGCTATCTCCTAGCCCCAGCAATTAGCACAGAGCCTTGAACATAATGAGGCTAAATATTTATTGGTTGAATATATGGGATATTTGAGTTGGACCTTGAGGGATGGTATATTAGTTTCCCATTGCTGCTGTGACAAATTGCCACAGCCTTTGTGGCTCAGAACAGCACAGATTTATTCTCATATAGTTATGGAAGTCAGAAGTCTGAAATGAGTCTTATAAGGCTACAGTCAAGATGTTGGCAGGGCTGATTCCCTCTGGAGATTCTGAGAGGGACATCCATTTTCTTGCTTTTTTCAGATTCTTGAGGCCACTTGGATTTTTGCATTCCTTGATACATGACTTCTTCCTTGCATCATTCTAACCTGTTTTTTCCATTGTCCATTACTCTACTACTCTGGTCTTCTGGGTCTCCCTCTATAAGGACCCTTGCAATTACATTGGGCCCACTGGATAATCTACAATAACCTTCCCATCTCAAAATCTTTAATTTAATCACATCTTTTAAGTCTCTTTTGCAACATAAGGTAATGTCACACACTCTATACATGTCCTAATTCTGGGGATTAGGGTATGCACATCTTTGCAGGGAGAGGGGCAGTATTCAACCAACCACAGATACATGTACCAGTTTAAATGCATTTGTAAGTATAGAAAGAAACTGGGTAATTTATTCTAAAATATTCTGAGGCTCTCTTTGGCATTTTGAGATAGTCATGATTGTATTGATTTCAAACATAGACACTTTTGAAATATATTTATAAGGATGGAGTAGAGGATAGTGGACATGACAGTCCTCCATTCTGTATACTTTGTAATAGAGTATCAAGATCAATTCTGTATACCACAATTTAACATGGATATTGACAAACTAGGAAGTCTAAAGACAGCCAGACTGCAGGGGATGGGGCAGGGAAGAAGACTTGAGAACATGAATGCTTTTTTGCAGATGCCTGAAATGCTAACCCAAAGAAGGAAAACTATTTGTTTTTGGTTATCCTGGAGACTAGAAGTAAAACTGGTGGGTGGGAGCTACAGAGGTTTCACATTTTCCTCTCTACTGCTACCCTCTTTTTCTCACCTTTGGCAACATGTGGATGGTCTATCCTACAACCTAGCTTCTCCAGCCAAGTGTTCACCACCCACTCCCATGACCACACCCCAGATTCAGTGGCAAATGCACCACATCTAAACCTCCATTCTGAGCATCCTACACCACAGTCTTCTTGCCTGAGTAGCCATTCTGCAACATGCTTGGACCACACGAAGTGGCCAATCCTTTGCCCCCATCACCATCTCACCCATCAGTGTCTCCTGGTTCCCCTTTCTGTTTTCCCAGGAGACACTGATGGGTGAGATGGTGATGGGGGCAAAGGGTTGGCCACTTCGTGTGGTCCAAGCATGTTGCAGAATGGCTACTCAGGGTCTATTAGACTAATAGACTCCAGGGTCTATTTTTATAATCAACTCCAAGACCATCTGCACTTCTTCTGCCCCTCTCCCTCTGGAGTTCCTGCCTAACTTCATCTATCCCACTAAACCCTGTTTCCTCCCTTCCTGTTCTTGCACACAGAAGGCTCAGCATTGTAATGACAACCCATGTGGCCGGGCTGACACTTCTACTTCAAATTCATGACAAAATCCTTCCATGCATTGTCAACACTGCTAAAAAGTCCATTATTTTTCCAGTAAGGTCTCTTTCTGGGCCTCAGTTTCATGCTTTCTCCCTCTTATTTCACACCAGACTTATTCATCTACTTCCATTCTCTCAATTGCATATGATATCCACATTTTTTCAACAAAGTGTGAAACTATATGGAGAGAACTTTCTCCTCTCCTTCCACTATATCTGTAAATGTACCCGTATCTGCACCAGTGGGTTTCAAATGGGTGGGGTCTGGGACCCCTCCCTCTGGGGATATTATACAATGTCTGGAGGCACCTTTGGTTGTTAAAATTTGAGGGCAGGTCATACTACTGCAAGCTCAGGGGTAAAGTCTAGGAAAGTTGCTAAATATTCTACAATGTACAGAGCAAGCCCCTACCATAGTTATCCAGCCATAGGTTTCTATAGTGCCAAGGTTAGATAGGAAACACTGATATGCACAGATTATCCTTAATTTTCTACCTCCCTGGATATATCTAAGAGATTGACAAAGATCAGCAGCATGTTTCAGGAGGTTCTATTACATTTGGTGGACATGTAGGTGGGGGTAGGGGTAGTTCATTGTGCAAGATAGTCCCATGAATTGCAGGACATTTAGAATTCCTGGCTTGTGCCCACTAAATCCAAGTTGAGCCCCAACCCAGTTGCTGTGACACTACAAATACTCCACAGATTTCCAATTGCCTTTTAAAGGCAAGAAGTCTCTCCCAGTTGAGAAGAACCTTGGCGCTGGGGAGGAGGACTTGGCCTTGCCTTGATAATCAGGCTCATTAAAGTACTTTCCTAAACAAAAGAGAAGCTCTTCCTGAGATGAATTTGCTATCCTCCACTACCATCACCACCCCTTGACCCCAATCACACCCAGGTGCTCAAACTCGAACCCAGTTGCCTATTGTTTCTTTCATAGTGATGTTTCTCTTGCTTCATCAGGAGTCAAGTTACATCATTGAGCTAGAGTCAGAGGTCAGGGAATGGTAGATGGTGTTTCAGACTGGGGGGTTTGTGCAAAATGCTGGTCAAAAGGGATACAGAAAGATATGGGGAAGGTTCAGGTAGATGGAGAAGGAGTCACCTTTGTGACAGTGCTGTTCAAATCCCCAGCCTGGGACTAATCCAGAAAGAGCAAGGCCACCAATGAATTTCAAACTTTGCACCAGTAAGTTCTTTTTTGTTACATTGCTCTATAATCCATGTAATATGAAAAAATTTTTGTCTAAAGAACAGATAACATTTTTAAATAATTTATTCTCCCCATTTTATTACTTCAAATAAATAGGTGATGATAGATAGACAGATGATGATGATAGATAGATAAATGATAGAAAGATGATAGATATATACAAATCAGAGCTTCTGATCAGCACAATAGCATGATATAATAATGCTTACCTCACTAATTCCAAAATAATTCAGTTCCAACCAGAAGCAAAGAAACTTAATGTTTTTATATGGTAACAAGAACTGTAAGGGATCTAAGGTTTTATCCTATTTGCAAAAAAATTAGTCTTGTTAGTCTTAACCAACAAGTTAGCCTGCCATGCTTCTTGGGTGCTAGCAGAAGACACAAGACTCCTGGGTCAAAGGCAAAGGATTTTACTATTCACTGCAATAGCAGTAGCCAGAGCAACCAACATTTGATGGCAGGGAGGTCCCCCAAGTAACAATTCCCATAGGTTTATCAAAGAGAGCCAAGTGACATCTGTACACATAGTGAGCTGCATTACAGGAGAGGAGCCCTGAGACTACAGAACCAAAAGCTTGTATAATGGAAAGCAAGTTTGCCTTCCCTTTACCCTAGACAGAATCTTCAGTCTACTGGGCAGTGTACAAGCCTGCTCTCTGCTCCACAGGGGACACTTTATCTTCCAAGGCAGTTTGCTCTATAAATATCTTTGTGAAAAGATGGTCCAGAACAAATGTACCTAGTTATAAGATGTTCAGAAACATGAGAGACCCATGAAGAACTGCTCTCAATAAATAGTGCATACAGTCTTATCTCAAGGAAAGGTATAAATGTGTGAATATTTTTAAAATATAGGTTGCTTTTGCTTTGTGTGATACTGCACTAAACCTATGCATATGGGAACTGTGTCCTTGATTTACAGTGTCCCATCGTGACTTCACTAGCTGTACTAAGGATAGTTTGTGATTGCTATTAAAACCTCCAGGACTTCTGGCCAAGATGGAAGCATAGGTTAATAGATACACTGTGCTTCCTCATACAACAAAAGGACAACAAATTTAAAAACAAAAAACAACCAGAACTGACAGAAAATTGAAATGTATGGAAGTCTGACAACCAAAGAGTGAAAGAAAAAATATTCACCCAGACTGGTAGAGTGAGTGGAGACAGGAATCCAGGCAGAGACTATTCATGGCAAGGCAGCAGCTGGCAGAGCCAGTGTTCCCACATTCGTATGTGGATAAATGAGGAGGAACAACTGGGGAGTGAGACAGACCATGCAACTCAGGGTTCCAGCATGGGGAAATAAAGTCTCAAAACTTCTGAGTGAAAAAACCTGTGGAGGTTGTGGCAGTGGGAGAAACTGCCAGCCTCACAAGAGAGTTCATTGGAGAGATCCTCATGGTCCTAAACCATACACAAGCCCATCTACCTGGGAGTTAGCACCAGAAGAGGACAATTTGCTTGTGGGTAGTGGAGGAAGTGACTGAAACCCTCTGAAATCTGAACAGGCAGCACCGTCCCCTCTCCAACCCTTCCCCCACATAGGCACCAAAACACAATGTGGATTGCCCAGGCCTGGAGAATACCTAAGGCTCTGTAACAGTCACTTCAAGACAAAAAAAAATATGGCCCAAATAAAAAAATAGATCAAAGCACCAGAAAAAAAATACAACTAAGCAATGAAGCCAACCAATTAGATTTATTTCATGGCCTCCTATTTCTTTCAATATTTCATACATAAAGCCTTTCTTTTTGCTACCTGACACAGTAACTGACCACTTCCTTTATTCAGGGGCCTTATGTGTGCCTAGTTGTTTGCTCCCCATGGAGCCTTGTGGTTTCAACACCATCTCCGTCACCCCACATGACAGGTGAGGAGAGAGACCTGGACTTGAGAGGGCAAACTGACCACAAGGCCTCACAGCTCCTCAGCAGTCAAACTGGAATTCAAACCAAAGAGTCTGGCTCCAGAGTGAAGCTGTTTGCCACCCCATGGAATGTTTCCTGCCTTCCTGAGGCTGCCCCAGGCCTCATCTCTGACTTTCTGGCTTCTGCCCTTGGCTATTTTGAGCAGGTCTCAGCCCAATGAGGTCCAAAGTCTGTAGGCCTGTGTAATCTAGCCAAGGACACCAGAGTATCCACCTGTGCTCTCTGAGGATTGCACTCTCTGGTAAGAATAGCTTCATCACACCCTCTACTTATTTTCACAGACAATTGGTTATGAGGAAGTGGCCTCACTAGTATGAATGATTCTTTATGAAGATGAGGATAGAACACATCTGGCTTCATAAATGGTATAGAGGAGTATCAGGAATTCCAAGGGAGGAATATTTCAAAGCATTTCGAAGAAAGGCCTGATGGTGTGAGAAGCAAGTTCTTGGTGTTTGCATAAAATGAAATCTTATAAGTTATGCTGCCAGACTGCTAATATCTCTTTGTGTAATATTCATAGTAGCCCCATAATCCTCCCATTAGAATGGGAGAGAGTGACCAGGGAAACCTGTGCTAAGACTGGAGAGTAAAGTGGTCATTTGAACACCCCTAATTCACATAGGTATTCCACATGCATTGTCTTTGTTTATGTTGTAGTCAATCCAACTCACCTATTTGGGAATCATTGTTGGCTGTCAAAATGGCATGTTGAGACAGTTGCTGTTGCATTCTTTAAGACAAAAAAGAAGCCTGTTTGTACCATGTGATTGCTTTGTATTGTGAGAATATTTTTGTGGCTTGCTATGCAAAAAACAGTATGTTGATTCTAAGCTCACAGCAACCACAAAGAAACTAAATATGCATCTCACAACCACAGTCTCATGTTTAGGGTGAGTATGCAGGACTTTTTTTCTATGGATTACTAATCATGCTACTGGATTGCAAATGCATTATTAAGTCACATTTGAGTTAGAATGTATTGGTCACTTAGAAACAGACACTTATCCTTTTCTTGTCTGATCACTGTGGCTAAAACTTCCAATACTATATTGAATAGAAGTGGTGAAAGTGGACAACCTTGTCTTGTTCCCAATCTTAGTGGAAAAGATTTTAGCTTTTGCCCATTGAGTATGATGTTGGCTGTAGGTCTCTCATATATGGCCTTTATTATGTTGAGGAATGCTCCCTCTAGTCCCACTTTGCTGAGTGTTTTTATCATAACTGGGTGCTGTACCTTATCAAATGCTTTTTCTGCATCTATTGATATGATCATGTGGTTTTTGTCTTTGCTTTTGTTTATGTGATGTGTTACACTTGCTGATTTGTGAATATTGAACCATCCTTGCATACCTGGAATGAATCCCACTTGGTCATGGTGTATGATCTTTTTAATGTATTGTTGGATGTGATTTGCCAATATTTTGTTGAGGATTTTAGTGTCTATATTCATCAGTGATATTGGCCTGAAGTTTTCTTTCTTTGTTGTGTCTTTATCTGGTTTTGGGATTAGGATGATTTTGGCTTCCTAAAAAGAGTTTGGGAGTCTTCCATCATTTTGGAGGGACATAAAGGAAAGAATAAACAAATGGGATCCTATCAAAATAAAAAGATTCTGAATGGCTAAAGAAAACAGTATTAAAATAAAAACAGAACCAACTGTATGAGAAAACATATTTGCCAATGATACCTCAGAGAAGGGTTTAATCTCCAAAATATACAAAGAACTTACATGACTCCACTGCAGGAAGACAAACAACCCAATTAAAAAATGGGCAAGGGACTTCAACAGACACTTTTCCAAGAAGGACATACAGAGGATCCAGAGACACATGAAAAGATGCTCAATATGGCTAGCTATCAGAGAGATGCAAATTAAAACCACAGTGAGATACCACTTCACACCAGTCAGAATGGCCATCATAAACAAAGCAACAAACAACAAGTGTTGGAGAGGTTCTGGAGAAAAGGGGACCCTAGTGTACTGTTGGTGGGAATGCACACTGGTACAACCACTATGAAAAACAGTATGGAATTTTCTCAGAAAGCTAAAAATGGATCTGCCTTTTTACCCAGCAATTCCACTGCTAGGATTATGTCCTAAGAACTCTGAAACAGCAATCCAAAAGAACCTATGCACCCCAATGTTCACAGCAGCACAATTTACGATGGCCAACTGTTGGAACCAACCTAGGTACCCATCAGTCAATGAATGGATCAAAAAACTATGGTACATTTACACAATGGAATTCTATGCAGCAGAAAAAAGGAGCTCCTACACTTTGCAACAGCATGGATGGAACTGGAAAGAATTATGCTGAGTGAAATAAGCCAGGTGGTGAAGGACAAATACCATATGATCTCACCTTTAACAGGAACCTAAACAACAAGACAAACAAACAAGCAAAATATAACCAAAAACACTGCAATAGAGAACGGGGTGACAATGACCAGAGAGGAGAGGGGAGGGAATTTCAGGGGAAAAAGGGATGGGTTTACAGGAACAAGTGTAAAGAACACATAGACAAAAACTAGGGGGTGGTGGAAACGGGAGTGAGGTGGGGAGCACTTGGGGGTGGGCTGGGATAGGAGTAAAAGACAGGAAACTGTACTTGAACAACAATTAAAATAATTTTTTTAAAAGAAAGAAACAGAAAGTCCTTGTCCACAGTAGCATGATAAACTAAGGATACATAGAGTTCCACATACAGCCCTATTCTATGCAAACAGGCCATGGAGGTACATTAACAAGGAAAGGCAGCTTCAACACCAAGCTCCTTGGATCCCCACTGCTAGTGCTTCTGACAGAGGGGTCCCTTCTATTAGGCATGAGGAGTGAACTCCAAAATAAAAAAAGGACCTCAGTCTTTGGTGCATAAGAGGAAAAGGAGAGGCTGAACATGGGACAAAATCAAAGGCAATATGTCAGAGAGGGAAGAAAAGAAGTCAGTAACTTAAGGTATGCTCCCTGCCCAGCCTTGGGGTAAGCTTTGCAGGGTCATCTAACTTAAGCCTTATAAACAATGAGATGCATATTATCATTTCCTCTTACAGAAAAGAAAATCAAGTCTCAGAAAAAGCTAAGTCAACATCCCAAGGTCTGACTCCAGCCTTACTGTACACATGAACTGAGTGGTACCTAGAAGATCTCCAGTTTTAAGGACAAGTGCACTTATTGAAGTGCACAGGTTGTCACTGAACCAGGAAAATCAGTAAAATGATGACTAATCTGCCTGTAGATGATTTGATACTGATTTCTGCAGAAAAAATAAAAGGTTAAGGGAGAACTCTGAAATTTGATTCTTGCTACAAATTATAAATTTTGTACAAATTATACGCAGAAGATCTTGGTGTTTGCAAGAAACTACATTGTACCTATGTACACATCTAAGGCCTAACTGGACCTATGTGTATATACATCCAAGATTTCTTATATTGACATCAACAAAGCATATAGCAGTGCCCAGTCTTCTGTCTTTCTATAATGGCTATAAATCCTCTTTAGTGAGTTAGGTATGTTTTATAACATAAAAACACATCACATAACTGTAGAAAGATAAAATACATTTTTAAAGTAAATAAAAATGTTACTAATGGTTATACTTTTCTTTACAAAATTGAGACCAGAGACTTTGAGTTCTCCAAATATTTTAGGTGCCTATTACTAAAAGCATAGCAAAATACACAGAATTATTGATCAAAAGTTGATTCTCAAGAGTTCTTAACAATAGCAATTTTAATATCTAAGAATAAGATAACAGAATATCTCATCTTTTCAGAGTTTAAAATTATTGTTAACCCCAATTTAGGAATAAGAAGGAAAAACTGACCCTGGCTGGGTAGCTCAGTTTGTTAGAGTGTCATTCCAGTGTGCCAAGGTTGCAGGTTCAATCCCAGTCAGGGCACATACAAGAGTCAACAAATGAATGTATAAATAAGTGAAATAACAAATCAGTCTGTGTGTGTGTGTGTGTGTGTGTGTGTCTAAAAAATTTAATAAAAAGAACTAGGGGAGCCCTGGCTGGCGTAGCTCAGTAGATTGAGCACAGGCTGTGAACCAAAGTGTTGCAGGTTTGATTCCCAGTCAGGGTACATGCCCGGGTTGCAGGCCATGACCCCCAGCAACCGCACATTGATGTTTCTCTCTCTCTCTCTCTGTCTCCCTCCCTTCCCTCTGTAAAAATAAATAAATAAAATCTTTTAAAAAAGAAATAGGAGAAAACTGGAAGAACAAACCACATATTCCATAACTCAACCTCAAACCTTAATTCTCTGAAGATTATTACCTCCTGTTCCAATCTCATGGATAATTTTCCTGTGCTGAGGTTGCATTTATAATAAGGTTCCGCTTAATTTATTAAAAGTCACTCTGCTGCTTCAAGGGGCTTTGCCATGTGGGTATCCTTTATAATCACTGAGGAATGTTAACAGTTATTTATCCAAATCACAGGAAATTGAATCTGAACAGGTTGGAAGATTAAGAAGTGTTAAAAATGCATCTGTCTCAGGTTAATGGGCCCCATTCAGGGCAGTAAGTTTCAGTAAATCTCTAGAAATTGACATTGATGATATCTTAAAGGTTATAGTGAAAGTTCTAGGCATAGCAATAAGTCAAGAAAACTAAACCAAAATCTATATGATTGAAAAGAAAGAAATAAAAGTTTCCTTATTTACAGGTGACATAATTGTCTACATAGAAAACTGCAAAGAATCTATTTTTAAGAGAAAACCTCCTAGACTAGTAAGTGGGTTCAGCAAAGTGTTAGGATACAAGATCAGCACCCAAAATATACTTGCATTTCTATATACGAAAAATGAACAAAGTAGAAACCAAAATTAACAACATAATACCATTTACAATCACTCCAAAGAAAATGCTTAAGTGTAAATTTAACAAAACATATACAGAATTTATATGCTGAAAATTAAAAGATGCAAATGAAATCAAAGATTTAAATAAATCTTTTATCATGGTTTGGAAGACACAAAATAGTAAAGATATCAATTGTCCCCAGATTCATCTATAGGTTTAATGCAGTGTTTATCAAAATCCCAGCAAAGTTATTGTATATACAGTCAAATTTATTCTAAAAGGTTCATGGCAAAGGCCATGAAATAGGTAAAAGAATCTTGTAAAAGAAGAATGAGTAGGAGAAACCACTCTTCTCAATATAAATATTTGTTATGTAGCTACAGTAATCAAGACAATGTAGTATTGACTAAGGCATCGACACACTGACAAATAGAAGAGAAAGAGAATCTAGGAACAGACTCATACAAATATGCTCAATTAATTTTTATAAAGGTACTAAAGTAACTCAGTGGAGGAAAGACAGTGTTTTAATAAATGTGCTGAAGCAATCACATATCCATAGGCAAATAAAAAGAACCTAAACCTCATACCTTGTATAAAAATTAACTCAAAATAGATCAGAACCTTAAATATAAAATGTAAAACTATAAGTTTCTTTATAAAATTGAAAGTTTGGGAGACTTAGTGATAAGAAAAGAGTTCTTAGACTTGACACCAAAAGCACAATACAAAAAAAGAGAAGAGTTTGATAAATTAAACTTCATCAAAAAGAAACCTGGGCACAATGGACAAATTTCTAGGAACATATAAACACATGAATATATAAACATAACATTTCTGCTCTATTTCCAGAAGCAAAAATATTTCTGCTTCTTCTTGACTCCAAAACTGAGTCAAAAAGAAGCAGAAAGTCAGAACAGATGGATAGCAAAATTGAAGCACTAATAAAAAATTCCCAACACAAAAGCCCGGGAATGGACAGTTTTGCAGGATAATTTTAAAAAACATTCAAGAGAGAGTTAACCCCTATCCTTCTCAACTATTCCAAAAAATCCAAGAACAGGGAAAACTCCCAAACTCCTTTTCTAAAGCCAGCATCACCTAAATCCAAAAACCAGATAACGACTAAACAGAAAGAAAACTTCAGACCAATATTGCTGATGACCATAGATGCTAAAATCCTCAACAAAATATTGGCAAACCGCATCAAGCAATACCTTAAAAAGATTATACACCATGATCAAGTGGAACCCATGGATGTAAGGATGGTACAATATTCACAAATCAGTAAACATAATACACCACATAAACAAAGTGAAAGACAAAAATCACATGAGCATATCAAAAGATATGGGAAACGTATTTGATAAGGTACACCACCCATTTATGATAAAAACACTCAGCAAAGTGGGAATAGAGGGAGCATCCCTCAACATAATAAAGGCCATATATGAGAGACCTACAGCCAACATCATACTCAATGGGCAAAAACTTAGAGTTTTCCCACTAAGATTGGGAACAAGACAAGGTTGTCCACTTTTACCACTCCTAGTCAATGTAGTACTGGAAGTCCTAACCACAAAAATCAGTCAAAAAAAGGAATAAATAAGTAAAAGGCATCCATAGGAAAGGAGGAAGCAAAACAGTCATTGATTGCAGGTGACATGATAGTGTACATAGAAAACCTTATAGACTCCACCAAAAAACTATTCAGCCTAATAAATGAATTTGGCAAAATAGTGGGATATGAAGTCAATAATCAGAAGTAAAAGGCATTTTTGTACAACAACAATGAAATCTCAAAAACAGAAACCAGGAAAAAAATCCCATTTGCTAAAGCAATAAGAAAAATAAAGTATCTAGGAAGAAACCTAACCAAGGAGGTAAAAGACCTGCACTCTGAAAACTATACAACACTGAGGAAAGAAATTAAGGAAGACACAAACAAATGGAAGCATGTAACATCCAATTCATTCCAAACATGAATTGGAATAATTATTATCAAAATGTCCATACCCAATGCAATTTATAGATTCAATGCAGTACCTATGGTCATTGGACTACCAATGACAGATTTCACAGATATAGAACAAACATCCCCAAAATCATATGGAACTATAAATGACCCTGAATAGCTGCAGCAATTTTCAGAAAAAAGAACAAAGTAAGAGGGATCACAATACCTGATATCAAACTGTATTACAAGGCCACTGTAATCAAAACAGCCTGATACTGGCATAAGAGCAGACACATGGACCAATGGAACAGAATACAGAGGCCAGAAATAAACCCACATCAATACAGTCAGTTAATATTTGACAAAGGGGGAAGGAACATAAAATGGAGCAAAAATAGCCTCATCAATAAATGGTGTTGGGAGACCTGCAAAAAAAAAAAAATAGTAAAATAGACCAATTTCCACCGTACACAAAAATAAACTCAAGATGGATAAAAGACTTAAATATAAGGGGTGACACCATAAAAATCCTATAGGAGAACATAGGCAGGAAAATTTCAAATATCCCATGCAGCAATATTTTCTCCAATACATCCCCTAGGGCAAGGTATATAAAGGTCAGAACAAAGAAATAGTTCTTTGCCTTTCCCTTTAAAGTTCTTACTTTTAGTTCTTTAGTTTGATGGGGCTACATTAAACTAAAAAGTTTCTCTGTGGCTAAAGAAAGCATCAACAAAATGGAAAGAGAATGAACTGGGTATGCAAATATATTTGCCAATGATACCTCAGACAAGGATTTGAACTCCAAAATAGATAAAGAACTTAGACAACTTTACACAAGGAAGACAAACAATCCAATTTAAAAAATAAACAAAGGACCTGAACAGACGCTTCTCCAAGGAGGATATACAGAGGGCACAGAGACACATGAAAAAATGTTCAACATCACTAGCCATTAGGGAGATGCAAATTAGCAGAAAGAGAGAAAGAGCATGGATGGAATTGGAGAGCATTATGCTAAGTGAAGTAAGGCAGGTGGTGAAAGATAAATACCATATGATCTCATCTTTAAGTAGAACTGAATCAACAAAACAAACAAGCAAGCAAAATATAACCAGAAACATTGAAATTAAGAACAAACAGACAGTAATCAGAGGCTGAGATGGGAGGGGATTGTGGGGGGGAGGAGTGAAGGGTTTTCAGGAACTATAAAAGACACATGGACAGATCAAGGTGGGGAGGAATCAGGGGAGGGAGGGAGGGAGGGATAGCTGGCGTGGGGTGGAGAGGTGCGGGGAAAAGCTGAAAACTGTACTTGAACAACAAGATAATTTTGAAAATGGAAAAAATTTAAAAAATAATAAAACCCACAATGACATACCACTTCATACAAGTCAGAATAGTCATCATTAACTAATCAACAAAAAACAAGTGCTGGCGAAGTTGTGGAGAAAAGGGAATGCTAGTTCACTGTTGGTGGGAATGTAGGCTGTGCAGCCACTGTGGATAACAGCATGGGATTTCCTCAAGAAACTAAACATAGAATTGCCTTTCTATCTAGCAATCCCACTGCGGGGACTATGCCCTAAGAATCTTGAATCACCAATTCAAAATAACCTACATACCCTAATGTTCATAGAAATGTTATTTATAATAGCCAAGTGCTGGAAACAGCCTAAGTGCCCATAAGAACTTCAGTACATTAACACAATGCAGTATTATGTAACAGAAAGAAAGAAGGAACTCCTGCACTTCATGACAGCATGTTTGAAACTGGAAAGCATTACGCTAAGTGAAATAAACCAGGTGGTGAAAGACAAATACCATATGATCTCACCTTTAACTGGAACCTAATCAACAAAACAATTAAATGAGCAAAATAGAAACAGAGACTTGGAAATAAAGAACAAGCTGACAGTGATCAGTGGGGAGGAGGATGGGGATAACAGAGGAAAGAAGTAGAACAGGTAAGCAAAAGAACAGAAATAGAGGACTCATGTGTATGGACAATGAGGGGGAGATTGTAGGAGTACTAATGGATGGGGTTGGGGTGAGCAAGGGGGAAAAGTGTAGGACAACTGTAACTGAACAATAAATAAAAAAACAATGTTTTATTCTAAAAAAAAAAGACATCTTAAGAGAATGAAAAGGTAAGAGATACTGGAAGAACAGATTTGCAAATCACATATCAACAAAAGATTAGTATCTAGAGTATACATACAACTCTTAAAATTCAAGTTTTTTTAATCCAATTAGGAAACAGAGCATGAACAAATCTTCCACTGAGGGGAGTATACAAAGAGCAAATAAGCACATAAAAAGGTACATCAGTAGTCAACGTGGAACGGCAAATTAAAACCACAAGATACCACTATGCACCTACAAAACTACTAAAATACAATAACAACTTCAAATGCTGGCAGGATGCAGAGCAGTGGGATCACTCACATATAACTGGTGGGAATGTAAAATTGACACAATCATGCTGGAAAACCATCTGACAGTTTCTTATAAAACTAAACCATATAACTGCCATACACTCAGCAATTGCAGTGCTGGGTATTTATCCCAGAAAAATAAAACTTACATTCACACAAAATTTGTGTATGTGTTCATAGCAGCCCTATTAATAATATTCATAATCTGTAAACAACAAGATGTCCTTTAATGAGTGGCTGGGGAGACAAGTTGTCCATGTCATGGACTTCTACTCAGCAATAAGCATAATTCCTGATTCAAGCAAAAGCTGGATGAATCCCCAGAGAATTATGCTGAGTGAAAAGCCAATCCCAAAAGATTACACAGTATGTAATTCCATTTCCATAACATTTTGAAATACAAAATTCTAGAAATGAAGAACAGACTAAGGGTTTCCAGGAAGGAGGGTGGAGAAGTAGAGAGGTCAGTGTGACCATACAAGGGTAACACAAGGATACTTGTAGTGATGAAAACATTCTGTATCTTGACTGTATCAATATAAAAATCCTGGTTGTGATACTGTACTATAGTTTTGCAAGATATTGTATTGTGGGAAACTGGGTAAATGTCACACAGGATCTCATTGTATTATTTCTTACAACTGCATCTGAAATCTACAATTATCTCAATTATATGAGTTTACAATAATCTCAAAAGGTTAATGTAAACAAAATTTAAGGTTTAGCTTAAATAAAGCATTTATATTTTCTTGTTGATTCCTAATGAAATGAAAACCTGAATTATGTGGCAGAATTTAGCAGAATGGAAAACATTAGTTTTATTTTGTTAAACATTAATATATGCATTTATGGAAGAGATAGAAGACTTCCTAAAATTTTTTATAAATGTATTCAACATTGAATACAAATTAATAAGAATTCAACAAATCTGATATATAGACCATACATGGGACATTTAGAAGGTGAAGCTGTTGTTGTATTTCTGACACAAACATGTTGACTAAGCCCTTGGTGTATATAGGTATCCAGGTCTGTACATAGTGATTCTCCATGGATGTTTATAGCAAATAACTCCATTTTCAGTCATCTTACTTTAAACATTCTGCAAGAGAATTCTTCTTTTGCTTCTGTGAAAAAGCTATATCCTGACTCCCTTGTTTTTATTGATGGTTATTGCACATATTCATGATGTAGAGAGAGGGAGTGTAATTCTGATGCTAATTGTTTCACTATGTCTTATGTACACTGACTTGTTCTAAAGAGTTGTTTTTTAGTTGCACTGTTATTTCTACAATACCTTCAAAAAGTCTACATTTCATCTAAATAATTTAACCATCAAATAATATTGTGAAATTAAACTCTAGAATAATGCATGGGTGCTTATTTCATTACTGTAACAGCAAGTCAATTATTATACAATTTGAATCGTAATGAAACTTTCATCTATGCAGTGCATGAATGTGAAGTGTAAAATCCACTTTCAAAACTGGATGTGTCTATTTAACCAAAGACTGTTTCATTCCTGATATGATTTCTGTGCTTGATTAAATAAAATAATAATTTATATAGCCTTTTCACATAATATTACAAATTGCCATTGTTATATTTATAAGAAAACTAAGAATATAAGAGTGAATCATCAGTTAAGCAAAAAAAGAATAAAAGGATCAGCAATTTGGAAGAAAAGATAGAAAAAGAAAACCCAAGCAGAGCAGCAGAAAGAAAAGGAAATTTTAAAAACTGAGGAGCATTTAAGAAACATTTTGGACACTGTGAAGTGTAACAATATCCACATAATAGGAATACCAGAAGGAGAAGAGAGTGAACAGACTGAGAACCTATTTGAAGAAATAATGACTGAAAATTTCCCCAAGCTGGTGAAAGAAAAAGAGACACAAGTCCAGGAAGTGCAGAGAGTCCCAAGCGAGAGAGACATAAAGAGGCCTACACCAAGACACATAATAATTAAAATGGCAAAGCTTAAAGACCAGAAGAGAATCTTAAAAGTCACAAGAGAAAACCACATAATTATCTACAAGGAACCTCCTACTAGATTGTCATCTGATTTCTCAACAGAAACATTTCAGGCCACAGGGTTTGGTGTGAAATATTCAAGGTGATGAAAAGCAAGGACCCACAACCAAGGGTACATTACCCATCAAGGCTATCATTTAAAATAAAAGAAGAATAAAGAGCTTCTCAGGCAAGAAAACTCTAAGGTAGTTTTTTTTTAACACCAAACCAGTACTGTAATAAATGTTAAAAGGCTTGCTTTAAGAAGAAAAAGAGAAAATAGTTAAAAAAATAAAATGGAAAATAATACATATCTATCAATAATCACTATAAATGAATATGGCTAAAATGCTCCAACCAAAAGACATAGGGATACTCTGGTTTCTCTACAGATTGTATAAACCTTTCATCTTTTACAAAAGACATAGAGTAGCTGAATGGATTAGAAAACAAGACCCTATATATGCTGTCTCAAAGAGACCCACCTCAGAACAAAAGATATAATGACTAAAAAATGATGGGAAAAGATATTCTATACAAATGTAAAGGGAAAAAAAGCTGAGGTAGCAATACTTATATCTGACAAAATTGACTTTAAAACCAAGGCTATAGTAGACACAAAGAAGCGCACTACATAATCATAAAGGGAACAATCCAACAAGAGGATATACAACTAGTAAACATCTCTGTGCCCAACAAAGGAGCACCTAAACATGTTAAACAAATCATAATGGACTTAAATGGAGAGACCGACAAAAATACAGTCATGTTAGGGGATTTTAACACGTCAGTGACTTCAATAGATAGACCCTCCAGACAGAAAATCAACAAAGAAAAAGTGCCCTTAAATGACACTCAAGATCAATATGATTTAATAGATGTCTTCAGAGTATTTCTTATCAAAGCAGCAGAATATACATTGTTTGCAACTGCACATAGAATGTTCTCAACTGTTTCTTTTAGAATTTATTTATTTATTTGTTTATTATCTATTTATTTGACATGCAATGTACACTTTTTAAATTTTTTCATGGGTTGTTTATTTCTAGAAATTAAAAAATATTTTTTTAATTCTTCAAGTACAGTTGTCTCCATGTTCCACCCATCACTCTCCCACACCCCACCAATACCCACCACCCTCCCTTGATCCTACCCCCATTGGTTTTATCTATGTGTCCTTTAGACATATTCCTTGATGACTCTTCACCTTTTTCCCTCATTCCCTACCACCTCCCCTCTGGTTTTTGTCAGTTTGTTCCTTATTTCAATGTTTCTGGTTATATTTTGCTTGCTTGTTTGTTTCACTAATTTGGTTGCCCTTATAGGTGAGATCATATAGTATTTGTCTTCCACCTCCTGGTTTATTTCACTTAACATAATGATCTCCAGATCCATCCATGTTGTTGGGAAGGGTAGGAGCTCCTTCTTTCTTTCTGCTGTGTAGAATTCCATTGTGTAAATGTACCATGGTTTTTTGATCCATTAATTTACTGATGGGCACTTAGGTTGCTTCTAACACTTGGCTATTATAAATTGTGCTGCTATGAACATTGGGGTGCATAGGTTCTTCTGAAGTGGTGTTTCAAGGTTCTTAGGGTATAATCCCAGGAATGAAATTTGTGGGTCAAAATCCAGTTCCATTTTTAGTTTTCTGAGTAAATACCATAATGTTTCCCTTACCAATGGCTACACCAATCTGTACTGCCAACCAACAGTGTCTAGGGCTCCTTTTCTCTACAGCCTCACCAGCACTTGTTGTTTGTTTATTTGTTTATGATGGCCATTCTCACTGGTGTGAAGTGGTATCTCATTGTGGTTTTAATTTGTATCTCTCTAATGACTAGTGAGGCTGAGCAGCCTTTCATATATCTCTGGGCCCTCTGTATGTCCTTCTTGGAGAAGTGTCTGTCCAGAACCTCTGCTCATTTTTTAATTGGGTTGTTTGTCTTCCTAGAGTGGAGTCATGTCAGTTCTGTATATATTTTGGAGATCAGACCCTTGTCTGAGGTATTCTTACAGAACACAACAAGGGGGGCCTGGGATGATATACTATTATTGAAAGAAGGCCCTGGGTCCGTTATGTCCGCTGCCCTAGGAAAGACATCTCTCAATGCCAGAGATTCGTGAAAAGGAAAGGAAATGTTTATTTAATGTTATACTAACTTAAAGTAGTGACCTAATGTCTTCACCAAAATCCCAAAGTCCCTTAAAACACCCACAAACAGACACAGTCCTTCCTTCCTTCCTTCCCCCTTTGCCCAGTCCAGAGTACCGTATCTCAGGAAAGGAAATAGGAGTCCATGGCTTAGGTAGTCCTCTGGTTCTTCCCAGTTAGTACTCCCTCTCGACTGGGAGACCTCCCTGGGTTCCTGGCACCCTCGGCTGAGTCACCGGGATCTCTGCTAAAACCAGGTGGTGCTTCCCCCTTCTAAAGCTGTGGGGGCCCCACTCTGCCAGGCCGCGTGGTTCTCTCCTCAGGGCTGCCGCGTGGTTCTCTTCTCAGGGCTGCAGGAGTCTACACTCTGTCAAGTCCGCGTGGTTCTCCTCCTCAAAGCAGCATGGTTCTCCCTTCTAAAGCAGCATGATTCTCCCCTCTAAAGCAGCATGGTTCTCCCCCTCAATGGCCGCCAAATCTGGGTTTTAAATCCTTGAGGCCAATCTTCCTCTGCAGCCTCATTTCCAACTCCTCCCACACTCGGCTTCACATGCCAGAACTCGTGTCCTTCCAGCTTTACTGGGCTGCCATCATGAGTCTGGGCAGGCGTGGCCCCATGTCCTGGAGCCAATCCTCTCTGAGCTCCCACGCAGGCGCTGTAACTCAGGGGACCTGCCCCCCCATTTACATCTAGGTGGGGAAGTTACTTCTGGGTGGGGAAGTTACTTCCATTCCCCTGGCTTAGAGCTGATCACAGCTACTTAACATATCTATGCAACCAGTCAAAGGCTATAGATATGTTAAATGACCAACCCAGAGGTTAGCTGCAAGGCTGTTGCTATGCAAAACAGCTCTCAATAGCCCTGCTCCATTTGTCCCTTCCCCCAACCCACACCCTGGGGTGGGGGATGGAGACATCTTAAAATCTCCTGGACACCTGAAGTTCTGGACCCCATTTCAAATGCCTATTTCGAGCCCCCCTCTTGGCTGCACCCTGTAACAGTATCATTGGCAAATATGTTTTCCCATATGGTTGGTTCCCTTTTCAATTTGCTAATATTTTCTGGGGGGGGGGGGTCCACCCGCAGCCCCCCCCCCCCCCCCCCCCAGCTGCCAAGGACGAGCATAAGTCTACCAAGACATGATCTTCTTGGGGAGGAAAGGTGGCCAATCTCTTAAAGGAGAAGGGCCAAGAGCCTTTTCCTCAGTGGGCTTTTATTGCGTTCATTTGCACAGGAATACAGGTAAAGCTCATTAATCGTTCTTAGGCAATAGGGATCAAACAATAGATAACAAAGAACTCTGAGGGCCTATTTTGAGTCAAGGTCAGGTAGCTAAAGAGCTGTAAAACTTTGAGGAACAAACTCACTTCTTGCTTGGACCCTTATCATTTAATTGAGAGCATTCTAAACAAACCAGGTTTCAGAGGATTTTATATATTCTTTCTTAGGCCTGATTGCCTGAGGAACCCACCCTTTCCAGCACGGGGCGGGGGGTGGGGGGGCGGGTTACACCACCCTCTGTCATTGTTTCAGGCTTAAGTCCGGTAGGGGAAGTAAGGCAGCCAAGAGATTAGGAGACTTCTTGCAGGCAGAATGAGGACTCAGGCTTTGTCAAAGCTGAGGGGCAAGGGTCCATCACCCCTTTTTGCTGTAGCCCCCCAAGTCCTTCCTTGGGGGCCTCCCACGTGATCATGCCTGGCTTAGGTCATTCCCCCCTTTGGGGAACCTTACCTGTAATTGGCTAACCAACCAAGCATTGGGGGCCAGTTATGGATGAAGTCAAAGGAGCAGAAGCAGTGCTCCTGCCAGGGAGGTAAGCTTTGTCTCCTCAGTGGCTTATGGTCCCAAGGCCACTCACCCAGCCTTAGTCATGGGGGGTTACAGCTTCTGAAATCAGGTAGGGTGGTTCCCAACAGTTTTCCTTAGCCATGCAAAAGCTTTTTATTTTGATAAGATTCCATTTGTTTATTCTTTCCTTTATGTCCCTTGCTCTAGGGGACATATCAGTGAAAATATTGCTACATAGAATATATAAGATTTTCCCACCTATGTTCTCCTCTAGGACTTTTATGGTGTCACAACTTATGTTTAAGTCTCTTATCCATCTTAAATTTATTTTGGTGTATAGTGTAAGTTAGTAGTCTACTCTCATTTTTTTTTTTTTGCATGTAGCTGTCCAGATCTCCCAACGCCATTTATTGAAAGTTATTTTTACTCCATTTTATGATTCTAATCCTTTGTTGAATATTAATTGACCATATTGTCATGGGTTTATTTCTGAACTCTATTCTGTTCCATTGGTCCATGTTATGCTATTATGCCAGTGCCAAACTGTTTTCATTACAGTGGCCTTGAAATATACTTGAATGTCAAGCATTATGATCCCTCCTACTTTCTTATTCTTTTTCAAAATACCTGTGGCTATTCAGAATTGTTTATGGTTCCGCATACATTTTTGAAGTGTTTGTTCTATATCTGTGAAATACATCATTGGTATTTTAACAGGAATTACATTGAATCTATAAATTGCTTTGGGTAGTATGGACATTATGACGATGTTAATTCTTTTAATCCATGAACACAGTATATGCCTTCTTCTATTTGTGCCTTCCTTAATTTCCTCCTTCAGTGTTGTGTCATTTTCTGAGTATAGGTCTTTTACCTCCTTATTTGGGTTTATTACTAGGTACTTTCTTGTTGCTATAGCAAATGGTATATTTTCCTAATTTCTATTTCTGATATTTTATTGAGAATGTACAAAAATATCTTTGATTTCTGAATATTCACTTTGTATCATGACATTTTGACAAATTCATTTATTAAGTTGAGTAATTTTTTTGGTAGAGTCTATAGAATATTCTACATGCAGTATCATGTCATCTGCAAACAATGACAGTTTTACTTCCTCCTTTAAACTTTGGGTGCCTTTTATTTCCTTTTCTTGTCTGATTGCACTACTAAAACTTCCAATATTATGTTGAATAGTACTGGTGAAAGAGATCACCCTTATCTAGTTCCTGATCTTAGTGAGAAAGCTTCTAGTTTTTGCCTGTTGAATATTATGTTGGCTGTAGGTTTCTCATAAATGGCCTTTATTATGTTGAGGTATGCTCCCTCTGTTCCCACTTTTGTGTTTTTATCATAAATGGGTAGTGTACCTTATCAAATGCTTTTTCCACATCTTTTGATACGATCATGTGATATTTGTCTTTACTTTTGGTTATGTGATGTATTACACTTATTGATTTGCATATATTTTACCATTCTTGCATGCCTGAGATGAGTCCCACTTGATCATGGTGTATGATCTTTTTAATGTGTTTCTGGATGAGCTCTGCCAATATTTTGTTCAAGATGTTAGTGTCTATGTTTATCAGTAATATTGGCCTGTAGTTTTCTTTCTTTGCTCTGTCTTTTTCTGGTTTGAGGATTAGGATGATGCTGGCCTCATAAAAAAGAGTTTGGGAGTCTTCCTTCTTCTTGGATTTTTTTTTTTTTTTTTTAGTCTGTGAAAGATAGGGGCTAGCTCTTCCTTAAATGTTTTGTAAAATTCTCCTGTGAAACATCCGGTCCTTTGTGTGGCTAGAGATTTTTGATTACTCCTTCAATGTCATCAGCTGTTATTGGTCTGTTCAGGCTTTCTTCTGTTTCTTCATTCAGTTTTGCGAGTTTATATTTTTCTAGATATGTGTTCATATCACCAAAATTTTCAACTTCCTTGGCGTAAAGTTGTTTGTAGTAATTTCTTAAAACCTTTTGTATATCTGTGGTGACTTGTAATCTCTCGTTTCATTTCTGATTTTATTTATATGGGTTACTTCTCTTTTGTTTTATATTTTTCATGTTAAGTCTGGTTAAATTCTAGTTGATTTTGTGTATTTTTTCAAAGACTCAGCTCCTGGGTTTTTTTATCAATTGTTCCATTAGTGTCCATTTAGTTTAATTCTGCTCTCATCTTGGTAATTTCCTTACTTCTAGTCACTCTAGGCTTTTTTTTGTTGTTGTTCCTCAAGTTCTTGTAGATGTCATGTTAGGTCATTTATTTTAAATGTTTCTATTATTTTTAGGTAGGCATATATCACTAATGAATTTCCCTCTCAGGATTGCCTTCACTGTGTTCCATAAGTTTTGGACTGTTCTGTGTTCATTTTTCTTTTTTCCCAGAAACTTTTTGATTTATTCCTTGATCTCGTTCTTGACCCATTCATTGTTTAATAGCATGTTATTCAATCTCCGTGAATTTGAGTGTTTTGAGTTTTATGTTGAGGTTGGTTTCTGGTTTCAGGTTCTTGTGATCCATGAAAATGTTTGATATAATTTCAATTTTCTTGAACTGGTTGAGGCTTGTCTTTTGTCCTATTGTATGGTATATCTTTAACAATGTTTTATGTGCACTTGAAAGGAATATGTGTTTGGCTTTTTTGCGATGAAAAGTTCTATGCATATCATTTATGTCCATTTGATCTAGGGCATTGTTCAATGATACAATATCGTTGTTGGTATTTTCTTTGAAAGATCTCTCCATTTTTTTGACAGTGGGGTGTTAAAATCCCCTAGTATAAGTGTGTTGCTTTCTCTATCTCTCTTGAAGTCCTCCAAGATTTTCCTCATATATTTGGATGCTCCTACACTGGGTGTGTTTATGTTTATAATGTTTATGTCTTTTTGATGGATTCTTTTGTTGAGTATTATGAAGTGTTAGTCAGTGTCTCTTTTTGTGACATTTGTTTTGAAGTCTAGTTTGGCTGATAGAAGTTACTACCTCATCTTTTTCTTCCTCTCCATTTTCTTGTAATATTTTTGCATCCCCTCACTTTCAGTCTGTATAGGTCTTTTGTCCTAAGGTGAGTCTCTTGTAGGCAGCTTATGTGAGGGTCATATTTTCTTGTCCACTCAGCTACCTTATGTCTTTTGATTGGAGCATTTAATCCATTTAAATTTAAGTTTATTATTGATTGGTACGTCTTCATTGCCATTTTCATTCCTTTGTGTCTGTGTTCCTCTCTCTCTCACTCTTTTACTTCATCTTATTAAAACAGTCCCTTTAGTATATCTTGCAGTGCTGGTTTGGTAGAATTGTGTCCTTTCAGCCTTCTTTTGTCTGGGAAACTCTTATTTCACCTTGCATTTTAATTGAGGGCTTTACTGAGTATAGTAGTCTTGGTTGCAAGCCTTTTCTTCTCATTACTTTGAATATTTCTAGTCATTGCCTTTTGACTTATAGTGTTTCCATTGAGAAGTCCACTGCTAGTTTTGTCGGGCCTCCCTTTTATTTTCCTATCTGTTTTTTCACTGATGGTTTTAAGATTCTCTCTTTGTCATTGAATTTTGCCATTTTTATTATGATGTCTCTTGGAACAGGCCTCTTTGGGTTCCTCTTGATTGGGACTTTCTGTGCTTCCTGGATTTATGTGACTCTTTCTCTCATCAAATTAGGGAAGTTTTCCATCATTACTTGTTCAAACAGGTTTTCTATCTCTTGCTCTTCTCTTTCTGGCATCCCTATTATATGAATGTTATTACATTTCATGTTGTCCTGCAGTTCCTTTAATCACTCTTTATTCTTTTCCAGTCTTTTTTCCTTTTCTTGATCTTTGTGGGAGTTTTTTCTACCTTTTCCTCCAGTTCACTTATGTGATCCCCTGCTTCATCCAGTCTGCTTTTGATTCCTTCTATTGTGTTCTTCAATTCAGAAAATGTATTCTTCATTTCTTCTTGGCTCTTGTTGATAGTTCTATGTCCTTTTTTCATGCAGATATAGTTTGTAGTAAGTTCTTTATAGCTTCCCTGTATGTAGTTTTTGATAATTCTCAGTGAGGTCATTGGGCTTCCTTATAACCATTGTTTTGAACTCAATATATGATAGTTCACTTGCTCCTATTTCATTTAGCACTCTTCCTGTGGATTCCTCCTTTTCTTTCATTTAGGGGTTGTTTCCTTGTCTTTTGTTTTTTTTGTGAGGCTCTTCTTGTTTGCAGAGAAAACCATGCAGTTTTGGCAGAGTGGGGACTCTCCCTTCCTGCAGCCCTGAGAGAGAGAACCACGTGGCCTGGCAGAGTGGGGACCCCCGCAGCCTTAGAAGGGGGAATCACCACCTGGTTTTAGCAGAGATCCCGGCAACTCAGCTGAGGGTGCCAGGAACCCAGGGAGCTCTCCCAGTCGAGATGGAGTTCTAACTGGGAAGAACAGAGGACTGCCTGAGCCATGGACTTCTATTTCCTTTCCTGAGATACGGTACTCTGGACTGGGCAAAGGGGGAAGGAAGGAAGGACTGTATCTGTTTGTGGATGTTTTAAGGGACTTTGGGATTTTGGTGAAGACATTAGGTCACTACTTTAAGTCAGTATAGCATTAAATAAACATTTCCTTTCCTTTTCACAAATCTCTGGCATTGAGAGACGTCTTTCCTAGGGTGGCGGACATAATGGACCTGGGGCCTTCTTTCAATAATAGTATATTGTCCCAGGCCCCCCTTGTTGTTGTTCTGTAACACTGGGATCCCCTTTATGCCATTTATGTTGGCTCTCTGGGTGAAACCAGGTTTGATTGTTATTGGATCATTCTTTTCTGGGTCCTGCCCTCCAGCTGGTTGACTGAGGGTCACTCTGTCCACTACGTTTTCTATGCTGTTGTGCAGGTACTGCCAGGACAAAACCACAAAGCTGAGGGAACAAACACACTTCTGCAAAAATATGTCTCCCCTCCCCTGGCAATCCCACTATCAACAGCAAATAATCCAGTACTAATATGGCTGAAATGAGATTAAGAGTATTATAAGAAGAGAAATAAGTTATAGTATACAATCTAGTGACAATGTGCACAAACTTGATAGACAAGAAATGAATGTTAAAAAGTTTTGCAGGAAAGAAATATCACAGATCATGGAGAAGACCACAGTGGATTTTGTCTCAGCAACCCCTAATATTTGCCACTGTTTTTTATTTGTGGACCCGCCTCTGGTGATGTCAGATGTTGACCCCATCTGACCATATGCAATCTACTCCAAGACTGATAGTGATCTATTGTCTGTGGCTGTCTCTTTTAGTTGTTAATCTAGCCACTTTTCACTCAGCAATCATACTTGAGCCCATAGGGTGGGGCAGAATTCCTCCTGGGGTTGGGGCAGTAGTTTCCCCTCAGGCTGCTACCACTCAGAGGAGTGGTCTTCCTGAGCAGGATGACTGCTACCATATGGTAGATGACTCAGAACCAGGATCTTGGGAGCTACTCTCTCAGTTCTCTCCCCAAAGCCTCTGTCCCCAGTCTCTCCTCAAGCATCTCTAGTCCACTCTTCCCCTTTTTGCCAGGGATCTACTGTCTGTGGCTGATTCCTTTGGTTATTAATCTAGTCACTCTTCACTCAGCAGTCATGCTTAGGCACCACAGAGCTGTGGAAGAGGTTCTCCTGGGGTCAGGGGTATTGTTTCCCCTCAGGCTGTTGCTGCTTGGAGAGGAATGATCTACCTGAGCAGAATGGCTGCTACCATATGTGGGATGACTCAGAAGTGAGATCCCCACAGCTACTCTCTCAGGTCTGTTCCCAAAGCTACCATCCCCAGTCTCTCCTCAGGCATCTCTAGCCCACTCTGCTCCCACCATTTCTGGAGTCTAGGGTAAGTACCTGCAAATGAAAAATTGTGTGTTGGCCCTTTAAATGGCTTTTTATGTCTCCAGCTATCCATCTCTGGCAGAAACAACCCTGCCTCTTTTCACTGCTTTTTTATCTGTGTTCTTTTTTGGCTCTGGTACTCTAGGATGGGGATCCTAGATTAGGGTTTAGATCCCACACTTCTCAAGGAGATCCAACCACTTGCTTAATTATACCTACAGCACTGCCACCTGTGGGTGACCAGCAAGCCTTCTGGAGTCTCCACTGCATTCCTAACCGGTCAGGTTGTGCTGAAGCTGATTCTTCTGTCTCTCTGAGGTGATAAGGCTTCTCTCTCACTATTGTTTAGTTATTTGTCCCAGGTAATTCCTCCACAATTTAATTGTATTTCCAGATTTGTCCTGGGAGGAGGTCAGTGTGGCTTCCATGCATTCCTCTGCCATCTTGCACCTCCACATGAAGTGTTTTCTAGGACAGACCACATGTTATGACATAAAACAAGTCCCAATAAATTTTGTTGGTTTTTTTTGTTATTATTTTTTTATTGTTGTTCAAGTACAGTCTTCTCATCCCTCCCTGCCTCATCCTTCCATGCCTCCTACCCTCAATCCTACCCATGCTGGCTTTGTCCATGGGTCCTTTATACATGGTCCCCAATGACCCTTCTCATTATTTTCCTCATTATCCCCACCCCCATTCCCTCTGGTTACTGTCAGTTTGCTCTTTATTTCAGTGATATATTGGTTATATTTTGCTTGCTTATTTGTTTTGTTGATTAGGTTACACATATATGGGAGATATTATAATAGTTCTCTTTTACCACCTGGCTTATTTCACTTAGCATAATGCTCTGCAGATGCATCCATGTTGTCATGAAGCGCAGGAGCTCCTTCTTTCTTTATGCTGCATAGTATTCCATTGTGTAAATGTACCATAGTTTTTTGACCCATTCATTTGCTGATGGTAACTTAGTCTCAAGAAATTTAAGAAGATTGAAATCATATTAAGCACCTTCTCTGACCATAAGACTATGAAAGTAGCAATCAATCTCCCCAATAAAAGTTTCAAATACACAAAGACATGAAAATTAAATAACATGTTACTAAACAATGAATGGGTCAACAATGAAACCAATGAATAAATCAAAAGATACTTTAAAACTAATGAAAATGAGAACAAAACAATGCAAAATTCACAGGGCACAAGGAAAACAACCCTAAGAGAGAATTCACAGCATCACAGGACTATGTGAAGAAGGAAGAAAAAGCTCAAATAAACAATATAACTTTATACTTAAAAAAACCTGAAAAGGAGCAAAAACAAAGCCCAAAGTGAATACAAGGAAGGAAATAATAAATATCGGAGCATAACTAAATGACATAGAGTCTTAAAAAATGTTACAGAAGTTCAATAAATCCAAGAGATGTTTATTTGAAAAGATATGCAAGATATACAAACCTTTAACCAGACTCATCAAGAAAAAAGAGTACCTGATAAATAATATCAGAAATGAAAGAGGAGAAATAACAACTGACACCAAAGAAATACTGAGGGTTATAAGAAAAATATTTTTTAAAACAATATGCCAATAAATTGGACAACCTGGACAAAATGGATAAATTTTGAGAAACACACAATATTCCAAAACTAAATTAGGAAGAAGAGAGAATATGAATAGATATATTATACCTAGTAAAATTGAAACAGTAATCAAAAATTTTCTAACAAATAAAATCCCTGGACCAGGTGGCTTCACAGGTGAATTTCACCAAACATTCCAAGATGAAATAACACCTCTCCTTCTCAAACTATTCCAAAAATTTTAAGAGGGGGAAAACTCTCAAGCTCATTTTATCAGGGCAATATTATCCCTCATTCCAAAACCAGATAAAGACACCACAAAGAAAGAAAACTGTAGGCCAACATCCCTGATGAACATAGATGCTAAAACCCTCAAAAAAAAATGAATACTGTATTCAGCAAAATGAATACAGCAATACATTAAAACAATCATACACCATGACTAAGTGTGACTCATTCTGGAAATGCATGGTTCGTACCACATTCACAAATCAATGAAGGTGATACACCACATAAACAAAGTGAAGAATAAAACCACACGATCATGTCAATAGCTGCAGAAAAAGCATTTGATGAAATCCAGCACCAATTTAAGGTGGAAAAACTCAGCAAAGTGAGAATACAGGGAACATAGATAAACATCATAAAGGCCATATATGACAAACACACTGCCTGCGTCAGGTGTAATGGACAAAAGCTACAAGCATTCCCCTTATAATTGGGAATGAGACAGGGATGTCAGCTTTCACCTCTCTTATTCAATGTAGTACTGAAAGTCCTAGCTATAACAATCAGACTAGAAAAAATAAAAGAAATCCAAATTGAAAATGAGGAAGTAAAACTGTCTGTATTTGCAGATTACATGCTGCTGTATAAAAACAACCTTAAGGATTTCACCAAGAAACTACTGGAACTGATAAATGAATTTAGTAAAGTAGTAGGATACAAAATTAATATCTAGAAGTCAGTTGCATTTTATATGCCAATAATGAATTATCAGAAAAAGAAAGTAAGAAAAAACACTATTTACAATATCATGAAAGGGAATAAAATACCTAGGAATAAATCTAACCAAAGATGTAAAAGACCTGTAGTCAGAAATTTATAAGACACCTAAGAAAGAGACTATGTTTTGTGACAGCCTGGATGGAACTGGAGAATATTAGGCTAAGTGAGATAAGCCAGGTGATGAAAGACAATACTTTATGATCCCACCTATAAGAGGAACCTAATGAACAAAACACATGAGCAAGACAGAAACAGAGGCATGGAAACAAGGAACAGACTGATAATGACCAGAAGGGAGAGAATAGGGGGATAACAGGGGAAAGAAGTCAAAGGGTAAGCAATGTAATATGTATGAATGACCCATAGACATGGACAACAGGTTGCATATTGACTGTGGGAGCTGAGTGTAGGTGGGATGGAGGAAGGCAAAGGAGGAAAAATTGGACAGTAATAGAACAATAAAACATTTCAATAAAAGTAGATACAAATAAATGGAAGCACATAGAGTATTCATGCATGGGAGAATTAACATCGACTTCTGGCCAAGATGGAGGTGTAGGTAGACACACTGTGCCTCCTCACACAACCAAAATAAAAACAACAACAATTTAGAAATAAAAAACAACCAGTACTGACAGAAAAATGAACTGTATGGAAGTCCGAAACCAAGGAGTTAAAATAGACACATTCATCCAAACTTGTAGGAGGGCAGAGTCAGGCGGCTGGGTGTAGAGAGGTTGAGGCAAAAAAAAGTAGTGGCTGGCAGACCTGGGTGCACAAGGTGGCAGCAGGCAGACCCAGCAAGGTGGTGGATAGTGGATGGGCATGGCACGCAAGGAGGCTGGCAGAACCCGGCAGTCCCACATTTGCATGCAGATAAACCAGGCGAAACTGGGGAGCCAGACAGACCATGCAACCCAGGGGCCCAGCACAGAGAAATAAAGCCTTGAAATACTGATCGAAAACACCTGTGGGGGTTGAGGTGCTGGGAGAGACTCCCAGCCTCACAGAAAAGTTTGTAGGAGAGACCCACAGGGTTCTACAATGTACACAAACCCACCCACATGGAAATTGGCACCAGAAGGGCCCAGTTTGCTTTGGGGAAGCAGCAGAAGGGACTGAAATCCAGCAGAGAGTGGAGCAAGCACCATTGTTCCCTCTCAGGCCCCTCCCCCACAAACAGCATCACAACGCAGCAATGTGGGTTGCCCTGCCATGATGAATAACTAAGGCTCCACCCTTCACTACATAACAGGTACATCAAGACAAAAAAAAAAAAATGGCCCAAACAAAAGAACAGATCAAAGCTCCAAAACAAATACAACTAAGAAACAAAGAGAGAGCCAACCTATCAGATGCACAGTTCAAAATAATGGTGACCAGGATGCTCACAGAATTGGTTGAATTTGGTCACAAATCAGATAAAAAAATGAAGGCTATGCTAAGTGAAATGAAGAAAAATGCACAGGGAACCAATAGCAATGGAAAGGAAACTGTGACTCAAATCAATGGAGCGGACTAGAAGGAAGAAAGAAATAAACAGAAAAGAATGAAAAAATGAGAATTCAAAACAAATGAGGAGAGGCTGAGAAACCTCCAGGACATCTTTAAACATTCCAACATCTGAATTATAGGGGTACCAGAAGGGGAAGAGGAAGAGCAACAAGTGGAAAAGTTATTTGAACAAATAATAAAGGAGAACTTCCCCATTCTGGCAAAGGAAATAGACTTCCAGGAAGTTCAGGAAGCTCAGAGAGTCCCAAAGAACTTGGACCCAAGGAGGAACACACCAAGGCACATTATAATTACATTAGCCAAGGTAAAAATGAAGGAGAGAATCCTAGAAGCAGCAAGAGATAAAGAGACAGTAACCTACACAGGAGTCCCCATCAGAATGTCAGCTGATTTCTCAAAAGAGACCTTACAGGCAAGAAGGGGCTGGAAAGAAGTATTCCAAATCATGAAAGGCAATGATCTACCTCCAAGATTGCTCTATCCAGCAAGGCTTTCATTTAGAATGGAAGGGCAGATAAAGTGCTTCTTAGATAAGGTCAAGTTAAAGGAGTTCATCATCTCCAAGACCTTGTTATATAAAATGTTAAAGGGACTTATCTAACAAAAAGAAGATAAAAAAAACTTGTATAGTAAAATGGCAGCAAACTCACAATTATTAAAAACCATACCTAAAACAAAAGCAAACTAAGCAAACAACTAGAACAGGAACAGAACCACAGAAATAGAGATCACATGGAGGGTTATCAACAAGGGAGTGGGAAGAGCAGAGAGGGGGAAAAGGTACAGAGAATAAGTAGCATGGATGATAGGTAGAAAATGGACAGGGAGAGAACAAGAATAGAATGGGAAATGTAGAAGCCAAAGTATGAACCTGTAAGTATGACACATGGAGATGAACTAAAGGTGGGGAATGTGGGCGGGAGAGAGAGTGCAGGGTGGAGGAGAGTGAAGGGGGAAAACTGGGACAACTGTAATAGCATAATCAATAAAACATATTTTAAAAAAGAATTAACATCATTAAAGTGTATATACTACCCAAAGTAATCTATAGATTCAACAAAATCCCTATCAAGATACTAATGACTTATTTCACAGAACTAGAACAAATGTTTCAAAAATATATGAAATGCAAAAGGCCCCAAAGAGCATCAGTGATCTGGAGAAAGAATAACAAAGTTGGAGAAATCGTGCTACCTAATATTAAACTATTCTATAACGCCTTCCACATCAAAACAACATAGTACTGGCATAAAAACAGATACATAGACCAATGGAACAGAATAGAGAGGATATAAATAAACCTATGCCTTTATAGTCAATATTTGACAAGGGAAGAAAGCACATTCAGTGGGCTGAATATAGTTCATTCAATAAATGGTGTTGGGATTGGACAGATATGTGCAGAAAAATGAAAATAGAACACCTTTTTACACCACACACAAGAATAAATTCAAAATGGATCAAGGACTATAGTCATAGATCTCAAACTATAAAAATCCTAGAAGAAAACATAGACAGCGATATCTCAGACATTGCTTATAGAAATTTTTTATCAGATATATCTCCCCAGGCAAGGGAAAGAAACAAAAAAAATAAACAAATGGAACTACATCAAATTAAAATTTTTTTGCACAGCAAAGAAAACCATCAAAAATATTAAGAGACAGCTCACTGAATGGGAGAACATATTTGCCAATACATCTAATAAGAGGTTAATATCCAAAATTCATAAATAACTTATAAAATTCAATAACAGAACCACAATCCAATTAAAAAATGGACAAAGGACCTGAATAGACACATCTCCCAAAATGACATGTAGATGACCAATAGACATATGAAAAGATGCTCAACGTCACTAATCATCAGAGAAATGCTAATTAAAACCACAATTAGATATCACTTCACCCCTCTCAGGATGGCTATGATGTGGGAGATGGGAACCCTTTTTGCACTGTTGGTGGGAATGCACATTTGGTGCAGCCATTGTTGAAAGAAGTATGGAGATACTTCAAAAAATTAAAAATGGAACTGCCTTATGACCCAGCAATTCTATTACTGGGAATTTATCCTAAGAACCCAAAACACTAATTCAAAGAATATAAGCACCCCTATGTTCATTGCAGCATTATTTACAATTGCCAGTATCTGAAAGTATCCCAAGTATCATCAGTAGATCGATGAGTGGATAAAACAACTGTGGTACATATACACAATGGAATACTATTCAGCCATAAAAGAAGAAAATTTTGCCCTTTGCAACAGCATGGATGGACCTGGAGAACACTAGGCTAAGTGAAATAAGCCAGTCTGAGAAATACAAATATCATGTGGTTTCACTCACATGTGCAATCTAATGAAGAAACTGAACTAACAAGCAAAATAGAGACAAACAGGCTGACAGTTCTGGTCCGTTGTGCTTAGGGGGTGGAGAGAGTATCGAGCAGTAAGGATAAAGGACTCATGAACATAGACAACAGTGTGGTGATGGGGAAGGGGCTATGAGAAGGATAAATGGTAATGGAAAAAATATAGTATAAATATACTTTTAAAAAGACTAAATAGTGGAACAATAAATAAATGATGATAGATGATAGATGATAGATAGGTAGATAGATATTTGATTGATTGATGATAGATAGATGATAGATAGACAGAAAGAAAATTAGCTGCACAAGTTTTTTAAACATTTTTATTTTGTTTTCTTTTTTCTTTTTTTAATTGTCCTTCAAGTACAATTGTCTCCATTTTCACGCCACCACTTTTCCCCTCCTTACCCATCCCCACTTCCCACCCTCAATCCTACCCCACTTTGGCTTTGTCCATGGGTCTTTTATACATGTTTCTGATGATCCTTCCAGTTCTTTTCCCCATTATCCCCCTCCTCCATCCTCTCTGATTACTGTCAGTTTTGTTCTTTATTTCAATGTCTCTGGTTACATTTTTCTTGCTTTCTTGTTGTGTTAATTTGGTTCCACTTACAGCTGAGACCATAGGGTATTTGTCTTTTACTGCCTGGCTTATTTTATTTAGCATAAAGCTATCCAGTTCCACCCATACTGCCACAAAATGTAGGAGCTCCTTCTTTCTTTTTACTATTCCATTGTGTAGAATTCCATTGTGTAAATGTACCACAGTTTTTTTTAATTGATTATTTTATTGTTTTTCAATTACAGTTGTCCATATTTTCTCTCAACCCTTCCCCCAATCCCCTTCAAACCCACCTCCCTACCTTGCTTCCACCCTCCCCCTTAGTTTTGTCCATGTGTCCTTTATAGTAAGTAGTTCCTGAAAACCCTTCTTCCTACTGTCTCCTTCCCCTCCCCTCTGGCTATTGTTAGATTGTTCTTAATTTCAATGACTCTGGTTATATTATGTTTGCTTTTTTCTTTTGTTGATTATGTTCCAGTTAAAGGTGAGAAAAAAAAAACTATTACACAATGGAATTCTATGCAGCAGAGAGAAAGAAGAGGCTTATACCCTTTGAGACAGCATGGATGGAACTGGAGAGCATTATGCTAAGTGAAATAAGTCAGATAGTGAGGGACAAATACCATATGTACCATAGTTTTCTGATTCACTCATTTACCAATGGGCAATTAGGTACCTGGGCAACTTTGGTTTATACAATTTTAAGACTCTGACTACAATGAACTTAATCTGAAGACTTGAAAATGCTAATGTAGCCATTCTATGGTGTTCCCACTCTGGAAGTATTTGACAATTTTAAATAGTTGTTACTCCTAGAGTTGAGGGCTACAAAAAATGTTCCATTTCACTGATGATAAAACATGCCAAAATGGTCACAATTTTTTTTTAAGTGACATAGGCCCACAAGAGTGAATAGTCCTGCAGCTTCAATAGACCAACCACCAACACTGGCCCTCAGAGACATTCTTGCCCTATATTTAGAGTGACCAATAAGACAAATTTACCCAGGACTGAGGATTCTCTGGGACATGAGACTTTCAGTGGTAAAGTCAGAAATTCCTAGACAAACTGAGATAAACTGGTTACCCTACCTCCACTCCTCCTCAGGCCCCAATGTCTTAAAAAGGTCTTCTCAGAGCTGACCACATGGAATCCTTGCATTTGGACAGTTCCTCAACCTACATTTTCTCCCAGAACCCTAAACTTCCTCACCCTCACCATCTGACTCATTTGCTCAAGAAGGTGTTAAAATGGTTAAAGACAATTTTGGTGACACAAACTTTATTTTCACTTTATTAAATGACAGTCTCTGTTCACAAAAGCCCATAAAAGGGCAACATGGGGAAGAAGGCAGGGAGCTTCCATAGGATAAAAAGTAATGAAGAAGGGGACTTCTTGTTAAGATGGAGGTGTAAACATGTCTCACCTTTGTGCGCAACTAGAGCAAAAAATACAGGTATACTACAAAACTAACATCACCCAGAACCGTCAGAAAATCAAGCTGTGTGGAAGCCCAACAACCAAGGATTTAAAGAAGCCACACTCATCCAGATGGGTAGGAGGGGTGGAGTCACAGAGTGGTGCAGAATGATGCAGACAGGTGCAGAGATGGGAATGAGTGGTTTCACATCCACATATGGTGTGTAAAAAAATGAGAGGGATACCTCTGATGCAAAGGATCCCAGCCCTAATCTAGACCACCCAGCCCAGGGTCCTAGTGCCAGGAAGATAAGTCCCCAAAACTTCTGGCTGTAAAAAGCAGTGGAGATTGAGACAGTGAAAGAAACTTCATCCTTTTAAAGGGCCCACAATAGACTTAGGACTCATGTAGACTCACCCCCCTCTAAAATTCAGCACTATGGCAACATCTGGAAGGGCACCAGTGACATATGGGGAAAAAGTGATGTGCAAGTGAATAGACAGCCTCTTCCTGGTAAAATTCCACAGGTGAGGCAGTGGCACTGTTCCCTCTGTGAGCCCTCTCACACATAGAGCAACAGAATGGTGACATAGGTTGCCCAGCCCTGGAGATTACCTAAGGCTCCACCCCATACAATTTACCAGGTGTGCTAATACAGGGAGTCAAAGCAGCTCTACTTAATACACAGAAACATAGAGAGGCTGCCAAAATGAGGAGACAAAGAAATATGGCCCGCATGAAAGAACAGAACAAAAACTTCAGAGAAAGAACTAAATGAAATGAAGATAAGCAACCTTTCAAATTCACAGTTCAAAACACTGGGTTGCATTAAGTGAAATAAAGTAAAATCCACAGGAAAACAACAGTGGAGAAGACGAAGCTGAGAATCAAATAAAAATTTTTGTACACAAGGAAGGCAAAAGCATTTGCTCAGAACATCAGGAGGAAAAAAGAATAGAAAAAAAAATGAAGATAGGCTTAGGAACTTCTGGGATCTCTTTAAATGTATCAATGTCTAAATCATAGGGGTGCCAGAAAGAGAAGAGAAAGATCAAGAAATTGAAAACCTAATTGAAAAAGTAATAAAAGAAAATTCCCCTAATTTGGTGAAGGAAATAGATAGACAAGTATAGGAAGTACAAAGAGTCCCAAACAAACTGGACCCAAAGAAGGTAACAGCAAGATACATCATAATTAAAATGCCAAAGATTGCAGATAAAGAGGGAATCTTAAAAGCAGCAAGAGAAAAGCAGAGAGGTACGTACAAAGGAGTGCCCATAAGACTATCAGCTGGTTTCTCAAAAGAAATGGCTAGAAGAGACTGTAAAGAAGTATTCAGAGTGATGAATAGAAAGGACCCACAACCTATCCAGCAAAGCTATCATTTAGAATGGAAGGGCAAATAAGTGCTTCCCAGACAAGATAAAACTAAAGGAGTACATCACTAAGCCATTAGTATATGAAATGCTTAAGGGGATTATGTAAGAAAAATAAGAACAAAAGAATGAACATTAAAATGGAATAAATTCACAACTATCAATGATTGAATCCAAATAACAAACTAAGCAAACAAAGAGAACAGGAACAGTATCACAGATATGGAGATGATATGGAGGGTTATGAGTTGGGAGGGGCGAAGGGAAAATAGGGAGAAGGTTCAGGGATTAAGAAGCACAAATTGGTAGGTACAAAATAGGGGGATGTAAAGAACAGTATAGGTAATGAAGTAGCCAAAGAACTTATATGCATGATCCATGGACATAAAATAAGGGAGGGATTTCTGGAGGAAATTGAGGTACTGGGTGGATGGGTACAAAGGGGAAAAATTGAGACAACCGTAATAGCATAATCAATAAAATATATTTTTTAAAAAGAACAATGAAGAAGGAGTGAGCCACGATCCCAGAGTTGACTTTGCACTTGCAGATTGGCTGACTGGCTATCCTGCATTTCTGATCAAATGGAGCATTTACAGGGAACCAAAAGATAGCAGCTCCATCTTGGGCCTAGAAATTTGTTTTAGCTAAGGAAAACAACATGGTGGGATTACAGTAGGGAACAAGGACCCCACTCAGGAAGTTTGTATTTTTTAAAAAATATTTATTATTGATTATGCTATTACATTTGTCCAACTCCTCCCCCCTTTATTCCCCTCCATCTTGTACAACATTCCCACAAGCATTACTCCCTACCAGCTTAGTTCATGTCCATGGATCATAAATATAAATTCTTTAGCTTCTCCATTTCTGATACAATTAACATCCCCTGTCTATTTTCTACCTATCATTTATGCTTATTATCTCTATCTTTTCTTCCATTCTCCCCCCCTTACCCCCCTTCCTGCTGATAACCCTTCATGTGATCTCCATTTCTGTGATTCTGTTCCTGTTCTAGTTGTTTGCTTAGTTTATTTTTGTTTTTGATTTTTTAGATTTGTTTTTTGATAGTTGTAAGTTTGTTGTCATTTTACTGTTCATAGTTTTGATCTTTTTCTTAGATAACTCCCTTTAACATTTCATATAATAAGGGCTTGGTGATGATGAACTCCTTTAACTTGACCTTATCTGGGGAGCACTTTATCTGCCCTTCCATTCTAAATGATAGCTTTGCTGGATAGAGTAATCTTGGTTGTAGGTCCTTGCCATTTATGTGAATACTCTTTTCCAGCTCCTTCTTGCGTGTAAGGTTTTTTTTTTGAGAAATCAGCTGAATAGTCTTATGGGAATTCCTTTGCAGGTAACTCTCATTTTTGCTTGATGCTTTTAAGATTCTCTCCTTATCTTTAATATTGGGTAACATAATTATGATGTTCCTTGGTGTGTGCTTCCTTGGGTCCCAAGTTTTTGGGGCTCTCTAAGCTTCCTGGACTTCATGGAAGTCTATTTCCTTTGCCAGATTGGGAAAATTCTCTTTCATTATTTTTTAAAATAAGTTTTCTGTTTCTTCCACTTCCTTTTTTCCTTCTGGCACCCCTATGATTTGGATGCTAGAACATTTAAAATTGACCCACAGGTTCCTAAGCCTCTCCTCTTTTTTTTTTTTTTTTTGCATTCTTGTTTCTTCATTCTGTTCTGGTCGAATATTTATTTCTTCCTTCTCCAAACTGTTGATTTGAGTCCTGGTTTCCTTCCTGTCTGTTTGTTTCCTGTACATTTTCCTTTATTTCACTTTTCATGGCCTTCACTTTTTCCTCAATTTTGTGACCATACTCAACCACTTCTGTGAGTATCCTAATTACCAGTGTTTTGAAATCTGCAACTGATAAGTGGGCTATCTCTTCTTCACTTAGTTGTATTTTTTTCTGGAGCTTTGATCTGTTTTTTCATTTGGACTATTTTTTTTTGTCTTGGCACACCTATTATGTAGTAAGGGCCTTAGGTATTAGCCAGGGCAGGGCAACCCACTTGGCTACCTTCTGGTGCTGTATGCGGGGGAGGGGTTGGAAAGGGAAAAATGCTGCCTGCTCAGATTTCTGGTGCCTTTTAGTCACTTCCTCTATTACCCACAAGCAAACTGGGCCCTTCTGATGCTGACTACCAGGTGGGTGGGCTTGTGTATATTTCAGGACACTGAAGGTCTCTCCAATGAACTCTCCTGTGAGGCTGGGAGTTTATCCTGCTGCCACTACCTTCACAGGTTTCTTCAGTCAGAAGTTTTGAGGTTTTATTTCCCCGTGGTCTGTCTTGCTCCCCAGTCAATTCTCCTGGTCTATGCACCCACAAATGTAGGACAGCTTGGTACTCCAGCTGCTGCCTCGCCTGTCCCAGTCCTCCAGCCACTGCCTTGCCACGAGTCCTCTCTGCCCCAGCTTCCTATCTCTACCCCTCCTAATAGTCTGGATGAATGTTTCTTCTTTAACCACTTGGTTGCCAGATTTCCATACATTTCAATTTGGGGGAAGTTTTGTTTGTTTTTCGTTTTTAAATATGTTGTTGTCCTTCTTTCAGTTGTGAGAGGAAGCAAGCATATCTACCTATGCCTGTCTTGGCCAGAAGTCCAGTAACACCTAGTTTTAATGTATCCTCATTGTAATACTTACCATACTAAGCTACACCTTCCCACCCTGCCACTATCAACACAAATGGAAAGCCCATATAGAGACACAACATAGCCAGTAGGGTTCTTCCAAGAAGTCTCCACTCCCTTCCCAGAATAAAATCTTGAATATTCTGCCTTCTTATTTAATGCCCTGTCCCTTGAGTAAATGAGCTTCAATAAAAGAAGTAAATCCCACTAAGGAGAAATTGCTCTGCCTGTAGAGTAGCCACTCTCTACCTTACTGTTTCGCTAATAAACTCTCTTTTACTTTAACTCTGTGCTGGCTTGTGTTTGAATTCTTTCCTCTGCACAGCAAAACACCCACAGTGAGTCACAAACCATCAGGTCCCTGGACCCCTATAACACACATGTTGAAAGCATGTTCCTAACTCAGTGGTTGTCAGAAGGCTTGCTGTTTGTAAGTAAAACAATAAGAAGAAAACATTCTAATTTTGCCAGGAAGATCCATGTCTTTAACATAGAAAATCTACGTCAATCTCCAATGCATATGTTGACTACAGACTAAGTTTTTAGCTAAGTTTTATATTATATAGACGGGTTGAAAGATGGCAGTGAGAAAAGTGGGAGCTTAACCCACTTGCTCATGCACCCACCTGGAACACCTAGCTGATCTTCTGAAGAACAGAGTGAACATCAAACAGAATCCCAGCTTATATGAAGTTTAGAAGTCAAAGACTTCAGAGGACATTAAAAAACTGATGATAAGGAAATTTTGTAGGTGGACAGAAAAGTCACCAGGCCCTGCACCTGGAACCACAGTGCAGTGTGGTGGCTGTGGTCTCTGTCCATGCTGCCATAGGAGTTTTTGAGGAGAGCCAGGTCAGCAATTCTAACTTCGAAGTTCCCTGCTCTCCTAGAGCAGGGAAACCAGTCCCATCTAGAAGAGACCAGGATGCTTGAAGTTTCAGGGAGAATAAAGACATAGTGGGAGACATACAGCAGGGGGTATTCCCCAGCTTGGTCTGTGGTTGCTGTCTTGACAGTACCAGAGAAATGGGGAAGCAGAGAGACACCTGGAAATAGGAAAGGAGTTGGGCCATGCCTGACCATAACACAGACAGTCTCCAGACTGGTCAGAGAGTTGGGCTGTGTGAAAAGCCTGGTGGTTGTTAAAAATGGCAGCCCCAAACCAAGGGAAACTCATTGAAAACAAAAACAAAAATGGCACAGCCACTTTGCAAGGACATCTCCCTCACAGTAGCTGGGCCAGCAAAGAGGGAGGAGGAGAGGCACCCCAAGGACAGATCAGAAGAGGACAGCAGGGCTCAGACAGTTAGCAGTCCCCAAAGACACTTAATTTAATAGGAGAACTAAACTGCCTGGAAGGGACTTTGAGAGTGCACATCATCCAGGCCAGCAAAGAGGGAGGAGGAGGGATGCAGGCTGCTCCTAATCAGTGCACCTCACATGTGGCACAACATGATAGATTACAGGTGCCAGCATCATGCATATAGGCAGTGGGAGCCACAGAGTACACAGAAGGCTTGGGCTTCAGGCTAGTCAACTTGAATACTGCAACCCAGACCTAGACCCCATCCCTGGGAAACCACAGGAAAGAGAAAAAGTGAAGCCAAGCACCCTCTCCTTGCAACAGCAAGGGAGACCAGCAGAACTTGCTTGGCTGCTTTAGAGTCAGCAGGAGGCTTCCCCTCTGCCCAGCTGTGAGACAATAAGACCTGGAGCTGTGAAAGGACCAAATAACCAAAATCAGAACCAGAGAAAGATCAGAAGGCTAACACAAACTGGGAACTTGAGACAAACTGCACTTTGCTATCCTACAGAACTTGCATTTTATTTTTTTTATTATTATTATTTATTTTATTTTATTATTTTATTATTTTTTATTTTTCTTCTTTCTGTTTACTTTGTTTTGATTGTTTAAGTACATTGTTTGACTAGTTTTCTTTGTTTTGATTGTTTAAGTACATCATTTGACTAGTTTTCTTTGTTCTCCCTTTCACATTGTATTTTAATTTTTCTTCTCTTACTTCCCTCATATTCCAATACCACACTAATCTTGGCCTTTTACTTTCTATTATTTTTATTCAGATCATATATTTCTTGTCACATTACTGTTGTTCCTGCATTATTGTAAATAATTTTTGTTCCATATTATTGTAAATACTACACAGCACCTCTCCCTGGTCTTGGCCCATTTTACTATCATCCTGAGCTTTATTACTGTTGTGGTTAACTTTATTCTGTCACACACTATGCCTAGTTTCTATCCCTCACTCTCATTATATCTCACCATCTAACCACACACAAGCACTCTGCTTTCTGGACACAGGTCACATTATTTCTCCTCTCTAATAACAGTCTTATCTCTTTCTCACTGTTTATAAAAAAATGGCTAGTTGGGAAAAATATCACAGTTATAACTGTACTTCTCCAAAGAATCTCCTATCTGTTCTTTACTTTTTGGCACTTAAATTCCAATAGATTACTCTCCCACAGTCTTATTATATTTTGCCTTTGCTCTGCCACTGATCACATACAAGATAAGGTGGGAGTTCTGGACACCAACAAACCCAATGGAGGAGAGAAGCCATCAGCAATGGAACCACCAACAGGTAAAACCAAGTACAAGACAGTCCACAAAAATGGAAGAAAGGGCAACCATAGAACATCCAGACAAAGAGATCAAAGAGAACACACTACTGAATTCCATAGAACTCCTACCATAGAAGTTTACCCTACAAAAACAGCTAGCAAAGCAGAGCATCTGTAAGTGCATAGGAAAAGAAAAGAGTCACCTAAAATGAGGGGGAAAAGAAAGAGACTGCAATCAAAAGAAATGGAAGATGCCCCACTAAATGAGATAAATGAAAAGGAGGCAAGCAACCTATTAGATATAGAATTCAAAAGAATGGTTATAAGAATGCTCAAGGAACTCAGAGAAAACTACAAGGAACTGAATGAGAACTAAAACAGTATGAAGTAAGAAACAGAAACTATAAACAAGAACCAGGAAGAAATGAAGAATTCAATTTCTGAAATAAAAAAAAAAACACTTAGAATTATAAGCAAGCTGGATGAAGCAGAGGACCAAATTACTGAGATGGAAGATAAGGTAGAAAGAAATACTCAGGATAGCAGCTGCATGAAAAAAGACTCAAAATATATGAAATTAGATTAATAGAACTGCAAGACCATGTGAAATTCAACAACATTCACATAATAGGAATGCAAAGAGAAAAAAGGAGCAAAAGATAGAAAATTTGTTTGAAAAAATAATGACAGAAAACTTCACCAAACCTAGACAAGGGAAAAGCCACTCAAGTACAGGAAGCACAGAGGGTCCCAATCAGGATAAACCCAAAAAGCCTACTGAAAGACACAACAAAACTAAAATGCCATGTTTTGAATACAAAGAGGGAATCTTAAAAGCAATGAGGGAGAAACATGTACTAACATAAAAGAGAGCTCTGGTAAGACTAGCAGCTGATTTCTCAAAAGATGCACTGCATTCCAGGAGAGAGTGGCAAAAAAATATTCCAAGTAATGAAAAGCAAAGGCATGCAACCAAGACTATTCTACACAGCAAGACTCGCAATTTCAAAGGAAGGTGAAATAAAGAGTTTCTGAGACAAAAGAAGGTTAAAAGAGTATACCTCCACCAAACCAGCACTGCAAGATATGCTAAAAGACTGCATTAAGAAGAGGAAGAAAAAGAGTGACAGGGAGGAAGACAGGTAGAAATGGAGAAAAATAACCAATGACCTACAAATAATAACCTTAAATGTAAATGAATTAAATGCACAAATCAAAAGACATGGAGTAGTCAAATGGGTAAGAAAGCATGACCCACACATACACTGCCTAAAAGAGACTCATCACAGAACAAAGACCTATATAGACTGAAAGTGAAGGGCTGGAAATAAATATTTCAAGCAAATATACAGGAAAAAAAATTCCAGGGTAGCAATACTCATATCAGACAAAATATACTTCAGAAAAATAACCATAAAAAAGACCCAGAAACTCACTTTATAATCCTCAAGGGAAGACTCTGTCAAGAAGACATAAACATTGTAAATATATATGCACCCAGCATAGGAGTATCTAAATACATAAAGAAAATCTTGGAGGACTTCAAAAAAGATATTGACAGCAACAAAATTATAGTACGGGATTTCAATACCCCACTATCAAAAATGGACAGATCTTCCAAACAAAATATCAACAATATATTGTGGCATTGAACAATGTCCTAAATCAAATGAACTTAGCTGAAATATATAGAAAATTTCATCCCAAAGAAGAAAAATACACATTCTTTTCAACTACACATGAAACATTCTTAAAGACAGACCACATCATAGGACACAAAACAAGTCTCAGCAATTTCAAGAAAATTGAAATCATATCAAGCATTTTCTCCAAGTACAGAAGAATGAAACTGGAAATGAACCTTAAGGAAAAAAACCCAAAACACTCAAAATCATGGAGATTGAATGGGATGCTATTAAACAATGAATGGATCAAGAATGAGATTAAGGAAGATATCAAGAAGTTTCCAGAAACAAATGAAAATGAACTCAAAACAACCCAAAACTTATGGGACTCAGTGAAGGCAGTCCTGAGAGAGATGTTCATACAGATACAGGCCTATCTAAAAAAGATAAAAACATTTCAAATAAACAATCTAATGCTACACCTACTAGAACTCAAAGAACAACAACAAAGACAGCCCACAGCAAGTAGAAGGAAGGAAATAACCAAGATCAGAGCAGAGTTAAATGACATAGAGACAAAAAGCACAATTCTAAGGATAAATAAACCCAAGAGCTGGTTCTTCAAAAAGATAAACAAAATCAACAAGTCTTTAAGCAGACTCATCAAGAAAAAAAGAAAGAAGACCCAAATAAACACAATCAGAAATGAAAGAGGAGAGATTACAAGTGATACCACAGAAATGCAAAGGACTGTAAGAAATGACTATGAAGGATTGTATACCAAGAAATTTGAAAACCTAGGTGAAATGGACAAATTTCTAGAAAAATATAATCTCCCAAAACTCAGTGAAGAAGCAGAAAGCCTAAACAGACCAATAACAGCTGATAAAATTGAAGTACTAATAAAAAACTCATGGCACATAAAAGCCCTTCACCTTACAATTTCACATGAGAATTCTACAAAGGATTTAAGCATTTAGAAAAGCTAACCCTTATACTTCACACACAATTCCAAAAAATCCAAAATTATGGAAGACTCCCAAACTCTCTAATGAAGCTGGCTTCACCCTAATCCCAAAACCAAATAAAGACACAACAAAGAAAAAAAAAAAAAAACTTCTGGCCAATATCACTGATGAACACAGATGCTAAAATCCTCAACAGAATATTGCAAAACTGCACCCAGCAATACATTAAAAAGATCATACACCATGATCCAATGTGATTCATCCCAGGGATGCAAGGATGGTACAATATTCACAAATCAATAAACATAATACATCACATAAACAAAAGCAAAGACAAAAATCACATGATCATATCAATAGATGTGGAAAAAGCATTTGATAAGGCACCCATTTATGATAAAAACACTCAGCAATGTGGGAATAGAGGAAGCATTGTTAAACATAATAAAGGCCATGTAAGTGAGACCTACAGCCAACATCATACTCAATGGGCAAAAACTAAAATCTTTCCCACTAAGATCAGGAACAAGACAAGGTTGTCCACTTTCACCACTTCTATTCAACATAATATTGGAAGTTTTAGCCACAGCAATCAGACAGGAAAAGAAAATAAAAGGCATCCAAATTGGAAAACAGGAAATAAAACTGTCATTGTTTGCAGATGACATGATAGTGTACATAGAAAATCCTATAGACTCCACCAAAAAACTGTTGAACCTAATAAATTAATTTGGCAAAACAAGGGTATACAAAATCAATATCCAGAAAACAAAGGCATTTTTCTGTACCAACAATGAAATATCAGAAGCAGAAATCAGGAAAAAATCTCATTTAATATAGCAACAAGAAAATTGAAAGACCTAGGAATAAGCCAACCAAGGAGGTAAAAGGCCTATACTCAGAAAACCACACAACATTGAAGAAGGAAATTAAGGAAAACACAAACAAATGGAAACATGTACTGTGTTCATGGATTGGAAGAATTAACATAAACAAAATACCAATACTAACCAATGCAACTCATAAATTCAACACAATACCTATTACAGTACCAAAGGCATATTTCACAGATATAAAACAAAGACTTCAAAAATTTATCTGGAACCATAAACGATCCCAAATAGCTGCAGCAATTTTGAGAAAGAAGAACAAAATATTAGGAATCACAATACCTTATATAAAACTGTATTACAAGGCAACTGTAATCAAAACAGCCTGGTTCTGGCACAAGAACTGACACATGGACGAATGGAACAGTATAGAGATCGCAGAAATAACCCCAAGTCTCTATGGTCAATTAATATTTGACAAAAGGGTAAGAAGTATAAATTGGAGTAAATATAGCCTCTCCAACAAGTGGTGTTGTGAGGTGGACAGCTACAGGCAAAAACATGAAACTCAATCACCAACTTACACCATACAGAAAAAGAAATTCAAGGTGGATAAAAGACTTAAATATAAGTTGTAACACCATTCAAGTCCTTCGAGAGAACATAGGCAGAAAATTCTCAGACATTTCACACAGCAATAATTATGTCCCTAGGAGGGGTCATAAAGGAAAGAATGGGATCTCATAAAAAAAAAAAAAGCTTCTGCACAGCTAAAGAAAACAGTATTAAAATGAAAAGAGAACCAACTGTATGGAAAAACATATTTGCAAATGATACCTCACACAAAAGTTTGATCTCCAAAATATACAAAGAACTCACACATCCACTCTAAGAAAACAAACAACCCAATTAAAAAATGGGCAAAGGACTTGAACAGACACTTCTCCAAGGAGGACATACAGAGGATCCAGAGACACATGAAAAGATGCTCAATATTGCTAGCCATCACAGAGATGCAAATAAAAACCACAATGAGATACCACTTCACATCATTGAGAATGGCCATCATAAACAAAGCAACAAACACAAGTGTTGGAAAGGTTGTGGAGAAGAGGGGACCCTAGTGCACTGTTGGTGGGATTGGAAACTGGTGCAACCACTATGGAAAACAGTATGGAATTTCCTCAGAGAACTAAAAATGGAACTGCCTTTTGACCTGGCAATTCCACTGCTAGGATTATATCCTAAGAACCCTGGAACACCAAACCAAAAGAAACTATGCACTCCAATGTTCATAGCAGCACAATTTACAATAGCCAAGTGCTAGAAGCAACATAAGTTCCCATCAGTAAATAAATGGATCAAAAAACTATGATACATTTACACAATGGAATTTTATGCAGCAGAAAGAAAGACTGAGCTCCTACCCTTTGCAACAGCATGGATGGAACTAGAAAGCATTATGCTAAGTGTAATCGGCCAGTGAGTGAAAGACAAATACCATATGATCTCACCATTAACAGGATCCTAATCAACAAAACAAACAAGCAAACAAAATATAGTCAAAGACACTGAAATAGAGAACAGGCTGACAGTGACCAGAAGGGAGAAAATTTCAGGAGAAAAGGGTTACAGGTTGGCATGTACAATTATAAAGGACACATGGTCAATAATGGGGGGGGGTGTAAACAGGGAAGGAAGGTGGGGAGGGCTGGGGTATTGGACTGGCATGTTAGGAAAAGGCATAAAACTGTACTTGAACAACAACAAAAAATTGTAAAAATAAAGACAAGGGAAGAAAATATGAAGAGAAAGATTAAGAAACATAGAGGAAAATCAATCTATGTGGATTGATATCTGACTAATAGAGCTCAGGAAAAACACATAGAAATGGGAAAAGAAAAAAAATAATTAAATAAATAATAGAAGAGAACTCGCCTAAGTTGAAGAATAACATGTACTGAAATCCTGATGTTCTTGAGTATCCTTTCTTCTGTTCCAGCCTATTATTTTAATATGATGGCTAGAGTTCCAGCAGCCATCTGGGACCATGAACTGACTTTAATAATGATATAAGCCCTGTTTTTTTTTTATGAAACCCTTGAACTCTGTTTTAATATTCCATTGCCTACCTCCAGACTTCCTTTCAGTGAAAGAGAAACAAACTTTCATCTTGAGTAAGTAAAAAAAAAAAAAACCCCACAATGAGATACCACTGCAAAAGAACCTATGCACCTCAATGTTTATAGCAGCACAATTTACAATACCCAAGTGCTGGAAGCAACCTAAATGCCCACCATGAAACATGTGGATAAGAAAACCTATGGTAAATTTACACAATGGAATACTACACAGCAGAAAGGAAAGAGCTCCTACCCTTTGCAAAAGCATGGATGGAACTGGAAAGTATTATGCTAAGTGAAATAAGCCAAGTAGTGAAAGACATACCATATAATCTCACCTATAAGTGGAACCTAATCAACATGACAAACAAGCAAGAAAAATGTAGCCAGAGACATTGAAATAAAGAGCAAACTGACAATAACCAGATGAGAGAAGGGAGAGGGATAAAGGGGAATAGAAGGGATTGGTCATTGAAGAACATGTATAAAGGACAAAGCCAAAGTGGGGTAGGATTGCACATGGGAGGTGAGGGTGGGTGTGGCAGGGGAAAATGGAGACAATTGTACATGAATAATGATAAAAATATTTTTTTTAAATTTAAAAAATTAAAAGATATCAGGAATGTTTTGAGGTTCCAGCCAAGATGGGTCATATGTAGAAATGTTTTGCTTCCTTGTACAACCAAAAGAGGGAACAATCAATCTAAAAAAACAAAAAACAAAAACCAGAAGTGCCAGAGAATCAAACTGCAGGAGCTCTGACAACCAAGGAGTTAAAGAAAGGTTCACCCAATCCAGTTGAGGGGGGCGAGTGGAGATGGGAGATGGGCAGCCAAGCAGAGAGGACACCAAGCATGGCTGCAAACTGCGTCAGTGAGGGAGGCTGGCTGAATGGGAAACTAAACACTCAATGATAGCTGTAAACTACTGTGGAGGTTGCCGCAGCAGAGGAAACTCTCAGTCTCACACAACGGAATTCATTGGACAGAGGGGCTAGAGTGGAGCAAGTGAGCAGCATTGTTCCTTCTCTGAATCCTCCCCCACAGGCAGTGTGACGACAAGGCAAATAGGGTTGCCTCACCCTGGTGAATACCTATGGCTCTGTCCCTTTACAACATAAAAGGTGTGCTGAAACAAAGAAATATGGCCCAGATGAAATAATAGATCAAAACCACAAAAAAAAGCTCTAAGTGACAAGGAGATAGCCAACCTATCTGATGCAGAGTTCAAACCACTGCTTACAGAAATTATTGTATTCAGTCACAAAATGAAGGAATTAATGAAGGCTACCAGAAGTGAAATAAAGCAAAATATACAGGGAACCAATACTGAAGGGAAGGAAACTGGGATTCAAATCAACAATTTGGAACAAAAGGAAGAAATAAACATCCAACTCGAACAGAATGAAGAAACCAGAGTGCAAAAAAAAAAAAAAAATAGGAGAGGCTTAGGAACCTCTGGGACAACTGTAAACATTCTAACATGAGAATCATAGAGGTGCCAGAAGGAGAAGAGTAAGAGCAAGAAATTGAAAACTTATTTGAACAAATAACGAAGGAAAATTTCCCTGATCTGGCAAAGGAAATAGACTTCCAGGAACTCCAGGAAGCTCAGAAAGTCCCAAAGAAATTGGACCAAGGAGGAACACACCAAGGCATGTCATCATTAAATTACTCAAGATTAAAGATAAAGAGAGAATCTTAAGAGCAGCAAGAGGAAAGGAGACAATTACCTACAAAGGAGTTCCCATCAGACTATCAGCTGATTTCTTAGAAACCTTACAGGCAAGAAGGGGCTGGAAAGAACTATTTGAAGTCATGAAAGCCAAGGACCTACATTCAAGATTACTCTAGCCAGCAAAGCTATCATTTAGAATGGAAGAACAGATAAAGTGCTTCCCAGATAAGGTCAAGTTAAAGGAGTTTATCATCACCAAGCCCTTATTGTATGAAATGATAAAGGGACTTATCTAAGAAAAAGAAGAAGATCAAAACTATGAACAGTAAAATGACAACAAACTCACAACTATCAACAACTAAAACTAAAAAATAAAAACAAAAACTAAGCAAACAACTAGAACAGGAACAGAATCACAGTAATGGAGATCACATGGAGGGTTTTCTGTGGGGAAGGGGAGAGGAAGAGTTGGGGGAAAGGCACAGGGAGTAAGAAGCATAATTGGTAGGCATAAAATAGATGGGAAGAGATTAAGAATGGTAAAGGAAACAGAGAAGTCGAAGAACTTATAGTACAATCCATGAACATGAACCAAGGTGAGGGAATGCTGCAGGGTTGGTGAGTGCAGGGTGGAAGGAAGGTACAGGGGAGAGAAACATTGGGAAAACTGTAATAGCATAATCAATAAAATATACTTAAAATATCAAAATAAATTGTACTCCATTCTAAAAATTTCATCCGTGAAAGACTTTTTTAATAAAGCTATAATAAATAGATAGATGATTGATAGATGATAGGTAGACGATAGATGACAGATAGATAGGTAGATAGATAGATGATAGATAGATAGATAGATAAAAATTTCAGTTCTGTGAGAAGTTGAAACTGCAACTACGATAGTCATCAAGGATTGATAATGTTTAGCCCAAGTGACTCTATTTTGGGTCTGTTGTTTCTATTCAACAAAACACATAAAAACAGTAGAAAAGAGGGACTTCCAGGCAAGATGGTGATGTAGGTAAACACAGTACTTGCCTCCTCTCACAACCACATTAAAATTATTGGGTTAGCCAAAAAGTTCATTTAGTTTTTTCTATAAACTAAAAGACACATCTTTCATTTTCACTGATAATTTTATTGATTTGAACATCTTTAGTATGTTGGCTATCTCCCGCTATTGGCTTCTAGTGGGTGGTGGTCAGAGGTGCTGCTCAATATCTTACAATGTATGAGAAAGCCCCACAACAGAGAATTACTTGGCCTAAATGTCAAATTGTACCAGGAAACTTCGCAAACCACTTTTGATATGTTCAATCAGTCACAGCACCTTCTCCATACGCTGCACCAATCTTTTTTTGCATTCCAGTTGTGTTTTTACATTTCTTGAAGTAATAAAGCATAATATACTGAAAATGTTGCTTATTTTCTTCCATCTCCAATATTAAAATGACAACACAAAAATTTACCAATTTTGATAAGTTTTTTTAATGTACACTGATATGGCAGCCGTCACAATACAAGTTAACTAATTGTTTCAAATGAAGTTAAGGACAACTCAGCACTTCTAGAGCCATGTTACAGAAAAAATTAAATGAGCTTTTTGGCCAACCCTATACAACTAAATTACAGAACAACCATCATACAGAACCATCTGAAATATGGCTGAATGGAAGTCCTAAGCCTAGCAATTTAAAGAAGACATATGTAGACTGGTGGAAGAGACAGAAGTGCAAAACAAGTTGGTCTCACCCACATGTGGCAGATAAAAATCAGGAAGGGTATCTGGGCTGTGGAGGTCCTCCTGAGAAGTGAAGGGTCCCAGCCCCACATCAGAACCCCCATCCAGGGTTCCAGTGCCTGGAAGAGAAGTCCCCATAATTTCTATCTGTGAGAAATAGCAGTGATTGAAGTTAAGTGAGAAGAGAGCTTCCAGAGTCCCAGTCAATTCTTCTTAAAGGGCCTATACACAAGCTTAGTCAGACTCACTCCCTCTAGGCACCAGAGCTGGGGCAGCAGCTTGAAAGGGACCAGAGGCATACAGGGAGGAAATAAATTGCCTGGCATCAGGGCAAGTGAGCTGAGGGTCAGCTTTCTACCAGACAAAGGTGCTAGTGGAGGCCATTGTTCCTTTGATGAACCCTCCTCCCACAGAGTCAATAGGCAGGCACAATTCTGAGACTCCACCATGCTGGCTAACACTATTCACCCCAACCTGATGATTCCCTGAGCACCTTCCCCAGCAAACTTTTGAGCCCACCCAAACTATTTCCAGTAGCTTTTCCATATGAAGAGCCTGTCTTGACCCATGCTTCAGATTTTTCTATAATTTCTCAAACAAGCAGCATCTGGCCTCACTGAGCCCCATACCTCTAGCTAAATGACCCCAGGTCCCGGCACTAGCATCAGCCAACCTTGTTTCACAGGTTGGCCTCACCTGAGCACCCTCAAACTCAGCACAAGCAGCAGCTATTTATCTGCAGATTGCTCTGTAACTCATGTTTGGTGTCCCTGGGCAGAACACAGACAGTAGCTGACCTTAGCCTGAACTTTCCAGGATGCTCCAGAGCCATTGTAACTGTTGTACAGCTTCAGACCACATCAAAGCATCACCACCGAACCACCTCCACAAGTGACACACTCAAAGAGCAAACTAGGGGGGCACCAGAGTTCCACTGAAGTAAGTCCTGCTCTGTGGGGTGGGCCTCTGCACAGCTGATTCTCTACAATTGTCAGAGGTTGGTAGTCACAGCCAGTCCTTGCAGCCAATCATCCTGGGGGATAAATCCCTCCCACTGACATGGCAACAGCAATCAAGACCCTACTACAACAGTAGGATGTACACAGCCCACATTAGGGGGTGCACCTAGAGTGCCCAGCTCAACTGATCAGTGAATCAAGAACATGGGAGTCAAGCCTTGGCTCTGTCATACACAGATAAAGCAGGCACTACCTGAGCAGGAGTTGGATCTTGCTGCTACTGTTGATACTATAAGGGAAAACTGGATCTGCACTCCTGAAAGAGATTTAAAATTCCTCTTTCAGAAAGGGATAACATCTCCCAAAGCTAAGTGACAATGTTACTTTTTATTCTATTATGTTTTTTACAGTTGCTATACTTTATGCCTGTGTTTGGACTGGTAACACCATTGTCCACATTTCCCAGACAGTGGCTTTCTCAACAGACTTATCCCACTGTTAGGTATGCCACCCAAAGCCCTGATCAAGATTAGAACATGGGGATCCTTTAGTCTCTCCAGATTCTGATTTCACTACAATTCCCCCTGCACTACTAGGCATACCTCTCACTAAATACTTGATTGCTTGTCTGCACAATAGGTCTCAGTTTAGAAGCCCATCTGCAACACCACCTCTTGAAATATGAAGCAGCCAACCATGTTCACTTGTTAGCAGTGCTATCCTCTAGACAGCCTTCCAGAGGTTGTCTATGCTGCCTTCCAAAGAAAACAATCCTCTCTTGCATAAAGGCTTACCTCCATTGGCAAAGATGGCAAAAGGGGAGGTTCTTACACTGGGCACACCAAAGGCTAGAAAAATAAATAGGGCCCAAGGAAGCCAAAAGTTAGCTAGATAATTAGATAGAAAATCTCTCTCTCTTCCTTATACCTTAAGAACCATGGCCTTGAACATGAAGACGAGATAGTCTTTGACATGGGAGCCCACCATTCTCCCGGTTCACAGCATCTGGCACATCTTTCCTTTTGCACCAGCATCTGTCTCACAAGTTTTGCTTTTGTTCTGGCAGACAGCTGCATCTGCATTTTTGGTTAGAAGAGGGCTCCTAATGTTACTGCTGAGAAAAATGCACCCTGTATTTACAGTTTAATAAACCAGTAATGCCCAGTGACCTATTAGATGGATAATGTGCCACGGGCTTTTTTCAAGATAGAACAGCCAGAATTTCCAGGGTGAATGTGACAGGCATTAAGAATTTGAGTGACAATAATTCCATGCCTATGTTTATATTTTTTATTGCCATGTAATTTGGTTTTGTGATATTTCTATCAATTAGCAACTTCAACAATAAAACCCAAATATCTGGAAAAGCTGACAAGATGGTATCTTATTCTTTAGTTAATTTGAACACAGACACTCTGGAATACAAATTTTTCCTATTGAAGAAGCACAGTTTCTCCCCTTCTCATACTTTGCAATTCTCATCAGTGCCTCCTGTTGGCAGAAGCTAACAGGAAGTCTTCTGGCAAGAGAGACTGGGACACCCAGATCCCACACCCCAAGAGAGTTTACAGGCTCTAAACCTTAACATTACAAAACCATATAGAAAAGACACATTGAAGACTTAACAGATAATTTCGTACTAATTGGCATAGTCCATCTCTTCAGCTACTCAGAAACTATACCCTTTAATACACATTTTCACATCCATTTAACAACAACAAACCCCATGCTTCAACCTTACAAGATGCAATTGTACCTTGTGCAAATAATTATACTCTCATTCTTACCCTGAAAGGGGAGATTTAAAGTCCCAGGAGCCACTGTATCCCACTCTGGCTGATATTAATGTCTGCCTGGCTGTTCTTGTGAGAACGCAAAAAATATTTTTCCCACATTCTAAGTTTTTCTGACTGACCTAAAGTTCAAACTAACATAAGACAGATTAACAGTAGAAAATGTCAAAAATTATTATGGATGTACATACAGGAGTGCCATGAGAATATGAAACCCAAAGACACACTGGGCACTTAAGGACTATTTGCAATTTTGCACAAATGAGAAGGGGAGCAGGGGTCTGGGATTTTAAAGGGAAAATAGGCAATTTATATGTAGATAAGAAGTAGCAAACTTGTGGTAAAACAAAACAAAACAAAACAAAACCTTGTAGGGCCACCCAGAAACAAAACAAAACAAAAAAGAAATTAGTTCAAGAGCTTTGCTAAATTTTTCCCTGTCTGCATGTTTAATTTATATTATGATGCTAAGGTGATGTTCCCTTTCTTTTTTAAAAATTTACTTAGTTTTTATTGTTGTTCAAGTCCAGTTATCTCCATTTTCCCACCATCACAACCCCCCACCCCACCATCCCTGCCTTCCACTCTCAAACCTACACCTTTGGCATTGCCAGTGTCTTTTATGCATGTTCTTGATGGCCCTTCCTATATTTTCCCCCATTATCCCTCTCCACCATCCCCTTTAGTCAGTTTGGTCTTTACTTTAATGTCTCTGGTTATATTTTGCTTAGGTGCATAGGTTCTTTGGAATTGGTGTTTCAGAATGGCTAGGGTATAATTCCAGCATGTTAATTCTTGCTGCATGGTACCACTGAGTCAAAAGCCAAATCCATTTTTAGTTTTCTGAGGAAATTCCATACTGTTTTCCACAGTGAATGCACCAGTCCGCATTTCCCCCAACAATACAGTAGGGTTCCCTTTTCTCCACAACCACTCCAACACTTGTTTGTCGATTTTGTTATGATGGCCATTCTCGCTGGTGTGAAGTGGTATCTCATTGTGGTTTTAATTAGCATCTCTCTCATGCCCAGTGATGCTGAGCATCTTTTTATATGTCTCTGGGCCCTCTGTATGTCTTTCTTGAAGAAGTGCCTATTCAGGTCTTTTGCCCATTTTCAGATTGGTTTGTTTGTCTTCCTGGAGTGGAGTCATGTAAGTTCTTTATGTATTTTGGAGATCAAACCCTTGTCTGAGGTGTTATTGGCAAATATGTTTTCCCATACAGTTGGTTCTCTTTTCATTTTAATGCTGTTTTCCTTAGCCGTGTAGAAGCTTTCTATTTTAATGAAATCCCATTTGTTTATTCTTTCCTTTACATCCCTTGCTCTAGGGGACGTGTCAGTGAAAATATTGCTGCATGGAATGCCTGAGATTTTCCTATGTTCTCCTCTAGAACTTTTATGGTGTCATGACTTATATTTAAGTCTTTTTTCCACTTTGAATTTTTTGGTGTGTGTGTATGATGCAAGTTGGTGATTGAGTTTCATCTTTTTGCATGTAGCTGTCCAGATCTCCCAACACCATTTGTTGGAGAGGCTATTTTTCCTCCATTTTATGCTTCTTCCCCCTTTGTCAAATATTAATTGACCATAGAGATTTGGGTTTATTTCTTGGCTCTCTATATTGTTCCATTGCTCTATGTGTCTGTTCTTATGCAGTATCAGACTGTTTTGATTACAGTTGCCTTGCAACACAGTTTGATATCAGGTATTGTGGTCCATCCTACTTTATTTTTCTTTCTTAAAATAGTTGTGGCTAGTCAGGGTCATCTATGGTTCCCTACAAATTTTTGAAATGTTTCTTCTATATCTGTGAAACATGTCATTAGTAGTTAAATAGGGATTGTGTTGAATCTGTAAATTGCTTTGGACATTTTGGTGATGTTAATTCTTCCAATCCATGAACACAGTATATGCCTCCATTTATTTGCGCTTTCTTTATTTCTGTCTTCAGTGTCATGTAGTTTTCTGAGTACAAGTCTTTTAGCTCCTTGGTAAGGTTTCTTTCTAGGTAGTTTATTTTTCTTGTTGCTATGTCAAATGGAATTTTTGCCTGATTTCTGGTTCTCATATTTCATTGTTAGTATATAAAAATGCCTTCAATTTCTGAATATTGACTTTAAATTCTGTTGTTCTGCCAAATTCACTTATTAGGTCATGTAGTTTTTTGGTGGAGTCTATAGGGCTTCCTGTGTACACTATCATATCATCTTCAAACAATGACAGTTTTACTTCCTGATTTCCAATTTGAATGTATTTTATTTCTTTTTTGAGTCTGATCACTGTAGCTAGGATTTCCAATACTATCTTCAGCAGAAGCAGTGAAAGCAGACACCTTTGTTTTGTTCCTGATCTTAGTGGGAAAGCTTTTAGTTTTTGCCTGTTGAGTATGATGTTGACTATAGTTCCCTTGTATATGGCCTTTATTATGTTGAGATGAGCTCCCTCTACTCCCACTTTGCTGAATGTTATCATAAATGGGTACTGTACCTTATCAAATGCTTTTCCACATCTGTTCATATGATCATGTGATATTTTGTTTCATTTTGTTTAAGGGATGTATTATGTGTAAGGTTTTCTTAGACCCCACCGAGGAAATAAACAACCAATTAGCCATGGAAACAGGCAAATGAGCTTTATTTTGAAAGTTTGTGCTCCCGGGTGAAGTTTTCTCTGCCTGGAGAAGGGGCTAAGAAAAGACTGAGCAGAAGAATGGAAAGAGTGGAAGTTTTATATGGCTTAACTTCAAGCAGGAGCCAAGGATTGGTTCTTGGTGAACAAAGAAGCAACATATCATTGGTGGTTCCTGGTCTCACATCAGTCACCATATTCTGGGTCAGAGTTCAGTCACCATATTACTTGTAGTCCAAAATGCTAATTGTAACTAGATTCCCACTTGTCCTACCCCACCCATCCTGACATTATGCTTATTGATTTGTGAACATTGTACCATGCTTGCATCCCTGGGATGAATCCCCCTTGATCATAGTGTATGATCTTTTAAATATGTTGCTGGATGAGATTTGCCAATATTTTGTTGAGGATTTCAGTGTCTATGTTCATCAGCAATATTGGCCTGTTGTTTTCTTTCTTTGTTTGCCTTTATCTGGTTTTAGAATTAGGATGATGCTGGCTTCCTACAAAGACTTTGGGAGCCTTCCCTCTTTTGGGATTTTATGAAATAGTCTTAGAAGGGTAAAGATTAGCTTTCCCTTAAGTGTTTTCTAAAATTCTCCTGTGAAACCATTTGGTCAGGGGCTTTTGTGTGCCAGGATTTTTTTTTTTAACACTGCTTTGATTTCATCAGCTGCTATTGGTGTGGTCAAGCTTTCTGCTTCTTCATTCAGTATTGGGAGAATATATTTTTCTAGAAATCTGTGTTTCACCCTAGTTTTCAAATTTCTTGGCTTATAGTTGTTTGTCATAATTTCTTATAATCTTTTATATCTCTGTGGTATCAGTTTTAATCTCTCCAGTTTCATTTCTGATTTTGTTTATTTGGGTCCTCTCTCTTATTTTCTTGATGAGTCTGCTGAAAGGCTTATCAATTTTCTTTATATTTTCAGAGAACCAGCTTCTGGATTTATTGATCCTTTGGATTGTTCTTTTACATTCTATGTCATTTAATTCTGCTCACATCTTGGTTATTTCCTTCCTTTTACTTACTCTGGTCTGTCGTCGTTGTTGTTGTTCCTCTCATTCTTGTAGATGTAGTATTACATTGTGTATTTCAAATGTTTCTATCCTTTTTAGTAGGCCTGTACTGCTATGAAATTCTCTCTCAGGGCTTCCTTCACTGTGTCCCCTAAGTATTGGATTGTGGTGAGTGAATTTTTATTTGTTTCCAGAAACTTTTTTGATTTCTTCCTTAATCTCATTACTAACCCATTTATTATTTAATTACATGCTATTCAACCTCCATGAATTTGAGTGTTTTTTAGTTTGTTCATTGAGGTTGGTTTCCAGTTGCAGTCCCTGTAGTACAAGAAAATGCTTGATATACAATTGAGTGGGAAGATGGCAGCGTTGTTGGAGGGAGCATAATCCACTTCCCCTATGCACAGGAGAGAAACTGGCTGATCTGCGGAGGAACAGAGCAAGGAGTCAACAACATCGCAACATTTATAAAAACAGGACATCAAAAATTATAGTGGACATTGAAAAATCAGATAGTAAGGAGACTACTTCAGGATAATAAGGGCCCAGGGATTAGCTCAGGGACCAGTGAGGTTGGAGCCCCCAGGCCAGGTGCTCCGGGGTCTGCCTCAGGGCAGCCGGCAGGGAGTGGAGTCAACTGCTCCCTCCGGGGCCAAACAAGGATTGAGCAGCATGGGGGAGGTTTTGTTGCTTAAAGGCACAGAGAGGGGAGTGAGACTGAGAGACAATCACACAGGGGCTGTGAACACCCAGGAATAGCCCTGGAAAGAGTAAGTGCCCCAGTCTGTGCACCCGCACCCCCAACCCGGTGAAAGTGTGGTTTTGTGGAAGACCCAGACCCCACAGCCCTGAACAAGGAAAGGGCATAGGAGTTCGCGGGTTTCTGGAGCCTCCCATGGTGAATTTGGGGAAGCACACATCCCTTCAGGATTCCTGACTCTCACACTGAGAGCCAGAAAAGATGCAGTGATTCACAGGTTCCTGGAGCCTGCAGCGGGGAAATTGGGGGAAGGGCATGACCCCTTGCAATCCTTGGAGCTTACACTGTGAACCTAAGCAACAGATTGGCTCTGGGGTGAGCTCGCATGGCTAGCCCTGGGGACAGTACACAAGACACTGACTGAGTTCTGACTGGGAAGGGTGAAAAGCATTCCAATGCTTTTAGAAAAACTGGTTTGGCTAGTTAGAAACCAACAAGAGGTTTTTTTTTTCCTTTTTGCCTTTTGTTGTTGTTTGATTGTTTGGTTTTATCTTGTTTTTTAAGTAACTTTTTATTTTTTAATTCTTATTAATTTCATATCTCTCAATCCCTTATATTTTTCTTCCTTTCATCCTAGTGCTACTCCTTCCGCTCCAAATTTATCTCCTGCATTCCATCTTCTGCTTTTTTTCCTTTCTTTTTTTTTGAGCCTGCAAGTTACTGCAAATTTGTACTACCTTTTTCTCACTTTTCTGACATTTTTTATTTTAATAGTATTTTGGTATTCTTTTTCTTTCTGTATAATCTTCTTTGGTTGGCTCATTACACTGTCATTTGATAGGTTCCCCTGTTATCTCACTCACACTGTGTTGATAATTTACTGTCCTTCATTTGTGTTCCATTAGTACACCACTCAAGGTTCTATACTCCTTATTCTTGTTATCTAGTTCTCATAGATTCTGCCACATGATTGTTGCTTTAATATTACTGTAAATAAGACCTATTTCATACAATTGTAAATAGTACACAACAACACTCCCACCTCTCAGCCCACTTCCCAATTTCATAAAATCTATTATTGTAGGAGTTATCTCTATTCTTTTACACACTACTCCTATTCACTATTCTTTATTCCCACCCTACCTCAGAATCTGACCTCTCACAGCCTCACAGCTTTCTAGATCCAACTAACAATCCTTTCATCCCCAATAAGAGTCTTATCTTCTTTCCATCCTTTCTAAAACATGGCTACTGGGTGGAAGATCACAGTTAACACTATACGTAGCCAAATGATCTCCCATCTCTTCTCTACTGGCTGGTAATGTAAATATCATAGAATACTGTCTTTCTGTCTTAAACCATTTTGCCTTACTCCTCCAACTGATCACAAAAAAGAGCAGGGGGAACCAGGATAACTGAAAAAGACTGCACCATTGAATCTCACAGGTATTCTACCACAGAAGTTCACACCATAAACACAGCGAACCAGAACAGATCAATTTAAGAAACAGATGTCACAAACAATGAGAAGACAAAGAAACAATCCCCAAATGAAGAAAAAGGAGGAAGCCTCAGAAAGAATGCTAAGTGAAATAGAGGCAACTCAACTATCAGACATTGAGTTCAAAACAATTATCAGGAAGCCAATGAGCTCACAATGAGCTACCAGAAACTATAGGGAAGCTACAACAAACTCACTGCAAACTTCATCAACATGAAAAAGGACATAGAAACTATCAACAAGGGCCAAGAGGAAGTGAAGAATACATTTTCTGAATGGAAGAACACAGTAGAAGGAACGAAAAGCAGGATCGATGAAGCAGAAGATCAGATCAGTGAATTGGAGGACAAAGTAGAAAAAAACACCCAGAAAGAGCAAGAAAAGTACAAGAGGCTCAGAAAGAATGAAGAGGGATGAAGAGAAATGCAAGACAATATGAAATATAATAATATATGTATACTAGGGATACCAGAAGGAGAAGAAGAAGAGCAAGGGATAGAAAACCTTTTTGAAAAAGTAATGATGGAAAACTTCCCTAATCTGATGAGAGAAAAAGTCACACAAATGGAAACATGGAGGAATCCCAAACAACGAGAACCCAAAGAGGCCCACCTCAAGACACATCATAATTAAAATGGCAAAATTTCAAGACAAAGAGAAAATCTTAAAGGCGGCAAGGGAGAAACAGGAAGTAACACATAAGGGAGCCCCAATGAGGCTAGCAGCTGACTTCTCAATAGAATCACTCCAAGCCAGAAGAGAATGGCAAGAAATATTCCAAGTAATGAGCACCAGAGGCCTGCAACCAAGGCTACTTTACCCAGCAAGATTCTCAATCAAGATAGAAGGCCAAATAAGAAGCTTCCCACACAAAAAAAGTCTAAAAGAATACACCTCGACCAAACCAGCTCTGCAAGAGATCCTAAATGGACTGCTTTAAGGAAGGGAAGGAAAAGAGAGAGAGAGAGAGAGAGAGGAACACACATACATAAATGGCAATGAATAAGTACCTATCAATAATAACCTTAAATGTAAATGGATTAAATATTCCAATCAAAAGACATAGAATAGCTGAATGGATAAGAAATCATTGCCCACACATGCTGCCTACAAGAAATCCACAACAGAATAAAAGACCTGCACAGGCTGGAAGTGAAGGGCTGGAAACAAATCTTCCAAGCAAATGGACAGGAAAAAAAAGCCGGGGTAGCAATACTCCTATCAGACAAAATAGACTTCCAAAAAATGGCCATAAAGAGAGACTCAGAAGGTCGCTTCATAATACTCAAGGGAAGAATCCATCAAGAAGACATAAATATTGTAAATATATATGCACCCAACATAGGAGGAACCAGATACATGAAGAAAACCTTAGACAATTTCAAGAAAGATATTGACAGCAACAGAATTATAGTGGGGGATTTTAACACCCCACTCACTATCAAAAATGGACAGATCTTCCAAACAAACTATCAACAAAGATATCATCGCATTGAACAATACCCTAGATCAAATGGACTTAACTGGTATATACAGAGCCCTCCATCCCAAAGAAGCTAAATACACATTCTTTTCTAATGTACAGGGAATATTTTCAAAGATAGACCACAAGATAGGAAACAAAACAAGTCCCAACAATTTCAAGAAAATTGAAATCATACCAAGCATTTTCTTGGATCACAAGGGAATGAAGCTAGAAACCAACCCCAAGGAAAAAACCCCAAAACATTCAAAATCATGGATATTAACTAGCATGCTATTAAACAATGAATGGGTCAAGAATGAAATTAGGGAAAAAATTAAAGGTTTCTGGAAACAAATGAAAATGAATTCACAACAACTCAAAACTTATGGGACACAGTGAAGGCAGTCCTGAGAGGGAAGTTCATAGTGACACAGGCATACCTAAAAAAGATAGAAATATTTCAAACAAACAACCTAACCCTACATCTACAAGAATTCAAGGAATAACAACAAAGACAGCTCAGAGCAAGTAGAAGGAAGGAAATGACAAAGATCTGAGCAGAATTAAATGACACAGAGACTAAAAGCACAATTCTAAGGATCAATGAGTCCAAGAGCTGATTCTTTGAAAAGATAAACAAAATTGACAAGCCTTTAAGCAGACTTATCAAGAAAAAAAGAGAGAAGACCCAAATAAACACAAGCAGAAATGAAAGAGGACACATTACAGCTGACAGCATAGAAATTCAAAGAATTGTAAGAAATTACTATGAAGAACTGTATGCCAAGAAATTTTAAAAGCTTGCTGAAATGGACAAATTTCTAGAAAAATATAATCTTCCAAAACTCAATGAAGCAGAAGCAGAAAGCATAAACAGACCAATAACAGTAGATGAAATTGAAGCAGCAATCAAAGAACTTCTGACACACAAAAGCCCTGGACCAAACTGTTTCACAGGAGAATTCTACAAAGCATTTAAGGAAGAGCTAACCCCTATCCTTCACAGACTACTCCAAGAAAATCCAAAAAGACGGAAGACTCCCAAACTCTTTTTATGAGGCCAACATCATCCTAATTCCAAAACCAGATAAAGACACAACAAAGAAAGAAAACTTCAGGCCAATATTACTGATGAACATAGACACTAAAATCCTCAACAAAATACTGACAAACTGCATCCAACAATACATTAAAAAGATCATACAACATGACCAAGGGGGATTCATTCCAGGGATTCAAGTATGGTACAATATTCACAAATCAGTAAATGTAATATATCACATAAACAAAAGCAAAAACAAAAACCACAAGATCATATCAATAGGTGCAGAAAAAGTATTTGTTAAGGTACAGCACCCATTTATGATAAAAAACACTCTGCAAAGTGGGAATAGAGGGAGCATTCCTCACCATAATAAAGGCTATATATGAGAGACCTACAGCCAACATCATACTCAATAGGTAAAAATTAAAATCTTGTCCACTAAGATCAGAAACAAGATAAGGCTGTCCACTTTCACCACTTCTATTCAATATAGTACTGGAAGTTTTAGCCACAGTGATCAGATAAGAAAAAGAAATAAAAGGTAACCAAATTGTAAAGAAGGAAACAAGACTGTCACTGTTTGCAGATGAAATGATAATGTACATAGAAAATCCTATAGCCTCGGGCAAAAAGCTGATTGACCTAATAAATGAATTTGGGAAAACAGCAGGATAGAAAGTCAATATCCAGAAATAAAAGGCATTTATGTACACCACCAATGAATCAGTAGAAGCAGAAATCAAGGAAAAAAACACATTTGAAATAGCAAAAAGAAAAATAAAATACCTGGGAATAAATCTAACCAAGGAGGTAAAAGACCTGTATTCAGAAAACTACATAACACTCAGGTAAGAAATCAAGGAAGACACAAACAAATGGAAACATATACCGTGTTCATGGATTGTAAGAATTAATATCATCCAAATGTCCATACTACCCAAAGCAATTTACACATTCAATGCAATACTTATTAAAGTACCAATGGCTTATTTCACATGCATAGAAAAACCACTTAAAAATTTGTATGGAAACATAAATGACCCCAAATAGCTGCTGCAATTTTGAGAACAAAGAGTAAAGTAGGAAGGATCACAATACCTGATACCAAACTACACTACAAGGCCACTGTAATCAAAACAGCCTGGTACTGGTATAAAAATAGGCACATGGATGAATGGAACAGAACAGAGAGCCCAGAAATAAATCCAAGTCTCTATGGTTAATAGATATTTGACATTAATATTTGATATTAATATTTGACAAAGGAGGCAGCAACATAAAATGAAGTAAAAATAGCCTCTTCAACAAATGGTGTTGGGAGAACTGGGAAGCTACGTGCCAAAAAATGAAACTAGAGCACCAACTTAAACCTTATAGAAAAGTATATTCAAGGTGGATAAAAGACTTAAATATAAACCATGACACCATTAAAGTCCTAGAGGAGAACATAGGTATGAAAATCTCAGATATTTCATGCAGAAACCTTTTTACTGACATGTCCCCTAGAGCAAGGGACATAAAGGAAAGAATAAGCAAATGGGATCTCATCAAAATAAAAAGATTCTGCACAGCTAAAGAAAACAGTATCAAAATAAAAAGAGAACCAACTGTATGGGAAAACATACTTGCCAATGATACCTCAGACAAGTGTTTAATCTCCAAAATATATAAAGAACTTACATGACTCCACTCTAAGGAGACAAGCAAGCCAATTAAAAAATGGGCAAAGGACTTGAACAGACACTTCTCCAAGGAGGACATACAGAGGATCCAAAGACACCTGAAATGATGTTCAATATTTCTAGCTATCAGAGAGATGTAAATTAAAACCACAATGAGATACCACTTCACACCAGTCAGAATGGCCATCATAAACAAAGCAACAAACAAGTGTTAGAAAGGTTGTGGAGAAAAAGGGACCCTAGTGCACTGTTTGTGGGATTGCAGACTGGTACAATCACTATGGAAAACAGTATGGAACTTCCTCAGAAAACTAAAAATGGATCTGCCTTTTGACCCAGTAATTCTACTGCTGGGACTATACCCGAGGAACCCTAAAATACCAATACAAAAGAACCTTTGCACCCCAATGTTCATAGCAGCACAATTTACAATAGCCAAGTACTGGAAGCAACCTAGATGCCCATCAGTAAATGAATAGATCAAAAAACTATGTTACATTTACACAGTGGAATTCTATGCAGCAGAAAGAAAGAAGGAGCTCCTACACTTTGCCACAACATGGATGGAATTGGAAAGAATTATGCTAAGTGAAATAAGCCAGGCAGTGAAAGACAAATACCATATGATCTCACCTTTAACAGGACCCTAAACAACAAAACAAAGAAACAAGCAAAATATAGTCAAAGACACTGAAATAGAGGAGAGGCTGATAGTGACCAGAGGGGAGAGAAGATGGAATTTCAGGGGAAAATGGGAGGGTTAACAGAAACAAATTTAAAGGACACGTGGACAAAAACTAGGGGAAGGGTCGTAATGGGGGGGAAGTGGGGAGGGCTCGGTTGGTGGGCTGGAATGGGAGTAAAAGAGAGAAAACTGTACTTGATCAATGATTAAAATAATTTTTTTAAAAAGAAAATGCTTGATATGAATTCAATGTTTTTGAATTTGTGTCTTCTCATGTGGTCTATCTTTGAAAATGTTCCATGTGCATTTGAAAAGAATGTGTATTTTGCTTCTTTGGGATAAAAAGCTCTCTCTCTCTATATCAGTTAAGTGGATTTGATCTAGGGCATAGTTCAATGCCACAATATCTTTGTTGATATTTTCTTTGGAAGATCTATCCCTTTTTGACAGAGGATTTTTTAAACCCCCTAGTATAAGCGTGTTGCAGTCTATATCTCTCTTGAAGTCCTTCAATATTTTTCTTATATATTTGGGTACTCCTATGTTGGGTGAATTATGTTTGATGTTTATGTCTCTTCATGGATTCTTCCCTTGAGTATTATGAAGTGTCCTTCAGTGTCTCTTTTTATGACATTTGTTTTAAAGTCTATTTTGTCTGATAGAAGTATTGGTACACCTGATTTTTTTCCTGTCCATTTTCTTGGAATATTTTTTTTCTTACCCTTCACTTTTCATCTGTGTACGTCTTTTGTTCTGAGATGGGTTTCCTGTAGGCAGCATATGTGTGGGTCATGTTTTCTTATCTATTCAGCTACCCTATGTCTTTTAATTGGAGCATTTATTTCATTAACATTTAAGAATATTATTGATAGGTACTTGGCCATTTTTCCCCTTTGTGCCTTTCTTTCTCTCTATATATATCTAGATATCTAGATATCTAGACATAAATATAGATATATATATATATAGATATAGATAGATAGGTAGATAGATAGATAGATAGATAGATAGATAGATAGATATCTTCCTCTTCCTCATCTTAAAGCTTTCCCTTTAGCATATCTTGCAGTGCTGGTTTGGTCGAAGTGTATTCTTTCAGCCTTCTTTTGTCTGGGAGACTCCTTATTTCACCTTTGATTTTAATTGAGAGTCCTGCTGGGTAGAGTAGTCTTGCTTGCATGCCTTTGCTTTTCATTGCTTAGAATACTTCTTGTCATTCTCTCCTGACTTCTAGTGTTTCTGTTCAGAAATCAACTGCTGGCTTCATCACAACTTCCTTATATGTTACTTCCTGTTTCTCCTTTGCTACTTCTAAGATTCTCTCTTTGTCTTCAAAACTTGGCTTTTTAACTACAATGTCTCTTGGAGTAGGCCTTTGGGTTCATCTTGATTGGGATGTTCCGTGCTTCCTGAACTTGAGTCGTTTCTTTCCTCTCCAAATTCAGAACGTTTTCTGTCATTTTTTCAAACAAGGTTTCCATCCCTTGCTCCTTTTTTTTTCCTTCTGGTATTCCTATTATCTGAATGTTGTTGCATTTCACTTTGTGTTGCAGTTCTATTAAGATAACTAAATATATTTTGAGTCTTTTTTCATGTAGCTGCTCTCCCTGAGTATTTCTTTTTACCTTATCTTGCAGGTCACTAATTCAGTCCTCTGCTTCATTCAACCAACTTGTAATTCCTTCATGTGTTTTTTATTTCAGGATTTGTCTTCTTCATTTCTTCCTGGTTCTTATTTATAGTTTCTACTTTCTTTTTCATACTGTTGTAGCTCTCATTCAGTTCCTTGTAGTTGTCTGTGAGTTCCTTCAGCATCCTTATAACCATTCTTTTGAATTCTATTTCTGATAGTTTGCTTGACTCCATTTCATTTAGCTCTTTTAGTGAGGAGCCTTCCATTCCTTTTGTTTGCAGGCTCTTTCTTTTTCTCCCCATTTTATGTTACTCTTTTATTTCTTCAATTCCTGATGCTTTGCTTTACTAGCTATCTTCATAGGGTGAACTTCTTTGGCAGGAGTTATTTTGGACTTAGTGGTATGGTTTCTTTGATCTCCTTGTCTGGATGTTCTATGGTTGCCCTTTCTTCCTCTTGTGTGGGCTCTCTTGTTGTACTTGGGTTTTACCTCTTGGTGGCTCATTTGTTGGTGGGTTATCTCTTCCAGAGGGTTAGTGGTATTCACAACTCCCACCTTATCTTGTATATGATCATGGGCTGGTTGAAGGCAAAGGGATTAGCTGACGTGGACATTGGCCCACCGTGTACTCAGCGTTACGGATGAGAAGAGACATTCACATGGACTACTGAGTCCTGTGGAGGAAAAGGGACAGTATGGCTGCTCTCTCTAGGGGAGAGCACCCCAACTCTTGCCTTGACAAGCTTTTGTTGGATTTCTAATAGCATATATCAAAGGAGGTTTTCATTCGTCATACTTAGGTTTGATTTAGGTAATTACTTTTTACAGATAGCAATGGAAGGGATGTTACTGATTACTTCTTATAGATTAACAAGGAAAAAATGTTGCAAATGCAAGGGAACATAACAGTAACAGGTCTAGTTACACTTCAATCCTTGGGGGAATTAGCACAGACTTCAGTGCTAATTCTGAAGTCTTACTTTAGAGATATGCAGCAAGGGCTTTCTGCTTGAACTCAGGGTGAGAGAATTATAGCAAGAGTAAGTCACAAAGCAGCCTAGGTATAATGAAGGCCTGATTTCCCATGGGAAAACTTCTTCACAGGCATGGTCCTGCATGCCGACTTGCCCCCTACTGGTTTTCCACGTAGGTGCTGAGCTACATTTCCATATCTTGTGAAGTGGTTCCCCACAATTAATACAGCAGGAGATTATTTTATGGTATTTAAAGTAAGAACAAGTAGAAAATAGATAGGAGATCCTTTGGAGAAGTACAGCAATAACTGTGATATTTCACCCAACTAGCCCCTTTTCATAAAAGGTGAAAAAGAGATAAGACTCTTATTAGAAGGGAAAAAGAAAGCAGAGTGCTTATGCAAGTTTAGATGTTGAGATATAGTGAGAGTAACAATTAGAAACTTGGTGTAGTGTGTGAGCTAATGAAGTTAACCACCACAGTAATAAAGCTCAGGAAAATAGTGTAATGACTCAAGACTAGGGAAGGGTGTTGTGTGGGAGTTGGAAAAGCAATAATATGATAAGAAATATATAATCAAAATAAAAAGGATAAAAAGTGAAAGACCAAGGGTAGTGTGTTATTTGAATATGAGTGAAGGAAGCGAAATTAAAATGCAATGTGAAAGGGAAAACAAATAAAACCAGTCAAAAGTTGAAATCAAACAAAATAAAGAAAATGTCTGTTTTTAAACATCCTCTGCAATCTTTGGCTTCCAAACTTCATATAAGCTGGGATTCCACTGGCTGTTCAATCTGTTCTTTAGATCAGCTAGGTGTCCCAGTTGGTGCATGAGCAAGTGGATTCAGTTTCCACCTACCTCACCACCATTATCAGTGTCCTGTTCCCTTTATTTAAGCAAGTTTTTCTATGTAAATTCTTTTAGGTAAGTAAGAGGGAGGGTCAAATGTTCTTTCTGAGATTTTTATTTTTTAATAACCAACCTTAAATCAATATCCCAAAAGGCATATTTGGAGGTGAAAAAAACTTTGGTCCCCCTCATTCTGTAACCTAAAGACCAAGTTATAAAGTTAGTCGCCACCAGCATTCCTCATTTAAAAGAAAAGAAAAAAAAAGAAGGAAAAATTTTAGTAAATACAGGTGAATATAAAAACAACAAGCAAGGAAAAATATATAATAACCACTGTAGTCCTTGCTGGTCACAGAGGCATAGCTGATAGCCATAATTCCTTTTTCCACTATCCATTTCATGTTTCTTTTCATCTTAGTTAGCATTTCAGGTGAAGTTCATTACCCATAGGAGTAGCCTAAGTCTTCTTTTCTGAAAGATCTTGTTCATTTATTGGTCATTTTTGTAGCCTTCCATTATATGTTACTAAGAGGTGTTTCAAACATCATGCTCACTACCCCCTTTGTGTATCAGGATCCCTTCTCCTCCCAATAATCAGGATAAATTGCCCTACACAACCTGCCAATTTTATGGTCAAATGACAGTCCGCTGTAATAAACCTGCCCATCAGGTAGAAGGCTAATCTCTTTGGCAATAGTTCCATAACAGGGAATAAACTGATATCTGTTTGGGTCAGATTCAGCATGCAATAGCCACAGTAGTGGCACCAGTCTTTTGAGACTGAAATAAAGGTATGTGGCAAAATGGCTGCAATCAATAAAAGCTTTAGGAACTGTCAACAAGTAAGATCACTCATACCAGAAATATGGCTTAAAATTGGCATTGAACTTGATCCAACTTGGCAGCTAGACCCATTATACCTCTAGACTCATTATACACTCATTGTAATATATTAGCATGCTAAATGACACACCCTGCACTGCCATGATCAAAAACAAAAAGCCCATATAAGGACACAAAATAGCCATCAGAGCTCTCCAGAGAAATCTCCATCCTTTATTCAGGAAGATCCTAAATATTCCTTCTCCTTATTGAATGTCCTACCTCCCTACCCCTGAGCAAATGAACCTGTTAAAAAAGCAAATTCTGCCTTGACTGGTGCAGCTCACTTGGTTGGGCATCATCCCACAAAATGAAATATTGCTGGTTTTATCCCCGGTCAGGGCACATGCCTGGATTTCCAGCCCAGTCCCAAGTCAGGGCATGTGTGAGAGGCAACCAATCAATGTGTATCTCTCTGTCTTTCTACTTCCCCTCCCCTCTCCCTAAGAATAAGTAAATAAGATCTTTTAAAAAATAGAAAGTAAATTCTGTTACAGGGGGTCTGTTCTGTCTGTGGGGTAAGCCTACCCTCTATCTCACCATTTCATTAATAAACTCTCTTTCACTTTAATTTCTATGTTGGCTCCTATTTGAATTCTTTCCTGTACAAACCCAAGAACCTACAGTGGCTGGTAGACCCTCAAGTCCTCAAAACCCTGGACCAAGAAGAAGTATAAGTTGTTATATTTATGTATTACCTACAGCTCCACCTGGATTAGGCAAAGGTACTAGGAAAATGGAGGCTAACTGATCTTGTTCTGATAATTAGAATCCTCTTCTGTTCTTTGGTGAGAATTCACATGGGATATAAATATCTTCACAATTTTTGCCCATTCCAAGATTTCCATCCACCATCTCCCTTTCTAGATCTCCTTGTCACCAATCTTTTATTTTCCAGGTCCATGATTTTCTAGCCAAGCCATTAATTATTGTCTATGAATAAATATAGATTTAGGACCTGGAAGATTAGAAATTTAGGCAGTTGTGCCCAGGATTTCCCTCCCCTGTTGTCTTTTAAAGACCCTTCTGATTGAAGCCACAATGTTGCAGCTGTCCAATTCTAGATGATGCCAGCATATCACAAACTAAGCCCAAGCTTGTTTGTGTTTTTCCTCAGTAAACTGATCATTGAAAATTTCCCTTTAGGATGGGTTATATAGGCTATTACATACCATCTCAGAATCCTGAAGCCTTTGTTATCTGGATCCTGGTTAAATAAAAAAATATTCATTTTCTCATCTAAGTACTTGGACCATTGGGCCTGCAAAGGAATAATGGAGAAATGATGCAGATTCAGAAATCATATCTTCACAGCAGATAAAAAAGAGGGAATTAAATCAGGAATTACATTCAAACACCTGGAGCCTACCTGAAAAATATTCAGAACACAATGAGTTTCCAGAAAATTAAAAGGTCATAGAACTAGATTTGAAAAAAATGATCTCTCTCATCTTATAAATATATTTATTGATTTTTCATATTTTAACTTGTTTATTCATCTATTATAATATTTATTCACTGTCTGCTTTATTCCAAGCACAGAGTGGCTATAAGAATAAACAAAAACAGAGCCGATGCCCTCATGGACCTCTATCACAAAGGCAGGCTGTTATGAAAATTAAATTAGTTAATACACATGAAGTGTTTAGAATAGGGCCTGACACATAAGCATAGAGGAAATGTTAGTTATTCTTACATTCTATTTTCTACCCACAATTTCTCACAGAAAGAGAGAGGATTTAAGAGGTAAAAGGAGTCTTACTTGGCAAGCAATCCAACATCTTCATGTTACAGACGTAGAAATTGAGGCCCAGAGAAAGTATTTCAGGTCCCACAGAGTATAAGTGGTGGGGTCCAAACTATAGCCTGGAACCAAGGTGAGCCATTAGAAAAGTGATTTGAGAGATCCCATCCCAATTTGAGTCAGATACCTGAATATATGTTAATCACTTCCTAACTATAACTTTGGCAGGCTCTTTTGACTCATGAGAAGGAAGGCCTTGAGATTTTCACTTGAGACATTCAATGTGATGGTAATTTTAAAGGCTAATGGATTATTTATTTGTGATGGGTGATAAATGTCAGTGTTTCCTTGCTGTCCCCTTCTGGTTTTGTCTCTAAGGGACTTTCCAGAGAGATGGAATACAATGCAACCAGGAAAAAAATACCTCTGCTTAACTTAAGCAAAAGAAAGCCTTAGAAGGTTTTACTGATGGCCATAGACTCGAGAGAAAGACAAAGTTCCTGGCTTCTAAAGGATAAAAACTGAGCCACTAGGTGTCTGGTGAAGGCGCCAAGGGAATGTCTCTTGAGGGTCTTGGCTTCTGAACAGTACTCTCCAATCATTTCCAGTTTGCACTGTTCTCATTCAGGTTCTGAGAAAGAGCACTCCCTTTGGACTAACTTGAGTTACTTGTCAAAACTTGAGTGAGGGAGAGGAATCACCTTGAGTGACAGTCTATTCAACACTGTATCTAGTGTAGAAGGCTATTTCCACAAAACAAAATGGTGGTGCTCCTGGTAGAAGAACAGGAAGTGGACCTTGGGCAGGCGAGCCAAACAGATGTCTACTACACTAAGCTCAGTGACCTGGTCACAAGAATATGCTGCCCAGTCAAATCTTAATTCACTGACACTGTCCCTTTTTTCCTTATCTGTTAAATTGAGAAGAGGAAATGTATGTGTGTGATGGTCAATATAAGTGTCAACTTGCCTGGGCTAAGGGATGCTCAGATAGATGGTTAAACATTATTTCTAAGTGTGTCTGTGAGAGTGTTGCAGAAGAGATTAGCATTTAATGCAGTAAATGGAGTAAAGAAGATTGCCCTTACCAATGCAGGTGGGAATTGAAGGCCTCTGAACAGAACAAAAAGGAAGTGGAAATGTGAATTTTTTCTTTTTGAGCTGGGGCATCCATCTTCTCTTGCTCTTGAATATTGGTACTTCTGGTTCTCAAACCTTTGGACACAGACCAGGAGTTACACCATTGGTGCCTCAATTCTCAGTCTTGGATTCAGACTGGGACCATCAGCTCACAAGACAAAGACCAAAACACATATTTCTTATACCACAATCAACCTCTTCAGTTGCAAAGAGCAAAGCTATGGAAACCCATCTGCCATCAGTTCCTCCTGGCCTCTGTGCTCTGATGTAAATCTTTTGCATCAGTCCAGGTCTTTCAAGAAGCTGGCTGCATGATGAGATGAATGGTGCAAGGATTTTATTATGCCTGTGAGTGGGGAAGGAGCTGGGAAAGAGGTTGGACGCAACATTAAACTCTAAGTTTGACATCAAGTGAGAAATAGAGGAAAGAAAGACTGCTGTACGTGTCCTAGAGGTCTGTGTGAGGAAGGAAGGTTCTGAAAGAGCAAAGGAGAGCCTTCAAACCAAATTCAGCCATCAGGAGAAGAAGTTCATGTCTTCCAGGAATTGTCTTAGTATCCCTGGATAAAGTACCCAGTCACTGGCTGAAAGCAAGCCAGCAGTGGTGTAAATTATGGCTCCTATACTTTGAGGTATATGAGATGCAGTCTGTAGCCACAGAAAGTTCCCATTCATCTGTCTTTAAAGGAGTGTTCTACCCAGAAATATGAAATTCTGAGAATTTATAGTCTGTTGACAATAAATGTTCATAAAACATCTAAATGATTATTAATTTTGTCTTGTACCTTTCTTGTGGGGGGTCTCCATTGTTTTTTTGGCAGGGGGGAGAAAAGTCCATGTCCTCTGCTGCTAAAAGATTAGATACTTATAATTGCAGAAAGCTCTAAATTCTGTATTTCTTCACTTTAGACTTATCAATGCAAAAACTTGCTTCTGGAAGCAAGTGATCCTGATACTAATGTCCAGCTTTGCAGCTTTAAAACTTATCTGATTAACTCATCCATGAATTGAATTCACACAACATGGGTTTTTAAACCATTGTGATTTATTAATGTTAAAGGAAGATAGAGCCCACCCTGGCTGGTATGGTTCTGTGGATTGAGTGCTGGCCTGCAAACCAAAGTGTTGCTGGATTGAGTTCCAGTCAGGGCATGTGCCTGGGTTACAGGCCAGGTCCCCAATTGGATGCACATGAGAGACAACCACACATTGATATTTCTTTCCCTCTCTTTCACTCTATCTTCCCCTCTCTCTAAAATAAAATTAAATAAATAACTAAATAAATAAATAAAATCTTTTTTAAAAATACAGATAAATTCCTTTTAGTAAACTATGATGTGGTCTTGATAATAGGCCTATTTATTAGATCTTATGAAGCCAAATTAGAAATCGAGACTGAAAGATAAACATGGTGACACAGGGAAGGAGAGTGAGGGGCTTTTATGGAGTTCTTCAATACCATAGGTAGGTGTGGTGTGCTTCTACAGGGAAGAGGGATCCAAGGTCCCAGCATCTTCTCTCTGTTGATAGGCATTGACTCAGCCGTCCTCATAACTGTTCCTCTCCTTCTACTCTCTCCTGCTATATGGTAGTTAATGAGAATTTTGATCTTGCTGCACATTTTATTTATTTTTTCAATAACCATTTATTAAGTATGAACACAGAGATTGGGTTCTGGGTATTGGGACTACAGTTTTGAGTATGTTATGAATCTGTTTCTCACTTATCATGCTAATTTAAATGGATAGTGTGAATAGCTGACTAGATTACGTTTCTGGAAGACATCACTCTCTGCTTTCTTTGTCTCACCCTCCAAAAGGGCCCCATTTGGGTGATGATGCCAACTGGTTCTAACATACATTCTTAGATTTAGATTCAGTTGAACTCCCAGTGGTTTTCAGAAATCTGTTTGTCTGTTTCTACTGGACTTCCCCAGGAACTGCTTCTTTCTTTTCATTTCTTTTTCTCAAAACAGAATAGCTTCCCTGTCCCAATCTCTGGGTTACCTCACTTTCTATTTTTCTGAGAAGAGTGAGTTGCCCAGTGAGAACACCTTCAAATTTCTGCCTCCAGATGTTAAAACGTCTCTGTACCCACACTTACCTTTTTATCTTTTTTGCCTGTGTCAAAGAAAGAAATGTACCTCTTTTATTCTTAGGTTGCCTCCTCAACTCATTCCCATCCTTTTAGCAATTTGGAAACTTAATCTATCAACCACTTCCTCTAACTTCCATCCTCAATTTTTCCTATCTATGATTTCTTCTCTTTTACCTACAAACATTCGCATCTCCTGCACCCTCATTTGAGGGAAAAACAAAAATTCTTCCCTCATTTCTACTACTTCTTGGTATTACCAGTCCTGCTTTTTCTCAAACTTAAAGTGGTAAACAGTTACAGCCCCCAATATTATAACAAACACAATCTTGGGGTCTCTGTTTTACTTGAACATTTATCTGCCATTTTCAATTTCTCTTCTTCATTCTCTTGCCCTTTCTTATTCTCCCCAGGTTCCATCTGGCTAATGGTAGGTTCTCTACATTCTCATTTCAAGTAGTTTCCCTTGTTGAGCATTTCAGTCTTCAAGGCTCCCTAATCATCTGCATACTGTCATCTCTCAAATTAGGATGGCTAGACATCATCTTTGTCTTAAGCTGATGTACATTGTCCATGTACATTTCTTCTTGAATATCTTGCTAAGCAACTCAAACTCCATTCAAGCCAATTCACCATCTTCTTACCAAACCAGTTCATCCTGCTGCCTTCTTTTAGTTTGGCACTGTCATCCCTACAGGCACTCTTTCTTTCCCTTGTTCATATTTGAGCAATTTTTAAGACCTATAGGTATTGCCTGAAATACAGCTCTTTATACATTGTCATTCCTTTCAGATCCCACTCCTGCCACCCTGGTTCAGTCCCTTGTTACTGGTTTTTTGTTACTTAAATAACATCCTAATTCATCTCCCTCACTCTATCTCTTCCTCTTCAGACACCTGATCCTGAAAGATATTAGGTTAATCTTTAAGTCCAAGTAGTACTATGTTACTCCCTGGTCCAAAAGTGTCAAGAGGTCCAAGTAGAGGACAAAACCATGGCATAATCTGAGTCCTTTCTAATACAGGCTCAAATGCTTTCTGACCTTACTTCAGTCTAACTTCTATACCCTACTTCCCATTCAAAACTGACTACTTACTGGTCTCCAAACACAGCCCTAATTTTCCCACTTCCAAACCTTTGCTTATGTTGTGGCCTACCTCAAATGTCTTAACTTTTTATTCTACTCACCCCATCAAAATAATAATTATCACTCATAATCCAACTAAACAATGGGTAGAGGGCCGGAATAAACATTTTTTTCAAGAATACATATAAATGACCAACAGGTATATGAAAAGGTGTTCAACATCACTAATCATCATGGAAATGGAAATCAATGCCACAATGAGATATTACCTCATGCCTGTCAGAATGTCTATTATCAAAATGAATGGATAAAAAACTATGGTACAGAAGATGGTGGCAAGATAGGTGGGAGTGAACTCCATTTCTCCCTGCACACAGGTGGAACACCTAGCCAATCTTCTGAGGAACAGAGTAAACAGCCAACAGTATCCCAGCATATATGGAGATTGGAGGCCAAAACAGTAGAGGACATTGAAAAATCAGACAGTAAGGAGATTTCTTTGGGACAGTAAGTTCCCTGGGATGATAGCAGAGACCAGGGTGGCTGCAACCCCATGCTGGGCCCCCGCCAAGTCTGCCATAGGATTCTTGGAAGACTGCCAAACAAGGAGGTTTGAGCAGCACCAGGATGGAACTGGATGTTTGAAGGCACTGGAGGAAATAAGGATGAAGTGGCAAATACACAGGGGCAGTGTGTACCCACTGAGACTGTGGACGCCAACTAGGAAGAGTTGGGCCATGATGGACCCTGACCTGGATAGTCTCCAGTATGGTTGGGGAGTTGAGCTGTGTGAGAGGCCAGGCACTTGTTTGGAGCAGTAGGCTTGAAAAGGAGGAATTATTCAAAAAGAAAAAAAAAGGGGGCACTCAGAGACATTTTGGGGAATTCTCCCCAAGAAACCAGCCCTACCTCCCCCCAACTGTACCTGTACAGCCTCCACAGCCTCAGTTGTGGGCCCACATCTGCTGCCAGGACCATGGAAACACACCTACTCTAACCCCAGCCACATGGAAGAGGGTGCCTAACCACACTTGAGACTTCAGTGGTGCACCATCAACCCAGCTGCCCTGCAACCCCCTGCAGCTGCTGCCACAGCAGTGGAGGCCCATGCATGCCAAACACCACCACATTCAAACTGTGCTCCTGCTGCAACTGCGAATGCCACATACTCACACCTGAAAAACCCCCAGGGAGGGCACATGCCAGAATCCACAACCCAGCAACTGCTGATTCTGCCCCAGAAACAGAGGTTGAGCTCTCATGCCTGCAGCCCAGGGGTGGAATGAGCCTGGCCCAGCCTCCCAAAGGCACCATGTGTCTGACACCATTGCCCCCAGTGCAGCACCAAGGAGGAGCAAGCCCTCCACTGCCACCACAGCCACAGCAGTTTCTCTGCCCTCTGGGGCTGACTGGCTCACTCAAAAGAAGACAGAAATGTCCTCACAGAGGAGAGCAGCAGGGCACAGGGAGTCAGCAGTCCCCAGAAAGACATAACTCAGTGCAAGGGCTGAACTACCCTGAAGAGACTTTGAGAGTGCCTAACATGTAGGACAGCAAAGAGCTAGAAGGTGGTGTGTGAGCTGCCCCTAATTGGTGCACCTCAAGGACAGCAAAACTGGTGGACTGAAGGTATAGGCCAGGATAACAAGGGCACTGGGGACCTGCAGTGAAATGAAGAACTTGGCTGGGGGCTGTGCAACTGTGAAGAATGTGGCTCAGACCTGGCCCCCATCCCCTCAAAACCACGGGAAGGAAGAAAAGCTAAACTAAACTCTCCTCAGCCTGCTGCAGCCATGAAGACCAACAGAACTGGCTTGGCCAGTTTAAAGCTAGCAGGGGGCTTTTAATTTTTATTCCTATTTCCTTTCTTTCTTTCTCTATTTCTTTTTATTATTATTATTTCCACAAGTGAGACAATAAAACCTGGAGCTGTAAAAGGACCAGAGACAGACCCAAAGAGGGGTCATGCCAATAACAGAGACAGTGAGACAAATTCCACTTTACTATTCCAGAGAACTTGCAAGTTATTGTATATTTGTATTATTATTTTTTCATCATTTTTACTTCTTTTACTTTATTAATATTTTTTATTTCTCTTTCTCTTTAGTCTTCTTCACTTTGTTAAATTTCATTGTTTGACTGGTTTTCCTTGTTCTCTCTTTCATAGTGTATTTTTAATTTTCCTTCTTTCATTTCACTTGTGTTCCAATAGTGCACTGCTCTTGGTCATGTACTTCATATTCTTGTTATTCAGATCACATAGATTCTGTCATATGATAGTTGTTCCATTACTATTGTAAATAATTGTTCTTCAGTACAGTTGTAAATACTACACAGCACCCCTCCCAGATCTTAGCTCACTTCACTGTCTTCCAGAATTTTATTAGTATTGTGGTTAACTCTATTCTCTCACACACTACAACTATCCTTCACTCTCACTATATCTCACAATCTGACCTCCCACAAGCTCATTGCTTCCTAGATCCAACTAACAGTCCTCCCCCCAACCCACAACAAGAGTTGAATTATTTTTCCACCCTTTTGAAAAGTGGCTAGATAGGTGAAATATCACAGATAACACTATACATATCCAAAGGATCTCCTATCTCTTCTCTACCAGTTGGTACTTTAAATCCCATAGAATACACTCCTGCTATCTTAATCCATTTTGTCTTCCCCCTCCAAATGATCACATAAAACAGATCACATAAAACTGGTATACCTGTGAACACCAGTATACCTGCTGGAAGAGGAAACCCACAAACAAAGAAACCACCAACAGATAATAACAGAAGGTGAAGGAGTGGAAGCCACACTAACCTCCACCCAGCACAGATCTGGAAATACAACTAAACAGTGGAGAAATTACCCAGAACAAACAACTAAACTATAGCAAGAGAGAATCCTCAAAACTTCCTATAGACAGAAGAACAAGCTTCAACACCACCTGTCCACACCTGCACAACACAATACAAGATGTGGTGGATGAAATCACCCTCAGTTAACCAGCTGGTGGAAGGACCCACCAAAGAAACACCCAACACCAATCAAAACCCAAAGACATACAGAGAGCCATCATAAATGACAGCCTAAGACCAGCAACCTCAGAAGCTCAAGAAGACTGCACTACTGAATCTCATAGGTCTCCTAACCATAGAAGCACATACCACAAATCCAGGGAGTCACAACAGATCAATTTAAGAAGCAGAGGCTAACAAGAAGAGTCTCACGAACAATGGGAAGACAAAGAAACAATCCCCAAATGAAAGGAAAGGAGGAATCCTCAGAAAGAATGATAAATGAAATAGAGGCAAGTCAACTATCAGATACAGAGTTCAATGCAATGGTTATCAGGAAGCTCAATGGCTCACAGGGAGTTACCAAAAATTACAGGAAAACTACAATGAACTCACAGCAAACTATGTCAACATGAAAAAGGAAATAGAAATTATCAACAAGTGTCAAGAGGGAATGAAGAATACAATTTCTGAATTGAAGAATACAGTAGAAGGAATCAAAAGCAGGCTAGATGAAGCAGAGTATTTCATCAGCAAGCTGGAGGACAAGGTAGAAAAAAACACTCAGAATGAGTAAGAAAAAGAAAAGAGATTAAGAAAGAAGGAAGAGAGGTAAAGGGAAATGCAAGACAACAAGAACCATAATAATATCTGTATAATAGAGATACCAGAAGGAGAAGAAGAAGAGCAATGGATAGAAAACCTGTTTGAAAAGTAATGGTGGAAAACTTCCCTAACCTGATAAGAGAAAAAGTCACACAAATCCAGGAAACACAAAGAGCCCCAATCAACAGGTACCCAAAGAGGCCCACTTTAAGACACATCATAATTAAAATGGCAAAATTTCAAGAGAAAGAGAGAATCTTAAAGGCAGCAAGGAAGAAACAGGAAGTAACATAAAAGGGAGCCCTGATAAGGCTAGCAGTTGACTTCTCAATGGAAGCACACTGAGCCAGAAGAGGATGGTAAGAAATATTCCAAGTAATGAGAACCAGAGGCCTACAACCAAGAATACTTTACCCAGAAAGGCTCTCAATCAATAGAAGGCCAAATAAGGAGCTCCCTGACAAAAGAAGTCTAAAAGAATGCACTTCCACCAAACCAGCTCTGCAAGAGGTGCCAAAGAGACTGCTGTAAGAAAGAAAGGAAAAGAGTGAAAGAGTAAGAACACAGGTATTAAAAAATGTCAATGAATAAGTACCTATCAATAATAACCTTAAACATAGATGGATTAAATGCTCCAAGCAAAAGACATAGAATATAATATTTTTCAGACAATAAGATGCACTTTTCCCCCCAAATTTGGGAGGAAATAGGGTTGTGTCTTATAGTCCAAATGTAGCTTACCTGGATCACTGGGGGAGGCAGTGGTGGTGGGGTGGGATTACAGGAGGCAGGAGTAGGGATGCACCCCCATTTTCCTCCCAAATTTGGGGGAGGAAGTGTATCTTATCATCCAAAAATACAGTAGCTGAATGAATAAGGATGCATGACCCACACAATGGTGACTATAAGAGACCCACCTTAGGACAAAAGACCTACACAGACTGAAACTGAAGGGCTAGAACCAAATATTCCAAGCAAATGGACAGAAAAAAAGAGCCAGAGTAGCAGCACTCATAGCAGTTAAAATACACTTCAAAAAAAGGGCCATGAAAAGAGACTCAGGTCACTTCATAATACTCCAGGGAAGAATCCATCAAGAAGTCATGAAAACTATAAATGTATATGTACCCAACATAGGAGCATCCCAATACAAAAAGAAAATCTTGGAGGACTTCAAGGAAGAACTGACAGCAACACAAGATACAGTGGAACTGAACAATATCCTAGATCAAATGGACTTAACGGAAACATATAGAGCCTTTCATACCAAAGAAGCAAAATATACATACTTTTCAAAGGCACATGTGACATTTTCAAAGATACACCACATGATAGGAAAAAAAACCCTCACAAATTCAAGAAAATTGAAACCATATCAAGCATTTTATCTGATCACGAGGGACTGAAACTAGAAACCAACCTCAAGGAAAAAACTCAGAAACACTCAAAATCATGGAGATTGAATAGCATGCTATTAAACAATAAAATGCATCAAGAATAAGATTAAGGATGAAATCAAAAAGTTTCTGGAAACAAATGAAATTGAACTAACAACAACCCAAAACTGGGACACAGAGAAGGCAGTCCTGAGAGGGAAGTTCATAGTGATACAGGCCTACCTAAAAGAGGTAGAAACATTTCAAACAACAACCTAACCTTACACCTACTAGAACTCAAGGAATAACAACAAAGACAGCTCAGAGCTAGAAGAAGAAAGGAAATAACCAAGATCAGAGCAGAATTAAACAGCAAGAGATTAAAAGCACAATCTAAGGATCAATAAATCCAGGAGCTGGTTCTTTGAAAAGATAAACAAAATTGACAATCCTTTAAGTAGGCTCATCAAGAAAAAAGAAAGGCCCCAAATAAACACAATCAGAAATGAAAGAGGAGACATCACAACTGATACCACAGAAATACAAAGAGTTGTAAGAAATGACTATGAAGAACTATATGCCAAGAAATTTTAAAACCTGGGTGAATGGACAAATTTCTAGAAAAATATAACCTTCCAAAACTCAGTGAAGAAGAAGCAGAAAGCCTGAAAAGACTGATAACAACTGATGAAATTGAAGCATTAATCAAAATACTCCCTACACACAAAAGCCCTGGACTGGATTGTTTCACAGGAAACTTTTTCAAAACCTTTAAAGAAGAGCTAACCTCTATCCTTCTTACACTATTCCAAAAAAATCCAAGAACATGAAAGACACCCAAACTCTTTTTATGAAGCCAACATCATCCTAATTCCAAAACCAGATAAAGACACAACAAAGAAAGAAAACTCCAGGCCAATGTCACTGATAAACATAAGCGCTAAAATCCTCTACAAAGTATTTGTAAACCACATCCAGCAATACATTAAAAAGATCATACACCATGACCAAGTGGGATTCATGCCAGGGATGCAAGGATGGTACAATATTTGCAAATCAATAAACATAATACATCACATAAACAAAAGCAAAGACAAAAATCACATGATCATGTATCAATAAATCTGGAAAAAGCATTTGATGACAAAAACACTTAGCAAAGTAGGAATAGAGGGAGTATTCCTCAATGTAATAAAGGCCATGTATGAGAGACCTACAGCCAACATCATATTCAATGGGCAAAATAATAGAGCTTTCCCACTAAGATCAGGAACAAGACAAGGTTGTTCACTTTTACCACTTCCATTCAACATACTATTTGAAGTCCTAGCCACAGCAATCATACAAGAAGAAGTGTCAGGAGCCAACGAACAGCCGACCCTTGACACAGTCAGGATGGATGAGACACATCTGCACAGCAGCAGCGACTGTGGCCAGAACTCCTGTCTATCTCTTCCTGTATGCCTATCCCTGAGAGCAATAGGTGGTGGGATTTTTGGACACCTGTGGTTCATAACAAAAAAATCTGCACAATGCCTCTGATTCTATGTGAAATGACTTATTGACCACAGAATAGAAGTCCCTAACAACCCTAATGCTACCTACTTCCCCCACCTGGAAAGTTAAAGACAAAATTAAACTATGGGCAGACCAGCTGCCAGAACACTGAAGGAAACTGTTGCTAGGAATGCCCCTTAAGGAGTCACCACTTAAAAGCTCAAGATTTATTAGAGCCACTACCCCTCCCATACTCTGGACAGGAGTGCTTATTAATGGGACCAGGTGGGTAAAGAAGGAAAAAGTTTTAATTAAATATAATAGTCTCAATAGATAGAAATGAATACAAAAGTGCCCCCCCCCAAGATGTATAAGTCAACAGACCTAGGCAAAAGATCATTTATCTAACTTAGACAATCTAGCCTCAATAAACAATAGCTGACTTTAAAATCACCCCTTGCACCTTTTTAATTTAGACCAATCTATAGAACCTTAGTAGACATTTAGTTATTAATTGCACCTGAAAGTTTGTGCCCATATAGCTTCATTGGCTAGCTGATTGATAACCCTCTTGGTCAAAATAACCTTTGTTTAACATCATTGATCTGTAAAACCTCCTGTACTTTTCGAAGTTATTTCTTTGTTTGACATGATTGCTCTGTAAAACTTCCTGTGCTTTTCAAAGTTATTTCTATGGTAACTTTTTCTGTTTTAATAATCACACTATGTACCTGCTGCATTGAATATTGTATAACCTCCCCTATAAAAATAAAGATTGATTCTTCTTGGGGAGTCAGTCAGACTTAGAGAGCCTGGCTGTCCTCCGGCACCCCACTTGGTGTCTGTTTCCTTCACCAAGCTATTCCTCCTTTGGGGACCCTGAGGCCCGCCAAGGCTGGACCCCTGCAAAGAAGTAATAAAAGGCATCCAAATTTGAAGGAGGAAACAAAACTGTCATTGTTTACAGATGACATGATAGTTTACATAGAAAATGCTATAGACTCCACCAAAAATGACTCGACCTAATAAGTGAATTAGGCAAAACAGCAGGATACAAAATCTATACTCACAAATCAAAGGCATTTTTGTGTACCAACAATGAAATATCTGATACATAAATTAAGAAAAAAATCACATTTGATATAGCAGCAAGAAAAATAAAGTACCTAGGAATAAATTTAACCAAGGAGGCAAAATACCTGTACTTGGGAAACTACAGAACACTGAAAAAAGAAATTAAGGAAAACATATAAATGGAAGCCTATAACGTGTTCATGGATTGGAAGAATCAACATCAACAAAATGTTCATACTACCCAAAGTAATGTATAGATTCAACACAATCCCTGCCAAAATTCTGATGACATATTTCACATATTTAGAACAAACATTTCAAAATTTTATATGGAACCAAAAACAAACCCGAATAGCCTAAGTAATTTTGAGAAAGAAGATCAAAGTAGGAGGGACCACAATACCTGATATCAAACTGTATTACAAGGCCACTATAATCAAAACAGTCTGGTACTGACATAAGAACAGAAACAGAGACCAATGGAACAGAACAGAGACCCCAGAAATAAACCTTAGTTTCTATAGCCAATTAATATTTGACAAAGGGAAAAGAAGCATAAAATTGAGTAAAAATAGCCTCTTCTACAAATGGTGTTGGGAGAGCTGGAAAGAAGAAAAAAAGAAAAGAAAGAAAGAGGAAGGAAGGAAAGAAGGAAAGAAGGAAGGAAGGAAGGAAGGAGGGGAGAGAGAGAGAGGAGAGAGAGAGAGAGAGAGAGAGAGAGAGAGAGAGAGAGAGAGAGAGAGAGAGAGAGAGAGAGAGAGAAAGGAAAGAAAGAAAGAAAGAAAGAAAGAAAGAAAGAAAGAAAGAAAGAAAGAAAGAAAGAAAGAAAGAAAGAAAGAAAGAAAAACTTGATCACCAACTCACACCATGAACAGAAATAAACTCAAGGTGGATAAAAGACTTAAATATAAGTTGTGACACCATAAGAGTCCTTCAGGAGAATATAGGCAGGAAAATCTCAGATAGTCAATGCAAGAATATTTTCACTGTTATGTCCCCTAGAGCAAGGGACATAAAGGAAAGAATAAGCAAATGGAACCTCATCAAAATGAAAAGCTTCTGCACAGCCAAGAAAACAGCATTAAAGTGAAAAGAGAACCAACTGTATGGGAAAACACATTTTCCAACGATACCTCAGACAAGGGTTTGATCTCCAAAATATATAAAGAACCCACATGACTCCACTTCAGGAAGACAAACAACCCCACCAGAAAATGGGCAAAGGACTTGAACAGACACTTCTCCAAGGAGGACGTAAAAAGGGTCCAGAGATGTGAAAAGATGCTCAGCATCTCTAGCCATCAGAGAGATGCAAATTTAAATTACAATGAGATACCACTTCACACTGGTGAGAATGACCATCATAAACAAAGCAACAAACAACAAGTATTGGAGAGGATGTGGAGAAAAAAAAAACACCCTAGTGCACTGTTGGTGGGAATGCAGACTGATGCAGCCACTGTGGAAAACACTATGGAATTTCTTCAAAAACTGAAAATGGAACTGCCTTTTGTCCCAGTCATTCCACTGCTGGGACTATATCCTAAGAACCCTGAAACACCAATCCAAAAGAATCTATGCTCCCCAATGTTCATAGCAGCACAATTTACAATAGCCAAGTGCTAGAGGCAACCTAAGTGCCCATCAGTAAATGTATGGATCAAAAAACAATGGTACATTTACATGATGGAATACTATGCAGCAGAAAGAAAGGAGCTCCTCCCCTTTGTGACAGCATGGATGGAACTGAAGAGTATTATGCTAAGCAAAATAAGCCAGGTGGTGAAAGACAAATACCATATGATCTTACCTTTTTAAGTGGAACCCAATCAACAAAACAAACAAGCATGCAAAAGTATAACCAGAGACATTGAAATTAAGAACAAATAGACAGTAATCAGAGGAAGATGGGAGGAGATAATGATGGGGAAAGAGTGAAGGCTTTTCAGGAACAACTATAAAGGACACATGGACAAAACCAAGGAGGGGTAGGATCAGGGGAGGCATGGGGGGATGGCTCGTGTAGGGGGATGTGGAGGAGGAAAAGGCAGACAACTATTTGAACAACTATAAAATTTAAAAAGTGAAAAAAACAACATTAAAAAATAAATTAAATTAAGCATTTCTAAAAACAAAAATTAAATAATAAAAGAACAGAGCCCTAGAAAAATAGCTGGTGCTCCCCTGACTTTAGAAAGCAAGGATATTCAAAACATCTATCATGGGAGAATTTGGGCTTCACAGCGAGAAATTGAATCTTTGGAGGGAGCTAGTGATTCCTTATTCCAGAAATTGATAAATAGAAGTAAATATCTGACCTGACTCTTCTGTACTAATGGTACCTCAGGGTAACCCCTACTTGTTGAGTGGTAGTTCCTTTTTACAGAAGTATTCCAGCTCCTAAATGAATGAATCATAGAATTAGAATATTACCACTTTGCAAACCCTTAATAAAATAACAGATAAAGGTAATGACGATTAGTAGCTACTAACATTACAAAACAAGGACACCCCAACATGATGTGTTCCTATATGGAGTGCCCTACACTTCATAAGAGTACCACCTATGAAGTGTTCTTGCCCCCAAATCTAAGGGGGAGGAAAGTTCACAGAAAAACTAACTACTGGTTCACAGGAAATACAGGGGACAGAAGAATATGCTAAATTGTCATTAGCCAATATAATCAACCAAATACAGAATGTGGAAAATTATACAGGACAAATTGTTACAGGACAGGTGTTACAGAGTTCCAGCTTATGACATTCTGATATAGATGTGTGGGTCCAATTGGCCACCGCCAAGACTCCCAATAGCAGAGTTTGGTCAAAAGGAAAGGAATTGTTTATTTAAAAGTTATACAGATTTATAATAATGGCAGAATTCTGCCATTAAGTCATACTGAATTTAAAATACCCCCCCCCCCCACCGCCACACACACACACATACCTGCTTCCCTCTTGCCAAATCAGGCCAGTTTTCAGAATATGCTGGTCAGAGGTACCATCTTTCAGAAAAACAAAAAACAGAAGTCCACAGGTCAGCATTCCTGGTCAAAGCTCTGAATCTCAGGCATCTCCCATTAAACTGTGCTTGGCTGGGTAGGTCCTGCAATTCCCAGCATCATCAGCCATGATGTGTTATCCAGCTCTTAATTCAAAACTGTGTGGCATCTCCTCATGGTGAGCCAGTGGGGGTCCTTCTGCACCCTTTCAACCTGAATGGCCAACAGAGAGAATGGCTGCCCCACCTAATTTAAATCCTAGCTCAGAGCTTCAGGCATGATCCTACTTCTGACTTCTCCCACAATGAAGAAGCTACAAGTTTCCAGCCCTTCAGAATCTTACATTCATTCAGCTGCTATTCCCAGGCCATGCAGGTGTCTCCCCATGATGCAGGGGAACCGCCCACTGCTTCTCATCAGTGCTATAAAGGGTAACTGCCTCTAGGATTAACACATGCCCTGTAAGCTCCCAGGCTAAGTCACAAACCAGGATGCATTCAGAAAATCATACCCATCTCCCTTGCCTCCAGTGGCTGCTAGAGCTTTTTTAAAAAAATATTTTATTTATTTTATTTTTAGACAGAAGAGAAGGTAGGGAGAAAGAGAAAAACATCATTGTGTGGTAGTCTCTTGTGTGCCCCCAACTGGGGACCTGGCCCACAACCCAGGCATGTGTCCTGACTTGGAATTGAACTAGTGACCTTTTGGTTCACAGGCTGGCACTCAATCCACTGAGCCACCCAAGTCAGGGATCTGCCAGAGCATTTAATATAACTATTAAGCTAGCTAAGTTGCCATAGTAATGTAGAGTAAATCTCAATGGTCATCCTCCGCTTCTCCATCACCCAAGCCAGGGTAGTGGGGGTTTTGCCTAGATCCTCAGGCACCCCAAGTTCTGAACCCTATTACAAGGGGCCTGGCCCTGAGACAATTTGCCTAGGACCAGCTGTAGTGTGTGGGTCTTTTACTTCATGTAGGAAGGATTTCACAACACGAATCCAGGTAGCTTGATCGAATGGTTTCACCATTTTATACTCCGGCTCACTTTGTCAAATATTAATTGACAAGAGAGAGTTTGGTTTATTCCTGGGCTATCTGTTCTGTTCCACTGATCTATCTGTCAGTTCTTATGCTAGTACCAGGCTGTTTTGATTACAGTAGACATGTAATACAGTGTGACAGCAGGTACTGTGATCCCTCCTACTTTGTTCTCCTTTCTCAAAATTGCTAAGACTAGTCAGAGTCATTTATGGATCCACATAAATTTTCTAAATGTTTGTTCTATATCTGTGAAATATGCCATTGATACTTTAATAAGGATGGTGTTCAATCTATAAATTACTTTGAGTAATATGGATATTTTGATGATGTTAATTGTTCCAATTCATGAACATGGTATATGCTTCCATTTTTTGTGTGTGACCTCCTTAATTTCTTTCTTCAGTGTTGTGTAGTTTTCTGAGTACAGGTCTTTTACATCCTTGGTTAGGTTTATTCCTAGGTACTTTATATCAGATGAGAAATTTTTCCCAGTTTTTCTTCCTGATATTTATTTTGTTGGTGTACAAAATGCTTTCAATTTCTGAATATTGACTTTGTTTCACACAGTATTTTCAAATTCACTTATTAGGCTGGGCAGGTTTTTGGTGGAGTCTATAGAATTTTCTATGTATATGATCATGTCCTCTACAAACAATTAGAGTTTTGCTTCCTCCTTTCCAATTTGGGTGTCTTTTATTACTTTTTCTTGTCTGATTACTATCGCTAGGACTTCAAATACTATGTTGAATAGCAGTGGTGAAAGCAGACATCCTTTTCTTGTTCCTGATCTTCCTGGGAAAGCTTATAGATTTTCTCTGTTGAGTATGATGTTGCTTGTTGGTTTCTACTGTATGGTATTTAATATATTGAGGTATACTCCCTTAATCCCAACTTTTCTGAGTGCTTTTATCATAAATGGATGCTGTACCTTGTTAAGCGCTTTGTCCACATCTATGTATATGATAGGTGATTTTTGTCTTTCCTTTTGTTTATGTGATATACTATGTTTTTCATTTGCAAATATCTTACCATCTATGCATCCCTGGGATGAATCCCACTTGATCATGGTATATGATCTTTTTACTGTATTTCTGCATGTGGTGTGCCAGTGTGTTGTTGAGGATTTTAGCATCTATGTTCATCAGTGGTATTGACCTCAAGTTTTATTTCTTCATTGTGTCCTTATCTGGTTTTGGAATTAGGATGATACTGGCTTCATAAAAAAATATTGGGAGTCTCCTGTCTTCTTGGACTTTTTGGAGTAGTCTGAGAAAGATAAGGATTAGCTCTTCCCTAA